>NW_026969725.1:0-739376 GCF_028390025.1 Pseudophryne corroboree
TAAAGCTCCTGTTCAAAAAGGATGCTCCGAAATAAACTTCTGTCACCTCAGTGCTACATATTGGAATGGTACCTAAAGTTTAAAGCAGAAATTGGGGCACTTTTAACATTTTCATTTTTAACCTATTCGATAGGTCCGGGGCTTAGGTAAGTTATCATATGTCACAAAACCGTTAAAGCTCCTGTTCAAAAATGATGCTCAGAAGCCAACTTCTGTCACCTCAGTGATACATTTTGGAATGGTACCTAAAGTTTAAAGCAGAAATAGGGGCACTTTTGAAATTTTCCTTTTTGACCAATTCGATAGGTCCGGGGCTTAGGTAAGTTATCATATGTCACAAAACCGTTAAAGCTCCTGTTCAAAAATATGCTCTGAAATAAACTTATGTCACCTCAGTGATACATTTTGGAATGGTAGCTAAAGTTTAAAGCAGAAATTCGGCACTTTTAAAATTTTCATTTTTGACCAATTCGATAGGTCTGGGGCTTAGGTAAGTTAACATATGTCACAGAACCGTTAAAGCTCCTGTTCAAAAATGATGCTCCGAAGCCAACTTCTGTCACCTCAGTGATACATTTTGGAATGGTACCTAAAGTTTAAAGCAGAAATAGGGGCACTTTTGACATTTTCATTTTTGACCAATTCGATAGGTCCGGGGCTTAAGTAAGTTATCATATGTCACAAAACCGTTAAAGCTCCTGTTCAAAAATTATGCTCCGAAATCAACTTCTGTCACCTCAGTGATACATTTTGGAATGGTACTTAAAGTTTAAAGCAGAAATAGGGGCACTTTTGAAATTTTCATTTTTGACCAATTCGATAGGTCTGGGGCTTAAGTAAGTTATCATATGTCACAGAACCGTTAAAGCTTTTGTTCAAAAAGGATGCTTCTAAGCCAACTTCTGTCACCTCAGTGATACATTTTGTAATGGTACCTAAAGTTTAAAGCAGAAATAGGGGCACTTTTGAAATTTTCATTTTTGACCAATTCGATAGGTCCGGGGCTTAGGTAAGTTATCATATGTCACAAAACCGTTAAAGCTCCTGTTCAAAAATGATGCTCCGAAATAAACTTATGTCACCTCAGTGATACATTTTGGAATGGTACCTAAAGTTTAAAGCTGAAATTGGTGCAATTTTAAAATTTTCATTTTTGACCAATTCGATAGGTCCGGGGCTTATGTAAGTTATCATATGTCACAGAACCGTTAAAGCTCCTGTTCAAAAATGATGCTCAGAAGCCAACTTCTATAACCTCAGTGATACATTTTGGAATGGTACCTAAAGTTTAAAGCAGAAATAGGGGGACTTTTGAAATTTTAATTTTTGACCAATTCGATAGGTCCGGGGCTTAGGTAAGTTATCATATGTCACAAAACCGTTAAAGCTCCTGTTCAAAAATTATGCTCCGAAATCAACTTCTGTCACCACAGTGATACATTTTGGAATGGTACCTAAAGTTTAAAGCAGAAATTGGTGCTCTTATAAAATTTTCATTTTTGACCAATTCGATAGGTCCGGGGCTTAGGTAAGTAATCATATGTCACAAAACCGTTAAAGCTCCTGTTCAAAAATTATGCTCCGAAATCAACTTCTGTCACCTCAGTGATACATTTTGGAATGGTACTTAAAGTTTAAAGCAGAAATAGGGGCACTTTTGAAATTTTCATTTTTTACCAATTCGATAGGTCCGGGGCTTAAGTAAGTTATCATATGTCACAGAACCGTTAAAGCTTTTGTTCAAAAAGGATGCTTCTAAGCCAACTTCTGTCACCTCAGTGATACATTTTGTAATGGTACCTAAAGTTTAAAGCAGAAATAGGGGCACTTTTGAAATTTTCATTTTTGACCAATTCGATAGGTCCGGGGCTTAGGTAAGTTATCATATGTCACAAAACCGTTAAAGCTCCTGTTCAAAAATGATGCTCCGAAATAAACTTATGTCACCTCAGTGATACATTTTGGAATGGTACCTAAAGTTTAAAGCTGAAATTGGTGCAATTTTAAAATTTTCATTTTTGACCAATTCGATAGGTCCGGGGCTTATGTAAGTTATCATATGTCACAAAACCGTTAAAGCTCCTGTTCAAAAATTATGCTCCGAAATCAACTTCTGTCACCACAGTGATACATTTTGGAATGGTACCTAAAGTTTAAAGCAGAAATAGGGGCACTTTTGAAATTTTCATTTTTGACCAATTCAATAGGTCCGGGGCTTAGGTAAGTTATCATATGTCACAAAACCGTTAAAGCTCCTGTTCAAAAATGATGCTCCGAAATAAACTTCTGTCACCTCAGTGATACATTTTGGAATGGTACCTAAAGTTTAAAGCAGAAATAAGGGTACTTTTGAAATTTTCATTTTTGACCAATTCGATAGGTCCGGGGCTTAGGTAAGTTATCATATGTCACAAAACCGTTAAAGCTCCTGTTCAAAAAGGATGCTCCGAAATAAACTTCTGTCACCTCAGTGCTACATATTGGAATAGTACCTAAAGTTTAAAGCAGAAATAGGGGGACTTTTGAAATTTTCATTTTTGACCAATGCGATAGGTCCGGGGCTTAGGTAAGTTATCATATGTCACAAAACCGTTAAAGCTCCTGTTCAAAATGTATGCTCCGAAATTAACTTCTGTCACCTCAGTGCTACATATTGGAATGGTACCTAAAGTTTAAAGCAGAAATTCGGGCACTTTTAAAATTTGAATTTTTGACCAATGCGACAGGTCCGGGGCTTAGGTAAGTTATCATATGTCACAAAACCGTTAAAGCTCCTGTTCAAAAAGGATGCTCCGAAATAAACTTCTGTCACCTCAGTGATACATTTTGGAATGGTACCTAAAGTTTAAAGCAGAAATAAGGGTACTTTTGAAATTTTCATTTTTGACCAATTCGATAGGTCCGGGGCTTAGGTAAGTTATCATATGTCACAAAACCGTTAAAGCTCCTGTTCAAAAATGATGCTCCGAAATAAACTTCTGTCACCTCAGTGATACATTTTGGAATAGTACCTAAAGTTTAAAGCAGAAATAGGGGGACTTTTGAAATTTTCATTTTTGACCAATGCGATAGGTCCGGGGCTTAGGTAAGTTATCATATGTCACAAAACCGTTAAAGCTCCTGTTCAAAATGTATGCTCCGAAATTAACTTCTGTCACCTCAGTGCTACATATTGGAATGGTACCTAAAGTTTAAAGCAGAAATTCGGGCACTTTTAAAATTTTAATTTTTGACCAATGCGACAGGTCCGGGGCTTAGGTAAGTTATCATATGTCACAAAACCGTTAAAGCTCCTGTTCAAAAATGATGCTCCGAAAAAAACTTATGTCACCTCAGTGATACATTTTGGAATGGTACCTAAAGTTTAAAGCTGAAATTTGGGCAAATTTTAAAATTTTAATTTTTGACCAATGCGACAGGTCCGGGGCTTAGGTAAGTTATCATATGTCACAAAACCGTTAAAGCTCCTGTTCAAAAAGGATGCTCCGAAATAAACTTCTGTCACCTCAGTGATACATTTTGGAATGGTACCTAAAGTTTAAAGCTGAAATTGGTGCACTTTTAAAATTTTAATTTTTGACCAATTCGATAGGTCCGGGGCTTAGGTAAGTTAACATATGTCACAGAACCGTTAAAGCTCCTGTTCAAAAATGATGCTCCACAGCCAACTTCTGTCACCTCAGTGATACATTTTGGAATGGTACCTAAAGTTTAAAGCAGAAATTGGGGCACTTTTGAAATTTTCATTTTTGACCAATGCGATAGGTCCGGGGCTTAGGTAAGTTATTATATGTCACAAAACCGTTAAAGCTCCTGTTTAAAAATTATGCTCAGAAATCAACTTCTGTCACCTCAGTGCTACATATTGGAATTGTACCTAAAGTTTAAAGCAGAAATTCGGGCACTTTTAACATTTTCATTTTTGACCAATGCGATAGGTCCGGGGCTTAGGTACATTATCATATGTCACAAAACCGTTAAAGCTCCTGTTCAAAAATGATGCTCCGAAATAAACTTCTGTCACCTCAGTGATACATTTTGGAATGGTACCTAAAGTTTAAAGCAGAAATAGGGGCACTTTTGAAATTTTCATTTTTGACCAATTCGATAGGTCCGGGGCTTAGGTAAGTTATCATATGTCACAAAACCGTTAAAGCTCCTGTTCAAAAATGATGCTCCGAAATAAACTTATGTCACCTCAGTGATACATTTTGGAATGGTACCTAAAGTTTAAAGCTGAAATTGGTGCAATTTTAAAATTTTCATTTTTGACCAATTCGATAGGTCCGGGGCTTATGTAAGTTATCATATGTCACAAAACCGTTAAAGCTCCTGTTCAAAAATTATGCTCCGAAATCAACTTCTGTCACCACAGTGATACATTTTGGAATGGTACCTAAAGTTTAAAGCAGAAATAGGGGCACTTTTGAAATTTTCATTTTTGACCAATTCAATAGGTCCGGGGCTTAGGTAAGTTATCATATGTCACAAAACCGTTAAAGCTCCTGTTCAAAAATGATGCTCCGAAATAAACTTCTGTCACCTCAGTGATACATTTTGGAATGGTACCTAAAGTTTAAAGCAGAAATAAGGGTACTTTTGAAATTTTCATTTTTGACCAATTCGATAGGTCCGGGGCTTAGGTAAGTTATCATATGTCACAAAACCGTTAAAGCTCCTGTTCAAAAAGGATGCTCCGAAATAAACTTCTGTCACCTCAGTGCTACATATTGGAATAGTACCTAAAGTTTAAAGCAGAAATAGGGGGACTTTTGAAATTTTCATTTTTGACCAATGCGATAGGTCCGGGGCTTAGGTAAGTTATCATATGTCACAAAACCGTTAAAGCTCCTGTTCAAAATGTATGCTCCGAAATTAACTTCTGTCACCTCAGTGCTACATATTGGAATGGTACCTAAAGTTTAAAGCAGAAATTCGGGCACTTTTAAAATTTGAATTTTTGACCAATGCGACAGGTCCGGGGCTTAGGTAAGTTATCATATGTCACAAAACCGTTAAAGCTCCTGTTCAAAAAGGATGCTCCGAAATAAACTTCTGTCACCTCAGTGATACATTTTGGAATGGTACCTAAAGTTTAAAGCAGAAATAAGGGTACTTTTGAAATTTTCATTTTTGACCAATTCGATAGGTCCGGGGCTTAGGTAAGTTATCATATGTCACAAAACCGTTAAAGCTCCTGTTCAAAAATGATGCTCCGAAATAAACTTCTGTCACCTCAGTGATACATTTTGGAATAGTACCTAAAGTTTAAAGCAGAAATAGGGGGACTTTTGAAATTTTCATTTTTGACCAATGCGATAGGTCCGGGGCTTAGGTAAGTTATCATATGTCACAAAACCGTTAAAGCTCCTGTTCAAAATGTATGCTCCGAAATTAACTTCTGTCACCTCAGTGCTACATATTGGAATGGTACCTAAAGTTTAAAGCAGAAATTCGGGCACTTTTAAAATTTTAATTTTTGACCAATGCGACAGGTCCGGGGCTTAGGTAAGTTATCATATGTCACAAAACCGTTAAAGCTCCTGTTCAAAAATGATGCTCCGAAAAAAACTTATGTCACCTCAGTGATACATTTTGGAATGGTACCTAAAGTTTAAAGCTGAAATTTGGGCAAATTTTAAAATTTTAATTTTTGACCAATGCGACAGGTCCGGGGCTTAGGTAAGTTATCATATGTCACAAAACCGTTAAAGCTCCTGTTCAAAAAGGATGCTCCGAAATAAACTTCTGTCACCTCAGTGATACATTTTGGAATGGTACCTAAAGTTTAAAGCTGAAATTGGTGCACTTTTAAAATTTTAATTTTTGACCAATTCGATAGGTCCGGGGCTTAGGTAAGTTAACATATGTCACAGAACCGTTAAAGCTCCTGTTCAAAAATGATGCTCCACAGCCAACTTCTGTCACCTCAGTGATACATTTTGGAATGGTACCTAAAGTTTAAAGCAGAAATTGGGGCACTTTTGAAATTTTCATTTTTGACCAATGCGATAGGTCCGGGGCTTAGGTAAGTTATTATATGTCACAAAACCGTTAAAGCTCCTGTTTAAAAATTATGCTCAGAAATCAACTTCTGTCACCTCAGTGCTACATATTGGAATTGTACCTAAAGTTTAAAGCAGAAATTCGGGCACTTTTAACATTTTCATTTTTGACCAATGCGATAGGTCCGGGGCTTAGGTACATTATCATATGTCACAAAACCGTTAAAGCTCCTGTTCAAAAATGATGCTCCGAAATAAACTTCTGTCACCTCAGTGATACATTTTGGAATGGTACCTAAAGTTTAAAGCAGAAATAGGGGCACTTTTGAAATTTTCATTTTTGACCAATTCGATAGGTCCGGGGCTTAGGTAAGTTATCATATGTCACAAAACCGGTAAAGCTCCTGTTAAAAAAGGATGCTCCAAAATAAACTTCTGTCACCTCAGTGCTAAATATTGGAATGGTACCTAAAGTTTAAAGCAGAAATAGGGGCACTTTTGAAATTTTCATTTTTGACCAATGCGATAGGTCCGGGGCTTAGGTAAGTTATCATATGTCACAAAACCGTTAAAGCTCCGGTTCAAAACTTATGCTCCGAAATTAACTTCTGTCACCGCAGTGATACATTTTGGAATGGTACCTACAGTTTAAAGCAGATATAGGGGGACTTTTGAAATTTTCATTTTTTACCAATTCGATAGGTCCGGGGCTTAGGTAAGTTATCATATGTCACAAAACCGTTAAAGCTCCTGTTCAAAAATTATGCTCCGAAATCAACTTCTGTCACCTCAGTGATACATTTTGGAATGGTACCTAAAGTTTAAAGCAGAAATAGGGGCACTTTTGAAATTTTAATTTTTGACCAATGCGATAGGTCCGGGGCTTAGGTAAATTATCATATGTCACAAAACCATTAAAGCTCCTGTTCAAAATGATGCTCCGAAATCAACTTCTGTCACCTCAGTGATACATTTTGGAATGGTACCTAAAGTTTAAAGCAGAAATAGGGGCACTTTTGAAATTTTAATTTTTGACCAAAGCGATAGGTCCGGGGCTTAGGTAAATTATCATATGTCACAAAACCGTTAAAGCTCCTGTTCAAAATGATGCTCCGAAATAAACTTCTGTCACCTCAGTGATACTGTACATTTTGGAATGGTACCTAAAGTTTAAAGCAGAAATAGGGGCACTTTTGACATTTTCATTTTTGACCAATTCGATAGGTCCGGGGCTTAGGTAAGTTATCATATGTCACAAAACCATTAAAGCTCCTGTTCAAAAAGGATGCTCCGAAATAAACTTCTGTCACCTCAGTGCTACATATTGGAATGGTACCTAAAGTTTAAAGCAGAAATTGGGGCACTTTTAAAATTTTCATTTTTAACCAATTCGATAGGTCCGGGGCTTAGGTAAGTTATCATATGTCACAAAACCGTTAAAGCTCCTGTTCAAAAATGATGCTCAGAAGCCAACTTCTGTCACCTCAGTGATACATTTTGGAATGGTACCTAAAGTTTAAAGCAGAATAGGGGCACTTTTGAAATTTTCCTTTTTGACCAATTCGATAGGTCCGGGGCTTAGGTAAGTTATCATATGTCACAAAACCGTTAAAGCTCCTGTTCAAAAATATGCTCTGAAATAAACTTATGTCACCTCAGTGATACATTTTGGAATGGTAGCTAAAGTTTAAAGCAGAAATTGGGGCACTTTTGAAATTTTCATTTTTGACCAATGCGATAGGTCCGGGGCTTAGGTAAGTTATTATATGTCACAAAACCGTTAAAGCTCCTGTTTAAAAATTATGCTCAGAAATCAACTTCTGTCACCTCAGTGCTACATATTGGAATTGTACCTAAAGTTTAAAGCAGAAATTCGAGCACTTTTAACATTTTCATTTTTGACCAATGCGATAGGTCCGGGGCTTAGGTACATTATCATATGTCACAAAACCGTTAAAGCTCCTGTTCAAAAATGATGCTCCGAAATAAACTTCTGTCACCTCAGTGATACATTTTGGAATGGTACCTAAAGTTTAAAGCAGAAATAGGGGCACTTTTGAAATTTTCATTTTTGACCAATTCGATAGGTCCGGGGCTTAGGTAAGTTATCATATGTCACAAAACCGGTAAAGCTCCTGTTCAAAAAGGATGCTCCGAAATAAACTTCTGTCACCTCAGTGCTAAATATTGGAATGGTACCTAAAGTTTAAAGCAGAAATAGGGGCACTTTTGAAATTTTCATTTTTGACCAATGCGATAGGTCCGGGGCTTAGGTAAGTTATCATATGTCACAAAACCGTTAAAGCTCCGGTTCAAAACTTATGCTCCGAAATTAACTTCTGTCACCGCAGTGATACATTTTGGAATGGTACCTACAGTTTAAAGCAGATATAGGGGGACTTTTGAAATTTTCATTTTTTACCAATTCGATAGGTCCGGGGCTTAGGTAAGTTATCATATGTCACAAAACCGTTAAAGCTCCTGTTCAAAAATTATGCTCCGAAATCAACTTCTGTCACCTCAGTGATACATTTTGGAATGGTACCTAAAGTTTAAAGCAGAAATAGGGGCACTTTTGAAATTTTAATTTTTGACCAATGCGATAGGTCCGGGGCTTAGGTTTGTTATCATATGTCACAAAACCGGTAAAGCTCCTGTTCAAAAAGGATGCTCCGAAATAAACTTCTGTCACCTCAGTGCTAAATATTGGAATGGTACCTAAAGTTTATAGCAGAAATAGGGGGACTTTTGAAATTTTCATTTTTGACCAATGCGATAGGTCCGGGGCTTAGGTAAGTTATCATATGTCACAGAACCGTTAAAGCTCCTGTTCAAAAATTATGCTCCGAAATTAACTTCTGTCACCGCAGTGATACATTTTGGAATGGTACCTACAGTTTAAAGCAGATATAGGGGGACTTTTGAAATTTTAATTTTTGACCAATGCGATAGGTCCGGGGCTTAGGTAAATTATCATATGTCACAAAACCATTAAAGCTCCTGTTCAAAATGATGCTCCGAAATCAACTTCTGTCACCTCAGTGATACATTTTGGAATGGTACCTAAAGTTTAAAGCAGAAATAGGGGCACTTTTGAAATTTTAATTTTTGACCAATGCGATAGGTCCGGGGCTTAGGTAAATTATCATATGTCACAAAACCGTTAAAGCTCCTGTTCAAAATGATGCTCCGAAATAAACTTCTGTCACCTCAGTGATACATTTTAGAATGGTACCTAAAGTTTAAAGCAGAAATAGGGGCACTTTTGACATTTTCATTTTTGACCAATTCGATAGGTCCGGGGCTTAGGTAAGTTATCATATGTCACAAAACCATTAAAGCTCCTGTTCAAAAAGGATGCTCCGAAATAAACTTCTGTCACCTCAGTGCTACATATTGGAATGGTACCTAAAGTTTAAAGCAGAAATTGGGGCACTTTTAAAATTTTCATTTTTAACCAATTCGATAGGTCCGGGGCTTAGGTAAGTTATCATATGTCACAAAACCGTTAAAGCTCCTGTTCAAAAATGATGCTCAGAAGCCAACTTCTGTCACCTCAGTGATACATTTTGGAATGGTACCTAAAGTTTAAAGCAGAAATAGGGGCACTTTTGAAATTTTCCTTTTTGACCAATTCGATAGGTCCGGGGCTTAGGTAAGTTATCATATGTCACAAAACCGTTAAAGCTCCTGTTCAAAAATATGCTCTGAAATAAACTTATGTCACCTCAGTGATACATTTTGGAATGGTAGCTAAAGTTTAAAGCAGAAATTCGGGCACTTTTAAAATTTTCATTTTTGACCAATTCGATAGGTCTGGGGCTTAGGTAAGTTAACATATGTCACAGAACCGTTAAAGCTCCTGTTCAAAAATGATGCTCCGAAGCCAACTTCTGTCACCTCAGTGATACATTTTGGAATGGTACCTAAAGTTTAAAGCAGAAATAGGGGCACTTTTGACATTTTCATTTTTGACCAATTCGATAGGTCCGGGGCTTAAGTAAGTTATCATATGTCACAAAACCGTTAAAGCTCCTGTTCAAAAATTATGCTCCGAAATCAACTTCTGTCACCTCAGTGATACATTTTGGAATGGTACTTAAAGTTTAAAGCAGAAATAGGGGCACTTTTGAAATTTTCATTTTTGACCAATTCGATAGGTCTGGGGCTTAAGTAAGTTATCATATGTCACAGAACCGTTAAAGCTTTTGTTCAAAAAGGATGCTTCTAAGCCAACTTCTGTCACCTCAGTGATACATTTTGTAATGGTACCTAAAGTTTAAAGCAGAAATAGGGGCACTTTTGAAATTTTCATTTTTGACCAATTCGATAGGTCCGGGGCTTAGGTAAGTTATCATATGTCACAAAACCGTTAAAGCTCCTGTTCAAAAATGATGCTCCGAAATAAACTTATGTCACCTCAGTGATACATTTTGGAATGGTACCTAAAGTTTAAAGCTGAAATTGGTGCAATTTTAAAATTTTCATTTTTGACCAATTCGATAGGTCCGGGGCTTATGTAAGTTATCATATGTCACAGAACCGTTAAAGCTCCTGTTCAAAAATGATGCTCAGAAGCCAACTTCTATAACCTCAGTTATACATTTTGGAATGGTACCTAAAGTTTAAAGCAGAAATAGGGGGACTTTTGAAATTTTAATTTTTGACCAATTCGATAGGTCCGGGGCTTAGGTAAGTTATCATATGTCACAAAACCGTTAAAGCTCCTGTTCAAAAATTATGCTCCGAAATCAACTTCTGTCACCACAGTGATACATTTTGGAATGGTACCTAAAGTTTAAAGCAGAAATTGGTGCTCTTATAAAATTTTCATTTTTGACCAATTCGATAGGTCCGGGGCTTAGGTAAGTAATCATATGTCACAAAACCGTTAAAGCTCCTGTTCAAAAATTATGCTCCGAAATCAACTTCTGTCACCTCAGTGATACATTTTGGAATGGTACTTAAAGTTTAAAGCAGAAATAGGGGCACTTTTGAAATTTTCATTTTTTACCAATTCGATAGGTCCGGGGCTTAAGTAAGTTATCATATGTCACAGAACCGTTAAAGCTTTTGTTCAAAAAGGATGCTTCTAAGCCAACTTCTGTCACCTCAGTGATACATTTTGTAATGGTACCTAAAGTTTAAAGCAGAAATAGGGGCACTTTTGAAATTTTCATTTTTGACCAATTCGATAGGTCCGGGGCTTAGGTAAGTTATCATATGTCACAAAACCGTTAAAGCTCCTGTTCAAAAATGATGCTCCGAAATAAACTTATGTCACCTCAGTGATACATTTTGGAATGGTACCTAAAGTTTAAAGCTGAAATTGGTGCAATTTTAAAATTTTCATTTTTGACCAATTCGATAGGTCCGGGGCTTATGTAAGTTATCATATGTCACAAAACCGTTAAAGCTCCTGTTCAAAAATTATGCTCCGAAATCAACTTCTGTCACCACAGTGATACATTTTGGAATGGTACCTAAAGTTTAAAGCAGAAATAGGGGCACTTTTGAAATTTTCATTTTTGACCAATTCAATAGGTCCGGGGCTTAGGTAAGTTATCATATGTCACAAAACCGTTAAAGCTCCTGTTCAAAAATGATGCTCCGAAATAAACTTCTGTCACCTCAGTGATACATTTTGGAATGGTACCTAAAGTTTAAAGCAGAAATAAGGGTACTTTTGAAATTTTCATTTTTGACCAATTCGATAGGTCCGGGGCTTAGGTAAGTTATCATATGTCACAAAACCGTTAAAGCTCCTGTTCAAAAAGGATGCTCCGAAATAAACTTCTGTCACCTCAGTGCTACATATTGGAATAGTACCTAAAGTTTAAAGCAGAAATAGGGGGACTTTTGAAATTTTCATTTTTGACCAATGCGATAGGTCCGGGGCTTAGGTAAGTTATCATATGTCACAAAACCGTTAAAGCTCCTGTTCAAAATGTATGCTCCGAAATTAACTTCTGTCACCTCAGTGCTACATATTGGAATGGTACCTAAAGTTTAAAGCAGAAATTCGGGCACTTTTAAAATTTGAATTTTTGACCAATGCGACAGGTCCGGGGCTTAGGTAAGTTATCATATGTCACAAAACCGTTAAAGCTCCTGTTCAAAAAGGATGCTCCGAAATAAACTTCTGTCACCTCAGTGATACATTTTGGAATGGTACCTAAAGTTTAAAGCTGAAATTGGTGCACTTTTAAAATTTTAATTTTTGACCAATTCGATAGGTCCGGGGCTTAGGTAAGTTAACATATGTCACAGAACCGTTAAAGCTCCTGTTCAAAAATGATGCTCCACAGCCAACTTCTGTCACCTCAGTGATACATTTTGGAATGGTACCTAAAGTTTAAAGCAGAAATTGGGGCACTTTTGGAATTTTCATTTTTGACCAATGCGATAGGTCCGGGGCTTAGGTAAGTTATTATATGTCACAAAACCGTTAAAGCTCCTGTTTAAAAATTATGCTCAGAAATCAACTTCTGTCACCTCAGTGCTACATATTGGAATTGTACCTAAAGTTTAAAGCAGAAATTCGGGCACTTTTAACATTTTCTTTTTTGACCAATGCGATAGGTCCGGGGCTTAGGTAAATTATCATATGTCACAAAACCGTTAAAGCTCCTGTTCAAAAATGATGCTCCGAAATAAACTTCTGTCACCTCAGTGATACATTTTGGAATGGTACCTAAAGTTTAAAGCAGAAATAGGGGCACTTTTGAAATTTTAATTTTTGACCAATTCGATAGGTCCGGGGCTTAGGTAAGTTATCATATGTCACAAAACCGGTAAAGCTCCTGTTCAAAAAGGATGCTCCGAAATAAACTTCTGTCACCTCAGTACTAAATATTGGAATGGTACCTAAAGTTTAAAGCAGAAATAGGGGCACTTTTGAAATTTTCATTTTTGACCAATGCGATAGGTCCGGGGCTTAGGTAAGTTATCATATGTCACAAAACCGTTAAAGCTCCGGTTCAAAACTTATGCTCCGAAATTAACTTCTGTCACCGCAGTGATACATTTTGGAATGGTACCTACAGTTTAAAGCAGATATAGGGGGACTTTTGAAATTTTCATTTTTTACCAATTCGATAGGTCCGGGGCTTAGGTAAGTTATCATATGTCACAAAACCGTTAAAGCTCCTGTTCAAAAATTATGCTCCGAAATCAACTTTTGTCACCTCAGTGATACATTTTGGAATGGTACCTAAAGTTTAAAGCAGAAATAGGGGCACTTTTGAAATTTTAATTTTTGACCAATGCGATAGGTCCGGGGCTTAGGTAAATTATCATATGTCACAAAACCGTTAAAGCTCCTGTTCAAAAATGATGCTCCGAAATAAACTTCTGTCACCTCAGTGATACATTTTGGAATGGTACCTAAAGTTTAAAGCAGAAATAGGGTCACTTTTGAAATTTTCATTTTTGACCAATTCGATAGGTCCGGGGCTTAGGTAAGTTATCATATGTCACAAAACCGTTAAAGCTCCTGTTCAAAAATTATGCTCCGAAATCAACTTCTGTCACCTCAGTGCTATATATTGCAATGGTACCTAAAGTTTAAAGCAGAAATTGGGGCACTTTTAAAATTTTCATTTTTAACCAATTCGATAGGTCCGGGGCTTAGGTAAGTTATCATATATCACAAAACCGTTAAAGCTCCTGTTCAAAAATGATGCTCAGAAGCCAACTTCTGTCACCTCAGTGATACATTTTAAAATGGTACCTAAAGTTTAAAGCAGAAATAGGGGCACTTTTGACATTTTCATTTTTGACCAATTCGATCGGTCCGGGGCTTAGGTAAGTTATCATATGTCACAAAACCGTTAAAGCTCCTGTTCAAAAATATGCTCTGAAATAAACTTATGTCACCTCAGTGATACATTTTGGAATGGTAGCTAAAGTTTAAAGCAGAAATTCGGGCACTTTTAAAATTTTCATTTTTGACCAATTCGATAGGTCCGGGGCTTAGGTAAGTTAACATATGTCACAGAACCGTTAAAGCTCCTGTTCAAAAATGATGCTCCGAAGCCAACTTCTGTCACCTCAGTGATACATTTTGGAATAGTACCTAAAGTTTAAAGCAGAAATAGGGGCACTTTTGAAATTTTTATTTTTGACCAATTCGATAGGTCCGGGGGGCTTAGGAAGTTATCATATGTCACAAAACCGTTAAAGCTCCTGTTCAAAAACTATGCTCCGAAATCAACTTCTGTCACCTCAGTGCTACATATTGCAATGGTACCTAAAGTTTAAAGCAGAAATTGGGGCACTTTTAAAATTTTCATTTTTAACCAATTCGATAGGTCCGCGGCTTAGGTAAGTTATCATATGTCACAAAACTGTTAAAGCTCCTTTTCAAAAATGATGCTCAGAAGCCAACTTCTTTCACCTCAGTGATACATTTTGGAATGGTACCTAAAGTTTAAAGCAGAAATAGGGGCACTTTTGAAATTTTCATTTTTGACCAATTCGATAGGTCTGGGGATTAGGTAAGTTATCATATGTCACAAAACCGTTAAAGCTCCTGTTCAAAAATTATGCTCCGAAATCAACTTCTGTCACCTCAGTGATACATTTTGGAATGGTACTTAAAGTTTAAAGCAGAAATAGGGGCACTTTTGAAATTTTCATTTTTGACCAATTCGATAGGTCTGGGGCTTAAGTAAGTTATCATATGTCACAGAACCGTTAAAGCTTTTGTTCAAAAAGGATGCTTCTAAGCCAACTTCTGTCACCTCAGTGATACATTTTGTAATGGTACCTAAAGTTTAAAGCAGAAATAGGGGCACTTTTGAAATTTTCATTTTTGACCAATTCGATAGGTCCGGGGCTTAGGTAAGTTATCATATGTCACAAAACCGTTAAAGCTCCTGTTCAAAAATGATGCTCCGAAATAAACTTCTGTCACCTCAGTGATACATTTTGGAATGGTACCTAAAGTTTAAAGCAGAAATAGGGGCACTTTTGAAATTTTCATTTTTGACCAATTCGATAGGTCCGGGGCTTAGGTAAGTTATCATATGTCACAAAACCGGTAAAGCTCCTGTTCAAAAAGGATGCTCCGAAATAAACTTCTGTCACCTCAGTGCTAAATATTGGAATGGTACCTAAAGTTTAAAGCAGAAATAGGGGGACTTTTGAAATTTTCATTTTTGACCAATGCGATAGGTCCGGGGCTTAGGTAAGTTATCATATGTCACAAAACCGTTAAAGCTCCTGTTCAAAAATTATGCTCCGAAATTAACTTCTGTCACCGCAGTGATACATTTTGGAATGGTACCTACAGTTTAAAGCAGATATAGGGGGACTTTTGAAATTTTCATTTTTTACCAATTCGATAGGTCCGGGGCTTAGGTAAGTTATCATATGTCACAAAACCGTTAAAGCTCCTGTTCAAAAATTATGCTCCGAAATCAACTTCTGTCACCTCAGTGATACATTTTGGAATGGTACCTAAAGTTTAAAGCAGAAATAGGGGCACTTTTGAAATTTTCATTTTTGACCAATTCGATAGGTCCGGGGCTTAAGTAAGTTATCATATGTCACAAAACCGTTAAAGCTCCTGTTCAAAAATTATGCTCCGAAATCAACTTCTGTCACCTCAGTGATACATTTTGGAATGGTACTTAAAGTTTAAAGCAGAAATAGGGGCACTTTTGAAATTTTCATTTTTGACCAATTCGATAGGTCTGGGGCTTAAGTAAGTTATCATATGTCACAGAACCGTTAAAGCTTTTGTTCAAAAAGGATGCTTCTAAGCCAACTTCTGTCACCTCAGTGATACATTTTGTAATGGTACCTAAAGTTTAAAGCAGAAATAGGGGCACTTTTGAAATTTTCATTTTTGACCAATTCGATAGGTCCGGGGCTTAGGTAAGTTATCATATGTCACAAAACCGTTAAAGCTCCTGTTCAAAAATGATGCTCCGAAATAAACTTATGTCACCTCAGTGATACATTTTGGAATGGTACCTAAAGTTTAAGGCTGAAATTGGTGCAATTTTAAAATTTTCATTTTTGACCAATTCGATAGGTCCGGGGCTTATGTAAGTTATCATATGTCACAGAACCGTTAAAGCTCCTGTTCAAAAATGATGCTCAGAAGCCAACTTCTATAACCTCAGTGATACATTTTGGAATGGTACCTAAAGTTTAAAGCAGAAATAGGGGGACTTTTGAAATTTTAATTTTTGACCAATTCGATAGGTCCGGGGCTTAGGTAAGTTATCATATGTCACAAAACCGTTAAAGCTCCTGTTCAAAAATTATGCTCCGAAATCAACTTCTGTCACCACAGTGATACATTTTGGAATGGTACCTAAAGTTTAAAGCAGAAATTGGTGCTCTTATAAAATTTTCATTTTTGACCAATTCGATAGGTCCGGGGCTTAGGTAAGTAATCATATGTCACAAAACCGTTAAAGCTCCTGTTCAAAAATGATGCTCCGAAATAAACTTATGTCACCTCAGTGATACATTTTGGAATGGTACCTAAAGTTTAAAGCAGAAATAGGGGCACTTTTGAAATTTTCATTTTTTGACCAATTCGATAGGTCCGGGGCTTAGGTAAGTTATCATATGTCACAAAACCGTTAAAGCTCCTGTTCAAAAATTATGCTCCGAAATCAACTTCTGTCACCTCAGTGATACATTTTGGAATGGTACTTAAAGTTTAAAGCAGAAATAGGGGCACTTTTGAAATTTTCATTTTTTACCAATTCGATAGGTCCGGGGCTTAAGTAAGTTATCATATGTCACAGAACCGTTAAAGCTTTTGTTCAAAAAGGATGCTTCTAAGCCAACTTCTGTCACCTCAGTGATACATTTTGTAATGGTACCTAAAGTTTAAAGCAGAAATAGGGGCACTTTTGAAATTTTCATTTTTGACCAATTCGATAGGTCCGGGGCTTAGGTAAGTTATCATATGTCACAAAACCGTTAAAGCTCCTGTTCAAAAATGATGCTCCGAAATAAACTTATGTCACCTCAGTGATACATTTTGGAATGGTACCTAAAGTTTAAAGCTGAAATTGGTGCAATTTTAAAATTTTCATTTTTGACCAATTCGATAGGTCCGGGGCTTATGTAAGTTATCATATGTCACAAAACCGTTAAAGCTCCTGTTCAAAAATTATGCTCCGAAATCAACTTCTGTCACCACAGTGATACATTTTGGAATGGTACCTAAAGTTTAAAGCAGAAATAGGGGCACTTTTGAAATTTTCATTTTTGACCAATTCAATAGGTCCGGGGCTTAGGTAAGTTATCATATGTCACAAAACCGTTAAAGCTCCTGTTCAAAAATGATGCTCCGAAATAAACTTCTGTCACCTCAGTGATACATTTTGGAATGGTACCTAAAGTTTAAAGCAGAAATAAGGGTACTTTTGAAATTTCCATTTTTGACCAATTCGATAGGTCCGGGGCTTAGGTAAGTTATCATATGTCACAAAACCGTTAAAGCTCCTGTTCAAAAAGGATGCTCCGAAATAAACTTCTGTCACCTCAGTGCTACATATTGGAATAGTACCTAAAGTTTAAAGCAGAAATAGGGGGACTTTTGAAATTTTCATTTTTGACCAATGCGATAGGTCCGGGGCTTAGGTAAGTTATCATATGTCACAAAACCGTTAAAGCTCCTGTTCAAAATGTATGCTCCGAAATTAACTTCTGTCACCTCAGTGCTACATATTGGAATGGTACCTAAAGTTTAAAGCAGAAATTCGGGCACTTTTAAAATTTTAATTTTTGACCAATGCGACAGGTCCGGGGCTTAGGTAAGTTATCATATGTCACAAAACCGTTAAAGCTCCTGTTCAAAAAGGATGCTCCGAAATAAACTTCTGTCACCTCAGTGATACATTTTGGAATGGTACCTAAAGTTTAAAGCTGAAATTGGTGCACTTTTAAAATTTTAATTTTTGACCAATTCGATAGGTCCGGGGCTTAGGTAAGTTAACATATGTCACAGAACCGTTAAAGCTCCTGTTCAAAAATGATGCTCCACAGCCAACTTCTGTCACCTCAGTGATACATTTTGGAATGGTACCTAAAGTTTAAAGCAGATATAGGGGGACTTTTGAAATTTTCATTTTTTACCAATTCGATAGGTCCGGGGCTTAGGTAAGTTATCATATGTCACAAAACCGTTAAAGCTCCTGTTCAAAAATGATGCTCCGAAATCAACTTCTGTCACCTCAGTGATACATTTTGGAATGGTACCTAAAGTTTAAAGCAGAAATAGGGGCACTTTTGAAATTTTAATTTTTGACCAATGCGATAGGTCCGGGGCTTAGGTAAATTATCATATGTCACAAAACCGTTAAAGCTCCTGTTCAAAAATGATGCTCCGAAATAAACTTCTGTCACCTCAGTGATACATTTTGGAATGGTACCTAAAGTTTAAAGCAGAAATAGGGTCACTTTTGAAATTTTAATTTTTGACCAATGCGATAGGTCCGGGGCTTAGGTAAGTTATCATATGTCACAAAACCGTTAAAGCTCCTGTTCAAAAATGATGCTCAGAAGCCAACTTCTGTCACCTCAGTGATACATTTTGGAATGGTACCTAAAGTTTAAAGCAGAAATAGGGGCACTTTTGAAATTTTCATTTTTGACCAATTCGATCGGTCCGGGGCTTAGGTAAGTTATCATATGTCACAAAACCGTTAAAGCTCCTGTTCAAAAATATGCTCTGAAATAAACTTATGTCACCTCAGTGATACATTTTGGAATGGTAGCTAAAGTTTAAAGCAGAAATTCGGGCACTTTTAAAATTTTCATTTTTGACCAATTCGATAGGTCCGGGGCTTAGGTAAGTTAACATATGTCACAGAACCGTTAAAGCTCCTGTTCAAAAATGATGCTCCGAAGCCAACTTCTGTCACCTCAGTGATACATTTTGGAATGGTACCTAAAGTTTAAAGCAGAAATAGGGGCACTTTTGAAATTTTTATTTTTGACCAATTCGATAGGTCCGGGGCTTAGGTAAGTTAACATATGTCACAGAACCGTTAAAGCTCCTGTTCAAAAATGATGCTCCGAAGCCAACTTCTGTCACCTCAGTGATACATTTTGGAATGGTACCTAAAGTTTAAAGCAGAAATAGGGGCACTTTTGAAATTTTTATTTTTGACCAATTCGATAGGTCCGGGGGGCTTAGGAAGTTATCATATGTCACAAAACCGTTAAAGCTCCTGTTCAAAAATTATGCTCCGAAATCAACTTCTGTCACCTCAGTGCTACATATTGCAATGGTACCTAAAGTTTAAAGCAGAAATTGGGGCACTTTTAAAATTTTCATTTTTAACCAATTCGATAGGTCCGCGGCTTAGGTAAGTTATCATATGTCACAAAACTGTTAAAGCTCCTTTTCAAAAATGATGCTCCGAAATAAACTTCTGTCACCTCAGTGATACATTTTGGAATGGTACCTAAAGTTTAAAGCAGAAATAGGGTCACTTTTGAAATTTTCATTTTTGACCAATTCGATAGGTCCGGGGCTTAGGTAAGTTATCATATGTCACAAAACCGTTAAAGCTCCTGTTCAAAAATTATGCTCCGAAATCAACTTCTGTCACCTCAGTGCTATATATTGCAATGGTACCTAAAGTTTAAAGCAGAAATTGGGGCACTTTTAAAATTTTCATTTTTAACCAATTCGATAGGTCCGGGGCTTAGGTAAGTTATCATATGTCACAAAACCGTTAAAGCTCCTGTTCAAAAATGATGCTCAGAAGCCAACTTCTGTCACCTCAGTGATACATTTTGGAATGGTACCTAAAGTTTAAAGCAGAAATAGGGGCACTTTTGAAATTTTCATTTTTGACCAATTCGATCGGTCCGGGGCTTAGGTAAGTTATCATATGTCACAAAACCGTTAAAGCTCCTGTTCAAAAATATGCTCTGAAATAAACTTATGTCACCTCAGTGATACATTTTGGAATGGTAGCTAAAGTTTAAAGCAGAAATTCGGGCACTTTTAAAATTTTGATTTTTGACCAATTCGATAGGTCCGGGGCTTAGGTAAGTTAACATATGTCACAGAACCGTTAAAGCTCCTGTTCAAAAATGATGCTCCGAAGCCAACTTCTGTCACCTCAGTGATACATTTTGGAATGGTACCTAAAGTTTAAAGCAGAAATAGGGGCACTTTTGAAATTTTTATTTTTGACCAATTCGATAGGTCCGGGGGGCTTAGGAAGTTATCATATGTCACAAAACCGTTAAAGCTCCTGTTCAAAAATTATGCTCCGAAATCAACTTCTGTCACCTCAGTGCTACATATTGCAATGGTACCTAAAGTTTAAAGCAGAAATTGGGGCACTTTTAAAATTTTCATTTTTAACCAATTCGATAGGTCCGCGGCTTAGGTAAGTTATCATATGTCACAAAACTGTTAAAGCTCCTTTTCAAAAATGATGCTCAGAAGCCAACTTCTTTCACCTCAGTGATACATTTTGGAATGGTACCTAAAGTTTAAAGCAGAAATAGGGGCACTTTTGAAATTTTCATTTTTGACCAATTCGATAGGTCTGGGGATTAGGTAAGTTATCATATGTCACAAAACCGTTAAAGCTCCTGTTCAAAAATATGCTCTGAAATAAACTTATGTCACCTCAGTGATACATTTTGGAATGGTAGCTAAAGTTTAAAGCAGAAATTCGGGCACTTTTAAAATTTTCATTTTTGACCAATTCGATAGGTCCGGGGCTTAGGTAAGTTAACATATGTCACAGAACCGTTAAAGCTCCTGTTCAAAAATGATGCTCCGAAGCCAACTTCTGTCACCTCAGTGATACATTTTGGAATGGTACCCAAAATTTAAAGCAGAAATAGGGGCACTTTTGAAATTTTTATTTTTGACCAATTCGATAGGTCCGGGGGGCTTAGGAAGTTATCATATGTCACAAAACCGTTAAAGCTCCTGTTCAAAAATTATGCTCCGAAATCAACTTCTGTCACCTCAGTGCTACATATTGCAATGGTACCTAAAGTTTAAAGCAGAAATTGGGGCACTTTTAAAATTTTCATTTTTAACCAATTCGATAGGTCCGCGGCTTAGGTAAGTTATCATATGTCACAAAACTGTTAAAGCTCCTTTTCAAAAATGATGCTCAGAAGCCAACTTCTTTCACCTCAGTGATACATTTTGGAATGGTACCTAAAGTTTAAAGCAGAAATAGGGGCACTTTTGAAATTTTCATTTTTGACCAATTCGATAGGTCTGGGGATTAGGTAAGTTATCATATGTCACAAAACCGTTAAAGCTCCTGTTCAAAAATTATGCTCCGAAATCAACTTCTGTCACCTCAGTGATATATTTTGGAATGGTACTTAAAGTTTAAAGCAGAAATAGGGGCACTTTTGAAATTTTCATTTTTGACCAATTCGATAGGTCTGGGGCTTAAGTAAGTTATCATATGTCACAGAACCGTTAAAGCTTTTGTTCAAAAAGGATGCTTCTAAGCCAACTTCTGTCACCTCAGTGATACATTTTGTAATGGTACCTAAAGTTTAAAGCAGAAATAGGGGCACTTTTGAAATTTTCATTTTTGACCAATTCGATAGGTCCGGGGCTTAGGTAAGTTATCATATGTCACAAAACCGCTAAAGCTCCTGTTCAAAAATGATGCTCCGAAATAAACTTATGTCACCTCAGTGATACATTTTGGAATGGTACCTAAAGTTTAAAGCTGAAATTGGTGCAATTTTAAAATTTTCATTTTTGACCAATTCAATAGGTCCGGGGCTTATGTAAGTTATCATATGTCACAGAAACGTTAAAGCTCCTGTTCAAAAATGATGCTCAGAAGCCAACTTCTATAACCTCAGTGATACATTTTGGAATGGTACCTAAAGTTTAAAGCTGAAATTGGTGCACTTTTAAAATTTTCATTTTTGACCAATTCGATAGGTCCGGGGCTTAGGTAAGTTAACATATGTCACAGAACCGTTAAAGCTCCTGTTCAAAAATGATGCTCCACAGCCAACTTCTGTCACCTCAGTGATATATTTTGGAATGGTACCTAAAGTTTAAAGCAGAAATTGGGGCATTTTTGAAATTTTCATTTTTGACCAATGCGATAGGTCCGGGGCTTAAGTAAGTTATTATATGTCACAAAACCGTTAAAGCTCCTGTTTAAAAATTATGCTCCGAAATCAACTTCTGTCACCTCAGTGCTACACATTGGAATGGTACCTAAAGTTTAAAGCAGAAATTCGGGCACTTTTAACATTTTCATTTTTGACCAATGCGATAGGTCCGGGGCTTAGGTAAATTATCATATGTCACAAAACCGTTAAAGCTCCTGTTCAAAAATGATGCTCCGAAATAAACTTCTGTCACCTCAGTGATACATTTTGGAATGGTACCTAAAGTTTAAAGCAGAAATAGGGGCACTTTTGAAATTTTCATTTTTGACCAATTCGATAGGTCCGGGGCTTAGGTAAGTTATCATATGTCACAAAACCGGTAAAGCTCCTGTTCAAAAAGGATGCTCCGAAATAAACTTCTGTCACCTCAGTGATACATTTTGGAATGGTACCTACAGTTTAAAGCAGATATAGGGGGACTTTTGAAATTTTCATTTTTTACCAATTCGATAGGTCCGGGGCTTAGGTAAGTTATCATATGTCACAAAACCGTTAAAGCTCCTGTTCAAAAATGATGCTCAGAAGCCAACTTCTGTCACCTCAGTGATACATTTTGGAATGGTACCTAAAGTTTAAAGCAGAAATAGGGGCACTTTTGAAATTTTCATTTTTGACCAATTCGATCGGTCCGGGGCTTAGGTAAGTTATCATATGTCACAAAACCGTTAAAGCTCCTGTTCAAAAATTATGCTCCGAAATTAACTTCTGTCACCGCAGTGATACATTTTGGAATGGTACCTACAGTTTAAAGCAGATATAGGGGGACTTTTGAAATTTTCATTTTTTACCAATTCGATAGGTCCGGGGCTTAGGTAAGTTATCATATGTCACAAAACCGTTAAAGCTCCTGTTCAAAAATTATGCTCCGAAATCAACTTCTGTCACCTCAGTGATACATTTTGGAATGGTACCTAAAGTTTAAAGCAGAAATAGGGGCACTTTTGAAATTTTAATTTTTGACCAATGCGATAGGTCCGGGGCTTAGGTAAATAATCATATGTCACAAAACCGTTAAAGCTCCTGTTCAAAAATGATGCTCCGAAATAAACTTCTGTCACCTCAGTGATACATTTTGGAATGGTACCTAAAGTTTAAAGCAGAAATAGGGTCACTTTTGAAATTTTCATTTTTGACCAATGCGATAGGTCCGGGGCTTAGGTAAGTTATCATATGTCACAAAACCGTTAAAGCTCCTGTTCAAAAAGGATGCTCCGAAATAAACTTCTGTCACCTCAGTGATACATTTTGGAATGGTACCTAAAGTTTAAAGCAGAAATAGGGTCACTTTTGAAATTTTCATTTTTGACCAATTCGATAGGTCCGGGGCTTAGGTAAGTTATCATATGTCACAAAACCGTTAAAGCTCCTGTTCAAAAATTATGCTCCGAAATCAACTTCTGTCACCTCAGTGCTATATAGTGCAATGGTACCTAAAGTTTAAAGCAGAAATTGGGGCACTTTTAAAATTTTCATTTTTAACCAATTCGATAGGTCCGGGGCTTAGGTAAGTTATCATATGTCACAAAACCGTTAAAGCTCCTGTTCAAAAATGATGCTCAGAAGCCAACTTCTGTCACCTCAGTGATACATTTTGGAATGGTACCTAAAGTTTAAAGCAGAAATAGGGGCACTTTTGAAATTTTCATTTTTGACCAATTCGATCGGTCCGGGGCTTAGGTAAGTTATCATATGTCACAAAACCGTTAAAGCTCCTGTTCAAAAATATGCTCTGAAATAAACTTATGTCACCTCAGTGATACATTTTGGAATGGTAGCTAAAGTTTAAAGCAGAAATTCGGGCACTTTTGAAATTTTCATTTTTGACCAATTCGATAGGTCCGGGGCTTAGGTAAGTTAACATATGTCACAGAACCGTTAAAGCTCCTGTTCAAAAATGATGCTCCGAAGCCAACTTCTGTCACCTCAGTGATACATTTTGGAATGGTACCTAAAGTTTAAAGCAGAAATAGGGGCACTTTTGAAATTTTTATTTTTGACCAATTCGATAGGTCCGGGGGGCTTAGGAAGTTATCATATGTCACAAAACCGTTAAAGCTCCTGTTCAAAAATTATGCTCCGAAATCAACTTCTGTCACCTCAGTGCTACATATTGCAATGGTACCTAAAGTTTAAAGCAGAAATTGGGGCACTTTTAAAATTTTCATTTTTGACCAATGCGATAGGTCCGGGGCTTAAGTAAGTTATTATATGTCACAAAACCGTTAAAGCTCCTGTTTAAAAATTATGCTCCGAAATCAACTTCTGTCACCTCAGTGCTACACATTGGAATGGTACCTAAAGTTTAAAGCAGAAATAGGGGCACTTTTGAAATTTTCATTTTTGACCAATTCGATCGGTCCGGGGCTTAGGTAAGTTATCATATGTCACAAAACCGTTAAAGCTCCTGTTCAAAAATATGCTCTGAAATAAACTTATGTCACCTCAGTGATACATTTTGGAATGGTAGCTAAAGTTTAAAGCAGAAATTCGGGCACTTTTGAAATTTTCATTTTTGACCAATTCGATAGGTCCGGGGCTTAGGTAAGTTAACATATGTCACAGAACCGTTAAAGCTCCTGTTCAAAAATGATGCTCCGAAGCCAACTTCTGTCACCTCAGTGATACATTTTGGAATGGTACCTAAAGTTTAAAGCAGAAATAGGGGCACTTTTGAAATTTTTATTTTTGACCAATTCGATAGGTCCGGGGGGCTTAGGAAGTTATCATATGTCACAAAACCGTTAAAGCTCCTGTTCAAAAATTATGCTCCACAGCCAACTTCTGTCACCTCAGTGATATATTTTGGAATGGTACCTAAAGTTTAAAGCAGAAATTGGGGCATTTTTGAAATTTTCATTTTTGACCAATGCGATAGGTCCGGGGCTTAAGTAAGTTATTATATGTCACAAAACCGTTAAAGCTCCTGTTTAAAAATTATGCTCCGAAATCAACTTCTGTCACCTCAGTGCTACACATTGGAATGGTACCTAAAGTTTAAAGCAGAAATTCGGGCACTTTTAACATTTTCATTTTTGACCAATGCGATAGGTCCGGGGCTTAGGTAAATTATCATATGTCACAAAACCGTTAAAGCTCCTGTTCAAAAATGATGCTCCGAAATAAACTTCTGTCACCTCAGTGATACATTTTGGAATGGTACCTAAAGTTTAAAGCAGAAATAGGGGCACTTTTGAAATTTTCATTTTTGACCAATTCGATAGGTCCGGGGCTTAGGTAAGTTATCATATGTCACAAAACCGGTAAAGCTCCTGTTCAAAAAGGATGCTCCGAAATAAACTTCTGTCACCTCAGTGAAACATTTTGGAATGGTACCTACAGTTTAAAGCAGATATAGGGGGACTTTTGAAATTTTCATTTTTTACCAATTCGATAGGTCCGGGGCTTAGGTAAGTTATCATATGTCACAAAACCGTTAAAGCTCCTGTTCAAAAATGATGCTCAGAAGCCAACTTCTGTCACCTCAGTGATACATTTTGGAATGGTACCTAAAGTTTAAAGCAGAAATAGGGGCACTTTTGAAATTTTCATTTTTGACCAATTCGATCGGTCCGGGGCTTAGGTAAGTTATCATATGTCACAAAACCGTTAAAGCTCCTGTTCAAAAATTATGCTCCGAAATTAACTTCTGTCACCGCAGTGATACATTTTGGAATGGTACCTACAGTTTAAAGCAGATATAGGGGGACTTTTGAAATTTTCATTTTTTACCAATTCGATAGGTCCGGGGCTTAGGTAAGTTATCATATGTCACAAAACCGTTAAAGCTCCTGTTCAAAAATTATGCTCCGAAATCAACTTCTGTCACCTCAGTGATACATTTTGGAATGGTACCTAAAGTTTAAAGCAGAAATAGGGGCACTTTTGAAATTTTAATTTTTGACCAATGCGATAGGTCCGGGGCTTAGGTAAATAATCATATGTCACAAAACCGTTAAAGCTCCTGTTCAAAAATGATGCTCCGAAATAAACTTCTGTCACCTCAGTGATACATTTTGGAATGGTACCTAAAGTTTAAAGCAGAAATAGGGTCACTTTTGAAATTTTCATTTTTGACCAATGCGATAGGTCCGGGGCTTAGGTAAGTTATCATATGTCACAAAACCGTTAAAGCTCCTGTTCAAAAAGGATGCTCCGAAATAAACTTCTGTCACCTCAGTGATACATTTTGGAATGGTACCTAAAGTTTAAAGCAGAAATAGGGTCACTTTTGAAATTTTCATTTTTGACCAATTCGATAGGTCCGGGGCTTAGGTAAGTTATCATATGTCACAAAACCGTTAAAGCTCCTGTTCAAAAATTATGCTCCGAAATCAACTTCTGTCACCTCAGTGCTATATAGTGCAATGGTACCTAAAGTTTAAAGCAGAAATTGGGGCACTTTTAAAATTTTCATTTTTAACCAATTCGATAGGTCCGGGGCTTAGGTAAGTTATCATATGTCACAAAACCGTTAAAGCTCCTGTTCAAAAATGATGCTCAGAAGCCAACTTCTGTCACCTCAGTGATACATTTTGGAATGGTACCTAAAGTTTAAAGCAGAAATAGGGGCACTTTTGAAATTTTCATTTTTGACCAATTCGATCGGTCCGGGGCTTAGGTAAGTTATCATATGTCACAAAACCGTTAAAGCTCCTGTTCAAAAATATGCTCTGAAATAAACTTATGTCACCTCAGTGATACATTTTGGAATGGTAGCTAAAGTTTAAAGCAGAAATTCGGGCACTTTTGAAATTTTCATTTTTGACCAATTCGATAGGTCCGGGGCTTAGGTAAGTTAACATATGTCACAGAACCGTTAAAGCTCCTGTTCAAAAATGATGCTCCGAAGCCAACTTCTGTCACCTCAGTGATACATTTTGGAATGGTACCTAAAGTTTAAAGCAGAAATAGGGGCACTTTTGAAATTTTTATTTTTGACCAATTCGATAGGTCCGGGGGGCTTAGGAAGTTATCATATGTCACAAAACCGTTAAAGCTCCTGTTCAAAAATTATGCTCCGAAATCAACTTCTGTCACCTCAGTGCTACATATTGCAATGGTACCTAAAGTTTAAAGCAGAAATTGGGGCACTTTTAAAATTTTCATTTTTAACCAATTCGATAGGTCCGCGGCTTAGGTAAGTTATCATATGTCACAAAACTGTTAAAGCTCCTTTTCAAAAATGATGCTCAGAAGCCAACTTCTTTCACCTCAGTGATACATTTTGGAATGGTACCTAAAGTTTAAAGCAGAAATAGGGGCACTTTTGAAATTTTCATTTTTGACCAATTCGATAGGTCTGGGGATTAGGTAAGTTATCATATGTCACAAAACCGTTAAAGCTCCTGTTCAAAAATTATGCTCCGAAATCAACTTCTGTCACCTCAGTGATACATTTTGGAATGGTACTTAAAGTTTAAAGCAGAAATAGGGGCACTTTTGAAATTTTCATTTTTGACCAATTCGATAGGTCTGGGGCTTAAGTAAGTTATCATATGTCACAGAACCGTTAAAGCTTTTGTTCAAAAAGGATGCTTCTAAGCCAACTTCTGTCACCTCAGTGATACATTTTGTAATGGTACCTAAAGTTTAAAGCAGAAATAGGGGCACTTTTGAAATTTTCATTTTTGACCAATTCGATAGGTCCGGGGCTTAGGTAAGTTATCATATGTCACAAAACCGTTAAAGCTCCTGTTCAAAAATGATGCTCCGAAATAAACTTATGTCACCTCAGTGATACATTTTGGAATGGTACCTAAAGTTTAAAGCTGAAATTGGTGCAATTTTAAAATTTTCATTTTTGACCAATTCAATAGGTCCGGGGCTTATGTAAGTTATCATATGTCACAGAAACGTTAAAGCTCCTGTTCAAAAATGATGCTCAGAAGCCAACTTCTATAACCTCAGTGATACATTTTGGAATGGTACCTAAAGTTTAAAGCTGAAATTGGTGCACTTTTAAAATTTTCATTTTTGACCAATTCGATAGGTCCGGGGCTTAGGTAAGTTAACATATGTCACAGAACCGTTAAAGCTCCTGTTCAAAAATGATGCTCCACAGCCAACTTCTGTCACCTCAGTGATATATTTTGGAATGGTACCTAAAGTTTAAAGCAGAAATTGGGGCACTTTTGAAATTTTCATTTTTGACCAATGCGATAGGTCCGGGGCTTAAGTAAGTTATTATATGTCACAAAACCGTTAAAGCTCCTGTTTAAAAATTATGCTCCGAAATCAACTTCTGTCACCTCAGTGCTACATATTGGAATGGTACCTAAAGTTTAAAGCAGAAATTCGGGCACTTTTAACATTTTCATTTTTGACCAATGCGATAGGTCCGGGGCTTAGGTAAATTATCATATGTCACAAAACCGTTAAAGCTCCTGTTCAAAAATGATGCTCCGAAATAAAATTCTGTCACCTCAGTGATACATTTTGGAATGGTACCTAAAGTTTAAAGCAGAAATAGGGGCACTTTTGAAATTTTCATTTTTGACCAATTCGATAGGTCCGGGGCTTAGGTAAGTTATCATATGTCACAAAACCGGTAAAGCTCCTGTTCAAAAAGGATGCTCCGAAATAAACTTCTGTCACCTCAGTGCTAAATATTGGAATGGTACCTAAAGTTTAAAGCAGAAATAGGGGGACTTTTGAAATTTTCATTTTTGACCAATGCGATAGGTCCGGGGCTTAGGTAAGTTATCATATGTCACAAAACCGTTAAAGCTCCTGTTCAAAAATTATGCTCCGAAATTAACTTCTGTCACCGCAGTGATACATTTTGGAATGGTACCTACAGTTTAAAGCAGATATAGGGGGACTTTTGAAATTTTCATTTTTTACCAATTCGATAGGTCCGGGGCTTAGGTAAGTTATCATATGTCACAAAACCGTTAAAGCTCCTGTTCAAAAATGATGCTCAGAAGCCAACTTCTGTCACCTCAGTGATACATTTTGGAATGGTACCTAAAGTTTAAAGCAGAAATAGGGGCACTTTTGAAATTTTCATTTTTGACCAATTCGATCGGTCCGGGGCTTAGGTAAGTTATCATATGTCACAAAACCGTTAAAGCTCCTGTTCAAAAATATGCTCTGAAATAAACTTATGTCACCTCAGTGATACATTTTGGAATGGTAGCTAAAGTTTAAAGCAGAAATTCGGGCACTTTTGAAATTTTCATTTTTGACCAATTCGATAGGTCCGGGGCTTAGGTAAGTTAACATATGTCACAGAACCGTTAAAGCTCCTGTTCAAAAATGATGCTCCGAAGCCAACTTCTGTCACCTCAGTGATACATTTTGGAATGGTACCTAAAGTTTAAAGCAGAAATAGGGGCACTTTTGAAATTTTTATTTTTGACCAATTCGATAGGTCCGGGGGGCTTAGGAAGTTATCATATGTCACAAAACCGTTAAAGCTCCTGTTCAAAAATTATGCTCCGAAATCAACTTCTGTCACCTCAGTGCTACATATTGCAATGGTACCTAAAGTTTAAAGCAGAAATTGGGGCACTTTTAAAATTTTCATTTTTAACCAATTCGATAGGTCCGCGGCTTAGGTAAGTTATCATATGTCACAAAACTGTTAAAGCTCCTTTTCAAAAATGATGCTCAGAAGCCAACTTCTTTCACCTCAGTGATACATTTTGGAATGGTACCTAAAGTTTAAAGCAGAAATAGGGGCACTTTTGAAATTTTCATTTTTGACCAATTCGATAGGTCTGGGGATTAGGTAAGTTATCATATGTCACAAAACCGTTAAAGCTCCTGTTCAAAAATTATGCTCCGAAATCAACTTCTGTCACCTCAGTGATACATTTTGGAATGGTACTTAAAGTTTAAAGCAGAAATAGGGGCACTTTTGAAATTTTCATTTTTGACCAATTCGATAGGTCTGGGGCTTAAGTAAGTTATCATATGTCACAGAACCGTTAAAGCTTTTGTTCAAAAAGGATGCTTCTAAGCCAACTTCTGTCACCTCAGTGATACATTTTGTAATGGTACCTAAAGTTTAAAGCAGAAATAGGGGCACTTTTGAAATTTTCATTTTTGACCAATTCGATAGGTCCGGGGCTTAGGTAAGTTATCATATGTCACAAAACCGTTAAAGCTCCTGTTCAAAAATGATGCTCCGAAATAAACTTATGTCACCTCAGTGATACATTTTGGAATGGTACCTAAAGTTTAAAGCTGAAATTGGTGCAATTTTAAAATTTTCATTTTTGACCAATTCAATAGGTCCGGGGCTTATGTAAGTTATCATATGTCACAGAAACGTTAAAGCTCCTGTTCAAAAATGATGCTCAGAAGCCAACTTCTATAACCTCAGTGATACATTTTGGAATGGTACCTAAAGTTTAAAGCTGAAATTGGTGCACTTTTAAAATTTTCATTTTTGACCAATTCGATAGGTCCGGGGCTTAGGTAAGTTAACATATGTCACAGAACCGTTAAAGCTCCTGTTCAAAAATGATGCTCCACAGCCAACTTCTGTCACCTCAGTGATATATTTTGGAATGGTACCTAAAGTTTAAAGCAGAAATTGGGGCACTTTTGAAATTTTCATTTTTGACCAATGCGATAGGTCCGGGGCTTAAGTAAGTTATTATATGTCACAAAACCGTTAAAGCTCCTGTTTAAAAATTATGCTCCGAAATCAACTTCTGTCACCTCAGTGCTACATATTGGAATGGTACCTAAAGTTTAAAGCAGAAATTCGGGCACTTTTAACATTTTCATTTTTGACCAATGCGATAGGTCCGGGGCTTAGGTAAATTATCATATGTCACAAAACCGTTAAAGCTCCTGTTCAAAAATGATGCTCCGAAATAAAATTCTGTCACCTCAGTGATACATTTTGGAATGGTACCTAAAGTTTAAAGCAGAAATAGGGGCACTTTTGAAATTTTCATTTTTGACCAATTCGATAGGTCCGGGGCTTAGGTAAGTTATCATATGTCACAAAACCGGTAAAGCTCCTGTTCAAAAAGGATGCTCCGAAATAAACTTCTGTCACCTCAGTGCTAAATATTGGAATGGTACCTAAAGTTTAAAGCAGAAATAGGGGGACTTTTGAAATTTTCATTTTTGACCAATGCGATAGGTCCGGGGCTTAGGTAAGTTATCATATGTCACAAAACCGTTAAAGCTCCTGTTCAAAAATTATGCTCCGAAATTAACTTCTGTCACCGCAGTGATACATTTTGGAATGGTACCTACAGTTTAAAGCAGATATAGGGGGACTTTTGAAATTTTCATTTTTTACCAATTCGATAGGTCCGGGGCTTAGGTAAGTTATCATATGTCACAAAACCGTTAAAGCTCCTGTTCAAAAATGATGCTCAGAAGCCAACTTCTGTCACCTCAGTGATACATTTTGGAATGGTACCTAAAGTTTAAAGCAGAAATAGGGGCACTTTTGAAATTTTCATTTTTGACCAATTCGATCGGTCCGGGGCTTAGGTAAGTTATCATATGTCACAAAACCGTTAAAGCTCCTGTTCAAAAATATGCTCTGAAATAAACTTATGTCACCTCAGTGATACATTTTGGAATGGTAGCTAAAGTTTAAAGCAGAAATTCGGGCACTTTTGAAATTTTCATTTTTGACCAATTCGATAGGTCCGGGGCTTAGGTAAGTTAACATATGTCACAGAACCGTTAAAGCTCCTGTTCAAAAATGATGCTCCGAAGCCAACTTCTGTCACCTCAGTGATACATTTTGGAATGGTACCTAAAGTTTAAAGCAGAAATAGGGGCACTTTTGAAATTTTTATTTTTGACCAATTCGATAGGTCCGGGGGGCTTAGGAAGTTATCATATGTCACAAAACCGTTAAAGCTCCTGTTCAAAAATTATGCTCCGAAATCAACTTCTGTCACCTCAGTGCTACATATTGCAATGGTACCTAAAGTTTAAAGCAGAAATTGGGGCACTTTTAAAATTTTCATTTTTAACCAATTCGATAGGTCCGCGGCTTAGGTAAGTTATCATATGTCACAAAACTGTTAAAGCTCCTTTTCAAAAATGATGCTCAGAAGCCAACTTCTTTCACCTCAGTGATACATTTTGGAATGGTACCTAAAGTTTAAAGCAGAAATAGGGGCACTTTTGAAATTTTCATTTTTGACCAATTCGATAGGTCTGGGGATTAGGTAAGTTATCATATGTCACAAAACCGTTAAAGCTCCTGTTCAAAAATTATGCTCCGAAATCAACTTCTGTCACCTCAGTGATACATTTTGGAATGGTACTTAAAGTTTAAAGCAGAAATAGGGGCACTTTTGAAATTTTCATTTTTGACCAATTCGATAGGTCTGGGGCTTAAGTAAGTTATCATATGTCACAGAACCGTTAAAGCTTTTGTTCAAAAAGGATGCTTCTAAGCCAACTTCTGTCACCTCAGTGATACATTTTGTAATGGTACCTAAAGTTTAAAGCAGAAATAGGGGCACTTTTGAAATTTTCATTTTTGACCAATTCGATAGGTCCGGGGCTTAGGTAAGTTATCATATGTCACAAAACCGTTAAAGCTCCTGTTCAAAAATGATGCTCCGAAATAAACTTATGTCACCTCAGTGATACATTTTGGAATGGTACCTAAAGTTTAAAGCTGAAATTGGTGCAATTTTAAAATTTTCATTTTTGACCAATTCAATAGGTCCGGGGCTTATGTAAGTTATCATATGTCACAGAAACGTTAAAGCTCCTGTTCAAAAATGATGCTCAGAAGCCAACTTCTATAACCTCAGTGATACATTTTGGAATGGTACCTAAAGTTTAAAGCTGAAATTGGTGCACTTTTAAAATTTTCATTTTTGACCAATTCGATAGGTCCGGGGCTTAGGTAAGTTAACATATGTCACAGAACCGTTAAAGCTCCTGTTCAAAAATGATGCTCCACAGCCAACTTCTGTCACCTCAGTGATATATTTTGGAATGGTACCTAAAGTTTAAAGCAGAAATTGGGGCACTTTTGAAATTTTCATTTTTGACCAATGCGATAGGTCCGGGGCTTAAGTAAGTTATTATATGTCACAAAACCGTTAAAGCTCCTGTTTAAAAATTATGCTCCGAAATCAACTTCTGTCACCTCAGTGCTACATATTGGAATGGTACCTAAAGTTTAAAGCAGAAATTCGGGCACTTTTAACATTTTCATTTTTGACCAATGCGATAGGTCCGGGGCTTAGGTAAATTATCATATGTCACAAAACCGTTAAAGCTCCTGTTCAAAAATGATGCTCCGAAATAAACTTCTGTCACCTCAGTGATACATTTTGGAATGGTACCTAAAGTTTAAAGCAGAAATAGGGGCACTTTTGAAATTTTCATTTTTGACCAATTCGATAGGTCCGGGGCTTAGGTAAGTTATCATATGTCACAAAACCGGTAAAGCTCCTGTTCAAAAAGGATGCTCCGAAATAAACTTCTGTCACCTCAGTGCTAAATATTGGAATGGTACCTAAAGTTTAAAGCAGAAATAGGGGGACTTTTGAAATTTTCATTTTTGACCAATGCGATAGGTCCGGGGCTTAGGTAAGTTATCATATGTCACAAAACCGTTAAAGCTCCTGTTCAAAAATTATGCTCCGAAATTAACTTCTGTCACCGCAGTGATACATTTTGGAATGGTACCTACAGTTTAAAGCAGATATAGGGGGACTTTTGAAATTTTCATTTTTTACCAATTCGATAGGTCCGGGGCTTAGGTAAGTTATCATATGTCACAAAACCGTTAAAGCTCCTGTTCAAAAATTATGCTCCGAAATCAACTTCTGTCACCTCAGTGATACATTTTGGAATGGTACTTAAAGTTTAAAGCAGAAATAGGGGCACTTTTGAAATTTTCATTTTTGACCAATTCGATAGGTCTGGGGCTTAAGTAAGTTATCATATGTCACAGAACCGTTAAAGCTTTTGTTCAAAAAGGATGCTTCTAAGCCAACTTCTGTCACCTCAGTGATACATTTTGTAATGGTACCTAAAGTTTAAAGCAGAAATAGGGGCACTTTTGAAATTTTCATTTTTGACCAATTCGATAGGTCCGGGGCTTAGGTAAGTTATCATATGTCACAAAACCGTTAAAGCTCCTGTTCAAAAATGATGCTCCGAAATAAACTTATGTCACCTCAGTGATACATTTTGGAATGGTACCTAAAGTTTAAAGCTGAAATTGGTGCAATTTTAAAATTTTCATTTTTGACCAATTCAATAGGTCCGGGGCTTATGTAAGTTATCATATGTCACAGAAACGTTAAAGCTCCTGTTCAAAAATGATGCTCAGAAGCCAAATTCTATAACCTCAGTGATACATTTTGGAATGGTACCTAAAGTTTAAAGCTGAAATTGGTGCACTTTTAAAATTTTCATTTTTGACCAATTCGATAGGTCCGGGGCTTAGGTAAGTTAACATATGTCACAGAACCGTTAAAGCTCCTGTTCAAAAATGATGCTCCACAGCCAACTTCTGTCACCTCAGTGATATATTTTGGAATGGTACCTAAAGTTTAAAGCAGAAATTGGGGCATTTTTGAAATTTTCATTTTTGACCAATGCGATAGGTCCGGGGCTTAAGTAAGTTATTATATGTCACAAAACCGTTAAAGCTCCTGTTTAAAAATTATGCTCCGAAATCAACTTCTGTCACCTCAGTGCTACACATTGGAATGGTACCTAAAGTTTAAAGCAGAAATTCGGGCACTTTTAACATTTTCATTTTTGACCAATGCGATAGGTCCGGGGCTTAGGTAAATTATCATATGTCACAAAACCGTTAAAGCTCCTGTTCAAAAATGATGCTCCGAAATAAACTTCTGTCACCTCAGTGATACATTTTGGAATGGTACCTAAAGTTTAAAGCAGAAATAGGGGCACTTTTGAAATTTTCATTTTTGACCAATTCGATAGGTCCGGGGCTTAGGTAAGTTATCATATGTCACAAAACCGGTAAAGCTCCTGTTCAAAAAGGATGCTCCGAAATAAACTTCTGTCACCTCAGTGATACATTTTGGAATGGTACCTACAGTTTAAAGCAGATATAGGGGGACTTTTGAAATTTTCATTTTTTACCAATTCGATAGGTCCGGGGCTTAGGTAAGTTATCATATGTCACAAAACCGTTAAAGCTCCTGTTCAAAAATGATGCTCAGAAGCCAACTTCTGTCACCTCAGTGATACATTTTGGAATGGTACCTAAAGTTTAAAGCAGAAATAGGGGCACTTTTGAAATTTTCATTTTTGACCAATTCGATCGGTCCGGGGCTTAGGTAAGTTATCATATGTCACAAAACCGTTAAAGCTCCTGTTCAAAAATTATGCTCCGAAATTAACTTCTGTCACCGCAGTGATACATTTTGGAATGGTACCTACAGTTTAAAGCAGATATAGGGGGACTTTTGAAATTTTCATTTTTTACCAATTCGATAGGTCCGGGGCTTAGGTAAGTTATCATATGTCACAAAACCGTTAAAGCTCCTGTTCAAAAATTATGCTCCGAAATCAACTTCTGTCACCTCAGTGATACATTTTGGAATGGTACCTAAAGTTTAAAGCAGAAATAGGGGCACTTTTGAAATTTTAATTTTTGACCAATGCGATAGGTCCGGGGCTTAGGTAAATAATCATATGTCACAAAACCGTTAAAGCTCCTGTTCAAAAATGATGCTCCGAAATAAACTTCTGTCACCTCAGTGATACATTTTGGAATGGTACCTAAAGTTTAAAGCAGAAATAGGGTCACTTTTGAAATTTTCATTTTTGACCAATGCGATAGGTCCGGGGCTTAGGTAAGTTATCATATGTCACAAAACCGTTAAAGCTCCTGTTCAAAAAGGATGCTCCGAAATAAACTTCTGTCACCTCAGTGATACATTTTGGAATGGTACCTAAAGTTTAAAGCAGAAATAGGGTCACTTTTGAAATTTTCATTTTTGACCAATTCGATAGGTCCGGGGCTTAGGTAAGTTATCATATGTCACAAAACCGTTAAAGCTCCTGTTCAAAAATTATGCTCCGAAATCAACTTCTGTCACCTCAGTGCTATATAGTGCAATGGTACCTAAAGTTTAAAGCAGAAATTGGGGCACTTTTAAAATTTTCATTTTTAACCAATTCGATAGGTCCGGGGCTTAGGTAAGTTATCATATGTCACAAAACCGTTAAAGCTCCTGTTCAAAAATGATGCTCAGAAGCCAACTTCTGTCACCTCAGTGATACATTTTGGAATGGTACCTAAAGTTTAAAGCAGAAATAGGGGCACTTTTGAAATTTTCATTTTTGACCAATTCGATCGGTCCGGGGCTTAGGTAAGTTATCATATGTCACAAAACCGTTAAAGCTCCTGTTCAAAAATATGCTCTGAAATAAACTTATGTCACCTCAGTGATACATTTTGGAATGGTAGCTAAAGTTTAAAGCAGAAATTCGGGCACTTTTGAAATTTTCATTTTTGACCAATTCGATAGGTCCGGGGCTTAGGTAAGTTAACATATGTCACAGAACCGTTAAAGCTCCTGTTCAAAAATGATGCTCCGAAGCCAACTTCTGTCACCTCAGTGATACATTTTGGAATGGTACCTAAAGTTTAAAGCAGAAATAGGGGCACTTTTGAAATTTTTATTTTTGACCAATTCGATAGGTCCGGGGGGCTTAGGAAGTTATCATATGTCACAAAACCGTTAAAGCTCCTGTTCAAAAATTATGCTCCGAAATCAACTTCTGTCACCTCAGTGCTACATATTGCAATGGTACCTAAAGTTTAAAGCAGAAATTGGGGCACTTTTAAAATTTTCATTTTTAACCAATTCGATAGGTCCGCGGCTTAGGTAAGTTATCATATGTCACAAAACTGTTAAAGCTCCTTTTCAAAAATGATGCTCAGAAGCCAACTTCTTTCACCTCAGTGATACATTTTGGAATGGTACCTAAAGTTTAAAGCAGAAATAGGGGCACTTTTGAAATTTTCATTTTTGACCAATTCGATAGGTCTGGGGACTAGGTAAGTTATCATATGTCACAAAACCGTTAAAGCTCCTGTTCAAAAATTATGCTCCGAAATCAACTTCTGTCACCTCAGTGATACATTTTGGAATGGTACTTAAAGTTTAAAGCAGAAATAGGGGCACTTTTGAAATTTTCATTTTTGACCAATTCGATAGGTCTGGGGCTTAAGTAAGTTATCATATGTCACAGAACCGTTAAAGCTTTTGTTCAAAAAGGATGCTTCTAAGCCAACTTCTGTCACCTCAGTGATACATTTTGTAATGGTACCTAAAGTTTAAAGCAGAAATAGGGGCACTTTTGAAATTTTCATTTTTGACCAATTCGATAGGTCCGGGGCTTAGGTAAGTTATCATATGTCACAAAACCGTTAAAGCTCCTGTTCAAAAATGATGCTCCGAAATAAACTTATGTCACCTCAGTGATACATTTTGGAATGGTACCTAAAGTTTAAAGCTGAAATTGGTGCAATTTTAAAATTTTCATTTTTGACCAATTCAATAGGTCCGGGGCTTATGTAAGTTATCATATGTCACAGAAACGTTAAAGCTCCTGTTAAAAAATGATGCTCAGAAGCCAACTTCTATAACCTCAGTGATACATTTTGGAATGGTACCTAAAGTTTAAAGCTGAAATTGGTGCACTTTTAAAATTTTCATTTTTGACCAATTCGATAGGTCCGGGGCTTAGGTAAGTTAACATATGTCACAGAACCGTTAAAGCTCCTGTTCAAAAATGATGCTCCACAGCCAACTTCTGTCACCTCAGTGATATATTTTGGAATGGTACCTAAAGTTTAAAGCAGAAATTGGGGCACTTTTGAAATTTTCATTTTTGACCAATTCGATAGGTCCGGGGCTTAGGTAAGTTAACATATGTCACAGAACCGTTAAAGCTCCTGTTCAAAAATGATGCTCCACAGCCAACTTCTGTCACCTCAGTGATATATTTTGGAATGGTACCTAAAGTTTAAAGCAGAAATTGGGGCACTTTTGAAATTTTCATTTTTGACCAATGCGATAGGTCCGGGGCTTAAGTAAGTTATTATATGTCACAAAACCGTTAAAGCTCCTGTTTAAAAATTATGCTCCGAAATCAACTTCTGTCACCTCAGTGCTACATATTGGAATGGTACCTAAAGTTTAAAGCAGAAATTCGGGCACTTTTAACATTTTCATTTTTGACCAATGCGATAGGTCCGGGGCTTAGGTAAATTATCATATGTCACAAAACCGTTAAAGCTCCTGTTCAAAAATGATGCTCCGAAATAAAATTCTGTCACCTCAGTGATACATTTTGGAATGGTACCTAAAGTTTAAAGCATAAATAGGGGCACTTTTGAAATTTTCATTTTTGACCAATTCGATAGGTCCGGGGCTTAGGTAAGTTATCATATGTCACAAAACCGGTAAAGCTCCTGTTCAAAAAGGATGCTCCGAAATAAACTTCTGTCACCTCAGTGCTAAATATTGGAATGGTACCTAAAGTTTAAAGCAGAAATAGGGGGACTTTTGAAATTTTCATTTTTGACCAATGCGATAGGTCCGGGGCTTAGGTAAGTTATCATATGTCACAAAACCGTTAAAGCTCCTGTTCAAAAATTATGCTCCGAAATTAACTTCTGTCACCGCAGTGATACATTTTGGAATGGTACCTACAGTTTAAAGCAGATATAGGGGGACTTTTGAAATTTTCATTTTTTACCAATTCGATAGGTCCGGGGCTTAGGTAAGTTATCATATGTCACAAAACCGTTAAAGCTCCTGTTCAAAAATGATGCTCAGAAGCCAACTTCTGTCACCTCAGTGATACATTTTGGAATGGTACCTAAAGTTTAAAGCAGAAATAGGGGCACTTTTGAAATTTTCATTTTTGACCAATTCGATCGGTCCGGGGCTTAGGTAAGTTATCATATGTCACAAAACCGTTAAAGCTCCTGTTCAAAAATATGCTCTGAAATAAACTTATGTCACCTCAGTGATACATTTTGGAATGGTAGCTAAAGTTTAAAGCAGAAATTCGGGCACTTTTGAAATTTTCATTTTTGACCAATTCGATAGGTCCGGGGCTTAGGTAAGTTAACATATGTCACAGAACCGTTAAAGCTCCTGTTCAAAAATGATGCTCCGAAGCCAACTTCTGTCACCTCAGTGATACATTTTGGAATGGTACCTAAAGTTTAAAGCAGAAATAGGGGCACTTTTGAAATTTTTATTTTTGACCAATTCGATAGGTCCGGGGGGCTTAGGAAGTTATCATATGTCACAAAACCGTTAAAGCTCCTGTTCAAAAATTATGCTCCGAAATCAACTTCTGTCACCTCAGTGCTACATATTGCAATGGTACCTAAAGTTTAAAGCAGAAATTGGGGCACTTTTAAAATTTTCATTTTTAACCAATTCGATAGGTCCGCGGCTTAGGTAAGTTATCATATGTCACAAAACTGTTAAAGCTCCTTTTCAAAAATGATGCTCAGAAGCCAACTTCTTTCACCTCAGTGATACATTTTGGAATGGTACCTAAAGTTTAAAGCAGAAATAGGGGCACTTTTGAAATTTTCATTTTTGACCAATTCGATAGGTCTGGGGATTAGGTAAGTTATCATATGTCACAAAACCGTTAAAGCTCCTGTTCAAAAATTATGCTCCGAAATCAACTTCTGTCACCTCAGTGATACATTTTGGAATGGTACTTAAAGTTTAAAGCAGAAATAGGGGCACTTTTGAAATTTTCATTTTTGACCAATTCGATAGGTCTGGGGCTTAAGTAAGTTATCATATGTCACAGAACCGTTAAAGCTTTTGTTCAAAAAGGATGCTTCTAAGCCAACTTCTGTCACCTCAGTGATACATTTTGTAATGGTACCTAAAGTTTAAAGCAGAAATAGGGGCACTTTTGAAATTTTCATTTTTGACCAATTCGATAGGTCCGGGGCTTAGGTAAGTTATCATATGTCACAAAACCGTTAAAGCTCCTGTTCAAAAATGATGCTCCGAAATAAACTTATGTCACCTCAGTGATACATTTTGGAATGGTACCTAAAGTTTAAGTTTTAAAATTGGTGCAATTTTAAAATTTTCATTTTTGACCAATTCAATAGGTCCGGGGCTTATGTAAGTTATCAATGTCACAGAAACGTTAAAGCTCCTGTTCAAAAATGATGCTCAGAAGCCAACTTCTATAACCTCAGTGATACATTTTGGAATGGTACCTAAAGTTTAAAGCTGAAATTGGTGCACTTTTAAAATTTTCATTTTTGACCAATTCGATAGGTCCGGGGCTTAGGTAAGTTAACATATGTCACAGAACCGTTAAAGCTCCTGTTCAAAAATGATGCTCCACAGCCAACTTCTGTCACCTCAGTGATATATTTTGGAATGGTACCTAAAGTTTAAAGCAGAAATTGGGGCACTTTTGAAATTTTCATTTTTGACCAATGCGATAGGTCCGGGGCTTAAGTAAGTTATTATATGTCACAAAACCGTTAAAGCTCCTGTTTAAAAATTATGCTCCGAAATCAACTTCTGTCACCTCAGTGCTACATATTGGAATGGTACCTAAAGTTTAAAGCAGAAATTCGGGCACTTTTAACATTTTCATTTTTGACCAATGCGATAGGTCCGGGGCTTAGATAAATTATCATATGTCACAAAACCGTTAAAGCTCCTGTTCAAAAATGATGCTCCGAAATAAACTTCTGTCACCTCAGTGATACATTTTGGAATGGTACCTAAAGTTTAAAGCAGAAATAGGGTCACTTTTGAAATTTTCATTTTTGACCAATTCGATAGGTCCGGGGCTTAGGTAAGTTATCATATGTCACAAAACCGGTAAAGCTCCTGTTCAAAAAGGATGCTCCGAAATAAACTTCTGTCACCTCAGTGCTAAATATTGGAATGGTACCTAAAGTTTAAAGCAGAAATAGGGGGACTTTTGAAATTTTCATTTTTGACCAATGCGATAGGTCCGGGGCTTAGGTAAGTTATCATATGTCACAAAACCGTTAAAGCTCCTGTTCAAAAATTATGCTCCGAAATCAACTTCTGTCACCTCAGTGATACATTTTGGAATGGTACCTAAAGTTTAAAGCAGAAATAGGGGCACTTTTGAAATTTTAATTTTTGACCAATGCGATAGGTCCGGGGCTTAGGTAAATAATCATATGTCACAAAACCGTTAAAGCTCCTGTTCAAAAATGATGCTCCGAAATAAACTTCTGTCACCTCAGTGATACATTTTGGAATGGTACCTAAAGTTTAAAGCAGAAATAGGGTCACTTTTGAAATTTTCATTTTTGACCAATGCGATAGGTCCGGGGCTTAGGTAAGTTATCATATGTCACAAAACCGTTAAAGCTCCTGTTCAAAAAGGATGCTCCGAAATAAACTTCTGTCACCTCAGTGATACATTTTGGAATGGTACCTAAAGTTTAAAGCAGAAATAGGGTCACTTTTGAAATTTTCATTTTTGACCAATGCGATAGGTCCGGGGCTTAGGTAAGTTATCATATGTCACAAAACCGTTAAAGCTCCTGTTCAAAAAGGATGCTCCGAAATAAACTTCTGTCACCTCAGTGATACATTTTGGAATGGTACCTAAAGTTTAAAGCAGAAATAGGGTCACTTTTGAAATTTTCATTTTTGACCAATTCGATAGGTCCGGGGCTTAGGTAAGTTATCATATGTCACAAAACCGTTAAAGCTCCTGTTCAAAAATTATGCTCCGAAATCAACTTCTGTCACCTCAGTGCTATATAGTGCAATGGTACCTAAAGTTTAAAGCAGAAATTGGGGCACTTTTAAAATTTTCATTTTTAACCAATTCGATAGGTCCGGGGCTTAGGTAAGTTATCATATGTCACAAAACCGTTAAAGCTCCTGTTCAAAAATGATGCTCAGAAGCCAACTTCTGTCACCTCAGTGATACATTTTGGAATGGTACCTAAAGTTTAAAGCAGAAATAGGGGCACTTTTGAAATTTTCATTTTTGACCAATTCGATCGGTCCGGGGCTTAGGTAAGTTATCATATGTCACAAAACCGTTAAAGCTCCTGTTCAAAAATATGCTCTGAAATAAACTTATGTCACCTCAGTGATACATTTTGGAATGGTAGCTAAAGTTTAAAGCAGAAATTCGGGCACTTTTGAAATTTTCATTTTTGACCAATTCGATAGGTCCGGGGCTTAGGTAAGTTAACATATGTCACAGAACCGTTAAAGCTCCTGTTCAAAAATGATGCTCCGAAGCCAACTTCTGTCACCTCAGTGATACATTTTGGAATGGTACCTAAAGTTTAAAGCAGAAATAGGGGCACTTTTGAAATTTTTATTTTTGACCAATTCGATAGGTCCGGGGGGCTTAGGAAGTTATCATATGTCACAAAACCGTTAAAGCTCCTGTTCAAAAATTATGCTCCGAAATCAACTTCTGTCACCTCAGTGCTACATATTGCAATGGTACCTAAAGTTTAAAGCAGAAATTGGGGCACTTTTAAAATTTTCATTTTTAACCAATTCGATAGGTCCGCGGCTTAGGTAAGTTATCATATGTCACAAAACTGTTAAAGCTCCTTTTCAAAAATGATGCTCAGAAGCCAACTTCTTTCACCTCAGTGATACATTTTGGAATGGTACCTAAAGTTTAAAGCAGAAATAGGGGCACTTTTGAAATTTTCATTTTTGACCAATTCGATAGGTCTGGGGATTAGGTAAGTTATCATATGTCACAAAACCGTTAAAGCTCCTGTTCAAAAATTATGCTCCGAAATCAACTTCTGTCACCTCAGTGATACATTTTGGAATGGTACTTAAAGTTTAAAGCAGAAATAGGGGCACTTTTGAAATTTTCATTTTTGACCAATTCGATAGGTCTGGGGCTTAAGTAAGTTATCATATGTCACAGAACCGTTAAAGCTTTTGTTCAAAAAGGATGCTTCTAAGCCAACTTCTGTCACCTCAGTGATACATTTTGTAATGGTACCTAAAGTTTAAAGCAGAAATAGGGGCACTTTTGAAATTTTCATTTTTGACCAATTCGATAGGTCCGGGGCTTAGGTAAGTTATCATATGTCACAAAACCGTTAAAGCTCCTGTTCAAAAATGATGCTCCGAAATAAACTTATGTCACCTCAGTGATACATTTTGGAATGGTACCTAAAGTTTAAAGCTGAAATTGGTGCAATTTTAAAATTTTCATTTTTGACCAATTCAATAGGTCCGGGGCTTATGTAAGTTATCATATGTCACAGAACCGTTAAAGCTCCTGTTCAAAAATGATGCTCCACAGCCAACTTCTGTCACCTCAGTGATATATTTTGGAATGGTACCTAAAGTTTAAAGCAGAAATTGGGGCACTTTTGAAATTTTCATTTTTGACCAATGCGATAGGTCCGGGGCTTAAGGAAGTTATTATATGTCACAAAACCGTTAAAGCTCCTGTTTAAAAATTATGCTCCGAAATCAACTTCTGTCACCTCAGTGCTACATATTGGAATGGTACCTAAAGTTTAAAGCAGAAATTCGGGCACTTTTAACATTTTCATTTTTGACCAATGCGATAGGTCCGGGGCTTAGATAAATTATCATATGTCACAAAACCGTTAAAGCTCCTGTTCAAAAATGATGCTCCGAAATAAACTTCTGTCACCTCAGTGATACATTTTGGAATGGTACCTAAAGTTTAAAGCAGAAATAGGGTCACTTTTGAAATTTTCATTTTTGACCAATTCGATAGGTCCGGGGCTTAGGTAAGTTATCATATGTCACAAAACCGGTAAAGCTCCTGTTCAAAAAGGATGCTCCGAAATAAACTTCTGTCACCTCAGTGCTAAATATTGGAATGGTACCTAAAGTTTAAAGCAGAAATAGGGGGACTTTTGAAATTTTCATTTTTGACCAATGCGATAGGTCCGGGGCTTAGGTAAGTTATCATATGTCACAAAACCGTTAAAGCTCCTGTTCAAAAATTATGCTCCGAAATTAACTTCTGTCACCGCAGTGATACATTTTGGAATGGTACCTACAGTTTAAAGCAGATATAGGGGGACTTTTGAAATTTTCATTTTTTACCAATTCGATAGGTCCGGGGCTTAGGTAAGTTATCATATGTCACAAAACCGTTAAAGCTCCTGTTCAAAAATTATGCTCCGAAATCAACTTCTGTCACCTCAGTGATACATTTTGGAATGGTACCTAAAGTTTAAAGCAGAAATAGGGGCACTTTTGAAATTTTAATTTTTGACCAATGCGATAGGTCCGGGGCTTAGGTAAATAATCATATGTCACAAAACCGTTAAAGCTCCTGTTCAAAAATGATGCTCCGAAATAAACTTCTGTCACCTCAGTGATACATTTTGGAATGGTACCTAAAGTTTAAAGCAGAAATAGGGTCACTTTTGAAATTTTCATTTTTGACCAATTCGATAGGTCCGGGGCTTAGGTAAGTTATCATATGTCACAAAACCGTTAAAGCTCCTGTTCAAAAATGATGCTCCGAAATAAACTTATGTCACCTCAGTGATACATTTTGGAATGGTACCTAAAGTTTAAAGCTGAAATTGGTGCAATTTTAAAATTTTCATTTTTGACCAATTCAATAGGTCCGGGGCTTATGTAAGTTATCATATGTCACAGAAACGTTAAAGCTCCTGTTCAAAAATGATGCTCAGAAGCCAACTTCTATAACCTCAGTGATACATTTTGGAATGGTACCTAAAGTTTAAAGCTGAAATTGGTGCACTTTTAAAATTTTCATTTTTGACCAATTCGATAGGTCCGGGGCTTAGGTAAGTTAACATATGTCACAGAACCGTTAAAGCTCCTGTTCAAAAATGATGCTCCACAGCCAACTTCTGTCACCTCAGTGATATATTTTGGAATGGTACCTAAAGTTTAAAGCAGAAATTGGGGCACTTTTGAAATTTTCATTTTTGACCAATGCGATAGGTCCGGGGCTTAAGGAAGTTATTATATGTCACAAAACCGTTAAAGCTCCTGTTTAAAAATTATGCTCCGAAATCAACTTCTGTCACCTCAGTGCTACATATTGGAATGGTACCTAAAGTTTAAAGCAGAAATTCGGGCACTTTTAACATTTTCATTTTTGACCAATGCGATAGGTCCGGGGCTTAGATAAATTATCATATGTCACAAAACCGTTAAAGCTCCTGTTCAAAAATGATGCTCCGAAATAAACTTCTGTCACCTCAGTGATACATTTTGGAATGGTACCTAAAGTTTAAAGCAGAAATAGGGTCACTTTTGAAATTTTCATTTTTGACCAATTCGATAGGTCCGGGGCTTAGGTAAGTTATCATATGTCACAAAACCGGTAAAGCTCCTGTTCAAAAAGGATGCTCCGAAATAAACTTCTGTCACCTCAGTGCTAAATATTGGAATGGTACCTAAAGTTTAAAGCAGAAATAGGGGGACTTTTGAAATTTTCATTTTTGACCAATGCGATAGGTCCGGGGCTTAGGTAAGTTATCATATGTCACAAAACCGTTAAAGCTCCTGTTCAAAAATTATGCTCCGAAATTAACTTCTGTCACCGCAGTGATACATTTTGGAATGGTACCTACAGTTTAAAGCAGATATAGGGGGACTTTTGAAATTTTCATTTTTTACCAATTCGATAGGTCCGGGGCTTAGGTAAGTTATCATATGTCACAAAACCGTTAAAGCTCCTGTTCAAAAATTATGCTCCGAAATCAACTTCTGTCACCTCAGTGATACATTTTGGAATGGTACCTAAAGTTTAAAGCAGAAATAGGGGCACTTTTGAAATTTTAATTTTTGACCAATGCGATAGGTCCGGGGCTTAGGTAAATAATCATATGTCACAAAACCGTTAAAGCTCCTGTTCAAAAATGATGCTCCGAAATAAACTTCTGTCACCTCAGTGATACATTTTGGAATGGTACCTAAAGTTTAAAGCAGAAATAGGGTCACTTTTGAAATTTTCATTTTTGACCAATGCGATAGGTCCGGGGCTTAGGTAAGTTATCATATGTCACAAAACCGTTAAAGCTCCTGTTCAAAAAGGATGCTCCGAAATAAACTTCTGTCACCTCAGTGATACATTTTGGAATGGTACCTAAAGTTTAAAGCAGAAATAGGGTCACTTTTGAAATTTTCATTTTTGACCAATTCGATAGGTCCGGGGCTTAGGTAAGTTATCATATGTCACAAAACCGTTAAAGCTCCTGTTCAAAAATTATGCTCCGAAATCAACTTCTGTCACCTCAGTGCTATATAGTGCAATGGTACCTAAAGTTTAAAGCAGAAATTGGGGCACTTTTAAAATTTTCATTTTTAACCAATTCGATAGGTCCGGGGCTTAGGTAAGTTATCATATGTCACAAAACCGTTAAAGCTCCTGTTCAAAAATGATGCTCAGAAGCCAACTTCTGTCACCTCAGTGATACATTTTGGAATGGTACCTAAAGTTTAAAGCAGAAATAGGGGCACTTTTGAAATTTTCATTTTTGACCAATTCGATCGGTCCGGGGCTTAGGTAAGTTATCATATGTCACAAAACCGTTAAAGCTCCTGTTCAAAAATATGCTCTGAAATAAACTTATGTCACCTCAGTGATACATTTTGGAATGGTAGCTAAAGTTTAAAGCAGAAATTCGGGCACTTTTGAAATTTTCATTTTTGACCAATTCGATAGGTCCGGGGCTTAGGTAAGTTAACATATGTCACAGAACCGTTAAAGCTCCTGTTCAAAAATGATGCTCCGAAGCCAACTTCTGTCACCTCAGTGATACATTTTGGAATGGTACCTAAAGTTTAAAGCAGAAATAGGGGCACTTTTGAAATTTTTATTTTTGACCAATTCGATAGGTCCGGGGGGCTTAGGAAGTTATCATATGTCACAAAACCGTTAAAGCTCCTGTTCAAAAATTATGCTCCGAAATCAACTTCTGTCACCTCAGTGCTACATATTGCAATGGTACCTAAAGTTTAAAGCAGAAATTGGGGCACTTTTAAAATTTTCATTTTTAACCAATTCGATAGGTCCGCGGCTTAGGTAAGTTATCATATGTCACAAAACTGTTAAAGCTCCTTTTCAAAAATGATGCTCAGAAGCCAACTTCTTTCACCTCAGTGATACATTTTGGAATGGTACCTAAAGTTTAAAGCAGAAATAGGGGCACTTTTGAAATTTTCATTTTTGACCAATTCGATAGGTCTGGGGATTAGGTAAGTTATCATATGTCACAAAACCGTTAAAGCTCCTGTTCAAAAATTATGCTCCGAAATCAACTTCTGTCACCTCAGTGATACATTTTGGAATGGTACTTAAAGTTTAAAGCAGAAATAGGGGCACTTTTAAAATTTTCATTTTTGACCAATTCGATAGGTCTGGGGCTTAAGTAAGTTATCATATGTCACAGAACCGTTAAAGCTTTTGTTCAAAAAGGATGCTTCTAAGCCAACTTCTGTCACCTCAGTGATACATTTTGTAATGGTACCTAAAGTTTAAAGCAGAAATAGGGGCACTTTTGAAATTTTCATTTTTGACCAATTCGATAGGTCCGGGGCTTAGGTAAGTTATCATATGTCACAAAACCGTTAAAGCTCCTGTTCAAAAATGATGCTCCGAAATAAACTTATGTCACCTCAGTGATACATTTTGGAATGGTACCTAAAGTTTAAAGCTGAAATTGGTGCAATTTTAAAATTTTCATTTTTGACCAATTCAATAGGTCCGGGGCTTATGTAAGTTATCATATGTCACAGAAACGTTAAAGCTCCTGTTCAAAAATGATGCTCAGAAGCCAACTTCTATAACCTCAGTGATACATTTTGGAATGGTACCTAAAGTTTAAAGCTGAAATTGGTGCACTTTTAAAATTTTCATTTTTGACCAATTCGATAGGTCCGGGGCTTAGGTAAGTTAACATATGTCACAGAACCGTTAAAGCTCCTGTTCAAAAATGATGCTCCACAGCCAACTTCTGTCACCTCAGTGATATATTTTGGAATGGTACCTAAAGTTTAAAGCAGAAATTGGGGCACTTTTGAAATTTTCATTTTTGACCAATGCGATAGGTCCGGGGCTTAAGGAAGTTATTATATGTCACAAAACCGTTAAAGCTCCTGTTTAAAAATTATGCTCCGAAATCAACTTCTGTCACCTCAGTGCTACATATTGGAATGGTACCTAAAGTTTAAAGCAGAAATTCGGGCACTTTTAACATTTTCATTTTTGACCAATGCGATAGGTCCGGGGCTTAGGTAAATTATCATATGTCACAAAACCGTTAAAGCTCCTGTTCAAAAATGATGCTCCGAAATAAACTTCTGTCACCTCAGTGATACATTTTGGAATGGTACCTAAAGTTTAAAGCAGAAATAGGGGCACTTTTGAAATTTTCATTTTTGACCAATTCGATAGGTCCGGGGCTTAGGTAAGTTATCATATGTCACAAAACCGGTAAAGCTCCTGTTCAAAAAGGATGCTCCGAAATAAACTTCTGTCACCTCAGTGCTAAATATTGGAATGGTACCTAAAGTTTAAAGCAGAAATAGGGGGACTTTTGAAATTTTCATTTTTGACCAATGCGATAGGTCCGGGGCTTAGGTAAGTTATCATATGTCACAAAACCGTTAAAGCTCCTGTTCAAAAATTATGCTCCGAAATTAACTTCTGTCACCGCAGTGATACATTTTGGAATGGTACCTACAGTTTAAAGCAGATATAGGGGGACTTTTGAAATTTTCATTTTTTACCAATTCGATAGGTCCGGGGCTTAGGTAAGTTATCATATGTCACAAAACCGTTAAAGCTCCTGTTCAAAAATTATGCTCCGAAATCAACTTCTGTCACCTCAGTGATACATTTTGGAATGGTACCTAAAGTTTAAAGCAGAAATAGGGGCACTTTTGAAATTTTAATTTTTGACCAATGCGATAGGTCCGGGGCTTAGGTAAATAATCATATGTCACAAAACCGTTAAAGCTCCTGTTCAAAAATGATGCTCCGAAATAAACTTCTGTCACCTCAGTGATACATTTTGGAATGGTACCTAAAGTTTAAAGCAGAAATAGGGTCACTTTTGAAATTTTCATTTTTGACCAATGCGATAGGTCCGGGGCTTAGGTAAGTTATCATATGTCACAAAACCGTTAAAGCTCCTGTTCAAAAAGGATGCTCCGAAATAAACTTCTGTCACCTCAGTGCTACATATTGGAATGGTACCTAAAGTTTAAAGCAGAAATAGGGGCACTTTTGAAATTTTCATTTTTGAGCAATTCGATAGGTCCGGGGGGCTTAGGAAGTTATCATATGTCACAAAACCGTTAAAGCTCCTGTTCAAAAATTATGCTCCGAAATCAACTTCTGTCACCTCAGTGCTACATATTGCAATGGTACCTAAAGTTTAAAGCAGAAATTGGGGCACTTTTAAAATTTTCATTTTTAACCAATTCGATAGGTCCGCGGCTTAGGTAAGTTATCATATGTCACAAAACCGTTAAAGCTCCATTTCAAAAATGATGCTCAGAAGCCAACTTCTTTCACCTCAGTGATACATTTTGGAATGGTACCTAAAGTTTAAAGCAGAAATAGGGGCACTTTTGAAATTTTCATTTTTGACCAATTCGATAGGTCCGGGGCTTAGGTAAGTTATCATATGTCACAAAACCGGTAAAGCTCCTGTACAAAAATTATGCTCCGAAATCAACTTCTGTCACCACAGTGATACATTTTGGAATGGTACCTAAAGTTTAAAGCAGAAATAGGGGCACTTTTGAAATTTTCATTTTTTACCAATTCGATAGGTCCGGGGCTTAGGTAAGTTATCATATGTCACAAAACCGTTAAAGCTCCTGTTCAAAAATTATGCTCCGAAATAAACTTCTGTCACCTCAGTGCTACATATTGCAATGGTACCTAAAGTTTAAAGCTGAAATTGGTGCTCTTATAAAATTTTCATTTTTGACCAATTCGATAGGTCCGGGGCTTAGGTAAGTTATCATATGTCACAAAACCGGTAAAGCTCCTGTTCAAAAAGGATGCTCCGAAATAAACTTCTGTCACCTCAGTGCTATATATTGCAATGGTACCTAAAGTTTAAAGCAGAAATTGGGGCACTTTTAAAATTTTCATTTTTAACCAATTCGATAGGTCCGGGGCTTAGGTAAGTTATCATATGTCACAAAACCGTTAAAGCTCCTGTTCAAAAATGATGCTCAGAAGCCAACTTCTGTCACCTCAGTGATACATTTTGGAATGGTACCTAAAGTTTAAAGCAGAAATAGGGGCACTTTTGAAATTTTCATTTTTGACCAATTCGATCGGTCCGGGGCTTAGGTAAGTTATCATATGTCACAAAACCGTTAAAGCTCCTGTTCAAAAATATGCTCTGAAATAAACTTATGTCACCTCAGTGATACATTTTGGAATGGTAGCTAAAGTTTAAAGCAGAAATTCGGGCACTTTTAAAATTTTCATTTTTGACCAATTCGATAGGTCCGGGGCTTAGGTAAGTTAACATATGTCACAGAACCGTTAAAGCTCCTGTTCAAAAATGATGCTCCGAAGCCAACTTCTGTCACCTCAGTGATACATTTTGGAATGGTACCTAAAGTTTAAAGCAGAAATAGGGGCACTTTTGAAATTTTTATTTTTGACCAATTCGATAGGTCCGGGGGGCTTAGGAAGTTATCATATGTCACAAAACCGTTAAAGCTCCTGTTCAAAAATTATGCTCCGAAATCAACTTCTGTCACCTCAGTGCTACATATTGCAATGGTACCTAAAGTTTAAAGCAGAAATTGGGGCACTTTTAAAATTTTCATTTTTAACCAATTCGATAGGTCCGCGGCTTAGGTAAGTTATCATATGTCACAAAACTGTTAAAGCTCCTTTTCAAAAATGATGCTCAGAAGCCAACTTCTTTCACCTCAGTGATACATTTTGGAATGGTACCTAAAGTTTAAAGCAGAAATAGGGGCACTTTTGAAATTTTCATTTTTGACCAATTCGATAGGTCTGGGGATTAGGTAAGTTATCATATGTCACAAAACCGTTAAAGCTCCTGTTCAAAAATTATGCTCCGAAATCAACTTCTGTCACCTCAGTGATACATTTTGGAATGGTACTTAAAGTTTAAAGCAGAAATAGGGGCACTTTTGAAATTTTCATTTTTGACCAATTCGATAGGTCTGGGGCTTAAGTAAGTTATCATATGTCACAGAACCGTTAAAGCTTTTGTTCAAAAAGGATGCTTCTAAGCCAACTTCTGTCACCTCAGTGATACATTTTGTAATGGTACCTAAAGTTTAAAGCAGAAATAGGGGCACTTTTGAAATTTTCATTTTTGACCAATTCGATAGGTCTGGGGCTTAGGTAAGTTATCATATGTCACAAAACCGTTAAAGCTCCTGTTCAAAAATGATGCTCCGAAATAAACTTATGTCACCTCAGTGATACATTTTGGAATGGTACCTAAAGTTTAAAGCTGAAATTGGTGCACTTTTAAAATTTTCATTTTTGACCAATTCGATAGGTCCGGGGCTTAGGTAAGTTAACATATGTCACAGAACCGTTAAAGCTCCTGTTCAAAAATGATGCTCCACAGCCAACTTCTGTCACCTCAGTGATATATTTTGGAATGGTACCTAAAGTTTAAAGCAGAAATTGGGGCACTTTTGAAATTTTCATTTTTCACCAATGCGATAGGTCCGGGGCTTAAGTAAGTTATTATATGTCACAAAACCGTTAAAGCTCCTGTTTAAAAATTATGCTCCGAAATCAACTTCTGTCACCTCAGTGCTACATATTGGAATGGTACCTAAAGTTTAAAGCAGAAATTCGGGCACTTTTAACATTTTCATTTTTGACCAATGCGATAGGTCCGGGGCTTAGGTAAATTATCATATGTCACAAAACCGTTAAAGCTCCTGTTCAAAAATGATGCTCCGAAATAAACTTCTGTCACCTCAGTGATACATTTTGGAATGGTACCTAAAGTTTAAAGCAGAAATAGGGGCACTTTTGAAATTTTCATTTTTGACCAATTCGATAGGTCCGGGGCTTAGGTAAGTTATCATATGTCACAAAACCGGTAAAGCTCCTGTTCAAAAAGGATGCTCCGAAATAAACTTCTGTCACCTCAGTGCTAAATATTGGAATGGTACCTAAAGTTTAAAGCAGAAATAGGGGGACTTTTGAAATTTTCATTTTTGACCAATGCGATAGGTCCGGGGCTTAGGTAAGTTATCATATGTCACAAAACCGTTAAAGCTCCTGTTCAAAAATTATGCTCCGAAATTAACTTCTGTCACCGCAGTGATACATTTTGGAATGGTACCTACAGTTTAAAGCAGATATAGGGGGACTTTTGAAATTTTCATTTTTTACCAATTCGATAGGTCCGGGGCTTAGGTAAGTTATCATATGTCACAAAACCGTTAAAGCTCCTGTTCAAAAATTATGCTCCGAAATCAACTTCTGTCACCTCAGTGATACATTTTGGAATAATACCTAAAGTTTAAAGCAGAAATAGGGTCACTTTTGAAATTTTCATTTTTGACCAATGCGATAGGTCCGGGGCTTAGGTAAGTTATCATATGTCACAAAACCGTTAAAGCTCCTGTTCAAAAAGGATGCTCCGAAATAAACTTCTGTCACCTCAGTGCTACATATTGGAATGGTACCTAAAGTTTAAAGCAGAAATAGGGGCACTTTTGAAATTTTCATTTTTGAGCAATTCGATAGGTCCGGGGGGCTTAGGAAGTTATCATATGTCACAAAACCGTTTTAGCTTCTGTTCAAAAATTATGCTCCGAAATCAACTTCTGTCACCTCAGTGCTACATATTGCAATGGTACCTAAAGTTTAAAGCAGAAATTGGGGCACTTTTAAAATTTTCATTTTTAACCAATTCGATAGGTCCGCGGCTTAGGTAAGTTATCATATGTCACAAAACTGTTAAAGCTCCTTTTCAAAAATGATGCTCAGAAGCCAACTTCTTTCACCTCAGTGATACATTTTGGAATGGTACCTAAAGTTTAAAGCAGAAATAGGGGCACTTTTGAAATTTTCATTTTTGACCAATTCGATAGGTCTGGGGATTAGGTAAGTTATCATATGTCACAAAACCGTTAAAGCTCCTGTTCAAAAATTATGCTCCGAAATCAACTTCTGTCACCTCAGTGATACATTTTGGAATGGTACTTAAAGTTTAAAGCAGAAATAGGGGCACTTTTGAAATTTTCATTTTTGACCAATTCGATAGGTCTGGGGCTTAAGTAAGTTATCATATGTCACAGAACCGTTAAAGCTTTTGTTCAAAAAGGATGCTTCTAAGCCAACTTCTGTCACCTCAGTGATACATTTTGTAATGGTACCTAAAGTTTAAAGCAGAAATAGGGGCACTTTTGAAATTTTCATTTTTGACCAATTCGATAGGTCTGGGGCTTAGGTAAGTTATCATATGTCACAAAACCGTTAAAGCTCCTGTTCAAAAATGATGCTCCGAAATAAACTTATGTCACCTCAGTGATACATTTTGGAATGGTACCTAAAGTTTAAAGCTGAAATTGGTGCACTTTTAAAATTTTCATTTTTGACCAATTCGATAGGTCCGGGGCTTAGGTAAGTTAACATATGTCACAGAACCGTTAAAGCTCCTGTTCAAAAATGATGCTCCACAGCCAACTTCTGTCACCTCAGTGATATATTTTGGAATGGTACCTAAAGTTTAAAGCAGAAATTGGGGCACTTTTGAAATTTTCATTTTTCACCAATGCGATAGGTCCGGGGCTTAAGTAAGTTATTATATGTCACAAAACCGTTAAAGCTCCTGTTTAAAAATTATGCTCCGAAATCAACTTCTGTCACCTCAGTGCTACATATTGGAATGGTACCTAAAGTTTAAAGCAGAAATTCGGGCACTTTTAACATTTTCATTTTTGACCAATGCGATAGGTCCGGGGCTTAGGTAAATTATCATATGTCACAAAACCGTTAAAGCTCCTGTTCAAAAATGATGCTCCGAAATAAACTTCTGTCACCTCAGTGATACATTTTGGAATGGTACCTAAAGTTTAAAGCAGAAATAGGGGCACTTTTGAAATTTTCATTTTTGACCAATTCGATAGGTCCGGGGCTTAGGTAAGTTATCATATGTCACAAAACCGGTAAAGCTCCTGTTCAAAAAGGATGCTCCGAAATAAACTTCTGTCACCTCAGTGCTAAATATTGGAATGGTACCTAAAGTTTAAAGCAGAAATAGGGGGACTTTTGAAATTTTCATTTTTGACCAATGCGATAGGTCCGGGGCTTAGGTAAGTTATCATATGTCACAAAACCGTTAAAGCTCCTGTTCAAAAATTATGCTCCGAAATTAACTTCTGTCACCGCAGTGATACATTTTGGAATGGTACCTACAGTTTAAAGCAGATATAGGGGGACTTTTGAAATTTTCATTTTTTACCAATTCGATAGGTCCGGGGCTTAGGTAAGTTATCATATGTCACAAAACCGTTAAAGCTCCTGTTCAAAAATTATGCTCCGAAATCAACTTCTGTCACCTCAGTGATACATTTTGGAATAATACCTAAAGTTTAAAGCAGAAATAGGGTCACTTTTGAAATTTTCATTTTTGACCAATGCGATAGGTCCGGGGCTTAGGTAAGTTATCATATGTCACAAAACCGTTAAAGCTCCTGTTCAAAAAGGATGCTCCGAAATAAACTTCTGTCACCTCAGTGCTACATATTGGAATGGTACCTAAAGTTTAAAGCAGAAATAGGGGCACTTTTGAAATTTTCATTTTTGAGCAATTCGATAGGTCCGGGGGGCTTAGGAAGTTATCATATGTCACAAAACCGTTTTAGCTTCTGTTCAAAAATTATGCTCCGAAATCAACTTCTGTCACCTCAGTGCTACATATTGCAATGGTACCTAAAGTTTAAAGCAGAAATTGGGGCACTTTTAAAATTTTCATTTTTAACCAATTCGATAGGTCCGTGGCTTAGGTAAGTTATCATATGTCACAAAACCGTTAAAGCTCCATTTAAAAAATGATGCTCAGAAGCCAACTTCTTTCACCTCAGTGATACATTTTGGAATGGTACCTAAAGTTTAAAGCAGAAATAGGGGCACTTTTGAAATTTTCATTTTTGACCAATTCGATAGGTCCGGGGCTTAGGTAAGTTATCATATGTCACAAAACCGTTAAAGCTCCTGTTCAAAAATGATGCTCCGAAATAAACTTATGTCACCTCAGTGATACATTTTGGAATGGTACCTAAAGTTTAAAGCTGAAATTGGTGCAATTTTAAAATTTTCATTTTTGACCAATTCGATAGGTCCGGGGCTTATGTAAGTTATCATATGTCACAGAAACGTTAAAGCTCCTGTTCAAAAATGATGCTCAGAAGCCAACTTCTATAACCTCAGTGATACATTTTGGAATGTTACCTAAAGTTTAAAGCAGAAATAGGGGGACTTTTGAAATTTTAATTTTTGACCAATTCGATAGGTCCGGGGCTTAGGTAAGTTATCATATGTCACAAAACCGTTAAAGCTCCTGTACAAAAATTATGCTCCGAAATCAACTTCTGTCACCACAGTGATACATTTTGGAATGGTACCTAAAGTTTAAAGCAGAAATAGGGGCACTTTTGAAATTTTCATTTTTTACCAATTCGATAGGTCCGGGGCTTAGGTAAGTTATCATATGTCACAAAACCGTTAAAGCTCCTGTTCAAAAATTATGCTCCGAAATAAACTTCTGTCACCTCAGTGCTACATATTGCAATGGTACCTAAAGTTTAAAGCTGAAGTTGGTGCTCTTATAAAATTTTCATTTTTGACCAATTCGATAGGTCCGGGGCTTAGGTAAGTTATCATATGTCACAAAACCGGTAAAGCTCCTGTTCAAAAAGGATGCTCCGAAATAAACTTCTGTCACCTCAGTGCTAAATATTGGAATGGTACCTAAAGTTTAAAGCAGAAATAGGGGGACTTTTGAAATTTTCATTTTTGACCAATGCGATAGGTCCGGGGCTTAGGTAAGTTATCATATGTCACAAAACCGTTAAAGCTCCTGTTCAAAAATCATGCTCCGAAATTAACTTCTGTCACCGCAGTGATACATTTTGGAATGGTACCTACAGTTTAAAGCAGATATAGGGGGACTTTTGAAATTTTCATTTTTTACCAATTCGATAGGTCCGGGGCTTAGGTAAGTTATCATATGTCACAAAACCGTTAAAGCTCCTGTTCAAAAATTATGCTCCGAAATCAACTTCTGTCACCTCAGTGATACATTTTGGAATGGTACCTAAAGTTTAAAGCAGAAATAGGGGCACTTTTGAAATTTTAATTTTTGACCAATGCGATAGGTCCGGGGCTTAGGTAAATTATCATATGTCACAAAACCGTTAAAGCTCCTGTTCAAAAATGATGCTCCGAAATAAACTTCTGTCACCTCAGTGATACATTTTGGAATGGTACCTAAAGTTTAAAGCAGAAATAGGGTCACTTTTGAAATTTTCATTTTTGACCAATTCGATAGGTCCGGGGCTTAGGTAAGTTATCATATGTCACAAAACCGTTAAAGCTCCTGTTCAAAAAGGATGCTCCGAAATAAACTTCTGTCACCTCAGTGATACATTTTGGAATGGTACCTAAAGTTTAAAGCTGAAATTGGTGCAATTTTAAAATTTTCATTTTTGACCAATTCAATAGGTCCGGGGCTTATGTAAGTTATCATATGTCACAGAAACGTTAAAGCTCCTGTTCAAAAATGATGCTCAGAAGCCAACTTCTATAACCTCAGTGATACATTTTGGAATGGTACCTAAAGTTTAAAGCTGAAATTGGTGCACTTTTAAAATTTTCATTTTTGACCAATTCGATAGGTCCGGGGCTTAGGTAAGTTAACATATGTCACAGAACCATTAAAGCTCCTGTTCAAAAATGATGCTCCACAGCCAACTTCTGTCACCTCAGTGATACATTTTGGAATGGTACCTAAAGTTTAAAGCAGAAATTGGGGCACTTTTGAAATTTTCATTTTTGACCAATGCGATAGGTCCGGGGCTTAAGTAAGTTATTATATGTCACAAAACCGTTAAAGCTCCTGTTTAAAAATTATGCTCCGAAATCAACTTCTGTCACCTCAGTGCTACATATTGGAATGGTACCTAAAGTTTAAAGCAGAAATTCGGGCACTTTTAACATTTTCATTTTTGACCAATGCGATAGGTCCGGGGCTTAGGTAAGTTATCATATGTCACAAAACCGTTAAAGCTCCTGTTCAAAAATGATGCTCCGAAATAAACTTCTGTCACCTCAGTGATACATTTTGGAATGGTACCTAAAGTTTAAAGCTGAAATTGGTGCAATTTTAAAATTTTCATTTTTGACCAATTCGATAGGTCCGGGGCTTATGTAAGTTATCATATGTCACAGAAACGTTAAAGCTCCTGTTCAAAAATGATGCTCAGAAGCCAACTTCTATAACCTCAGTGATACATTTTGGAATGGTACCTAAAGTTTAAAGCAGAAATAGGGGGACTTTTGAAATTTTAATTTTTGACCAATTCGATAGGTCCGGGGCTTAGGTAAGTTATCATATGTCACAAAACCGTTAAAGCTCCTGTACAAAAATTATGCTCCGAAATCAACTTCTGTCACCACAGTGATACATTTTGGAATGGTACCTAAAGTTTAAAGCAGAAATAGGGGCACTTTTGAAATTTTCATTTTTTACCAATTCGATAGGTCCGGGGCTTAGGTAAGTTATCATATGTCACAAAACCGTTAAAGCTCCTGTTCAAAAATTATGCTCCGAAATAAACTTCTGTCACCTCAGTGCTACATATTGCAATGGTACCTAAAGTTTAAAGCTGAAATTGGTGCTCTTATAAAATTTTCATTTTTGACCAATTCGATAGGTCCGGGGCTTAGGTAAGTTATCATATGTCACAAAACCGGTAAAGCTCCTGTTCAAAAAGGATGCTCCGAAATAAACTTCTGTCACCTCAGTGCTAAATATTGGAATGGTACCTAAAGTTTAAAGCAGAAATAGGGGGACTTTTGAAATTTTCATTTTTGACCAATGCGATAGGTCCGGGGCTTAGGTAAGTTATCATATGTCACAAAACCGTTAAAGCTCCTGTTCAAAAATCATGCTCCGAAATTAACTTCTGTCACCGCAGTGATACATTTTGGAATGGTACCTACAGTTTAAAGCAGATATAGGGGGACTTTTGAAATTTTCATTTTTTACCAATTCGATAGGTCCGAGGCTTAGGTAAGTTATCATATGTCACAAAACCGTTAAAGCTCCTGTTCAAAAATGATGCTCCGAAATAAACTTCTGTCACCTCAGTGATACATTTTGGAATGGTACCTAAAGTTTAAAGCAGAAATAGGGTCACTTTTGAAATTTTCATTTTTGACCAATTCGATAGGTCCGGGGCTTAGGTAAGTTATCATATGTCACAAAACCTTTAACGGTTCAAAAATGATGCTCAGAAGCCAACTTCTGTCACCACAGTGATACATTTTGGAATGGTACCTAAAGTTTAAAGCAGAAATAGGGGCACTTTTGAAATTTTCATTTTTGACCAATTCGATAGGTCCGGGGCTTAGGTAAGTTATCATATGTCACAAAACCGTTAAAGCTCCTGTTCAAAAATAAGCTCTGAAATAAACTTATGTCACCTCAGTGATACATTTTGGAATGGTAGCTAAAGTTTAAAGCAGAAATTCGGGCACTTTTAAAATTTTCATTTTTGACCAATTCGATAGGTCCGGGGCTTAGGTAAGTTAACATATGTCACAGAACCGTTAAAGCTCCTGTTCAAAAAATGATGTATCGAAGCCAACTTCTGTCACCTCAGTGATACATTTTGGAATGGTACCTAAAGTTTAAAGCAGAAATAGGGGCACTTTTGAAATTTTCATTTTTGAGCAATTCGATAGGTCCGGGGGGCTTAGGAAGTTATCATATGTCACAAAACCGTTAAAGCTCCTGTTCAAAAATTATGCTCCGAAATCAACTTCTGTCACCTCAGTGCTACATATTGCAATGGTACCTAAAGTTTAAAGCAGAAATTGGGGCACTTTTAAAATTTTCATTTTTAACCAATTCGATAGGTCCGCGGCTTAGGTAAGTTATCATATGTCACAAAACCGGTAAAGCTCCTGTTCAAAAAGGATGCTCCGAAATAAACTTCTGTCACCTCAGTGCTAAATATTGGAATGGTACCTAAAGTTTAAAGCAGAAATAGGGGCACTTTTGAAATTTTCATTTTTGACCAATGCGATAGGTCCGGGGCTTAGGTAAGTTATCATATGTCACAAAACCGTTAAAGCTCCGGTTCAAAACTTATGCTCCGATATTAACTTCTGTCACCGCAGTGATACATTTTGGAATGGTACCTACAGTTTAAAGCAGATATAGGGGGACTTTTGAAATTTTCATTTTTTACCAATTCGATAGGTCCGGGGCTTAGGTAAGTTATCATATGTCACAAAACCGTTAAAGCTCCTGTTCAAAAATTATGCTCCGAAATCAACTTCTGTCACCTCAGTGATACATTTTGGAATGGTACCTAAAGTTTAAAGCAGAAATAGGGGCACTTTTGAAATTTTAATTTTTGACCAATGCGATAGGTCCGGGGCTTAGGTAAGTTATCATATGTCACAAAACCGGTAAAGCTCCTGTTCAAAAAGGATGCTCCGAAATAAACTTCTGTCACCTCAGTGCTAAATATTGGAATGGTACCTAAAGTTTATAGCAGAAATAGGGGGACTTTTGAAATTTTCATTTTTGACCAATGCGATAGGTCCGGGGCTTAGGTAAGTTATCATATGTCACAGAACCGTTAAAGCTCCTGTTCAAAAATTATGCTCCGAAATTAACTTCTGTCACCGCAGTGATACATTTTGGAATGGTACCTACAGTTTAAAGCAGATATAGGGGGACTTTTGAAATTTTAATTTTTGACCAATGCGATAGGTCCGGGGCTTAGGTAAATTATCATATGTCACAAAACCATTAAAGCTCCTGTTCAAAATGATGCTCCGAAATCAACTTCTGTCACCTCAGTGATACATTTTGGAATGGTACCTAAAGTTTAAAGCAGAAATAGGGGCACTTTTGAAATTTTAATTTTTGACCAATGCGATAGGTCCGGAGCTTAGGTAAATTATAATATGTCACAAAACCGTTAAAGCTCCTGTTCAAAATGATGCTCCGAAATAAACTTCTGTCACCTCAGTGATACATTTTGGAATGGTACCTAAAGTTTAAAGCAGAAATAGGGGCACTTTTGACATTTTCATTTTTGACCAATTCGATAGGTCCGGGGCTTAGGTAAGTTATCATATGTCACAAAACCATTAAAGCTCCTGTTCAAAAAGGATGCTCCGAAATAAACTTCTGTCACCTCAGTGCTACATATTGGAATGGTACCTAAAGTTTAAAGCAGAAATTGGGGCACTTTTAAAATTTTCATTTTTAACCAATTCGATAGGTCCGGGGCTTAGGTAAGTTATCATATGTCACAAAACCGTTAAAGCTCCTGTTCAAAAATGATGCTCAGAAGCCAACTTCTGTCACCTCAGTGATACATTTTGGAATGGTACCTAAAGTTTAAAGCAGAATAGGGGCACTTTTGAAATTTTCCTTTTTGACCAATTCGATAGGTCCGGGGCTTAGGTAAGTTATCATATGTCACAAAACCGTTAAAGCTCCTGTTCAAAAATATGCTCTGAAATAAACTTATGTCACCTCAGTGATACATTTTGGAATGGTAGCTAAAGTTTAAAGCAGAAATTCGGGCACTTTTAAAATTTTCATTTTTGACCAATTCGATAGGTCCGGGGCTTAGGTAAGTTAACATATGTCACAGAACCGTTAAAGCTCCTGTTCAAAAATGATGCTCCGAAGCCAACTTCTGTCACCTCAGTGATACATTTTGGAATGGTACCTAAAGTTTAAAGCAGAAATAGGGGCACTTTTGAAATTTTCATTTTTGACCAATTCGATAGGTCCGGGGCTTAAGTAAGTTATCATATGTCACAAAACCGTTAAAGCTCCTGTTCAAAAATTATGCTCCGAAATCAACTTCTGTCACCTCAGTGATACATTTTGGAATGGTACTTAAAGTTTAAAGCAGAAATAGGGGCACTTTTGAAATTTTCATTTTTGACCAATTCGATAGGTCTGGGGCTTAAGTAAGTTATCATATGTCACAGAACCGTTAAAGCTTTTGTTCAAAAAGGATGCTTCTAAGCCAACTTCTGTCACCTCAGTGATACATTTTGTAATGGTACCTAAAGTTTAAAGCAGAAATAGGGGCACTTTTGAAATTTTCATTTTTGACCAATTCGATAGGTCCGGGGCTTAGGTAAGTTATCATATGTCACAAAACCGTTAAAGCTCCTGTTCAAAAATGATGCTCCGAAATAAACTTATGTCACCTCAGTGATACATTTTGGAATGGTACCTAAAGTTTAAAGCTGAAATTGGTGCAATTTTAAAATTTTCATTTTTGACCAATTCGATAGGTCCGGGGCTTATGTAAGTTATCATATGTCACAGAACCGTTAAAGCTCCTGTTCAAAAATGATGCTCAGAAGCCAACTTCTATAACCTCAGTGATACATTTTGGAATGGTACCTAAAGTTTAAAGCAGAAATAGGGGGACTTTTGAAATTTTAATTTTTGACCAATTCGATAGGTCCGGGGCTTAGGTAAGTTATCATATGTCACAAAACCGTTAAAGCTCCTGTTCAAAAATTATGCTCCGAAATCAACTTCTGTCACCACAGTGATACATTTTGGAATGGTACCTAAAGTTTAAAGCAGAAATTGGTGCTCTTATAAAATTTTCATTTTTGACCAATTCGATAGGTCCGGGGCTTAGGTAAGTAATCATATGTCACAAAACCGTTAAAGCTCCTGTTCAAAAATGATGCTCCGAAATAAACTTATGTCACCTCAGTGATACATTTTGGAATGGTACCTAAAGTTTAAAGCAGAAATAGGGGCACTTTTGAAATTTTCATTTTTTGACCAATTCGATAGGTCCGGGGCTTAGGTAAGTTATCATATGTCACAAAACCGTTAAAGCTCCTGTTCAAAAATTATGCTCCGAAATCAACTTCTGTCACCTCAGTGATACATTTTGGAATGGTACTTAAAGTTTAAAGCAGAAATAGGGGCACTTTTGAAATTTTCATTTTTTACCAATTCGATAGGTCCGGGGCTTAAGTAAGTTATCATATGTCACAGAACTGTTAAAGCTTTTGTTCAAAAAGGATGCTTCTAAGCCAACTTCTGTCACCTCAGTGATACATTTTGTAATGGTACCTAAAGTTTAAAGCAGAAATAGGGGCACTTTTGAAATTTTCATTTTTGACCAATTCGATAGGTCCGGGGCTTAGGTAAGTTATCATATGTCACAAAACCGTTAAAGCTCCTGTTCAAAAATTATGCTCCGAAATCAACTTCTGTCACCACAGTGATACATTTTGGAATGGTACCTAAAGTTTAAAGCAGAAATAGGGGCACTTTTGAAATTTTCATTTTTGACCAATTCAATAGGTCCGGGGCTTAGGTAAGTTATCATATGTCACAAAACCGTTAAAGCTCCTGTTCAAAAATGATGCTCCGAAATAAACTTCTATCACCTCAGTGATACATTTTGGAATGGTACCTAAAGTTTAAAGCAGAAATAAGGGTACTTTTGAAATTTTCATTTTTGACCAATTCGATAGGTCCGGGGCTTAGGTAAGTTATCATATGTCACAAAACCGTTAAAGCTCCTGTTCAAAAAGGATGCTCCGAAATAAACTTCTGTCACCTCAGTGCTACATATTGGAATAGTACCTAATGTTTAAAGCAGAAATAGGGGGACTTTTGAAATTTTCATTTTTGACCAATGGGATAGGTCCGGGGCTTAGGTAAGTTATCATATGTCACAAAACCGTTAAAGCTCCTGTTCAAAATGTATGCTCCGAAATTAACTTCTGTCACCTCAGTGCTACATATTGGAATGGTACCTAAAGTTTAAAGCAGAAATTCGGGCACTTTTAAAATTTTAATTTTTGACCAATGCGACAGGTCCGGGGCTTAGGTAAGTTATCATATGTCACAAAACCGTTAAAGCTCCTGTTCAAAAAGGATGCTCCGAAATAAACTTCTGTCACCTCAGTGATACATTTTGGAATGGTACCTAAAGTTTAAAGCTGAAATTGGTGCACTTTTAAAATTTTAATTTTTGACCAATTCGATAGGTCCGGGGCTTAGGTAAGTTAACATATGTCACAGAACCGTTAAAGCTCCTGTTCAAAAATGATGCTCCACAGCCAACTTCTGTCACCTCAGTGATACATTTTGGAATGGTACCTAAAGTTTAAAGCAGAAATTGGGGCACTTTTGAAATTTTCATTTTTGACCAATGCGATAGGTCCGGGGCTTAGGTAAGTTATTATATGTCACAAAACCGTTAAAGCTCCTGTTTAAAAATTATGCTCAGAAATCAACTTCTGTCACCTCAGTGCTACATATTGGAATTGTACCTAAAGTTTAAAGCAGAAATTCGGGCACTTTTAACATTTTCATTTTTGACCAATGCGATAGGTCCGGGGCTTAGGTAAATTATCATATGTCACAAAACCGTTAAAGCTCCTGTTCAAAAATGATGCTCCGAAATAAACTTCTGTCACCTCAGTGATACATTTTGGAATGGTACCTAAAGTTTAAAGCAGAAATAGGGGCACTTTTGAAATTTTTATTTTTGACCAATTCGATAGGTCCGGGGCTTAAGTAAGTTATCATATGTCACAAAACCGGTAAAGCTCCTGTTCAAAAAGGATGCTCCGAAATAAACTTCTGTCACCTCAGTGCTAAATATTGGAATGGTACCTAAAGTTTAAAGCAGAAATAGGGGCACTTTTGAAATTTTCATTTTTGACCAATGCGATAGGTCCGGGGCTTAGGTAAGTTATCATATGTCACAAAACCGTTAAAGCTCCGGTTCAAAACTTATGCTCCGAAATTAACTTCTGTCACCGCAGTGATACATTTTGGAATGGTACCTACAGTTTAAAGCAGATATAGGGGGACTTTTGAAATTTTCATTTTTTACCAATTCGATAGGTCCGGGGCTTAGGTAAGTTATCATATGTCACAAAACCGTTAAAGCTCCTGTTCAAAAATTATGCTCCGAAATCAACTTCTGTCACCTCAGTGATACATTTTGGAATGGTACCTAAAGTTTAAAGCAGAAATAGGGGCACTTTTGAAATTTAAATTTTTGACCAATGCGATAGGTCCGGGGCTTAGGTAAATTATCATATGTCACAAAACCGTTAAAGCTCCTGTTCAAAAATGATGCTCCGAAATAAACTTCTGTCACCTCAGTGATACATTTTGGAATGGTACCTAAAGTTTATAGCAGAAATAGGGTCACTTTTGAAATTTTTATTTTTGACCAATTCGATAGGTCCGGGGCCTAGGTAAGTTATCATATGTCACAAAACCGTTAAAGCTCCTGTTCAAAAATTATGCTCCGAAATCAACTTCTGTCACCTCAGTGATACATTTTGGTATGGTACCTAAAGTTTAAAGCAGAAATAGAGGCACTTTTAAAATTTTCATTTTTGACCAATTCGATAGGTCCGGGGCTTAGGTAAGTTATCATATGTCACAAAACCGTTAAAGCTCCTGTTCAAAAATATGCTCTGAAATAAACTTATGTCACCTCAGTGATACATTTTGGAATGGTAGCTAAAGTTTAAAGCAGAAATTCGGGTACTTTTAAAATTTTCATTTTTGACCAATTCGATAGGTCCGGGGCTTAGGTAAGTTAACATATGTCACAGAACCGTTAAAGCTCCTGTTCAAAAATGATGCTCCGAAGCCAACTTCTGTCACCTCAGTGATACATTTTGGAATGGTACCTAAAGTTTAAAGCAGAAATAGGGGCACTTTTGAAATTTTTATTTTTGACCAATTCGATAGGTCCGGGGGGCTTAGGAAGTTATCATATGTCACAAAACCGTTAAAGCTCCTGTTCAAAAATTATGCTCCGAAATCAACTTCTGTCACCTCAGTGCTACATATTGCAATGGTACCTAAAGTTTAAAGCAGAAATTGGGGCACTTTTAAAATTTTCATTTTTAACCAATTCGATAGGTCCGTGGCTTAGGTAAGTTATCATATGTCACAAAACTGTTAAAGCTCCTTTTCAAAAATGATGCTCAGAAGCCAACTTCTTTCACCTCAGTGATACATTTTGGAATGGTACCTAAAGTTTAAAGCAGAAATAGGGGCACTTTTGAAATTTTCATTTTTGACCAATTCGATAGGTCTGGGGATTAGGTAAGTTATCATATGTCACAAAACCGTTAAAGCTCCTGTTCAAAAATTATGCTCCGAAATCAACTTCTGTCACCTCAGTGATACATTTTGGAATGGTACTTAAAGTTTAAAGCAGAAATAGGGGCACTTTTGAAATTTTCATTTTTGACCAATTCGATAGGTCTGGGGCTTAAGTAAGTTATCATATGTCACAGAACCGTTAAAGCTTTTGTTCAAAAAGGATGCTTCTAAGCCAACTTCTGTCACCTCAGTGATACATTTTGTAATGGTACCTAAAGTTTAAAGCAGAAATAGGGGCACTTTTGAAATTTTCATTTTTGACCAATTCGATAGGTCCGGGGCTTAGGTAAGTTATCATATGTCACAAAACCGTTAAAGCTCCTGTTCAAAAATGATGCTCCGAAATAAACTTATGTCACCTCAGTGATACATTTTGGAATGGTACCTAAAGTTTAAAGCTGAAATTGGTGCAATTTTAAAATTTTCATTTTTGACCAATTCAATAGGTCCGGGGCTTATGTAAGTTATCATATGTCACAGAAACGTTAAAGCTCCTGTTCAAAAATGATGCTCAGAAGCCAACTTCTATAACCTCAGTGATACATTTTGGAATGGTACCTAAAGTTTAAAGCTGAAATTGGTGCACTTTTAAAATTTTCATTTTTGACCAATTCGATAGGACCGGGGCTTAGGTAAGTTAACATATGTCACAGAACCGTTAAAGCTCCTGTTCAAAAATGATGCTCCACAGCCAACTTCTGTCACCTCAGTGATACATTTTGGAATGGTACCTAAAGTTTAAAGCAGAAATTGGGGCACTTTTGAAATTTTCATTTTTGACCAATGCGATAGGTCCGGGGCTTAAGTAAGTTATTATATGTCACAAAACCGTTAAAGCTCCTGTTTAAAAATTATGCTCCGAAATCAACTTCTGTCACCTCAGTGCTACATATTGGAATGGTACCTAAAGTTTAAAGCAGAAATTCGGGCACTTTTAACATTTTCATTTTTGACCAATGCGATAGGTCCGGGGCTTAGGTAAATTATCATATGTCACAAAACCGTTAAAGCTCCTGTTCAAAAATGATGCTCCGAAATAAACTTCTGTCACCTCAGTGATACATTTTGGAATGGTACCTAAAGTTTAAAGCAGAAATAGGGGCACTTTTGAAATTTTCATTTTTGACCAATGCGATAGGTCCGGGGCTTAGGTAAGTTATCATATGTCACAAAACCGTTAAAGCTCCTGTTCAAAAATTATGCTCCGAAATTAACTTCTGTCACCGCTGTGATACATTTTGGAATGGTACCTACAGTTTAAAGCAGATATAGGGGGACTTTTGAAATTTTCATTTTTTACCAATTCGATAGGTCCGATGCTTAGGTAAGTTATCATATGTCACAAAACCGTTAAAGCTCCTGTTCAAAAATTATGCTCCGAAATCAACTTCTGTCACCTCAGTGATACTTTTTGGAATGGTACCTAAAGTTTAAAGCAGAAATAGGGGCACTTTTGAAATTTTCATTTTTGACCAATTCGATAGGTCTGGGGCTTAAGTAAGTTATCATATGTCACAGAACCGTTAAAGCTTTTGTTCAAAAAGGATGCTTCTAAGCCAACTTCTGTCACCTCAGTGATACATTTTGTAATGGTACCTAAAGTTTAAAGCAGAAATAGGGGCACTTTTGAAATTTTCATTTTTGACCAATTCGATAGGTCCGGGGCTTAGGTAAGTTATCATATGTCACAGAACCGTTAAAGCTCCTGTTCAAAAATGATGCTCAGAAGCCAACTTCTATAACCTCAGTGATACATTTTGGAATGGTACCTAAAGTTTAAAGCAGAAATAGGGGGACTTTTGAAATTTTAATTTTTTACCAATTCGATAGGTCCGGGGCTTAGGTAAGTTATCATATGTCACAAAACCGTTAAAGCTCCTGTTCAAAAATTATGCTCCGAAATAAACTTCTGTCACCTCAGTGCTACATATTGCAATGGTAACTAAAGTTTAAAGCTGAAATTGGTGCTCTTATAAAATTTTCATTTTTGACCAATTCGATAGGTCCGGGGCTTAGGTAAGTAATCATATGTCACAAAACCGTTAAAGCTCCTGTTCAAAAATGATGCTCCGAAATAAACTTCTGTCACCTCAGTGATACATTTTGGAATGGTACCTAAAGTTTAAAGCAGAAATAGGGGCACTTTTGAAATTTTTATTTTTGACCAATTCGATAGGTCCGGGGGGCTTAGGAAGTTATCATATGTCACAAAACCGTTAAAGCTCCTGTTCAAAAATTATGCTCCGAAATCAACTTCTGTCACCTCAGTGCTACATATTGCAATGGTACCTAAAGTTTAAAGCAGAAATTGGGGCACTTTTAAAATTTTCATTTTTAACCAATTCGATAGGTCCGCGGCTTAGGTAAGTTATCATATGTCACAAAACTGTTAAAGCTCCTTTTCAAAAATGATGCTCAGAAGCCAACTTCTTTCACCTCAGTGATACATTTTGGAATGGTACCTAAAGTTTAAAGCAGAAATAGGGGCACTTTTGAAATTTTCATTTTTGACCAATTCGATAGGTCTGGGGATTAGGTAAGTTATCATATGTCACAAAACCGTTAAAGCTCCTGTTCAAAAATTATGCTCCGAAATCAACTTCTGTCACCTCAGTGATACATTTTGGAATGGTACTTAAAGTTTAAAGCAGAAATAGGGGCACTTTTGAAATTTTCATTTTTGACCAATTCGATAGGTCTGGGGCTTAAGTAAGTTATCATATGTCACAGAACCGTTAAAGCTTTTGTTCAAAAAGGATGCTTCTAAGCCAACTTCTGTCACCTCAGTGATACATTTTGTAATGGTACCTAAAGTTTAAAGCAGAAATAGGGGCACTTTTGAAATTTTTATTTTTGACCAATTCGATAGGTCTGGGGCTTAGGTAAGTTATCATATGTCACAAAACCGTTAAAGCTCCTGTTCAAAAATGATGCTCCGAAATAAACTTATGTCACCTCAGTGATACATTTTGGAATGGTACCTAAAGTTTAAAGCTGAAATTGGTGCAATTTTAAAATTTTCATTTTTGACCAATTCAATAGGTCCGGGGCTTATGTAAGTTATCATATGTCACAGAAACGTTAAAGCTCCTGTTCAAAAATGATGCTCAGAAGCCAACTTCTATAACCTCAGTGATACATTTTGGAATGGTACCTAAAGTTTAAAGCTGAAATTGGTGCACTTTTAAAATTTTCATTTTTGACCAATTCGATAGGTCCGGGGCTTAGGTAAGTTAACATATGTCACAGAACCGTTAAAGCTCCTGTTCAAAAATGATGCTCCACAGCCAACTTCTGTCACCTCAGTGATACATTTTGGAATGGTACCTAAAGTTTAAAGCAGAAATTGGGGCACTTTTGAAATTTTCATTTTTGACCAATGCGATAGGTCCGGGGCTTAAGTAAGTTATTATATGTTACAAAACCGTTAAAGCTCCTGTTTAAAAATTTTGCTCCGAAATCAACTTCTGTCACCTCAGTGCTACATATTGGAATGGTACCTAAAGTTTAAAGCAGAAATTCGGGCACTTTTAACATTTTCATTTTTGACCAATGCGATAGGTCCGGGGCTTAGGTAAATTATCATATGTCACAAAACCGTTAAAGCTCCTGTTCAAAAATGATGCTCCGAAATAAACTTCTGTCACCTCAGTGATACATTTTGGAATGGTACCTAAAGTTTAAAGCAGAAATAGGGGCACTTTTGAAATTTTCATTTTTGACCAATGCGATAGGTCCGGGGCTTAGGTAAGTTATCATATGTCACAAAACCGTTAAAGCTCCTGTTCAAAAATTATGCTCCGAAATTAACTTCTGTCACCGCTGTGATACATTTTGGAATGGTACCTACAGTTTAAAGCAGATATAGGGGGACTTTTGAAATTTTCATTTTTTACCAATTCAATAGGTCCGATGCTTAGGTAAGTTATCATATGTCACAAAACCGTTAAAGCTCCTGTTCAAAAATTATGCTCCGAAATCAACTTCTGTCACCTCAGTGATACATTTTGGAATGGTACCTAAAGTTTAAAGCAGAAATAGGGGCACTTTTGAAATTTTCATTTTTGACCAATTCGATAGGTCTGGGGCTTAAGTAAGTTATCATATGTCACAGAACCGTTAAAGCTTTTGTTCAAAAAGGATGCTTCTAAGCCAACTTCTGTCACCTCAGTGATACATTTTGTAATGGTACCTAAAGTTTAAAGCAGAAATAGGGGCACTTTTGAAATTTTCATTTTTGACCAATTCGATAGGTCCGGGGCTTAGGTAAGTTATCATATGTCACAAAACCGTTAAAGCTCCTGTTCAAAAATGATGCTCCGAAATAAACTTATGTCACCTCAGTGATACATTTTGGAATGGTACCTAAAGTTTAAAGCTGAAATTGGTGCAATTTTAAAATTTTCATTTTTGACCAATTCGATAGGTCCGGGGCTTATGTAAGTTATCATATGTCACAGAACCGTTAAAGCTCCTGTTCAAAAATGATGCTCAGAAGCCAACTTCTATAACCTCAGTGATACATTTTGGAATGGTACCTAAAGTTTAAAGCAGAAATAGGGGGACTTTTGAAATTTTAATTTTTTACCAATTCGATAGGTCCGGGGCTTAGGTAAGTTATCATATGTCACAAAACCGTTAAAGCTCCTGTTCAAAAATTATGCTCCGAAATAAACTTCTGTCACCTCAGTGCTACATATTGCAATGGTAACTAAAGTTTAAAGCTGAAATTGGTGCTCTTATAAAATTTTCATTTTTGACCAATTCGATAGGTCCGGGGCTTAGGTAAGTAATCATATGTCACAAAACCGTTAAAGCTCCTGTTCAAAAATGATGCTCCGAAATAAACTTCTGTCACCTCAGTGATACATTTTGGAATGGTACCTAAAGTTTAAAGCAGAAATAGGGGCACTTTTGAAATTTTTATTTTTGACCAATTCGATAGGTCCGGGGGGCTTAGGAAGTTATCATATGTCACAAAACCGTTAAAGCTCCTGTTCAAAAATTATGCTCCGAAATCAACTTCTGTCACCTCAGTGCTACATATTGCAATGGTACCTAAAGTTTAAAGCAGAAATTGGGGCACTTTTAAAATTTTCATTTTTAACCAATTCGATAGGTCCGCGGCTTAGGTAAGTTATCATATGTCACAAAACTGTTAAAGCTCCTTTTCAAAAATGATGCTCAGAAGCCAACTTCATTCACCTTAGTGATACATTTTGGAAAGGTACCTAAAGTTTAAAGCAGAAATAGGGGCACTTTTGAAATTTTCATTTTTGACCAATTCGATAGGTCTGGGGATTAGGTAAGTTATCATATGTCACAAAACCGTTAAAGCTCCTGTTCAAAAATTATGCTCCGAAATCAACTTCTGTCACCTCAGTGATACATTTTGGAATGGTACTTAAAGTTTAAAGCAGAAATAGGGGCACTTTTGAAATTTTCATTTTTGACCAATTCGATAGGTCTGGGGCTTAAGTAAGTTATCATATGTCACAGAACCGTTAAAGCTTTTGTTCAAAAAGGATGCTTCTAAGCCAACTTCTGTCACCTCAGTGATTCATTTTGTAATGGTACCTAAAGTTTAAAGCAGAAATAGGGGCACTTTTGAAATTTTCATTTTTGACCAATTCGATAGGTCCGGGGCTTAGGTAAGTTATCATATGTCACAAAACCGTTAAAGCTCCTGTTCAAAAATGATGCTCCGAAATAAACTTATGTCACCTCAGTGATACATTTTGGAATGGTACCTAAAGTTTAAAGCTGAAATTGGTGCAATTTTAAAATTTTCATTTTTGACCAATTCAATAGGTCCGGGGCTTATGTAAGTTATCATATGTCACAGAAACGTTAAAGCTCCTGTTCAAAAATGATGCTCAGAAGCCAACTTCTATAACCTCAGTGATACATTTTGGAATGGTACCTAAAGTTTAAAGCTGAAATTGGTGCACTTTTAAAATTTTCATTTTTGACCAATTCGATAGGTCCGGGGCTTAGGTAAGTTAACATATGTCACAGAACCGTTAAAGCTCCTGTTCAAAAATGATGCTCCACAGCCAACTTCTGTCACCTCAGTGATACATTTTGGAATGGTACCTAAAGTTTAAAGCAGAAATTGGGGCACTTTTGAAATTTTCATTTTTGACCAATGCGATAGGTCCGGGGCTTAAGTAAGTTATTATATGTCACAAAACCGTTAAAGCTCCTGTTTAAAAATTATGCTCCGAAATCAACTTCTGTCACCTCAGTGCTACATATTGGAATGGTACCTAAAGTTTAAAGCAGAAATTCGGGCACTTTTAACATTTTCATTTTTGACCAATGCGATAGGTCCGGGGCTTAGGTAAATTATCATATGTCACAAAACCGTTAAAGCTCCTGTTCAAAAATGATGCTCCGAAATAAACTTCTGTCACCTCAGTGATACATTTTGGAATGGTACCTAAAGTTTAAAGCAGAAATAGGGGCACTTTTGAAATTTTCATTTTTGACCAATGCGATAGGTCCGGGGCTTAGGTAAGTTATCATATGTCACAAAACCGTTAAAGCTCCTGTTAAAAAATTATGCTCCGAAATTAACTTCTGTCACCGCTGTGATACATTTTGGAATGGTACCTACAGTTTAAAGCAGATATAGGGGGACTTTTGAAATTTTCATTTTTTACCAATTCGATAGGTCCGATGCTTAGGTAAGTTATCATATGTCACAAAACCGTTAAAGCTCCTGTTCAAAAATTATGCTCCGAAATCAACTTCTGTCACCTCAGTGATACATTTTGGAATGGTACCTAAAGTTTAAAGCAGAAATAGGGGCACTTTTGAAATTTTCATTTTTGACCAATTCGATAGGTCTGGGGCTTAAGTAAGTTATCATATGTCACAGAACCGTTAAAGCTTTTGTTCAAAAAGGATGCTTCTAAGCCAACTTCTGTCACCTCAGTGATACATTTTGTAATGGTACCTAAAGTTTAAAGCAGAAATAGGGGCACTTTTGAAATTTTCATTTTTGACCAATTCGATAGGTCCGGGGCTTAGGTAAGTTATCATATGTCACAAAACCGTTAAAGCTCCTGTTCAAAAATGATGCTCCGAAATAAACTTATGTCACCTCAGTGATACATTTTGGAATGGTACCTAAAGTTTAAAGCTGAAATTGGTGCAATTTTAAAATTTTCATTTTTGACCAATTCGATAGGTCCGGGGCTTATGTAAGTTATCATATGTCACAGAACCGTTAAAGCTCCTGTTCAAAAATGATGCTCAGAAGCCAACTTCTATAACCTCAGTGATACATTTTGGAATGGTACCTAAAGTTTAAAGCAGAAATAGGGGGACTTTTGAAATTTTAATTTTTTACCAATTCGATAGGTCCGGGGCTTAGGTAAGTTATCATATGTCACAAAACCGTTAAAGCTCCTGTTCAAAAATTATGCTCCGAAATAAACTTCTGTCACCTCAGTGCTACATATTGCAATGGTAACTAAAGTTTAAAGCTGAAATTGGTGCTCTTATAAAATTTTCATTTTTGACCAATTCGATAGGTCCGGGGCTTAGGTAAGTAATCATATGTCACAAAACCGTTAAAGCTCCTGTTCAAAAATGATGCTCCGAAATAAACTTCTGTCACCTCAGTGATACATTTTGGAATGGTACCTAAAGTTTAAAGCAGAAATAGGGGCACTTTTGAAATTTTTATTTTTGACCAATTCGATAGGTCCGGGGGGCTTAGGAAGTTATCATATGTCACAAAACCGTTAAAGCTCCTGTTCAAAAATTATGCTCCGAAATCAACTTCTGTCACCTCAGTGCTACATATTGCAATGGTACCTAAAGTTTAAAGCAGAAATTGGGGCACTTTTAAAATTTTCATTTTTAACCAATTCGATAGGTCCGCGGCTTAGGTAAGTTATCATATGTCACAAAACTGTTAAAGCTCCTTTTCAAAAATGATGCTCAGAAGCCAACTTCTTTCACCTCAGTGATACATTTTGGAAAGGTACCTAAAGTTTAAAGCAGAAATAGGGGCACTTTTGAAATTTTCATTTTTGACCAATTCGATAGGTCTGGGGATTAGGTAAGTTATCATATGTCACAAAACCGTTAAAGCTCCTGTTCAAAAATTATGCTCCGAAATCAACTTCTGTCACCTCAGTGATACATTTTGGAATGGTACTTAAAGTTTAAAGCAGAAATTGGGGCACTTTTGAAATTTTCATTTTTGACCAATGCGATAGGTCCGGGGCTTAAGTAAGTTATTATATGTCACAAAACCGTTAAAGCTCCTGTTTAAAAATTATGCTCCGAAATCAACTTCTGTCACCTCAGTGCTACATATTGGAATGGTACCTAAAGTTTAAAGCAGAAATTCGGGCACTTTTAACATTTTCATTTTTGACCAATGCGATAGGTCCGGGGCTTAGGTAAATTATCATATGTCACAAAACCGTTAAAGCTCCTGTTCAAAAATGATGCTCCGAAATAAACTTCTGTCACCTCAGTGATACATTTTGGAATGGTACCTAAAGTTTAAAGCAGAAATAGGGGCACTTTTGAAATTTTCATTTTTGACCAATGCGATAGGTCCGGGGCTTAGGTAAGTTATCATATGTCACAAAACCGTTAAAGCTCCTGTTAAAAAATTATGCTCCGAAATTAACTTCTGTCACCGCTGTGATACATTTTGGAATGGTACCTACAGTTTAAAGCAGATATAGGGGGACTTTTGAAATTTTCATTTTTTACCAATTCGATAGGTCCGATGCTTAGGTAAGTTATCATATGTCACAAAACCGTTAAAGCTCCTGTTCAAAAATTATGCTCCGAAATCAACTTCTGTCACCTCAGTGATACATTTTGGAATGGTACCTAAAGTTTAAAGCAGAAATAGGGGCACTTTTGAAATTTTCATTTTTGACCAATTCGATAGGTCTGGGGCTTAAGTAAGTTATCATATGTCACAGAACCGTTAAAGCTTTTGTTCAAAAAGGATGCTTCTAAGCCAACTTCTGTCACCTCAGTGATACATTTTGTAATGGTACCTAAAGTTTAAAGCAGAAATAGGGGCACTTTTGAAATTTTCATTTTTGACCAATTCGATAGGTCCGGGGCTTAGGTAAGTTATCATATGTCACAAAACCGTTAAAGCTCCTGTTCAAAAATGATGCTCCGAAATAAACTTATGTCACCTCAGTGATACATTTTGGAATGGTACCTAAAGTTTAAAGCTGAAATTGGTGCAATTTTAAAATTTTCATTTTTGACCAATTCGATAGGTCCGGGGCTTATGTAAGTTATCATATGTCACAGAACCGTTAAAGCTCCTGTTCAAAAATGATGCTCAGAAGCCAACTTCTATAACCTCAGTGATACATTTTGGAATGGTACCTAAAGTTTAAAGCAGAAATAGGGGGACTTTTGAAATTTTAATTTTTTACCAATTCGATAGGTCCGGGGCTTAGGTAAGTTATCATATGTCACAAAACCGTTAAAGCTCCTGTTCAAAAATTATGCTCCGAAATAAACTTCTGTCACCTCAGTGCTACATATTGCAATGGTAACTAAAGTTTAAAGCTGAAATTGGTGCTCTTATAAAATTTTCATTTTTGACCAATTCGATAGGTCCGGGGCTTAGGTAAGTAATCATATGTCACAAAACCGTTAAAGCTCCTGTTCAAAAATGATGCTCCGAAATAAACTTCTGTCACCTCAGTGATACATTTTGGAATGGTACCTAAAGTTTAAAGCAGAAATAGGGGCACTTTTGAAATTTTTATTTTTGACCAATTCGATAGGTCCGGGGGGCTTAGGAAGTTATCATATGTCACAAAACCGTTAAAGCTCCTGTTCAAAAATTATGCTCCGAAATCAACTTCTGTCACCTCAGTGCTACATATTGCAATGGTACCTAAAGTTTAAAGCAGAAATTGGGGCACTTTTAAAATTTTCATTTTTAACCAATTCGATAGGTCCGCGGCTTAGGTAAGTTATCATATGTCACAAAACTGTTAAAGCTCCTTTTCAAAAATGATGCTCAGAAGCCAACTTCTTTCACCTCAGTGATACATTTTGGAAAGGTACCTAAAGTTTAAAGCAGAAATAGGGGCACTTTTGAAATTTTCATTTTTGACCAATTCGATAGGTCTGGGGATTAGGTAAGTTATCATATGTCACAAAACCGTTAAAGCTCCTGTTCAAAAATTATGCTCCGAAATCAACTTCTGTCACCTCAGTGATACATTTTGGAATGGTACTTAAAGTTTAAAGCAGAAATAGGGGCACTTTTGAAATTTTCATTTTTGACCAATTCGATAGGTCTGGGGCTTAAGTAAGTTATCATATGTCACAGAACCGTTAAAGCTTTTGTTCAAAAAGGATGCTTCTAAGCCAACTTCTGTCACCTCAGTGATTCATTTTGTAATGGTACCTAAAGTTTAAAGCAGAAATAGGGGCACTTTTGAAATTTTCATTTTTGACCAATTCGATAGGTCCGGGGCTTAGGTAAGTTATCATATGTCACAAAACCGTTAAAGCTCCTGTTCAAAAATGATGCTCCGAAATAAACTTATGTCACCTCAGTGATACATTTTGGAATGGTACCTAAAGTTTAAAGCTGAAATTGGTGCAATTTTAAAATTTTCATTTTTGACCAATTCAATAGGTCCGGGGCTTATGTAAGTTATCATATGTCACAGAAACGTTAAAGCTCCTGTTCAAAAATGATGCTCAGAAGCCAACTTCTATAACCTCAGTGATACATTTTGGAATGGTACCTAAAGTTTAAAGCTGAAATTGGTGCACTTTTAAAATTTTCATTTTTGACCAATTCGATAGGTCCGGGGCTTAGGTAAGTTAACATATGTCACAGAACCGTTAAAGCTCCTGTTCAAAAATGATGCTCCACAGCCAACTTCTGTCACCTCAGTGATACATTTTGGAATGGTACCTAAAGTTTAAAGCAGAAATTGGGGCACTTTTGAAATTTTCATTTTTGACCAATGCGATAGGTCCGGGGCTTAAGTAAGTTATTATATGTCACAAAACCGTTAAAGCTCCTGTTTAAAAATTATGCTCCGAAATCAACTTCTGTCACCTCAGTGCTACATATTGGAATGGTACCTAAAGTTTAAAGCAGAAATTCGGGCACTTTTAACATTTTCATTTTTGACCAATGCGATAGGTCCGGGGCTTAGGTAAATTATCATATGTCACAAAACCGTTAAAGCTCCTGTTCAAAAATGATGCTCCGAAATAAACTTCTGTCACCTCAGTGATACATTTTGGAATGGTACCTAAAGTTTAAAGCAGAAATAGGGGCACTTTTGAAATTTTCATTTTTGACCAATGCGATAGGTCCGGGGCTTAGGTAAGTTATCATATGTCACAAAACCGTTAAAGCTCCTGTTAAAAAATTATGCTCCGAAATTAACTTCTGTCACCGCTGTGATACATTTTGGAATGGTACCTACAGTTTAAAGCAGATATAGGGGGACTTTTGAAATTTTCATTTTTTACCAATTCGATAGGTCCGATGCTTAGGTAAGTTATCATATGTCACAAAACCGTTAAAGCTCCTGTTCAAAAATTATGCTCCGAAATCAACTTCTGTCACCACAGTGATACATTTTGGAATGGTACCTAAAGTTTAAAGCAGAAATAGGGGCACTTTTGAAATTTTCATTTTTGACCAATTCGATAGGTCTGGGGCTTAAGTAAGTTATCATATGTCACAGAACCGTTAAAGCTTTTGTTCAAAAAGGATGCTTCTAAGCCAACTTCTGTCACCTCAGTGATACATTTTGTAATGGTACCTAAAGTTTAAAGCAGAAATAGGGGCACTTTTGAAATTTTCATTTTTGACCAATTCGATAGGTCCGGGGCTTAGGTAAGTTATCATATGTCACAAAACCGTTAAAGCTCCTGTTCAAAAATGATGCTCCGAAATAAACTTATGTCACCTCAGTGATACATTTTGGAATGGTACCTAAAGTTTAAAGCTGAAATTGGTGCAATTTTAAAATTTTCATTTTTGACCAATTCGATAGGTCCGGGGCTTATGTAAGTTATCATATGTCACAGAACCGTTAAAGCTCCTGTTCAAAAATGATGCTCAGAAGCCAACTTCTATAACCTCAGTGATACATTTTGGAATGGTACCTAAAGTTTAAAGCAGAAATAGGGGGACTTTTGAAATTTTAATTTTTTACCAATTCGATAGGTCCGGGGCTTAGGTAAGTTATCATATGTCACAAAACCGTTAAAGCTCCTGTTCAAAAATTATGCTCCGAAATAAACTTCTGTCACCTCAGTGCTACATATTGCAATGGTAACTAAAGTTTAAAGCTGAAATTGGTGCTCTTATAAAATTTTCATTTTTGACCAATTCGATAGGTCCGGGGCTTAGGTAAGTAATCATATGTCACAAAACCGTTAAAGCTCCTGTTCAAAAATGATGCTCCGAAATAAACTTCTGTCACCTCAGTGATACATTTTGGAATGGTACCTAAAGTTTAAAGCAGAAATAGGGGCACTTTTGAAATTTTTATTTTTGACCAATTCGATAGGTCCGGGGGGCTTAGGAAGTTATCATATGTCACAAAACTGTTAAAGCTCCTGTTCAAAAATTATGCTCCGAAATCAACTTCTGTCACCTCAGTGCTACATATTGCAATGGTACCTAAAGTTTAAAGCAGAAATTGGGGCACTTTTAAAATTTTCATTTTTAACCAATTCGATAGGTCCGCGGCTTAGGTAAGTTATCATATGTCACAAAACTGTTAAAGCTCCTTTTCAAAAATGATGCTCAGAAGCCAACTTCTTTCACCTCAGTGATACATTTTGGAAAGGTACCTAAAGTTTAAAGCAGAAATAGGGGCACTTTTGAAATTTTCATTTTTGACCAATTCGATAGGTCTGGGGATTAGGTAAGTTATCATATGTCACAAAACCGTTAAAGCTCCTGTTCAAAAATTATGCTCCGAAATCAACTTCTGTCACCTCAGTGATACATTTTGGAATGGTACTTAAAGTTTAAAGCAGAAATAGGGGCACTTTTGAAATTTTCATTTTTGACCAATTCGATAGGTCTGGGGCTTAAGTAAGTTATCATATGTCACAGAACCGTTAAAGCTTTTGTTCAAAAAGGATGCTTCTAAGCCAACTTCTGTCACCTCAGTGATTCATTTTGTAATGGTACCTAAAGTTTAAAGCAGAAATAGGGGCACTTTTGAAATTTTCATTTTTGACCAATTCGATAGGTCCGGGGCTTAGGTAAGTTATCATATGTCACAAAACCGTTAAAGCTCCTGTTCAAAAATGATGCTCCGAAATAAACTTATGTCACCTCAGTGATACATTTTGGAATGGTACCTAAAGTTTAAAGCTGAAATTGGTGCAATTTTAAAATTTTCATTTTTGACCAATTCAATAGGTCCGGGGCTTATGTAAGTTATCATATGTCACAGAAACGTTAAAGCTCCTGTTCAAAAATGATGCTCAGAAGCCAACTTCTATAACCTCAGTGATACATTTTGGAATGGTACCTAAAGTTTAAAGCTGAAATTGGTGCACTTTTAAAATTTTCATTTTTGACCAATTCGATAGGTCCGGGGCTTAGGTAAGTTAACATATGTCACAGAACCGTTAAAGCTCCTGTTCAAAAATGATGCTCCACAGCCAACTTCTGTCACCTCAGTGATACATTTTGGAATGGTACCTAAAGTTTAAAGCAGAAATTGGGGCACTTTTGAAATTTTCATTTTTGACCAATGCGATAGGTCCGGGGCTTAAGTAAGTTATTATATGTCACAAAACCGTTAAAGCTCCTGTTTAAAAATTATGCTCCGAAATCAACTTCTGTCACCTCAGTGCTACATATTGGAATGGTACCTAAAGTTTAAAGCAGAAATTCGGGCACTTTTAACATTTTCATTTTTGACCAATGCGATAGGTCCGGGGCTTAGGTAAATTATCATATGTCACAAAACCGTTAAAGCTCCTGTTCAAAAATGATGCTCCGAAATAAACTTCTGTCACCTCAGTGATACATTTTGGAATGGTACCTAAAGTTTAAAGCAGAAATAGGGGCACTTTTGAAATTTTCATTTTTGACCAATGCGATAGGTCCGGGGCTTAGGTAAGTTATCATATGTCACAAAACCGTTAAAGCTCCTGTTAAAAAATTATGCTCCGAAATTAACTTCTGTCACCGCTGTGATACATTTTGGAATGGTACCTACAGTTTAAAGCAGATATAGGGGGACTTTTGAAATTTTCATTTTTTACCAATTCGATAGGTCCGATGCTTAGGTAAGTTATCATATGTCACAAAACCGTTAAAGCTCCTGTTCAAAAATTATGCTCCGAAATCAACTTCTGTCACCTCAGTGATACATTTTGGAATGGTACCTAAAGTTTAAAGCAGAAATAGGGGCACTTTTGAAATTTTCATTTTTGACCAATTCGATAGGTCTGGGGCTTAAGTAAGTTATCATATGTCACAGAACCGTTAAAGCTTTTGTTCAAAAAGGATGCTTCTAAGCCAACTTCTGTCACCTCAGTGATACATTTTGTAATGGTACCTAAAGTTTAAAGCAGAAATAGGGGCACTTTTGAAATTTTCATTTTTGACCAATTCGATAGGTCCGGGGCTTAGGTAAGTTATCATATGTCACAAAACCGTTAAAGCTCCTGTTCAAAAATGATGCTCCGAAATAAACTTATGTCACCTCAGTGATACATTTTGGAATGGTACCTAAAGTTTAAAGCTGAAATTGGTGCAATTTTAAAATTTTCATTTTTGACCAATTCGATAGGTCCGGGGCTTATGTAAGTTATCATATGTCACAGAACCGTTAAAGCTCCTGTTCAAAAATGATGCTCAGAAGCCAACTTCTATAACCTCAGTGATACATTTTGGAATGGTACCTAAAGTTTAAAGCAGAAATAGGGGGACTTTTGAAATTTTAATTTTTTACCAATTCGATAGGTCCGGGGCTTAGGTAAGTTATCATATGTCACAAAACCGTTAAAGCTCCTGTTCAAAAATTATGCTCCGAAATAAACTTCTGTCACCTCTGTGCTACATATTGCAATGGTAACTAAAGTTTAAAGCTGAAATTGGTGCTCTTATAAAATTTTCATTTTTGACCAATTCGATAGGTCCGGGGCTTAGGTAAGTAATCATATGTCACAAAACCGTTAAAGCTCCTGTTCAAAAATGATGCTCCGAAATAAACTTCTGTCACCTCAGTGATACATTTTGGAATGGTACCTAAAGTTTAAAGCTGAAATTGGTGCAATTTTAAAATTTTCATTTTTGACCAATTCGATAGGTCCGGGGCTTATGTAAGTTATCATATGTCACAGAACCGTTAAAGCTCCTGTTCAAAAATTATGCTCCGATATTAACTTCTGTCACCGCAGTGATACATTTTGGAATGGTACCTACAGTTTAAAGCAGATATAGGGGGACTTTTGAAATTTTCATTTTTTACCAAATCGATAGGTCCGGGGCTTAGGTAAGTTATCATATGTCACAAAACCGTTAAAGCTCCTGTTCAAAAATTATGCTCCGAAATCAACTTCTGTCACCTCAGTGATACATTTTGGAATGGTACCTTAAGTTTAAAGCAGAAATAGGGGCACTTTTGACATTTTAATTTTTGACCAATGCGATAGGTCCGGGGCTTAGGTAAATTATCATATGTCACAAAACCGCTAAAGCTCCTGTTCAAAAATGATGCTCCGAAATAAACTTCTGTCACCTCAGTGATACATTTTGGAATGGTACCTAAAGTTTAAAGCAGAAATAGGGTCACTTTTGAAATTTTCATTTTTGACCAATTCGATAGGTCCGGGGCTTAGGTAAGTTATCATATGTCACAAAACCGTTAAAGCTCCTGTTCAAAAAGGATTCTCCGAAATAAACTTCTGTCACCTCAGTGCTACATATTGGAATGGTACCTAAAGTTTAAAGCAGAAATAGGGGGACTTTTGAAATTTACATTTTTGACCAATGCGATAGGTCTGGGGCTTAGGTAAGTTATCATATGTCACAAAACCGTTAAAGCTCCTATTCAAAAATTATGCTCCGAAATCAACTTCTGTCACCTCAGTGCTACATATTGCAATGGTACCTAAAGTTTAAAGCAGAAATTGGGGCACTTTTAAAATTTTCATTTTTAACCAATTCGATAGGTCCGGGGCTTAGGTAAGTTATCATATGTCACAAAACCGTTAAAGCTCCTGTTCAAAAATGATGCTCAGAAGCCAACTTCTGTCACCTCAGTGATACATTTTGGAATGGTACCTAAAGTTTAAAGCAGAAATAGGGGCACTTTTGAAATTTTCATTTTTGACCAATTCGATAGGTCCGGGGCTTAGGTAAGTTATCATATGTCACAAAACCGTTAAAGCTCCTGTTCAAAAATGATGCTCCGAAATAAACTTATGTCACCTCAGTGATACATTTTGGAATGGTACCTAAAGTTTAAAGCTGAAATTGGTGCAATTTTAAAATTTTCATTTTTGACCAATTCGATAGGTCCGGGGCTTATGTAAGTTATCATATGTCACAGAACCGTTAAAGCTCCTGTTCAAAAATGATGCTCAGAAGCCAACTTCTATAACCTCAGTGATACATTTTGGAATGGTACCTAAAGTTTAAAGCAGAAATAGGGGGACTTTTGAAATTTTAATTTTTTACCAATTCGATAGGTCCGGGGCTTAGGTAAGTTATCATATGTCACAAAACCGTTAAAGCTCCTGTTCAAAAATTATGCTCCGAAATAAACTTCTGTCACCTCTGTGCTACATATTGCAATGGTAACTAAAGTTTAAAGCTGAAATTGGTGCTCTTATAAAATTTTCATTTTTGACCAATTCGATAGGTCCGGGGCTTAGGTAAGTAATCATATGTCACAAAACCGTTAAAGCTCCTGTTCAAAAATGATGCTCCGAAATAAACTTCTGTCACCTCAGTGATACATTTTGGAATGGTACCTAAAGTTTAAAGCTGAAATTGGTGCAATTTTAAAATTTTCATTTTTGACCAATTCGATAGGTCCGGGGCTTATGTAAGTTATCATATGTCACAGAACCGTTAAAGCTCCTGTTCAAAAATTATGCTCCGATATTAACTTCTGTCACCGCAGTGATACATTTTGGAATGGTACCTACAGTTTAAAGCAGATATAGGGGGACTTTTGAAATTTTCATTTTTTACCAAATCGATAGGTCCGGGGCTTAGGTAAGTTATCATATGTCACAAAACCGTTAAAGCTCCTGTTCAAAAATTATGCTCCGAAATCAACTTCTGTCACCTCAGTGATACATTTTGGAATGGTACCTTAAGTTTAAAGCAGAAATAGGGGCACTTTTGAAATTTTAATTTTTGACCAATGCGATAGGTCCGGGGCTTAGGTAAATTATCATATGTCACAAAACCGCTAAAGCTCCTGTTCAAAAATGATGCTCCGAAATAAACTTCTGTCACCTCAGTGATACATTTTGGAATGGTACCTAAAGTTTAAAGCAGAAATAGGGTCACTTTTGAAATTTTCATTTTTGACCAATTCGATAGGTCCGGGGCTTAGGTAAGTTATCATATGTCACAAAACCGTTAAAGCTCCTGTTCAAAAAGGATTCTCCGAAATAAACTTCTGTCACCTCAGTGCTACATATTGGAATGGTACCTAAAGTTTAAAGCAGAAATAGGGGGACTTTTGAAATTTACATTTTTGACCAATGCGATAGGTCTGGGGCTTAGGTAAGTTATCATATGTCACAAAACCGTTAAAGCTCCTATTCAAAAATTATGCTCCGAAATCAACTTCTGTCACCTCAGTGCTACATATTGCAATGGTACCTAAAGTTTAAAGCAGAAATTGGGGCACTTTTAAAATTTTCATTTTTAACCAATTCGATAGGTCCGGGGCTTAGGTAAGTTATCATATGTCACAAAACCGTTAAAGCTCCTGTTCAAAAATGATGCTCAGAAGCCAACTTCTGTCACCTCAGTGATACATTTTGGAATGGTACCTAAAGTTTAAAGCAGAAATAGGGGCACTTTTGAAATTTTCATTTTTGACCAATTCGATAGGTCCGGGGCTTAGGTAAGTTATCATATGTCACAAAACCGTTACAGCTCCTGTTCAAAAATATGCTCTGAAATAAACTTATGTCACCTCAGTGATACATTTTGGAATGGTAGCTAAAGTTTAAAGCAGAAATTCGGGCACTTTTAAAATTTTCATTTTTGACCAATTCGATAGGTCCGGGGCTTAGGTAAGTTAACATATGTCACAGAACCGTTAAAGCTCCTGTTCAAAAATGATGCTCCGAAGCCAACTTCTGTCACCTCAGTGATACATTTTGGAATGGTACCTAAAGTTTAAAGCAGAAATAGGGGCACTTTTGAAATTTTCATTTTTGAGCAATTCGATAGGTCCGGGGGGCTTAGGAAGTTATCATATGTCACAAAACCGTTAAAGCTCCTGTTCAAAAATTATGCTCCGAAATCAACTTCTGTCACCTCAGTGCTACATATTGCAATGGTACCTAAAGTTTAAAGCAGAAATTGGGGTACTTTTAAAATTTTCATTTTTAACCAATTCGATAGGTCCGCGGCTTAGGTAAGTTATCATATGTCACAAAACCGTTAAAGCTCCTTTTAAAAAATGATGCTCAGAAGCCAACTTCTTTCACCTCAGTGATACATTTTGGAATGGTACCTAAAGTTTAAAGCAGAAACAGGGGCACTTTTGAAATTTTCATTTTTGACCAATTCGATAGGTCCGGGGCTTAGGTAAGTTATCATATGTCACAAAACCGTTAAAGCTCCTGTTCAAAAATTATGCTCCGAAATCAACTTCTGTCACCTCAGTGATACATTTTGGAATGGTACTTAAAGTTTAAAGCAGAAATAGGGGCACTTTTGAAATTTTCATTTTTGACCAATTCGATAGGTCTGGGGCTTAAGTAAGTTATCATATGTCACAGAACCGTTAAAGCTTTTGTTCAAAAAGGATGCTTCTAAGCCAACTTCTGTCACCTCAGTGATACATTTTGTAATGGTACCTAAAGTTTAAAGCAGAAATAGGGGCACTTTTGAAATTTTCATTTTTGACCAATTCGATAGGTCCGGGGCTTAGGTAAGTTATCATATGTCACAAAACCGTTAAAGCTCCTGTTCAAAAATGATGCTCCGAAATAAACTTATGTCACCTCAGTGCTAAATATTGGAATGGTACCTAAAGTTTAAAGCAGAAATAGGGGCACTTTTGAAATTTTAATTTTTGACCAATGCGATAGGTCCGGGGCTTAGGTAAATTATCATATGTCACAAAACCGTTAAAGCTCCTGTTCAAAAATGATGCTCCGAAATAAACTTCTGTCACCTCAGTGATACATTTTGGAATGGTACCTAAAGTTTAAAGCAGAAATAGGGTCACTTTTGAAATTTTCATTTTTGACCAATTCGATAGGTCCGGGGCTTAGGTAAGTTATCATATGTCACAAAACCGTTAAAGCTCCTGTTCAAAAAGGATGCTCCGAAATAAACTTCTGTCACCTCAGTGCTACATATTGGAATGGTACCTAAAGTTTAAAGCAGAAATAGGGGGACTTTTGAAATTTACATTTTTGACCAATGCGATAGGTCTGGGGCTTAGGTAAGTTATCATATGTCACAAAACCGTTAAAGCTCCTGTTCAAAAATGATGCTCCGAAATCAACTTCTGTCACCTCAGTGCTACATATTGCAATGGTACCTAAAGTCTAAAGCAGAAATTGGGGCACTTTTAAAATTTTAATTTTTAACCAATTCGATAGGTCCGGGGCTTAGGTAAGTTATCATATGTCACAAAACCTTTAACGGTTCAAAAATGATGCTCAGAAGCCAACTTCTGTCACCTCAGTGATACATTTTGGAATGGTACCTAAAGTTTAAAGCAGAAATAGGGGCACTTTTGAAATTTTCATTTTTGACCAATTCGATAGGTCCGGGGCTTAGGTAAGTTATCATATGTCACAAAACCGTTAAAGCTCCTGTTCAAAAATATGCTCTGAAATAAACTTATGTCACCTCAGTGATACATTTTGGAATGGTAGCTAAAGTTTAAAGCATAAATTCGGGCACTTTTAAAATTTTCATTTTTGACCAATTCGATAGGTCCGGGGCTTAGGTAAGTTATCATATGTCACAGAACCGTTAAAGCTCCTGTTCAAAAATGATGCTCCGAAGCCAACTTCTGTCACCTCAGTGATACATTTTGGAATGGTACCTAAAGTTTAAAGCAGAAATAGGGGCACTTTTGAAATTTTCATTTTTGAGCAATTCGATAGGTCCGGGGGGCTTAGGAAGTTATCATATGTCACAAAACCGTTAAAGCTCCTGTTCAAAAATTATGCTCCGAAATCAACTTCTGTCACCTCAGTGCTACATATTGCAATGGTACCTAAAGTTTAAAGCAGAAATTGGGGCACTTTTAAAATTTTCATTTTTAACCAATTCGATAGGTCCGCGGCTTAGGTAAGTTATCATATGTCACAAAACCTTTAAAGCTCCTTTTAAAAAATGATGCTCAGAAGCCAACTTCTTTCACCTCAGTGATACATTTTGGAATGGTACCTAAAGTTTAAAGCAGAAATAGGGGCACTTTTGAAATTTTCATTTTTGACCAATTCGATAGGTCCGGGGCTTAGGTAAGTTATCATATGTCACAAAACCGTTAAAGCTCCTGTTCAAAAATTATGCTCCGAAATCAACTTCTGTCACCTCAGTGATACATTTTGGAATGGTACCTAAAGTTTAAAGCAGAAATAGGGGCACTTTTGAAATTTTCATTTTTGACCAATTCGATAGGTCTGGGGCTTAAGTAAGTTATCATATGTCACAGAACCGTTAAAGCTTTTGTTCAAAAAGGATGCTTCTAAGCCAACTTCTGTCACCTCAGTGATACATTTTGTAATGGTACCTAAAGTCTAAAGCAGAAATAGGGGCACTTTTGAAATTTTCATTTTTGACCAATTCGATAGGTCCGGGGCTTAGGTAAGTTATCATATGTCACAAAACCGTTAAAGCTCCTGTTCAAAAATGATGCTCCGAAATAAACTTATGTCACCTCAGTGATACATTTTGGAATGGTACCTAAAGTTTAAAGCTGAAATTGGTGCAATTTTAAAATTTTCATTTTTGACCAATTCGATAGGTCCGGGGCTTATGTAAGTTATCATATGTCACAGAACCGTTAAAGCTCCTGTTCAAAAATGATGCTCAGAAGCCAACTTCTGTCACCTCAGTGATACATTTTGGAATGGTACCTAAAGTTTAAAGCAGAAATAGGGGCACTTATAAAATTTTCATTTTTGACCAATTCGATAGGTCCGGGGCTTAGGTAAGTAATCATATGTCACAAAACCGTTAAAGCTCCTGTTAAAAAATGATGCTCCGAAATAAACTTCTGTCACCTCAGTGATACATTTTGGAATGGTACCTAAAGTTTAAAGCAGAAATAGGGGCACTTTTGAAATTTTCATTTTTGACCAATTCGATAGGTCCGGGGCTTAGGTAAGTTATCATATGTCACAAAACCGGTAAAGCTCCTGTTCAAAAAGGATGCTCCGAAATAAACTTCTGTCACCTCAGGGCTAAATATTGGAATGGTACCTAAAGTTTAAAGCAGAAATAGGGGGACTTTTGAAATTTTCATTTTTGACCAATGCGATAGGTCCGGGGCTTAGGTAAGTTATCATATGTCACAAAACCGTTAAAGCTCCTGTTCAAAAATTATGCTCCGAAATTAACTTCTGTCACCGCAGTGATACATTTTGGAATGGTACCTACAGTTTAAAGCAGATATAGGGGGACTTTTGAAATTTTCATTTTTTACCAATTCGATAGGTCCGGGGCTTAGGTAAGTTATCATATGTCACAAAACCGTTAAAGCTCCTGTTCAAAAATTATGCTCCGAAATCAACTTCTGTCACCTCAGTGATACATTTTGGAATGGTACCTAAAGTTTAAAGCAGAAATAGGGGCACTTTTGAAATTTTAATTTTTGACCAATGCGATAGGTCCGGGGCTTAGGTAAATTATCATATGTCACAAAACCGTTAAAGCTCCTGTTCAAAAATGATGCTCCGAAATAAACTTCTGTCACCTCAGTGATACATTTTGGAATGGTACCTAAAGTTTAAAGCAGAAATAGGGGCACTTTTGAAATTTTCATTTTTGACCAATTCGATAGGTCCGGGGCTTAGGTAAGTTATCATATGTCACAAAACCGTTAAAGCTCCTATTCAAAAATTATGCTCCGAAATCAACTTCTGTCACCTCAGTGCTACATATTGCAATGGTACCTAAAGTTTAAAGCAGAAATTGGGGCACTTTTAAAATTTTCATTTTTAACCAATTCGATAGGTCCGGGGCTTAGGTAAGTTATCATATGTCACAAAACCGTTAAAGCTCCTGTTCAAAAATGATGCTCAGAAGCCAACTTCTGTCACCTCAGTGATACATTTTGGAATGGTACCTAAAGTTTAAAGCAGAAATAGGGGCACTTTTGAAATTTTCATTTTTGACCAATTCGATAGGTCCGGGGCTTAGGTAAGTTATCATATGTCACAAAACCGTTAAAGCTCCTGTTCAAAAATATGCTCTGAAATAAACTTATGTCACCTCAGTGATACATTTTGGAATGGTAGCTAAAGTTTAAAGCAGAAATTCGGGCACTTTTAAAATTTTCTTTTTTGACCAATTCGATAGGTCCGGGGCTTAGGTAAGTTAACATATGTCACAGAACCGTTAAAGCTCCTGTTCAAAAATGATGTTCCGAAGCCAACTTCTGTCACCTCAGTGATACATTTTGGAATGGTACCTAAAGTTTAAAGCAGAAATAGGGGCACTTTTGAAATTTTCATTTTTGAGCAATTCGATAGGTCCGGGGGGCTTAGGAAGTTATCATATGTCACAAAACCGTTAAAGCTCCTGTTCAAAAATTATGCTCCGAAATCAACTTCTGTCACCTCAGTGCTACATATTGCAATGGTACCTAAAGTTTAAAGCAGAAATTGGGGCACTTTTAAAATTTTCATTTTTAACCAATTCGATAGGTCCGCGGCTTAGGTAAGTTATCATATGTCACAAAACCGTTAAAGCTCCTTTTAAAAAATGATGCTCAGAAGCCAACTTCTTTCACCTCAGTGATACATTTTGGAATGGTACCTAAAGTTTAAAGCAGAAACAGGGGCACTTTTGAAATTTTCATTTTTGACCAATTCGATAGGTCCGGGGCTTAGGTAAGTTATCATATGTCACAAAACCGTTAAAGCTCCTGTTCAAAAATTATGCTCCGAAATCAACTTCTGTCACCTCAGTGATACATTTTGGAATGGTACTTAAAGTTTAAAGCAGAAATAGGGGCACTTTTGAAATTTTCATTTTTGACCAATTCGATAGGTCTGGGGCTTAAGTAAGTTATCATATGTCACAGAACCGTTAAAGCTTTTGTTCAAAAAGGATGCTTCTAAGCCAACTTCTGTCACCTCAGTGATACATTTTGTAATGGTACCTAAAGTTTAAAGCAGAAATAGGGGCACTTTTGAAATTTTCATTTTTGACCAATTCGATAGGTCCGGGGCTTAGGTAAGTTATCATATGTCACAAAACCGTTAAAGCTCCTGTTCAAAAATGATGCTCCGAAATAAACTTATGTCACCACAGTGATACATTTTGGAATGGTACCTAAAGTTTAAAGCTGAAATTGGTGCAATTTTAAAATTTTCATTTTTGACCAATTCGATAGGTCCGGGGCTTATGTAAGTTATTATATGTCACAGAAACGTTAAAGCTCCTGTTCAAAAATGATGCTCAGAAGCCAACTTCTATAACCTCAGTGATACATTTTGGAATGGTACCTAAAGTTTAAAGCAGAAATAGGGGGACTTTTGAAATTTTAATTTTTGACAAATTCGATAGGTCCGGGGCTTAGGTAAGTTATCATATGTCACAAAACCGTTAAAGCTCCTGTACAAAAATTATGCTCCGAAATCAACTTCTGTCACCACAGTGATACATTTTGGAATGGTACCTAAAGTTTAAAGCAGAAATAGGGGCACTTTTGAAATTTTCATTTTTGACCAATTCGATAGGTCCGGGGCTTAGGTAAGTTATCATATGTCACAAAACCGTTAAAGCTCCTGTTCAAAAATTATGCTCCGAAATAAACTTCTGTCACCTCAGTGCTACATATTGCAATGGTACCTAAAGTTTAAAGCTGAAATTGGTGCTCTTATAAAATTTTCATTTTTGACCAATTCGATAGGTCCGGGGCTTAGGTAAGTAATCATATGTCACAAAACCGTTAAAGCTCCTGTTCAAAAAGGATGCTCCGAAATAAACTTCTGTCACCTCAGTGCTAAATATTGGAATGGTACCTAAAGTTTAAAGCAGAAATAGGGGGACTTTTGAAATTTTCATTTTTGACCAATGCGATAGGTCCGGGGCTTAGGTAAGTTATCATATGTCACAAAACCGTTAAAGCTCCTGTTCAAAAATTATGCTCCGAAATTAACTTCTGTCACCGCAGTGATACATTTTGGAATGGTACCTACAGTTTAAAGCAGATATAGGGGGACTTTTGAAATTTTCATTTTTTACCAATTCGATAGGTCCGGGGCTTAGGTAAGTTATCATATGTCACAAAACCGTTAAAGCTCCAGTTCAAAAATTATGCTCCGAAATCAACTTCTGTCACCTCAGTGATACATTTTGGAATGGTACCTAAAGTTTAAAGCAGAAATAGGGGCACTTTTGAAATTTTAATTTTTGACCAATGCGATAGGTCCGGGGCTTAGGTAAATTATCATATGTCACAAAACCGTTAAAGCTCCTGTTCAAAAATGATGCTCCGAAATAAACTTCTGTCACCTCAGTGATACATTTTGGAATGGTACCTAAAGTTTAAAGCAGAAATAGGGTCACTTTTGAAATTTTCATTTTTGACCAATTCGATAGGTCCGGGGCTTAGGTAAGTTATCATATGTCACAAAACCGTTAAAGCTCCTGTTCAAAAAGGATGCTCCGAAATAAACTTCTGTCACCTCAGTGCTACATATTGGAATGGTACCTAAAGTTTAAAGCAGAAATAGGGGGACTTTTGAAATTTACATTTTTGACCAATGCGATAGGTCTGGGGCTTAGGTAAGTTATCATATGTCACAAAACCGTTAAAGCTCCTGTTCAAAAATGATGCTCCGAAATCAACTTCTGTCACCTCAGTGCTACATATTGCAATGGTACCTAAAGTCTAAAGCAGAAATTGGGGCACTTTTAAAATTTTAATTTTTAACCAATTCGATAGGTCCGGGGCTTAGGTAAGTTATCATATGTCACAAAACCTTTAACGGTTCAAAAATTATGCTCAGAAGCCAACTTCTGTCACCTCAGTGATACATTTTGGAATGGTACCTAAAGTTTAAAGCAGAAATAGGGGCACTTTTGAAATTTTCATTTTTGACCAATTCGATAGGTCCGGGGCTTAGGTAAGTTATCATATGTCACAAAACCGTTAAAGCTCCTGTTCAAATATATGCTCTGAAATAAACTTATGTCACCTCAGTGATACATTTTGGAATGGTAGCTAAAGTTTAAAGCAGAAATTCGGGCACTTTTAAAATTTTCATTTTTGACCAATTCGATAGGTCCGGGGCTTAGGTAAGTTAACATATGTCACAGAACCGTTAAAGCTCCTGTTCAAAAATGATGCTCCGAAGCCAACTTCTGTCACCTCAGTGATACATTTTGGAATGGTACCTAAAGTTTAAAGCAGAAATAGGGGCACTTTTGAAATTTTCATTTTTGAGCAATTCGATAGGTCCGGGGGGCTTAGGAAGTTATCATATGTCACAAAACCGTTAAAGCTCCTGTTCAAAAATTATGCTCCGAAATCAACTTCTGTCACCTCAGTGCTACATATTGCAATGGTACCTAAAGTTTAAAGCAGAAATTGGGGCACTTTTAAAATTTTCATTTTTAACCAATTCGATAGGTCCGCGGCTTAGGTAAGTTATCATATGTCACAAAACCGTTAAAGCTCCTTTTCAAAAATGATGCTCAGAAGCCAACTTCTTTCACCTCAGTGATACATTTTGGAATGGTACCTAAAGTTTAAAGCAGAAATAGGGGCACTTTTGAAATTTTCATTTTTGACCAATTCGATAGGTCCGGGGCTTAGGTAAGTTATCATATGTCACAAAACCGTTAAAGCTCCTGTTCAAAAATGATGCTCCGAAATAAACTTCTGTCACCTCAGTGATACATTTTGGAATGGTACCTAAAGTTTAAAGCAGAAATAGGGTCACTTTTGAAATTTTCATTTTTGACCAATTCGATAGGTCCGGGGCTTAGGTAAGTTATCATATGTCACAAAACCGTTAAAGCTCCTATTCAAAAATTATGCTCCGAAATCAACTTCTGTCACCTCAGTGCTACATATTGCAATGGTACCTAAAGTTTAAAGCAGAAATAGGGGCACTTTTGAAATTTTAATTTTTGACCAATGCGATAGGTCCGGGGCTTAGGTAAATTATCATATGTCACAAAACCGTTAAAGCTCCTGTTCAAAAATGATGCTCCGAAATAAACTTCTGTCACCTCAGTGATACATTTTGGAATGGTACTTAAAGTTTAAAGCAGAAATAGGGGCACTTTTGAAATTTTCATTTTTGACCAATTCGATAGGTCTGGGGCTTAAGTAAGTTATCATATGTCACAGAACCGTTAAAGCTTTTGTTCAAAAAGGATGCTTCTAAGCCAACTTCTGTCACCTCAGTGATTCATTTTGTAATGGTACCTAAAGTTTAAAGCAGAAATAGGGGCACTTTTGAAATTTTCATTTTTGACCAATTCGATAGGTCTGGGGATTAGGTAAGTTATCATATGTCACAAAACCGTTAAAGCTCCTGTTCAAAAATTATGCTCCGAAATCAACTTCTGTCACCTCAGTGATACATTTTGGAATGGTACTTAAAGTTTAAAGCAGAAATAGGGGCACTTTTGAAATTTTCATTTTTGACCAATTCGATAGGTCTGGGGCTTAAGTAAGTTATCATATGTCACAGAACCGTTAAAGCTTTTGTTCAAAAAGGATGCTTCTAAGCCAACTTCTGTCACCTCAGTGATTCATTTTGTAATGGTACCTAAAGTTTAAAGCAGAAATAGGGGCACTTTTGAAATTTTCATTTTTGACCAATTCGATAGGTCCGGGGCTTAGGTAAGTTATCATATGTCACAAAACCGTTAAAGCTCCTGTTCAAAAATGATGCTCCGAAATAAACTTATGTCACCTCAGTGATACATTTTGGAATGGTACCTAAAGTTTAAAGCTGAAATTGGTGCAATTTTAAAATTTTCATTTTTGACCAATTCAATAGGTCCGGGGCTTATGTAAGTTATCATATGTCACAGAAACGTTAAAGCTCCTGTTCAAAAATGATGCTCAGAAGCCAACTTCTATAACCTCAGTGATACATTTTGGAATGGTACCTAAAGTTTAAAGCTGAAATTGGTGCACTTTTAAAATTTTCATTTTTGACCAATTCGATAGGTCCGGGGCTTAGGTAAGTTAACATATGTCACAGAACCGTTAAAGCTCCTGTTCAAAAATGATGCTCCACAGCCAACTTCTGTCACCTCAGTGATACATTTTGGAATGGTACCTAAAGTTTAAAGCAGAAATTGGGGCACTTTTGAAATTTTCATTTTTGACCAATGCGATAGGTCCGGGGCTTAAGTAAGTTATTATATGTCACAAAACCGTTAAAGCTCCTGTTTAAAAATTATGCTCCGAAATCAACTTCTGTCACCTCAGTGCTACATATTGGAATGGTACCTAAAGTTTAAAGCAGAAATTCGGGCACTTTTAACATTTTCATTTTTGACCAATGCGATAGGTCCGGGGCTTAGGTAAATTATCATATGTCACAAAACCGTTAAAGCTCCTGTTCAAAAATGATGCTCCGAAATAAACTTCTGTCACCTCAGTGATACATTTTGGAATGGTACCTAAAGTTTAAAGCAGAAATAGGGGCACTTTTGAAATTTTCATTTTTGACCAATGCGATAGGTCCGGGGCTTAGGTAAGTTATCATATGTCACAAAACCGTTAAAGCTCCTGTTAAAAAATTATGCTCCGAAATTAACTTCTGTCACCGCTGTGATACATTTTGGAATGGTACCTACAGTTTAAAGCAGATATAGGGGGACTTTTGAAATTTTCATTTTTTACCAATTCGATAGGTCCGATGCTTAGGTAAGTTATCATATGTCACAAAACCGTTAAAGCTCCTGTTCAAAAATTATGCTCCGAAATCAACTTCTGTCACCTCAGTGATACATTTTGGAATGGTACCTAAAGTTTAAAGCAGAAATAGGGGCACTTTTGAAATTTTCATTTTTGACCAATTCGATAGGTCTGGGGCTTAAGTAAGTTATCATATGTCACAGAACCGTTAAAGCTTTTGTTCAAAAAGGATGCTTCTAAGCCAACTTCTGTCACCTCAGTGATACATTTTGTAATGGTACCTAAAGTTTAAAGCAGAAATAGGGGCACTTTTGAAATTTTCATTTTTGACCAATTCGATAGGTCCGGGGCTTAGGTAAGTTATCATATGTCACAAAACCGTTAAAGCTCCTGTTCAAAAATGATGCTCCGAAATAAACTTATGTCACCTCAGTGATACATTTTGGAATGGTACCTAAAGTTTAAAGCTGAAATTGGTGCAATTTTAAAATTTTCATTTTTGACCAATTCGATAGGTCCGGGGCTTATGTAAGTTATCATATGTCACAGAACCGTTAAAGCTCCTGTTCAAAAATGATGCTCAGAAGCCAACTTCTATAACCTCAGTGATACATTTTGGAATGGTACCTAAAGTTTAAAGCAGAAATAGGGGGACTTTTGAAATTTTAATTTTTTACCAATTCGATAGGTCCGGGGCTTAGGTAAGTTATCATATGTCACAAAACCGTTAAAGCTCCTGTTCAAAAATTATGCTCCGAAATAAACTTCTGTCACCTCTGTGCTACATATTGCAATGGTAACTAAAGTTTAAAGCTGAAATTGGTGCTCTTATAAAATTTTCATTTTTGACCAATTCGATAGGTCCGGGGCTTAGGTAAGTAATCATATGTCACAAAACCGTTAAAGCTCCTGTTCAAAAATGATGCTCCGAAATAAACTTCTGTCACCTCAGTGATACATTTTGGAATGGTACCTAAAGTTTAAAGCAGAAATAGGGGCACTTTTGAAATTTTCATTTTTGACCAATTCGATAGGTCCGGGGCTTAGGTAAGTTATCATATGTCACAAAACCGTTAAAGCTTCTGTTCAAAAGTGATGCTCCGAAATAAACTTATGTCACCTCAGTGATACATTTTGGAATGGTACCTAAAGTTTAAAGCTGAAATTGGTGCAATTTTAAAATTTTCATTTTTGACCAATTCGATAGGTCCGGGGCTTATGTAAGTTATCATATGTCACAGAACCGTTAAAGCTCCTGTTCAAAAATTATGCTCCGATATTAACTTCTGTCACCGCAGTGATACATTTTGGAATGGTACCTACAGTTTAAAGCAGATATAGGGGGACTTTTGAAATTTTCATTTTTTACCAAATCGATAGGTCCGGGGCTTAGGTAAGTTATCATATGTCACAAAACCGTTAAAGCTCCTGTTCAAAAATTATGCTCCGAAATCAACTTCTGTCACCTCAGTGATACATTTTGGAATGGTACCTTAAGTTTAAAGCAGAAATAGGGGCACTTTTGAAATTTTAATTTTTGACCAATGCGATAGGTCCGGGGCTTAGGTAAATTATCATATGTCACAAAACCGCTAAAGCTCCTGTTCAAAAATGATGCTCCGAAATAAACTTCTGTCACCTCAGTGATACATTTTGGAATGGTACCTAAAGTTTAAAGCAGAAATAGGGTCACTTTTGAAATTTTCATTTTTGACCAATTCGATAGGTCCGGGGCTTAGGTAAGTTATCATATGTCACAAAACCGTTAAAGCTCCTGTTCAAAAAGGATTCTCCGAAATAAACTTCTGTCACCTCAGTGCTACATATTGGAATGGTACCTAAAGTTTAAAGCAGAAATAGGGGGACTTTTGAAATTTACATTTTTGACCAATGCGATAGGTCTGGGGCTTAGGTAAGTTATCATATGTCACAAAACCGTTAAAGCTCCTATTCAAAAATTATGCTCCGAAATCAACTTCTGTCACCTCAGTGCTACATATTGCAATGGTACCTAAAGTTTAAAGCAGAAATTGGGGCACTTTTAAAATTTTCATTTTTAACCAATTCGATAGGTCCGGGGCTTAGGTAAGTTATCATATGTCACAAAACCGTTAAAGCTCCTGTTCAAAAATGATGCTCAGAAGCCAACTTCTGTCACCTCAGTGATACATTTTGGAATGGTACCTAAAGTTTAAAGCAGAAATAGGGGCACTTTTGAAATTTTCATTTTTGACCAATTCGATAGGTCCGGGGCTTAGGTAAGTTATCATATGTCACAAAACCGTTACAGCTCCTGTTCAAAAATATGCTCTGAAATAAACTTATGTCACCTCAGTGATACATTTTGGAATGGTAGCTAAAGTTTAAAGCAGAAATTCGGGCACTTTTAAAATTTTCATTTTTGACCAATTCGATAGGTCCGGGGCTTAGGTAAGTTAACATATGTCACAGAACCGTTAAAGCTCCTGTTCAAAAATGATGCTCCGAAGCCAACTTCTGTCACCTCAGTGATACATTTTGGAATGGTACCTAAAGTTTAAAGCAGAAATAGGGGCACTTTTGAAATTTTCATTTTTGAGCAATTCGATAGGTCCGGGGGGCTTAGGAAGTTATCATATGTCACAAAACCGTTAAAGCTCCTGTTCAAAAATTATGCTCCGAAATCAACTTCTGTCACCTCAGTGCTACATATTGCAATGGTACCTAAAGTTTAAAGCAGAAATTGGGGTACTTTTAAAATTTTCATTTTTAACCAATTCGATAGGTCCGCGGCTTAGGTAAGTTATCATATGTCACAAAACCGTTAAAGCTCCTTTTAAAAAATGATGCTCAGAAGCCAACTTCTTTCACCTCAGTGATACATTTTGGAATGGTACCTAAAGTTTAAAGCAGAAACAGGGGCACTTTTGAAATTTTCATTTTTGACCAATTCGATAGGTCCGGGGCTTAGGTAAGTTATCATATGTCACAAAACCGTTAAAGCTCCTGTTCAAAAATTATGCTCCGAAATCAACTTCTGTCACCTCAGTGATACATTTTGGAATGGTACTTAAAGTTTAAAGCAGAAATAGGGGCACTTTTGAAATTTTCATTTTTGACCAATTCGATAGGTCTGGGGCTTAAGTAAGTTATCATATGTCACAGAACCGTTAAAGCTTTTGTTCAAAAAGGATGCTTCTAAGCCAACTTCTGTCACCTCAGTGATACATTTTGTAATGGTACCTAAAGTTTAAAGCAGAAATAGGGGCACTTTTGAAATTTTCATTTTTGACCAATTCGATAGGTCCGGGGCTTAGGTAAGTTATCATATGTCACAAAACCGTTAAAGCTCCTGTTCAAAAATGATGCTCCGAAATAAACTTATGTCACCTCAGTGCTAAATATTGGAATGGTACCTAAAGTTTAAAGCAGAAATAGGGGCACTTTTGAAATTTTAATTTTTGACCAATGCGATAGGTCCGGGGCTTAGGTAAATTATCATATGTCACAAAACCGTTAAAGCTCCTGTTCAAAAATGATGCTCCGAAATAAACTTCTGTCACCTCAGTGATACATTTTGGAATGGTACCTAAAGTTTAAAGCAGAAATAGGGTCACTTTTGAAATTTTCATTTTTGACCAATTCGATAGGTCCGGGGCTTAGGTAAGTTATCATATGTCACAAAACCGTTAAAGCTCCTGTTCAAAAAGGATGCTCCGAAATAAACTTCTGTCACCTCAGTGCTACATATTGGAATGGTACCTAAAGTTTAAAGCAGAAATAGGGGGACTTTTGAAATTTACATTTTTGACCAATGCGATAGGTCTGGGGCTTAGGTAAGTTATCATATGTCACAAAACCGTTAAAGCTCCTGTTCAAAAATGATGCTCCGAAATCAACTTCTGTCACCTCAGTGCTACATATTGCAATGGTACCTAAAGTCTAAAGCAGAAATTGGGGCACTTTTAAAATTTTAATTTTTAACCAATTCGATAGGTCCGGGGCTTAGGTAAGTTATCATATGTCACAAAACCTTTAACGGTTCAAAAATGATGCTCAGAAGCCAACTTCTGTCACCTCAGTGATACATTTTGGAATGGTACCTAAAGTTTAAAGCAGAAATAGGGGCACTTTTGAAATTTTCATTTTTGACCAATTCGATAGGTCCGGGGCTTAGTAAGTTATCATATGTCACAAAACCGTTAAAGCTCCTGTTCAAAAATATGCTCTGAAATAAACTTATGTCACCTCAGTGATACATTTTGGAATGGTAGCTAAAGTTTAAAGCATAAATTCGGGCACTTTTAAAATTTTCATTTTTGACCAATTCGATAGGTCCGGGGCTTAGGTAAGTTATCATATGTCACAGAACCGTTAAAGCTCCTGTTCAAAAATGATGCTCCGAAGCCAACTTCTGTCACCTCAGTGATACATTTTGGAATGGTACCTAAAGTTTAAAGCAGAAATAGGGGCACTTTTGAAATTTTCATTTTTGAGCAATTCGATAGGTCCGGGGGGCTTAGGAAGTTATCATATGTCACAAAACCGTTAAAGCTCCTGTTCAAAAATGATGCTCCGAAATCAACTTCTGTCACCTCAGTGCTACATATTGCAATGGTACCTAAAGTTTAAAGCAGAAATTGGGGCACTTTTAAAATTTTCATTTTTAACCAATTCGATAGGTCCGCGGCTTAGGTAAGTTATCATATGTCACAAAACCTTTAAAGCTCCTTTTAAAAAATGATGCTCAGAAGCCAACTTCTTTCACCTCAGTGATACATTTTGGAATGGTACCTAAAGTTTAAAGCAGAAATAGGGGCACTTTTGAAATTTTCATTTTTGACCAATTCGATAGGTCCGGGGCTTAGGTAAGTTATCATATGTCACAAAACCGTTAAAGCTCCTGTTCAAAAATTATGCTCCGAAATCAACTTCTGTCACCTCAGTGATACATTTTGGAATGGTACCTAAAGTTTAAAGCAGAAATAGGGGCACTTTTGAAATTTTCATTTTTGACCAATTCGATAGGTCTGGGGCTTAAGTAAGTTATCATATGTCACAGAACCGTTAAAGCTTTTGTTCAAAAAGGATGCTTCTAAGCCAACTTCTGTCACCTCAGTGATACATTTTGTAATGGTACCTAAAGTCTAAAGCAGAAATAGGGGCACTTTTGAAATTTTCATTTTTGACCAATTCGATAGGTCCGGGGCTTAGGTAAGTTATCATATGTCACAAAACCGTTAAAGCTCCTGTTCAAAAATGATGCTCCGAAATAAACTTATGTCACCTCAGTGATACATTTTGGAATGGTACCTAAAGTTTAAAGCTGAAATTGGTGCAATTTTAAAATTTTCATTTTTGACCAATTCGATAGGTCCGGGGCTTATGTAAGTTATCATATGTCACAGAACCGTTAAAGCTCCTGTTCAAAAATGATGCTCAGAAGCCAACTTCTGTCACCTCAGTGATACATTTTGGAATGGTACCTAAAGTTTAAAGCAGAAATAGGGGCACTTATAAAATTTTCATTTTTGACCAATTCGATAGGTCCGGGGCTTAGGTAAGTAATCATATGTCACAAAACCGTTAAAGCTCCTGTTAAAAAATGATGCTCCGAAATAAACTTCTGTCACCTCAGTGATACATTTTGGAATGGTACCTAAAGTTTAAAGCAGAAATAGGGGCACTTTTGAAATTTTCATTTTTGACCAATTCGATAGGTCCGGGGCTTAGGTAAGTTATCATATGTCACAAAACCGGTAAAGCTCCTGTTCAAAAAGGATGCTCCGAAATAAACTTCTGTCACCTCAGTGCTAAATATTGGAATGGTACCTAAAGTTTAAAGCAGAAATAGGGGGACTTTTGAAATTTTCATTTTTGACCAATGCGATAGGTCCGGGGCTTAGGTAAGTTATCATATGTCACAAAACCGTTAAAGCTCCTGTTCAAAAATTATGCTCCGAAATTAACTTCTGTCACCGCAGTGATACATTTTGGAATGGTACCTACAGTTTAAAGCAGATATAGGGGGACTTTTGAAATTTTCATTTTTTACCAATTCGATAGGTCCGGGGCTTAGGTAAGTTATCATATGTCACAAAACCGTTAAAGCTCCTGTTCAAAAATTATGCTCCGAAATCAACTTCTGTCACCTCAGTGATACATTTTGGAATGGTACCTAAAGTTTAAAGCAGAAATAGGGGCACTTTTGAAATTTTAATTTTTGACCAATGCGATAGGTCCGGGGCTTAGGTAAATTATCATATGTCACAAAACCGTTAAAGCTCCTGTTCAAAAATGATGCTCCGAAATAAACTTCTGTCACCTCAGTGATACATTTTGGAATGGTACCTAAAGTTTAAAGCAGAAATAGGGGCACTTTTGAAATTTTCATTTTTGACCAATTCGATAGGTCCGGGGCTTAGGTAAGTTATCATATGTCACAAAACCGTTAAAGCTCCTATTCAAAAATTATGCTCCGAAATCAACTTCTGTCACCTCAGTGCTACATATTGCAATGGTACCTAAAGTTTAAAGCAGAAATTGGGGCACTTTTAAAATTTTCATTTTTAACCAATTCGATAGGTCCGGGGCTTAGGTAAGTTATCATATGTCACAAAACCGTTAAAGCTCCTGTTCAAAAATGATGCTCAGAAGCCAACTTCTGTCACCTCAGTGATACATTTTGGAATGGTACCTAAAGTTTAAAGCAGAAATAGGGGCACTTTTGAAATTTTCATTTTTGACCAATTCGATAGGTCCGGGGCTTAGGTAAGTTATCATATGTCACAAAACCGTTAAAGCTCCTGTTCAAAAATATGCTCTGAAATAAACTTATGTCACCTCAGTGATACATTTTGGAATGGTAGCTAAAGTTTAAAGCAGAAATTCGGGCACTTTTAAAATTTTCTTTTTTGACCAATTCGATAGGTCCGGGGCTTAGGTAAGTTAACATATGTCACAGAACCGTTAAAGCTCCTGTTCAAAAATGATGTTCCGAAGCCAACTTCTGTCACCTCAGTGATACATTTTGGAATGGTACCTAAAGTTTAAAGCAGAAATAGGGGCACTTTTGAAATTTTCATTTTTGAGCAATTCGATAGGTCCGGGGGGCTTAGGAAGTTATCATATGTCACAAAACCGTTAAAGCTCCTGTTCAAAAATTATGCTCCGAAATCAACTTCTGTCACCTCAGTGCTACATATTGCAATGGTACCTAAAGTTTAAAGCAGAAATTGGGGCACTTTTAAAATTTTCATTTTTAACCAATTCGATAGGTCCGCGGCTTAGGTAAGTTATCATATGTCACAAAACCGTTAAAGCTCCTTTTAAAAAATGATGCTCAGAAGCCAACTTCTTTCACCTCAGTGATACATTTTGGAATGGTACCTAAAGTTTAAAGCAGAAACAGGGGCACTTTTGAAATTTTCATTTTTGACCAATTCGATAGGTCCGGGGCTTAGGTAAGTTATCATATGTCACAAAACCGTTAAAGCTCCTGTTCAAAAATTATGCTCCGAAATCAACTTCTGTCACCTCAGTGATACATTTTGGAATGGTACTTAAAGTTTAAAGCAGAAATAGGGGCACTTTTGAAATTTTCATTTTTGACCAATTCGATAGGTCTGGGGCTTAAGTAAGTTATCATATGTCACAGAACCGTTAAAGCTTTTGTTCAAAAAGGATGCTTCTAAGCCAACTTCTGTCACCTCAGTGATACATTTTGTAATGGTACCTAAAGTTTAAAGCAGAAATAGGGGCACTTTTGAAATTTTCATTTTTGACCAATTCGATAGGTCCGGGGCTTAGGTAAGTTATCATATGTCACAAAACCGTTAAAGCTCCTGTTCAAAAATGATGCTCCGAAATAAACTTATGTCACCACAGTGATACATTTTGGAATGGTACCTAAAGTTTAAAGCTGAAATTGGTGCAATTTTAAAATTTTCATTTTTGACCAATTCGATAGGTCCGGGGCTTATGTAAGTTATCATATGTCACAGAAACGTTAAAGCTCCTGTTCAAAAATGATGCTCAGAAGCCAACTTCTATAACCTCAGTGATACATTTTGGAATGGTACCTAAAGTTTAAAGCAGAAATAGGGGGACTTTTGAAATTTTAATTTTTGACAAATTCGATAGGTCCGGGGCTTAGGTAAGTTATCATATGTCACAAAACCGTTAAAGCTCCTGTACAAAAATTATGCTCCGAAATCAACTTCTGTCACCACAGTGATACATTTTGGAATGGTACCTAAAGTTTAAAGCAGAAATAGGGGCACTTTTGAAATTTTCATTTTTGACCAATTCGATAGGTCCGGGGCTTAGGTAAGTTATCATATGTCACAAAACCGTTAAAGCTCCTGTTCAAAAATTATGCTCCGAAATAAACTTCTGTCACCTCAGTGCTACATATTGCAATGGTACCTAAAGTTTAAAGCTGAAATTGGTGCTCTTATAAAATTTTCATTTTTGACCAATTCGATAGGTCCGGGGCTTAGGTAAGTAATCATATGTCACAAAACCGTTAAAGCTCCTGTTCAAAAAGGATGCTCCGAAATAAACTTCTGTCACCTCAGTGCTAAATATTGGAATGGTACCTAAAGTTTAAAGCAGAAATAGGGGGACTTTTGAAATTTTCATTTTTGACCAATGCGATAGGTCCGGGGCTTAGGTAAGTTATCATATGTCACAAAACCGTTAAAGCTCCTGTTCAAAAATTATGCTCCGAAATTAACTTCTGTCACCGCAGTGATACATTTTGGAATGGTACCTACAGTTTAAAGCAGATATAGGGGGACTTTTGAAATTTTCATTTTTTACCAATTCGATAGGACCGGGGCTTAGGTAAGTTATCATATGTCACAAAACCGTTAAAGCTCCAGTTCAAAAATTATGCTCCGAAATCAACTTCTGTCACCTCAGTGATACATTTTGGAATGGTACCTAAAGTTTAAAGCAGAAATAGGGGCACTTTTGAAATTTTAATTTTTGACCAATGCGATAGGTCCGGGGCTTAGGTAAATTATCATATGTCACAAAACCGTTAAAGCTCCTGTTCAAAAATGATGCTCCGAAATAAACTTCTGTCACCTCAGTGATACATTTTGGAATGGTACCTAAAGTTTAAAGCAGAAATAGGGTCACTTTTGAAATTTTCATTTTTGACCAATTCGATAGGTCCGGGGCTTAGGTAAGTTATCATATGTCACAAAACCGTTAAAGCTCCTGTTCAAAAAGGATGCTCCGAAATAAACTTCTGTCACCTCAGTGCTACATATTGGAATGGTACCTAAAGTTTAAAGCAGAAATAGGGGGACTTTTGAAATTTACATTTTTGACCAATGCGATAGGTCTGGGGCTTAGGTAAGTTATTATATGTCACAAAACCGTTAAAGCTCCTGTTCAAAAATGATGCTCCGAAATCAACTTCTGTCACCTCAGTGCTACATATTGCAATGGTACCTAAAGTCTAAAGCAGAAATTGGGGCACTTTTAAAATTTTAATTTTTAACCAATTCGATAGGTCCGGGGCTTAGGTAAGTTATCATATGTCACAAAACCTTTAACGGTTCAAAAATGATGCTCAGAAGCCAACTTCTGTCACCTCAGTGATACATTTTGGAATGGTACCTAAAGTTTAAAGCAGAAATAGGGGCACTTTTGAAATTTTCATTTTTGACCAATTCGATAGGTCCGGGGCTTAGGTAAGTTATCATATGTCACAAAACCGTTAAAGCTCCTGTTCAAATATATGCTCTGAAATAAACTTATGTCACCTCAGTGATACATTTTGGAATGGTAGCTAAAGTTTAAAGCAGAAATTCGGGCACTTTTAAAATTTTCATTTTTGACCAATTCGATAGGTCCGGGGCTTAGGTAAGTTAACATATGTCACAGAACCGTTAAAGCTCCTGTTCAAAAATGATGCTCCGAAGCCAACTTCTGTCACCTCAGTGATACATTTTGGAATGGTACCTAAAGTTTAAAGCAGAAATAGGGGCACTTTTGAAATTTTCATTTTTGAGCAATTCGATAGGTCCGGGGGGCTTAGGAAGTTATCATATGTCACAAAACCGTTAAAGCTCCTGTTCAAAAATTATGCTCCGAAATCAACTTCTGTCACCTCAGTGCTACATATTGCAATGGTACCTAAAGTTTAAAGCAGAAATTGGGGCACTTTTAAAATTTTCATTTTTAACCAATTCGATAGGTCCGCGGCTTAGGTAAGTTATCATATGTCACAAAACCGTTAAAGCTCCTTTTCAAAAATGATGCTCAGAAGCCAACTTCTTTCACCTCAGTGATACATTTTGGAATGGTACCTAAAGTTTAAAGCAGAAATAGGGGCACTTTTGAAATTTTCATTTTTGACCAATTCGATAGGTCCGGGGCTTAGGTAAGTTATCATATGTCACAAAACCGTTAAAGCTCCTGTTCAAAAATGATGCTCCGAAATAAACTTCTGTCACCTCAGTGATACATTTTGGAATGGTACCTAAAGTTTAAAGCAGAAATAGGGTCACTTTTGAAATTTTCATTTTTGACCAATTCGATAGGTCCGGGGCTTAGGTAAGTTATCATATGTCACAAAACCGTTAAAGCTCCTATTCAAAAATTATGCTCCGAAATCAACTTCTGTCACCTCAGTGCTACATATTGCAATGGTACCTAAAGTTTAAAGCAGAAATAGGGGCACTTTTGAAATTTTAATTTTTGACCAATGCGATAGGTCCGGGGCTTAGGTAAATTATCATATGTCACAAAACCGTTAAAGCTCCTGTTCAAAAATGATGCTCCGAAATAAACTTCTGTCACCTCAGTGATACATTTTGGAATGGTACCTAAAGTTTAAAGCAGAAATAGGGTCACTTTTGAAATTTTCATTTTTGACCAATTCGATAGGTCCGGGGCTTAGGTAAGTTATCATATGTCACAAAACCGTTAAAGCTCCTATTCAAAAATTATGCTCCGAAATCAACTTCTGTCACCTCAGTGCTACATATTGCAATGGTACCTAAAGTTTAAAGCAGAAATTGGGGCACTTTTAAAATTTTCATTTTTAACCAATTCGATAGGTCCGGGGCTTAGGTAAGTTATCATATGTCACAAAACCGTTAAAGCTCCTGTTCAAAAATGATGCTCAGAAGCCAACTTCTGTCACCTCAGTGATACATTTTGGAATGGTACCTAAAGTTTAAAGCAGAAATAGGGGCACTTTTGAAATTTTCATTTTTGACCAATTCGATAGGTCCGGGGCTTAGGTAAGTTATCATATGTCACAAAACCGTTAAAGCTCCTATTCAAAAATATGCTCTGAAATAAACTTATGTCACCTCAGTGATACATTTTGGAATGGTAGCTAAAGTTTAAAGCAGAAATTCGGGCACTTTTAAAATTTTCATTTTTGACCAATTCGATAGGTCCGGGGCTTAGGTAAGTTAACATATGTCACAGAACCGTTAAAGCTCCTGTTCAAAAATGATGCTCCGAAGCCAACTTCTGTCACCTCAGTGATACATTTTGGAATGGTACCTAAAGTTTAAAGCAGAAATAGGGGCACTTTTGACATTTTCATTTTTGAGCAATTCGATAGGTCCGGGGGGCTTAGGAAGTTATCATATGTCACAAAACCGTTAAAGCTCCTGTTCAAAAATTATGCTCCGAAATCAACTTCTGTCACCTCAGTGCTACATATTGCAATGGTACCTAAAGTTTAAAGCAGAAATTGGGGCACTTTTAAAATTTTCATTTTTAACCAATTCGATAGGTCCGCGGCTTAGGTAAGTTATCATATGTCACAAAACCGTTAAAGCTCCTGTTCAAAAATGATGCTCCGAAATAAACTTATGTCACCTCAGTGATACATTTTGGAATGGTACCTAAAGTTTAAAGCAGAAACAGGGGCACTTTTGAAATTTTCATTTTTGACCAATTCCATAGGTCCGGGGCTTAGGTAAGTTATCATATGTCACAAAACCGTTAAAGCTCCTGTTCAAAAATTATGCTCCGAAATCAACTTCTGTCACCTCAGTGATACATTTTGGAATGGTACTTAAAGTTTAAAGCAGAAATAGGGGCACTTTTGAAATTTTCATTTTTGACCAATTCGATAGGTCTGGGGCTTAAGTAAGTTATCATATGTCACAGAACCGTTAAAGCTTTTGTTCAAAAAGGATGCTTCTAAGCCAACTTCTGTCACCTCAGTGATACATTTTGTAATGGTACCTAAAGTTTAAAGCAGAAATAGGGGCACTTTTGAAATTTTCATTTTTGACCAATTCGATAGGTCCGGGGCTTAGGTAAGTTATCATATGTCACAAAACCGTTAAAGCTCCTGTTCAAAAATGATGCTCCGAAATAAACTTATGTCACCTCAGTGATACATTTTGGAATGGTACCTAAAGTTTAAAGCTGAAATTGGTGCAATTTTAAAATTTTCATTTTTGACCAATTCGATAGGTCCGGGGCTTATGTAAATTATCATATGTCACAGAAACGTTAAAGCTCCTGTTCAAAAATGATGCTCAGAAGCCAACTTCTATAACCTCAGTGATACATTTTGGAATGGTACCTAAAGTTTAAAGCAGAAATTGGGGGACTTTTGAAATTTTAATTTTTGACCAATTCGATAGGTCCGGGGCTTAGGTAAGTTATCATATGTCACAAAACCGTTAAAGCTCCTGTACAAAAATTATGCTCCGAAATCAACTTCTGTCACCACAGTGATACATTTTGGAATGGTACCTAAAGTTTAAAGCAGAAATAGGGGCACTTTTGAAATTTTCATTTTTGACCAATTCAATAGGTCCGGGGCTTAGGTAAGTTATCATATGTCACAAAACCGTTAAAGCTCCTGTTCAAAAATTATGCTCCGAAATCAACTTCTGTCACCTCAGTGATACATTTTGGAATGGTACCTAAAGTTTAAAGCAGAAATAGGGGCACTTTTGAAATTTTCATTTTTTACCAATTCGATAGGTCCGGGGCTTAGGTAAGTTATCATATGTCACAAAACCGTTAAAGCTCCTGTTCAAAAATTATGCTCCGAAATAAACTTCTGTCACCTCAGTGCTACATATTGCAATGGTACCTAAAGTTTAAAGCTGAAATTGGTGCTCTTATAAAATTTTCATTTTTGACCAATTCGATAGGTCCGGGGCTTAGGTAAGTAATCATATGTCACAAAACCGTTAAAGCTCCTGTTCAAAAATGATGCTCCGAAATAAACTTATGTCACCTCAGTGATACATTTTGGAATGGTACCTAAAGTTTAAAGCAGAAATAGGGGCACTTTTGAAATTTTCATTTTTTGACCAATTCGATAGGTCCGGGGCTTAGGTAAGTTATCATATGTCACAAAACCGTTAAAGCTCCTGTTCAAAAATTATGCTCCGAAATCAACTTCTGTCACCTCAGTGATACATTTTGGAATGGTACTTAAAGTTTAAAGCAGAAATAGGGGCACTTTTGAAATTTTCATTTTTGACCAATTCGATAGAGCCGGGGCTTAAGTAAGTTATCATATGTCACAGAACCATTAAAGCTTTTGTTCAAAAAGGATGCTTCTAAGCCAACTTCTGTCACCTCAGTGATACATTTTGTAATGGTACCTAAAGTTTAAAGCAGAAATAGGGGCACTTTTGAAATTTTCATTTTTGACCAATTCGATAGGTCCGGGGCTTAGGTAAGTTATCATATGTCACAAAACCGTTAAAGCTCCTGTTCAAAAATTATGCTCCAAAATAAACTTCTGTCACCTCAGTGCTACATATTGCAATGGTACCTAAAGTTTAAAGCTGAAATTGGTGCTCTTTTAAAATTTTCATTTTTGACCAATTCGATAGGTCCGGGGCTTATGTAAGTTATCATATGTCACAGAACCGTTAAAGCTCCTGTTCAAAAATGATGCTCAGAAGCCAACTTCTGTAACCTCAGAGATACATTTTGGAATGGTACCTAAAGTTTAAAGCAGAAATAGGGGGACTTTTGAAATTTTCATTTTTAACCAATTCGATAGGTCCGCGGCTTAGGTAAGTTATCATATGTCACAAAACCGTTAAAGCTCCTGTTCAAAAATGATGCTCCGAAATAAACTTATGTCACCTCAGTGATACATTTTGGAATGGTACCTAAAGTTTAAAGCAGAAACAGGGGCACTTTTGAAATTTTCATTTTTGACCAATTCCATAGGTCCGGGGCTTAGGTAAGTTATCATATGTCACAAAACCGTTAAAGCTCCTGTTCAAAAATTATGCTCCGAAATCAACTTCTGTCACCTCAGTGATACATTTTGGAATGGTACTTAAAGTTTAAAGCAGAAATAGGGGCACTTTTGAAATTTTCATTTTTGACCAATTCGATAGGTCTGGGGCTTAAGTAAGTTATCATATGTCACAGAACCGTTAAAGCTTTTGTTCAAAAAGGATGCTTCTAAGCCAACTTCTGTCACCTCAGTGATACATTTTGTAATGGTACCTAAAGTTTAAAGCAGAAATAGGGGCACTTTTGAAATTTTCATTTTTGACCAATTCGATAGGTCCGGGGCTTAGGTAAGTTATCATATGTCACAAAACCGTTAAAGCTCCTGTTCAAAAATGATGCTCCGAAATAAACTTATGTCACCTCAGTGATACATTTTGGAATGGTACCTAAAGTTTAAAGCTGAAATTGGTGCAATTTTAAAATTTTCATTTTTGACCAATTCGATAGGTCCGGGGCTTATGTAAATTATCATATGTCACAGAAACGTTAAAGCTCCTGTTCAAAAATGATGCTCAGAAGCCAACTTCTATAACCTCAGTGATACATTTTGGAATGGTACCTAAAGTTTAAAGCAGAAATTGGGGGACTTTTGAAATTTTAATTTTTGACCAATTCGATAGGTCCGGGGCTTAGGTAAGTTATCATATGTCACAAAACCGTTAAAGCTCCTGTACAAAAATTATGCTCCGAAATCAACTTCTGTCACCACAGTGATACATTTTGGAATGGTACCTAAAGTTTAAAGCAGAAATAGGGGCACTTTTGAAATTTTCATTTTTGACCAATTCAATAGGTCCGGGGCTTAGGTAAGTTATCATATGTCACAAAACCGTTAAAGCTCCTGTTCAAAAATTATGCTCCGAAATCAACTTCTGTCACCTCAGTGATACATTTTGGAATGGTACCTAAAGTTTAAAGCAGAAATAGGGGCACTTTTGAAATTTTCATTTTTTACCAATTCGATAGGTCCGGGGCTTAGGTAAGTTATCATATGTCACAAAACCGTTAAAGCTCCTGTTCAAAAATTATGCTCCGAAATAAACTTCTGTCACCTCAGTGCTACATATTGCAATGGTACCTAAAGTTTAAAGCTGAAATTGGTGCTCTTATAAAATTTTCATTTTTGACCAATTCGATAGGTCCGGGGCTTAGGTAAGTAATCATATGTCACAAAACCGTTAAAGCTCCTGTTCAAAAATGATGCTCCGAAATAAACTTATGTCACCTCAGTGATACATTTTGGAATGGTACCTAAAGTTTAAAGCAGAAATAGGGGCACTTTTGAAATTTTCATTTTTTGACCAATTCGATAGGTCCGGGGCTTAGGTAAGTTATCATATGTCACAAAACCGTTAAAGCTCCTGTTCAAAAATTATGCTCCGAAATCAACTTCTGTCACCTCAGTGATACATTTTGGAATGGTACTTAAAGTTTAAAGCAGAAATAGGGGCACTTTTGAAATTTTCATTTTTGACCAATTCGATAGGTCCGGGGCTTAAGTAAGTTATCATATGTCACAGAACCATTAAAGCTTTTGTTCAAAAAGGATGCTTCTAAGCCAACTTCTGTCACCTCAGTGATACATTTTGTAATGGTACCTAAAGTTTAAAGCAGAAATAGGGGCACTTTTGAAATTTTCATTTTTGACCAATTCGATAGGTCCGGGGCTTAGGTAAGTTATCATATGTCACAAAACCGTTAAAGCTCCTGTTCAAAAATTATGCTCCAAAATAAACTTCTGTCACCTCAGTGCTACATATTGCAATGGTACCTAAAGTTTAAAGCTGAAATTGGTGCTCTTTTAAAATTTTCATTTTTGACCAATTCGATAGGTCCGGGGCTTATGTAAGTTATCATATGTCACAGAACCGTTAAAGCTCCTGTTCAAAAATGATGCTCAGAAGCCAACTTCTGTAACCTCAGAGATACATTTTGGAATGGTACCTAAAGTTTAAAGCAGAAATAGGGGGACTTTTGAAATTTTCATTTTTGACCAATTCGATAGGTCCGGGGCTTAGGTAAGTTATCATATGTCACAAAACCGTTAAAGCTCCTGTTCAAAAATTATGCTCCGAAATCAACTTCTGTCACCACAGTGATACATTTTGGAATGGTACCTAAAGTTTAAAGCAGAAATAGGGGCACTTTTGAAATTTTCATTTTTGACCAATTCAATAGGTCCGGGGCTTAGGTAAGTTATCATATGTCACAAAACCGTTAAAGCTCCTGTTCAAAAATTATGCTCCGAAATCAACTTCTGTCACCTCAGTGATACATTTTGGAATGGTACCTAAAGTTTAAAGCAGAAATAGGGGCACTTTTGAAATTTTCATTTTTGACCAATTCGATAGGTCCGGGGCTTAGGTAAGTTATCATATGTCACAAAACCGTTAAAGCTCCTGTTCAAAAATTATGCTCCAAAATAAACTTCTGTCACCTCAGTGCTACATATTGCAATGGTACCTAAAGTTTAAAGCTGAAATTGGTGCTCTTTTAAAATTTTCATTTTTGACCAATTCGATAGGTCCGGGGCTTAGGTAAGTTATCATATGTCACAAAACCATTAAAGCTCCTGTTCAAAAATATGCTCTGAAATAAACTTATGTCACCTCAGTGATACATTTTGGAATGGTAGCTAAAGTTTAAAGCAGAAATTCGGGCACTTTTAAAATTTTCATTTTTGACCAATTCGATAGGTCCGGGGCTTAGGTAAGTTAACATATGTCACAGAACCGTTAAAGCTCCTGTTCAAAAATGATGCTCCGAAGCCAACTTCTGTCACCTCAGTGATACATTTTGGAATGGTACCTAAAGTTTAAAGCAGAAATAGGGGCACTTTTGAAATTTTCATTTTTGACCAATTCGATAGGTCCGGGGCTTAAGTAAGTTATCATATGTCACAAAACCGTTAAAGCTCCTGTTCAAAAATTATGCTCCGAAATCAACTTCTGTCACCTCAGTGATACATTTTGGAATGGTACTTAAAGTTTAAAGCAGAAATAGGGGCACTTTTGAAATTTTCATTTTTGACCAATTCGATAGGTCTGGGGCTTAAGTAAGTTATCATATGTCACAGAACCGTTAAAGCTTTTGTTCAAAAAGGATGCTTCTAAGCCAACTTCTGTCACCTCAGTGATACATTTTGTAATGGTACCTAAAGTTTAAAGCAGAAATAGGGGCACTTTTGAAATTTTCATTTTTGACCAATTCGATAGGTCCGGGGCTTAGGTAAGTTATCATATGTCACAAAACCGTTAAAGCTCCTGTTCAAAAATGATGCTCCGAAATAAACTTATGTCACCTCAGTGATACATTTTGGAATGGTACCTAAAGTTTAAAGCTGAAATTGGTGCAATTTTAAAATTTTCATTTTTGACCAATTCGATAGGTCCGGGGCTTATGTAAGTTATCATATGTCACAGAACCGTTAAAGCTCCTGTTCAAAAATGATGCTCAGAAGCCAACTTCTATAACCTCAGTGATACATTTTGGAATGGTACCTAAAGTTTAAAGCAGAAATAGGGGGACTTTTGAAATTTTAATTTTTGACCAATTCGATAGGTCCGGGGCTTAGGTAAGTTATCATATGTCACAAAACCGTTAAAGCTCCTGTTCAAAAATTATGCTCCGAAATCAACTTCTGTCACCACAGTGATACATTTTGGAATGGTACCTAAAGTTTAAAGCAGAAATTGGTGCTCTTATAAAATTTTCATTTTTGACCAATTCGATAGGTCCGGGGCTTAGGTAAGTAATCATATGTCACAAAACCGTTAAAGCTCCTGTTCAAAAATGATGCTCCGAAATAAACTTATGTCACCTCAGTGATACATTTTGGAATGGTACCTAAAGTTTAAAGCAGAAATAGGGGCACTTTTGAAATTTTCATTTTTTGACCAATTCGATAGGTCCGGGGCTTAGGTAAGTTATCATATGTCACAAAACCGTTAAAGCTCCTGTTCAAAAATTATGCTCCGAAATCAACTTCTGTCACCTCAGTGATACATTTTGGAACGGTACTTAAAGTTTAAAGCAGAAATAGGGGCACTTTTGAAATTTTCATTTTTTACCAATTCGATAGGTCTGGGGCTTAAGTAAGTTATCATATGTCACAGAACCGTTAAAGCTTTTGTTCAAAAAGGATGCTTCTAAGCCAACTTCTGTCACCTCAGTGATACATTTTGTAATGGTACCTAAAGTTTAAAGCAGAAATAGGGGCACTTTTGAAATTTTCATTTTTGACCAACTCGATAGGTCCGGGGCTTAGGTAAGTTATCATATGTCACAAAACCGTTAAAGCTCCTGTTCAAAAATGATGCTCCGAAATAAACTTATGTCACCTCAGTGATACATTTTGGAATGGTACCTAAAGTTTAAAGCTGAAATTGGTGCAATTTTAAAATTTTCATTTTTGACCAATTCGATAGGTCCGGGGCTTATGTAAGTTATCATATGTCACAAAACCGTTAAAGCTCCTGTTCAAAAATTATGCTCCGAAATCAACTTCTGTCACCACAGTGATACATTTTGGAATGGTACCTAAAGTTTAAAGCAGAAATAGGGGCACTTTTGAAATTTTCATTTTTGACCAATTCAATAGGTCCGGGGCTTAGGTAAGTTATCATATGTCACAAAACCGTTAAAGCTCCTGTTCAAAAATGATGCTCCGAAATAAACTTCTGTCACCTCAGTGATACATTTTGGAATGGTACCTAAAGTTTAAAGCAGAAATAAGGGTACTTTTGAAATTTTCATTTTTGACCAATTCGATAGGTCCGGGGCTTAGGTAAGTTATCATATGTCACAAAACCGTTAAAGCTCCTGTTCAAAAAGGATGCTCCGAAATAAACTTCTGTCACCTCAGTGCTACATATTGGAATAGTACCTAAAGTTTATAGCAGAAATAGGGGGACTTTTGAAATTTTCATTTTTGACCAATGCGATAGGTCCGGGGCTTAGGTAAGTTATCATATGTCACAAAACCGTTAAAGCTCCTGTTCAAAATGTATGCTCCGAAATTAACTTCTGTCACCTCAGTGCTACATATTGGAATGGTACCTAAAGTTTAAAGCAGAAATTCGGGCACTTTTAAAATTTTAATTTTTGACCAATGCGACAGGTCCGGGGCTTAGGTAAGTTATCATATGTCACAAAACCGTTAAAGCTCCTGTTCAAAAAGGATGCTCCGAAATAAACTTCTGTCACCTCAGTGATACATTTTGGAATGGTACCTAAAGTTTAAAGCTGAAATTGGTGCACTTTTAAAATTTTAATTTTTGACCAATTCGATAGGTCCGGGGCTTAGGTAAGTTAACATATGTCACAGAACCGTTAAAGCTCCTGTTCAAAAATGATGCTCCACAGCCAACTTCTGTCACCTCAGTGATACATTTTGGAATGGTACCTAAAGTTTAAAGCAGAAATTGGGGCACTTTTGAAATTTTCATTTTTGACCAATGCGATAGGTCCGGGGCTTAGGTAAGTTATTATATGTCACAAAACCGTTAAAGCTCCTGTTTAAAAATTATGCTCAGAAATCAACTTCTGTCATCTCAGTGCTACATATTGGAATTGTACCTAAAGTTTAAAGCAGAAATTCGGGCACTTTTAACATTTTCATTTTTGACCAATGCGATAGGTCCGGGGCTTAGGTAAATTATCATATGTCACAAAACCATTAAAGCTCCTGTTCAAAAATGATGCTCCGAAATAAACTTCTGTCACCTCAGTGATACATTTTGGAATGGTACCTAAAGTTTAAAGCAGAAATAGGGGCACTTTTGAAATTTTCATTTTTGACCAATGCGATAGGTCCGGGGCTTAGGTAAGTTATCATATGTCACAAAACCGTTAAAGCTCCGGTTCAAAACTTATGCTCCGAAATTAACTTCTGTCACCGCAGTGATACATTTTGGAATGGTACCTACAGTTTAAAGCAGATATAGGGGGACTTTTGAAATTTTCATTTTTTACCAATTCGATAGGTCCGGGGCTTAGGTAAGTTATCATATGTCACAAAACCGTTAAAGCTCCTGTTCAAAAATTATGCTCCGAAATCAACTTCTGTCACCTCAGTGATACATTTTGGAATGGTACCTAAAGTTTAAAGCAGAAATAGGGGCACTTTTGAAATTTTAATTTTTGACCAATGCGATAGGTCCGGGGCTTAGGTAAATTATCATATGTCACAAAACCGTTAAAGCTCCTGTTCAAAAATGATGCTCCGAAATAAACTTATGTCACCTCAGTGATACATTTTGGAATGGTACCTAAAGTTTAAAGCAGAAATAGGGGCACTTTTGAAATTTTCATTTTTTGACCAATTCGATAGGTCCGGGGCTTAGGTAAGTTATCATATGAAACAAAACCGTTAAAGCTCCTGTTCAAAAATTATGCTCCGAAATCAACTTCTGTCACCTCAGTGATACATTTTGGAATGGTACTTAAAGTTGAAAGCAGAAATAGGGGCACTTTTGAAATTTTCATTTTTTACCAATTCGATAGGTCCGGGGCTTAAGTAAGTTATCATATGTCACAGAACCGTTAAAGCTTTTGTTCAAAAAGGATGCTTCTAAGCCAACTTCTGTCACCTCAGTGATACATTTTGTAATGGTACCTAAAGTTTAAAGCAGAAATAGGGGCACTTTTGAAATTTTAATTTTTGACCAATGCGATAGGTCCGGGGCTTAGGTAATTATCATATGTCACAAAACCGTTAAAGCTCCTGTTCAAAAATGATGCTCCGAAATAAACTTCTGTCACCTCAGTGATACATTTTGGAATGGTACCTAAAGTTTAAAGCTGAAATTGGTGCAATTTTAAAATTTTCATTTTTGACCAATTCGATAGGTCCAGGGCTTATGTAAGTTATCATATGTCACAAAACCGTTAAAGCTCCTGTTCAAAAATTATGCTCCGAAATCAACTTCTGTCACCACAGTGATACATTTTGGAATGGTACCTAAAGTTTAAAGCAGAAATAGGGGCACTTTTGAAATTTTCATTTTTGACCAATTCAATAGGTCCGGGGCTTAGGTAAGTTATCATATGTCACAAAACCGTTAAAGCTCCTGTTCAAAAATGATGCTCCGAAATAAACTTCTGTCACCTCAGTGATACATTTTGGAATGGTACCTAAAGTTTAAAGCAGAAATAAGGGTACTTTTGAAATTTTCATTTTTGACCAATTCGATAGGTCCGGGGCTTAGGTAAGTTATCATATGTCACAAAACCGTTAAAGCTCCTGTTCAAAAAGGATGCTCCGAAATAAACTTCTGTCACCTCAGTGCTACATATTGGAATAGTACCTAAAGTTTAAAGCAGAAATAGGGGGACTTTTGAAATTTTCATTTTTGACCAATGCGATAGGTCCGGGGCTTAGGTAAGTTATCATATGTCACAAAACCGTTAAAGCTCCTGTTCAAAATGTATGCTCCGAAATTAACTTCTGTCACCTCAGTGCTACATATTGGAATGGTACCTAAAGTTTAAAGCAGAAATTCGGGCACTTTTAAAATTTTAATTTTTGACCAATGCGACAGGTCCGGGGCTTAGGTAAGTTATCATATGTCACAAAACCTTTAAAGCTCCTGTTCAAAAAGGATGCTCCGAAATAAACTTCTGTCACCTCAGTGATACATTTTGGAATGGTACCTAAAGTTTAAAGCTGAAATTGGTGCACTTTTAAAATTTTAATTTTTGACCAATTCGATAGGTCCGGGGCTTAGGTAAGTTAACATATGTCACAGAACCGTTAAAGCTCCTGTTCAAAAATGATGCTCCACAGCCAACTTCTGTCACCTCAGTGATACATTTTGGAATGGTACCTAAAGTTTAAAGCAGAAATTGGGGCACTTTTGAAATTTTCATTTTTGACCAATGCGATAGGTCCGGGGCTTAGGTAAGTTATTATATGTCACAAAACCGTTAAAGCTCCTGTTTAAAAATTATGCTCAGAAATCAACTTCTGTCATCTCAGTGCTACATATTGGAATTGTACCTAAAGTTTAAAGCAGAAATTCGGGCACTTTTAACATTTTCATTTTTGACCAATGCGATAGGTCCGGGGCTTAGGTAAATTATCATATGTCACAAAACCATTAAAGCTCCTGTTCAAAAATGATGCTCCGAAATAAACTTCTGTCACCTCAGTGATACATTTTGGAATGGTACCTAAAGTTTAAAGCAGAAATAGGGGCACTTTTGAAATTTTCATTTTTGACCAATGCGATAGGTCCGGGGCTTAGGTAAGTTATCATATGTCACAAAACCGTTAAAGCTCCGGTTCAAAACTTATGCTCCGAAATTAACTTCTGTCACCGCAGTGATACATTTTGGAATGGTACCTACAGTTTAAAGCAGATATAGGGGGACTTTTGAAATTTTCATTTTTTACCAATTCGATAGGTCCGGGGCTTAGGTAAGTTATCATATGTCACAAAACCGTTAAAGCTCCTGTTCAAAAATTATGCTCCGAAATCAACTTCTGTCACCTCAGTGATACATTTTGGAATGGTACCTAAAGTTTAAAGCAGAAATAGGGGCACGTTTGAAATTTTAATTTTTGACCAATGCGATAGGTCCGGGGCTTAGGTAAATTATCATATGTCACAAAACCGTTAAAGCTCCTGTTCAAAAATGATGCTCCGAAATAAACTTATGTCACCTCAGTGATACATTTTGGAATGGTACCTAAAGTTTAAAGCAGAAATAGGGGCACTTTTGAAATTTTCATTTTTTGACCAATTCGATAGGTCCGGGGCTTAGGTAAGTTATCATATGTCACAAAACCGTTAAAGCTCCTGTTCAAAAATTATGCTCCGAAATCAACTTCTGTCACCTCAGTGATACATTTTGGAATGGTACTTAAAGTTTAAAGCAGAAATAGGGGCACTTTTGAAATTTTCATTTTTTACCAATTCGATAGGTCCGGGGCTTAAGTAAGTTATCATATGTCACAGAACCGTTAAAGCTTTTGTTCAAAAAGGATGCTTCTAAGCCAACTTCTGTCACCTCAGTGATACATTTTGTAATGGTACCTAAAGTTTAAAGCAGAAATAGGGGCACTTTTGAAATTTTAATTTTTTGACCAATGCGATAGGTCCGGGGCTTAGGTAAATTATCATATGTCACAAAACCGTTAAAGCTCCTGTTCAAAAATGATGCTCCGAAATAAACTTCTGTCACCTCAGTGATACATTTTGGAATGGTACCTAAAGTTTAAAGCAGAAATAGGGTCACTTTTGAAATTTTCATTTTTGACCAATTCGATAGGTCTGGGGCCTAGGTAAGTTATCATATGTCACAAAACCGTTAAAGCTCCTGTTCAAAAATTATGCTCCGAAATCAACTTCTGTCACCTCAGTGATACATTTTGGAATGGTACCTAAAGTTTAAAGCAGAAATAGGGGCACTTTTGAAATTTTAATTTTTGACCAATTCGATAGGTCCAGGGCTTAGGTAAGTTATCATATGTCACAGAACCGTTAAAGCTCCTGTTCAAAAATGATGCTCAGAAGCCAACTTCTGTCACCTCAGTGATACATTTTGGAATGGTACCTAAAGTTTAAAGCAGAAATAGGGGCACTTTTGAAATTTTCATTTTTGACCAATTCGATAGGTCCGGGGCTTAGGTAAGTTATCATATGTCACAAAACCGTTAAAGCTCCTGTTCAAAAATTATGCTCCGAAATCAACTTCTGTCACCACAGTGATACATTTTGGAATGGTACCTAAAGTTTAAAGCAGAAATAGGGGCACTTTTGAAATTTTCATTTTTGACCAATTCAATAGGTCCGGGGCTTAGGTAAGTTATCATATGTCACAAAACCGTTAAAGCTCCTGTTCAAAAATGATGCTCCGAAATAAACTTCTGTCACCTCAGTGATACATTTTGGAATGGTACCTAAAGTTTAAAGCAGAAATAAGGGTACTTTTGAAATTTTCATTTTTGACCAATTCGATAGGTCCGGGGCTTAGGTAAGTTATCATATGTCACAAAACCGTTAAAGCTCCTGTTCAAAAAGGATGCTCCGAAATAAACTTCTGTCACCTCAGTGCTACATATTGGAATAGTACCTAAAGTTTATAGCAGAAATAGGGGGACTTTTGAAATTTTCATTTTTGACCAATGCGATAGGTCCGGGGCTTAGGTAAGTTATCATATGTCACAAAACCGTTAAAGCTCCTGTTCAAAATGTATGCTCCGAAATTAACTTCTGTCACCTCAGTGCTACATATTGGAATGGTACCTAAAGTTTAAAGCAGAAATTCGGGCACTTTTAAAATTTTAATTTTTGACCAATGCGACAGGTCCGGGGCTTAGGTAAGTTATCATATGTCACAAAACCGTTAAAGCTCCTGTTCAAAAAGGATGCTCCGAAATAAACTTCTGTCACCTCAGTGATACATTTTGGAATGGTACCTAAAGTTTAAAGCTGAAATTGGTGCACTTTTAAAATTTTAATTTTTGACCAATTCGATAGGTCCGGGGCTTAGGTAAGTTAACATATGTCACAGAACCGTTAAAGCTCCTGTTCAAAAATGATGCTCCACAGCCAACTTCTGTCACCTCAGTGATACATTTTGGAATGGTACCTAAAGTTTAAAGCAGAAATTGGGGCACTTTTGAAATTTTCATTTTTGACCAATGCGATAGGTCCGGGGCTTAGGTAAGTTATTATATGTCACAAAACCGTTAAAGCTCCTGTTTAAAAATTATGCTCAGAAATCAACTTCTGTCATCTCAGTGCTACATATTGGAATTGTACCTAAAGTTTAAAGCAGAAATTCGGGCACTTTTAACATTTTCATTTTTGACCAATGCGATAGGTCCGGGGCTTAGGTAAATTATCATATGTCACAAAACCATTAAAGCTCCTGTTCAAAAATGATGCTCCGAAATAAACTTCTGTCACCTCAGTGATACATTTTGGAATGGTACCTAAAGTTTAAAGCAGAAATAGGGGCACTTTTGAAATTTTCATTTTTGACCAATGCGATAGGTCCGGGGCTTAGGTAAGTTATCATATGTCACAAAACCGTTAAAGCTCCGGTTCAAAACTTATGCTCCGAAATTAACTTCTGTCACCGCAGTGATACATTTTGGAATGGTACCTACAGTTTAAAGCAGATATAGGGGGACTTTTGAAATTTTCATTTTTTACCAATTCGATAGGTCCGGGGCTTAGGTAAGTTATCATATGTCACAAAACCGTTAAAGCTCCTGTTCAAAAATTATGCTCCGAAATCAACTTCTGTCACCTCAGTGATACATTTTGGAATGGTACCTAAAGTTTAAAGCAGAAATAGGGGCACTTTTGAAATTTTAATTTTTGACCAATGCGATAGGTCCGGGGCTTAGGTAAATTATCATATGTCACAAAACCGTTAAAGCTCCTGTTCAAAAATGATGCTCCGAAATAAACTTATGTCACCTCAGTGATACATTTTGGAATGGTACCTAAAGTTTAAAGCAGAAATAGGGGCACTTTTGAAATTTTCATTTTTTGACCAATTCGATAGGTCCGGGGCTTAGGTAAGTTATCATATGAAACAAAACCGTTAAAGCTCCTGTTCAAAAATTATGCTCCGAAATCAACTTCTGTCACCTCAGTGATACATTTTGGAATGGTACTTAAAGTTGAAAGCAGAAATAGGGGCACTTTTGAAATTTTCATTTTTTACCAATTCGATAGGTCCGGGGCTTAAGTAAGTTATCATATGTCACAGAACCGTTAAAGCTTTTGTTCAAAAAGGATGCTTCTAAGCCAACTTCTGTCACCTCAGTGATACATTTTGTAATGGTACCTAAAGTTTAAAGCAGAAATAGGGGCACTTTTGAAATTTTAATTTTTGACCAATGCGATAGGTCCGGGGCTTAGGTAAATTATCATATGTCACAAAACCGTTAAAGCTCCTGTTCAAAAATGATGCTCCGAAATAAACTTCTGTCACCTCAGTGATACATTTTGGAATGGTACCTAAAGTTTAAAGCTGAAATTGGTGCAATTTTAAAATTTTCATTTTTGACCAATTCGATAGGTCCGGGGCTTATGTAAGTTATCATATGTCACAAAACCGTTAAAGCTCCTGTTCAAAAATTATGCTCCGAAATCAACTTCTGTCACCACAGTGATACATTTTGGAATGGTACCTAAAGTTTAAAGCAGAAATAGGGGCACTTTTGAAATTTTCATTTTTGACCAATTCAATAGGTCCGGGGCTTAGGTAAGTTATCATATGTCACAAAACCGTTAAAGCTCCTGTTCAAAAATGATGCTCCGAAATAAACTTCTGTCACCTCAGTGATACATTTTGGAATGGTACCTAAAGTTTAAAGCAGAAATAAGGGTACTTTTGAAATTTTCATTTTTGACCAATTCGATAGGTCCGGGGCTTAGGTAAGTTATCATATGTCACAAAACCGTTAAAGCTCCTGTTCAAAAAGGATGCTCCGAAATAAACTTCTGTCACCTCAGTGCTACATATTGGAATAGTACCTAAAGTTTAAAGCAGAAATAGGGGGACTTTTGAAATTTTCATTTTTGACCAATGCGATAGGTCCGGGGCTTAGGTAAGTTATCATATGTCACAAAACCGTTAAAGCTCCTGTTCAAAATGTATGCTCCGAAATTAACTTCTGTCACCTCAGTGCTACATATTGGAATGGTACCTAAAGTTTAAAGCAGAAATTCGGGCACTTTTAAAATTTTAATTTTTGACCAATGCGACAGGTCCGGGGCTTAGGTAAGTTATCATATGTCACAAAACCTTTAAAGCTCCTGTTCAAAAAGGATGCTCCGAAATAAACTTCTGTCACCTCAGTGATACATTTTGGAATGGTACCTAAAGTTTAAAGCTGAAATTGGTGCACTTTTAAAATTTTAATTTTTGACCAATTCGATAGGTCCGGGGCTTAGGTAAGTTAACATATGTCACAGAACCGTTAAAGCTCCTGTTCAAAAATGATGCTCCACAGCCAACTTCTGTCACCTCAGTGATACATTTTGGAATGGTACCTAAAGTTTAAAGCAGAAATTGGGGCACTTTTGAAATTTTCATTTTTGACCAATGCGATAGGTCCGGGGCTTAGGTAAGTTATTATATGTCACAAAACCGTTAAAGCTCCTGTTTAAAAATTATGCTCAGAAATCAACTTCTGTCATCTCAGTGCTACATATTGGAATTGTACCTAAAGTTTAAAGCAGAAATTCGGGCACTTTTAACATTTTCATTTTTGACCAATGCGATAGGTCCGGGGCTTAGGTAAATTATCATATGTCACAAAACCATTAAAGCTCCTGTTCAAAAATGATGCTCCGAAATAAACTTCTGTCACCTCAGTGATACATTTTGGAATGGTACCTAAAGTTTAAAGCAGAAATAGGGGCACTTTTGAAATTTTCATTTTTGACCAATGCGATAGGTCCGGGGCTTAGGTAAGTTATCATATGTCACAAAACCGTTAAAGCTCCGGTTCAAAACTTATGCTCCGAAATTAACTTCTGTCACCGCAGTGATACATTTTGGAATGGTACCTACAGTTTAAAGCAGATATAGGGGGACTTTTGAAATTTTCATTTTTTACCAATTCGATAGGTCCGGGGCTTAGGTAAGTTATCATATGTCACAAAACCGTTAAAGCTCCTGTTCAAAAATTATGCTCCGAAATCAACTTCTGTCACCTCAGTGATACATTTTGGAATGGTACCTAAAGTTTAAAGCAGAAATAGGGGCACGTTTGAAATTTTAATTTTTGACCAATGCGATAGGTCCGGGGCTTAGGTAAATTATCATATGTCACAAAACCGTTAAAGCTCCTGTTCAAAAATGATGCTCCGAAATAAACTTATGTCACCTCAGTGATACATTTTGGAATGGTACCTAAAGTTTAAAGCAGAAATAGGGGCACTTTTGAAATTTTCATTTTTTGACCAATTCGATAGGTCCGGGGCTTAGGTAAGTTATCATATGTCACAAAACCGTTAAAGCTCCTGTTCAAAAATTATGCTCCGAAATCAACTTCTGTCACCTCAGTGATACATTTTGGAATGGTACTTAAAGTTTAAAGCAGAAATAGGGGCACTTTTGAAATTTTCATTTTTTACCAATTCGATAGGTCCGGGGCTAAAGTAAGTTATCATATGTCACAGAACCGTTAAAGCTTTTGTTCAAAAAGGATGCTTCTAAGCCAACTTCTGTCACCTCAGTGATACATTTTGTAATGGTACCTAAAGTTTAAAGCAGAAATAGGGGCACTTTTGAAATTTTAATTTTTTGACCAATGCGATAGGTCCGGGGCTTAGGTAAATTATCATATGTCACAAAACCGTTAAAGCTCCTGTTCAAAAATGATGCTCCGAAATAAACTTCTGTCACCTCAGTGATACATTTTGGAATGGTACCTAAAGTTTAAAGCAGAAATAGGGTCACTTTTGAAATTTTCATTTTTGACCAATTCGATAGGTCTGGGGCCTAGGTAAGTTATCATATGTCACAAAACCGTTAAAGCTCCTGTTCAAAAATTATGCTCCGAAATCAACTTCTGTCACCTCAGTGATACATTTTGGAATGGTACCTAAAGTTTAAAGCAGAAATAGGGGCACTTTTGAAATTTTAATTTTTGACCAATTCGATAGGTCCAGGGCTTAGGTAAGTTATCATATGTCACAGAACCGTTAAAGCTCCTGTTCAAAAATGATGCTCAGAAGCCAACTTCTGTCACCTCAGTGATACATTTTGGAATGGTACCTAAAGTTTAAAGCAGAAATAGGGGCACTTTTGAAATTTTCATTTTTGACCAATTCGATAGGTCCGGGGCTTAGGTAAGTTATCATATGTCACAAAACCGTTAAAGCTCCTGTTCAAAAATATGCTCTGAAATAAACTTATGTCACCTCAGTGATACATTTTGGAATGGTAGCTAAAGTTTAAAGCAGAAATTCGGGCACTTTTAAAATTTTCATTTTTGACCAATTCGATAGGTCCGGGGCTTAGGTAAGTTAACATATGTCACAGAACCGTTAAAGCTCCTGTTCAAAAATGATGCTCCGAAGCCAACTTCTGTCACCTCAGTGATACATTTTGGAATGGTACCTAAAGTTTAAAGCAGAAATAGGGGCACTTTTGAAATTTTTATTTTTGACCAATTCGATAGGTCCGGGGGGCTTAGGAAGTTATCATATGTCACAAAACCGTTAAAGCTCCTGTTCAAAAATTATGCTCCGAAATCAACTTCTGTCAACTCAGTGCTACATATTGCAATGGTACCTAAAGTTTAAAGCAGAAATTGGGGCACTTTTAAAATTTTCATTTTTAACCAATTCGATAGGTCCACGGCTTAGGTAAGTTATCATATGTCACAAAACTGTTAAAGCTCCTTTTCAAAAATGATGCTCAGAAGCCAACTTCTTTCACCTCAGTGATACATTTTGGAATGGTACCTAAAGTTTAAAGCAGAAATAGGGGCACTTTTGAAATTTTCATTTTTGACCAATTCGATAGGTCTGGGGATTAGGTAAGTTATCATATGTCACAAAACCGTTAAAGCTCCTGTTCAAAAATTATGCTCCGAAATCAACTTCTGTCACCTCAGTGATACATTTTGGAATGGTACTTAAAGTTTAAAGCAGAAATAGGGGCACTTTTGAAATTTTCATTTTTGACCAATTCGATAGGTCTGGGGCTTAAGTAAGTTATCATATGTCACAGAACCGTTAAAGCTTTTGTTCAAAAAGGATGCTTCTAAGCCAACTTCTGTCACCTCAGTGATACATTTTGTAATGGTACCTAAAGTTTAAAGCAGAAATAGGGGCACTTTTGAAATTTTCATTTTTGACCAATTCGATAGGTCCGGGGCTTAGGTAAGTTATCATATGTCACAAAACCGTTAAAGCTCCTGTTCAAAAATGATGCTCCGAAATAAACTTATGTCACCTCAGTGATACATTTTGGAATGGTACCTAAAGTTTAAAGCTGAAATTGGTGCAATTTTAAAATTTTCATTTTTGACCAATTCAATAGGTCCGGGGCTTATGTAAGTTATCATATGTCACAGAAACGTTAAAGCTCCTGTTCAAAAATGATGCTCAGAAGCCAACTTCTATAACCTCAGTGATACATTTTGGAATGGTACCTAAAGTTTAAAGCTGAAATTGGTGCACTTTTAAAATTTTCATTTTTGACCAATTCGATAGGTCCGGGGCTTAGGTAAGTTAACATATGTCACAGAACCGTTAAAGCTCCTGTTCAAAAATGATGCTCCACAGCCAACTTCTGTCACCTCAGTGATACATTTTGGAATGGTACCTAAAGTTTAAAGCAGAAATTGGGGCACTTTTGAAATTTTCATTTTTGACCAATGCGATAGGTCCGGGGCTTAAGTAAGTTATTATATGTCACAAAACCGTTAAAGCTCCTGTTTAAAAATTATGCTCCGAAATCAACTTCTGTCACCTCAGTGCTACATATTGGAATGGTACCTAAAGTTTAAAGCAGAAATTCGGGCACTTTTAACATTTTCATTTTTGACCAATGCGATAGGTCCGGGGCTTAGGTAAATTATCATATGTCACTAAACCGTTAAAGCTCCTGTTCAAAAATGATGCTCCGAAATAAACTTCTGTCACCTCAGTGATACATTTTGGAATGGTACCTAAAGTTTAAAGCAGAAATAGGGGCACTTTTGAAATTTTAATTTTTGACCAATTCGATAGGTCCGGGGCTTAGGTAAGTTATCATATGTCACAAAACCGGTAAAGCTCCTGTTCAAAAAGGATGCTCCGAAATAAACTTCTGTCACCTCAGTGCTAAATATTGGAATGGTACCTAAAGTTTAAAGCAGAAATAGGGGGACTTTTGAAATTTTCATTTTTGACCAATGCGATAGGTCCGGGGCTTAGGTAAGTTATCATATGTCACAAAACCGTTAAAGCTCCTGTTCAAAAATTATGCTCCGAAATTAACTTCTGTCACCGCAGTGATACATTTTGGAATGGTACCTACAGTTTAAAGCAGATATAGGGGGACTTTTGAAATTTTCATTTTTTACCAATTCGATAGGTCCGGGGCTTAGGTAAGTTATCATATGTCACAAAACCGTTAAAGCTCCTGTTCAAAAATGATGCTCCGAAATAAACTTCTGTCACCTCAGTGATACATTTTGGAATGGTACCTAAAGTTTAAAGCAGAAATAGGGTCACTTTTGAAATTTTCATTTTTGACCAATGCGATAGGCCCGGGGCTTAGGTAAGTTATCATATGTCACAAAACCGTTAAAGCTCCTGTTCAAAAAGGATGCTCCGAAATAAACTTCTGTCACCTCAGTGCTACATATTGGAATGGTACCTAAAGTTTAAAGCAGAAATAGGGGCACTTTTGAAATTTTCATTTTTGAGCAATTCGATAGGTCCGGGGGGCTTAGGAAGTTATCATATGTCACAAAACCGTTAAAGCTCCTGTTCAAAAATTATGCTCCGAAATCAACTTCTGTCACCTCAGTGATACATTTTGGAATGGTACCTAAAGTTTAAAGCAGAAATAGGGGCACTTTTGAAATTTTAATTTTTGACCAATGCGATAGGTCCGGGGCTTAGGTAAATAATCATATGTCACAAAACCGTTAAAGCTCCTGTTCAAAAATGATGCTCCGAAATAAACTTCTGTCACCTCAGTGATACATTTTGGAATGGTACCTAAAGTTTAAAGCAGAAATAGGGTCACTTTTGAAATTTTCATTTTTGACCAATGCGATAGGTCCGGGGCTTAGGTAAGTTATCATATGTCACAAAACCGTTAAAGCTCCTGTTCAAAAAGGATGCTCCGAAATAAACTTCTGTCACCTCAGTGCTACATATTGGAATGGTACCTAAAGTTTAAAGCAGAAATAGGGGCACTTTTGAAATTTTCATTTTTGAGCAATTCGATAGGTCCGGGGGGCTTAGGAAGTTATCATATGTCACAAAACCGTTAAAGCTCCTGTTCAAAAATTATGCTCCGAAATCAACTTCTGTCACCTCAGTGCTACATATTGCAATGGTACCTAAAGTTTAAAGCAGAAATTGGGGCACTTTTAAAATTTTCATTTTTAACCAATTCGATAGGTCCGCGGCTTAGGTAAGTTATCATATGTCACAAAACCGTTAAAGCTCCATTTCAAAAATGATGCTCAGAAGCCAACTTCTTTCACCTCAGTGATACATTTTGGAATGGTACCTAAAGTTTAAAGCAGAAATAGGGGCACTTTTGAAATTTTCATTTTTGACCAATTCGATAGGTCCGGGGCTTAGGTAAGTTACCATATGTCACAAAACCGTTAAAGCTCCTGTTCAAAAATGATGCTCCGAAATAAACTTATGTCACCTCAGTGATACATTTTGGAATGGTACCTAAAGTTTAAAGCTGAAATTGGTGCAATTTTAAAATTTTCATTTTTGAACAATTCGATAGGTCCGGGGCTTATGTAAGTTATCATATGTCACAGAACCGTTAAAGCTCCTGTTCAAAAATGATGCTCAGAAGCCAACTTCTATAACCTCAGTGATACATTTTGGAATGGTACCTAAAGTTTAAAGCAGAAATAGGGGGACTTTTGAAATTTTAATTTTTGACCAATTCGATAGGTCCGGGGCTTAGGTAAGTTATCATATGTCACAAAACCGTTAAAGCTTCTGTACAAAAATTATGCTCCGAAATCAACTTCTGTCACCTCAGTGCTAAATATTGGAATGGTACCTAAAGTTTAAAGCAGAAATAGGGGGACTTTTGAAATTTTCATTTTTGACCAATGCGATAGGTCCGGGGCTTAGGTAAGTTATCATATGTCACAAAACCGTTAAAGCTCCTGTTCAAAAATTATGCTCCGAAATTAACTTCTGTCACCGCAGTGATACATTTTGGAATGGTACCTACAGTTTAAAGCAGATATAGGGGGACTTTTGAAATTTTCATTTTTTACCAATTCGATAGGTCCGGGGCTTAGGTAAGTTATCATATGTCTCAAAACCGTTAAAGCTCCTGTTCAAAAATTATGCTCCGAAATCAACTTCTGTCACCTCAGTGATACATTTTGGAATGGTACCTAAAGTTTAAAGCAGAAATAGGGGCACTTTTGAAATTTTAATTTTTGACCAATGCGATAGGTCCGGGGCTTAGGTAAATTATCATATGTCACAAAACCGTTAAAGCTCCTGTTCAAAAATGATGCTCCGAAATAAACTTCTGTCACCTCAGTGATACATTTTGGAATGGTACCTAAAGTTTAAAGCAGAAATAGGGTCACTTTTGAAATTTTCATTTTTGACCAATTCGATAGGTCCGGGGCTTAGGTAAGTTATCATATGTCACAAAACCGTTAAAGCTCCTGTTCAAAAAGGATGCTCCGAAATAAACTTCTGTCACCTCAGTGCTACATATTGGAATGGTACCTAAAGTTTAAAGCAGAAATAGGGGGACTTTTGAAATTTACATTTTTGACCAATGCGATAGGTCTGGGGCTTAGGTAAGTTATCATATGTCACAAAACCGTTAAAGCTCCTGTTCAAAAATGATGCTCCGAAATCAACTTCTGTCACCTCAGTGCTACATATTGCAATGGTACCTAAAGTTTAAAGCAGAAATTGGGGCACTTTTAAAATTTTAATTTTTAACCAATTCGATAGGTCCGCGGCTTAGGTAAGTTATCATATGTCACAAAACTGTTAAAGCTCCTTTTCAAAAATGATGCTCAGAAGCCAACTTCTTTCACCTCAGTGATACATTTTGGAATGGTACCTAAAGTTTAAAGCAGAAATAGGGGCACTTTTGAAATTTTCATTTTTGACCAATTCGATAGGTCTGGGGATTAGGTAAGTTATCATATGTCACAAAACCGTTAAAGCTCCTGTTCAAAAATTATGCTCCGAAATCAACTTCTGTCACCTCAGTGATACATTTTGGAATGGTACTTAAAGTTTAAAGCAGAAATAGGGGCACTTTTGAAATTTTCATTTTTGACCAATTCGATAGGTCTGGGGCTTAAGTAAGTTATCATATGTCACAGAACCGTTAAAGCTTTTGTTCAAAAAGGATGCTTCTAAGCCAACTTCTGTCACCTCAGTGATACATTTTGTAATGGTACCTAAAGTTTAAAGCAGAAATAGGGGCACTTTTGAAATTTTCATTTTTGACCAATTCGATAGGTCCGGGGCTTAGGTAAGTTATCATATGTCACAAAACCGTTAAAGCTCCTGTTCAAAAATGATGCTCCGAAATAAACTTATGTCACCTCAGTGATACATTTTGGAATGGTACCTAAAGTTTAAAGCTGAAATTGGTGCAATTTTAAAATTTTCATTTTTGACCAATTCAATAGGTCCGGGGCTTATGTAAGTTATCATATGTCACAGAAACGTTAAAGCTCCTGTTCAAAAATGATGCTCAGAAGCCAAGTTCTATAACCTCAGTGATACATTTTGGAATGGTACCTAAAGTTTAAAGCTGAAATTGGTGCACTTTTAAAATTTTCATTTTTGACCAATTCGATAGGTCCGGGGCTTAGGTAAGTTAACATATGTCACAGAACCGTTAAAGCTCCTGTTCAAAAATGATGCTCCACAGCCAACTTCTGTCACCTCAGTGATACATTTTGGAATGGTACCTAAAGTTTAAAGCAGAAATTGGGGCACTTTTGAAATTTTCATTTTTGACCAATGCGATAGGTCCGGGGCTTAAGTAAGTTATTATATGTCACAAAACCGTTAAAGCTCCTGTTTAAAAATTATGCTCCGAAATCAACTTCTGTCACCTCAGTGCTACATATTGGAATGGTACCTAAAGTTTAAAGCAGAAATTCGGGCACTTTTAACATTTTCATTTTTGACCAATGCGATAGGTCCGGGGCTTAGGTAAATTATCATATGTCACAAAACCGTTAAAGCTCCTGTTCAAAAATGATGCTCCGAAATAAACTTCTGTCACCTCAGTGATACATTTTGGAATGGTACCTAAAGTTTAAAGCAGAAATAGGGGCACTTTTGAAATTTTAATTTTTGACCAATTCGATAGGTCTGGGGCTTAGGTAAGTTATCATATGTCACAAAACCGGTAAAGCTCCTGTTCAAAAAGGATGCTCCGAAATAAACTTCTGTCACCTCAGTGCTAAATATTGGAATGGTACCTAAAGTTTAAAGCAGAAATAGGGGGACTTTTGAAATTTTCATTTTTGACCAATGCGATAGGTCCGGGGCTTAGGTAAGTTATCATATGTCACAAAACCGTTAAAGCTCCTGTTCAAAAATTATGCTCCGAAATTAACTTCTGTCACCGCAGTGATACATTTTGGAATGGTACCTACAGTTTAAAGCAGATATAGGGGGACTTTTGAAATTTTCATTTTTTACCAATTCGATAGGTCCGGGGCTTAGGTAAGTTATCATATGTCACAAAACCGTTAAAGCTCCTGTTCAAAAATTATGCTCCGAAATCAACTTCTGTCACCTCAGTGATACATTTTGGAATGGTACCTAAAGTTTAAAGCAGAAATAGGGGCACTTTTGAAATTTTAATTTTTGACCAATGCGATAGGTCCGGGGCTTAGGTAAATAATCATATGTCACAAAACCGTTAAAGCTCCTGTTCAAAAATGATGCTCCGAAATAAACTTCTGTCACCTCAGTGATACATTTTGGAATGGTACCTAAAGTTTAAAGCAGAAATAGGGTCACTTTTGAAATTTTCATTTTTGACCAATGCGATAGGTCCGGGGCTTAGGTAAGTTATCATATGTCACAAAACCGTTAAAGCTCCTGTTCAAAAAGGATGCTCCGAAATAAACTTCTGTCACCTCAGTGCTACATATTGGAATGGTACCTAAAGTTTAAAGCAGAAATAGGGGCACTTGTGAAATTTTCATTTTTGAGCAATTCGATAGGTCCGGGTGGCTTAGGAAGTTATCATATGTCACAAAACCGTTAAAGCTCCTGTTCAAAAATTATGCTCCGAAATCAACTTCTGTCACCTCAGTGCTACATATTGCAATGGTACCTAAAGTTTAAAGCAGAAATTGGGGCACTTTTAAAATTTTCATTTTTAACCAATTCGATAGGTCCGCGGCTTAGGTAAGTTATCATATGTCACAAAACCGTTAAAGCTCCATTTCAAAAATGATGCTCAGAAGCCAACTTCTTTCACCTCAGTGATACATTTTGGAATGGTACCTAAAGTTTAAAGCAGAAATAGGGGCACTTTTGAAATTTTCATTTTTGACCAATTCGATAGGTCCGGGGCTTAGGTAAGTTATCATATGTCACAAAACCGTTAAAGCTCCTGTTCAAAAATGATGCTCCGAAATAAACTTATGTCACCTCAGTGATACATTTTGGAATGGTACCTAAAGTTTAAAGCTGAAATTGGTGCAATTTTAAAATTTTCATTTTTGACCAATTCGATAGGTCCGGGGCTTATGTAAGTTATCATATGTCACAGAACCGTTAAAGCTCCTGTTCAAAAATGATGCTCAGAAGCCAACTTCTATAACCTCAGTGATACATTTTGGAATGGTACCTAAAGTTTAAAGCAGAAATAGGGGGACTTTTGAAATTTTAATTTTTGACCAATTCGATAGGTCCGGGGCTTAGGTAAGTTATCATATGTCACAAAACCGTTAAAGCTTCTGTACAAAAATTATGCTCCGAAATCAACTTCTGTCACCACAGTGATACATTTTGGAATGGTACCTAAAGTTTAAAGCAGAAAAAGGGGCACTTTTGAAATTTTCATTTTTTACCAATTCGATAGGTCCGGGGCTTAGGTAAGTTATCATATGTCACAAAACCGTTAAAGCTCCTGTTCAAAAATGATGCTCCGAAATAAACTTCTGTCACCTCAGTGCTACATATTGCAATGGTACCTGAAGTTTAAAGCTGAAATTGGTGCTCTTATAAAATTTTCATTTTTGACCAATTCGATAGGTCCGGGGCTTAGGTAAGTTATCATATGTCACAAAACCGGTAAAGCTCCTGTTCAAAAAGGATGCTCCGAAATAAACTTCTGTCACCTCAGTGCTAAATATTGGAATGGTACCTAAAGTTTAAAGCAGAAATAGGGGGACTTTTGAAATTTTCATTTTTGACCAATGCGATAGGTCCGGGGCTTAGGTAAGTTATCATATGTCACAAAACCGTTAAAGCTCCTGTTCAAAAATTATGCTCCGAAATTAACTTCTGTCACCGCAGTGATACATTTTGGAATGGTACCTACAGTTTAAAGCAGATATAGGGGGACTTTTGAAATTTTCATTTTTTACCAATTCGATAGGTCCGGGGCTTAGGTAAGTTATCATATGTCACAAAACCGTTAAAGCTCCTGTTCAAAAATTATGCTCCGAAATCAACTTCTGTCACCTCAGTGATACATTTTGGAATGGTACCTAAAGTTTAAAGCAGAAATAGGGGCACTTTTGAAATTTTAATTTTTGACCAATGCGATAGGTCCGGGGCTTAGGTAAATTATCATATGTCACAAAACCGTTAAAGCTCCTGTTCAAAAATGATGCTCCGAAATAAACTTCTGTCACCTCAGTGATACATTTTGGAATGGTACCTAAAGTTTAAAGCAGAAATAGGGTCACTTTTGAAATTTTCATTTTTGACCAATTCGATAGGTCCGGGGCTTAGGTAAGTTATCATATGTCACAAAACCGTTAAAGCTCCTGTTCAAAAAGGATGCTCCGAAATAAACTTCTGTCACCTCAGTGCTACATATTGGAATGGTACCTAAAGTTTAAAGCAGAAATAGGGGGACTTTTGAAATTTACATTTTTGACCAATGCGATAGGTCTGGGGCTTAGGTAAGTTATCATATGTCACAAAACCGTTAAAGCTCCTGTTCAAAAATGATGCTCCGAAATCAACTTCTGTCACCTCAGTGCTACATATTGCAATGGTACCTAAAGTTTAAAGCAGAAATTGGGGCACTTTTAAAATTTTAATTTTTAACCAATTCGATAGGTCCGGGGCTTAGGTAAGTTATCATATGTCACAAAACCTTTAACGGTTCAAAAATGATGCTCAGAAGCCAACTTCTGTCACCTCAGTGATACATTTTGGAATGGTACCTAAAGTTTAAAGCAGAAATAGGGGCACTTTTGAAATTTTCATTTTTGACCAATTCGATAGGTCCGGGGCTTAGGTAAGTTATCATATGTCACAAAACCGTTAAAGCTCCTGTTCAAAAATATGCTCTGAAATAAACTTATGTCACCTCAGTGATACATTTTTGAATGGTAGCTAAAGTTTAAAGCAGAAATTCGGGCACTTTTAACATTTTCATTTTTGACCAATTCGATAGGTCCGGGGCTTAGGTAAGTTAACATATGTCACAGAACCGTTAAAGCTCCTGTTCAAAAATGATGCTCCGAAGCCAACTTCTGTCACGTCAGTGATACATTTTGGAATGGTACCTAAAGTTTAAAGCAGAAATAGGGGCACTTTTGAAATTTTCATTTTTGAGCAATTCGATAGGTCCGGGGGGCTTAGGAAGTTATCATATGTCACAAAACCGTTAAAGCTCCTGTTCAAAAATTATGCTCCGAAATCAACTTCTGTCACCTCAGTGCTACATATTGCAATGGTACCTAAAGTTTAAAGCAGAAATTGGGGCACTTTTAAAATTTTCATTTTTAACCAATTCGATAGGTCCGCGGCTTAGGTAAGTTATAATATGTCACAAAACCGTTAAAGCTCCTTTTCAAAAATGATGCTCAGAAGCCAACTTCTTTCACCTCAGTGATACATTTTGGAATGGTACCTAAAGTTTAAAGCAGAAATAGGGGCACTTTTGAAATTTTCATTTTTGACCAATTCGATAGGTCCGGGGCTTAGGTAAGTTATCATATGTCACAAAACCGTTAAAGCTCCTGTTCAAAAATTATGCTCCGAAATCAACTTATGTCACCTCAGTGATACATTTTGGAATGGTACCTAAAGTTTAAAGCAGAAATAGGGGCACTTTTGAAATTTTCATTTTTGACCAATTCGATAGGTCTGGGGCTTAAGTAAGTTATCATATGTCACAGAACCGTTAAAGCTTTTGTTCAAAAAGGATGCTTCTAAGCCAACTTCTGTCACCTCAGTGATACATTTTGTAATGGTACCTAAAGTTTAAAGCAGAAATAGGGGCACTTTTGAAATTTTCATTTTTGACCAATTCGATAGGTCCGGGGCTTAGGTAAGTTATCATATGTCACAAAACCGTTAAAGCTCCTGTTCAAAAATGATGCTCCGAAATAAACTTATGTCACCTCAGTGATACATTTTGGAATGGTACCTAAAGTTTAAAGCTGAAATTGGTGCAATTTTAAAATTTTCATTTTTGACTAATTTGATAGGTTCGGGGCTTATGTAAGTTATCATATGTCACAGAACCGTTAAAGCTCCTGTTCAAAAATGATGCTCAGAAGCCAACTTCTATAACCTCAGTGATACATTTTGAAATGGTACCTAAAGTTTAAAGCAGAAATAGGGGGACTTTTGAAATTTTAATTTTTTACCAATTCGATAGGTCCGGGGCTTAGGTAAGTTATCATATGTCACAAAACCGTTAAAGCTCCTGTTCAAAAATTATGCTCCGAAATAAACTTCTGTCACCTCAGTGCTACATATTGCAATGGTACCTAAAGTTTAAAGCAGAAATTGGGGCACTTTTAAAATTTTCATTTTTAACCAATTCGATAGGTCCTGGGCTTAGGTAAGTTATCATATGTCACAAAACCATTAAAGCTCCTGTTCAAAAATGATGCTCAGAAGCCAACTTCTGTCACCTCAGTGATACATTTTGGAATGGTACCTAAAGTTTAAAGCAGAAATAGGGGCACTTTTGAAATTTTTATTTTTGACCAATTCGATAGGTCCGGGGGGCTTAGGAAGTTATCATATGTCACAAAACCGTTAAAGCTCCTGTTCAAAAATTATGCTCCGAAATCAACTTCTGTCACCTCAGTGCTACATATTGCAATGGTACCTAAAGTTTAAAGCAGAAATTGGGGCACTTTTAAAATTTTCATTTTTAACCAATTCGATAGGTCCGCGGCTTAGGTAAGTTATCATATGTCACAAAACCGTTAAAGCTCCTGTTCAAAAATTATGCTCCGAAATCAACTTCTGTCACCTCAGTGATACATTTTGGAATGGTACTTAAAGTTTAAAGCAGAAATAGGGGCACTTTTGAAATTTTCATTTTTGACCAATTCGATAGGTCTGGGGCTTAAGTAAGTTATCATATGTCACAGAACCGTTAAAGCTTTTGTTCAAAAAGGATGCTTCTAAGCCAACTTCTGTCACCTCAGTGATACATTTTGTAATGGTACCTAAAGTTTAAAGCAGAAATAGGGGCACTTTTGAAATTTTCATTTTTGACCAATTCGATAGGTCCGGGGCATAGGTAAGTTATCATATGTCACAAAACCGTTAAAGCTCCTGTTCAAAAATGATGCTCCGAAATAAACTTATGTCACCTCAGTGATACATTTTGGAATGGTACCTAAAGTTTAAAGCAGAAATTGGGGCACTTTTGAAATTTTCATTTTTGACCAATGCGATAGGTCCGGGGCTTAAGTAAGTTATTATATGTCACAAAACCGTTAAAGCTCCTGTTCAAAAATTATGCTCCGAAATTAACTTCTGTCACCTCAGTGCTACATATTGCAATGGTACCTAAAGTTTAAAGCTGAAATTGGTGCTCTTATAAAATTTTCATTTTTGACCAATTCGATAGGTCCGGGGCTTAGGTAAGTAATCATATGTCACAAAACCGTTAAAGCTCCTGTTCAAAAATGATGCTCCGAAATAAACTTCTGTCACCTCAGTGATACATTTTGGAATGGTACCTAAAGTTTAAAGCAGAAATAGGGGCACTTTTGAAATTTTCATTTTTGACCAATTCGATAGGTCCGGGGCTTAGGTAAGTTATCATATGTCACAAAACCGTTAAAGCTCCTGTTCAAAAATTATGCTCCGAAATCAACTTCTGTCACCTCAGTGATACATTTTGGAATGGTACCTAAAGTTTAAAGCAGAAATAGGGGCACTTTTGAAATTTTCATTTTTGACCAATTCGATAGGTCTGGGGCTTAAGTAAGTTATCATATGTCACAGAACCGTTAAAGCTTTTGTTCAAAAAGGATGCTTCTAAGCCAACTTCTGTCACCTCAGTGATACATTTTGTAATGGTACCTAAAGTTTAAAGCAGAAATAGGGACACTTTTGAAATTTTCATTTTTGACCAATTCGATAGGTCCGGGGCTTAGGTAAGTTATCATATGTCACAAAACCGTTAAAGCTCCTGTTCAAAAATTATGCTCCGAAATAAACTTCTGTCACCTCAGTGCTACATATTGCAATGGTACCTAAAGTTTAAAGCTGAAATTGGTGCTCTTATAAAATTTTCATTTTTGACCAATTCGATAGGTCCGGGGCTTAGGTAAGTAATCATATGTCACAAAACCGTTAAAGCTCCTGTTCAAAAATGATGCTCCGAAATAAACTTATGTCACCTCAGTGATACATTTTGGAATGGTACCTAAAGTTTAAAGCTGAAAATGGTGCAATTTTAAAATTTTCATTTTTGACCAATTCGATAGGTCCGGGGCTTATGTAAGTTATCATATGTCACAGAACCGTTAAAGCTCCTGTTCAAAAATGATGCTCAGAAGCCAACTTCTATAACCTCAGTGATACATTTTGGAATGGTACCTAAAGTTTAAAGCAGAAATAGGGGCACTTTTGAAATTTTCATTTTTGACCAATGCGATAGGTCCGGGGCTTAGGTAAGTTATCATATGTCACAAAACCGTTAAAGCTCCTGTTCAAAAATTATGCTCCGAAATTAACTTCTGTCACCGCAGTGATACATTTTGGAATGGTACCTACAGTTTAAAGCAGATATAGGGGGACTTTTGAAATTTTCATTTTTTACCAATTCAATAGGTCCGGGGCTTAGGTAAGTTATCATATGTCACAAAACCGTTAAAGCTCCTGTTCAAAAATTATGCTCCGAAATCAACTTCTGTCACCTCAGTGATACATTTTGGAATGGTACCTAAAGTTTAAAGCAGAAATAGGGGCACTTTTGAAATTTTAATTTTTGACCAATGCGATAGGTCCGGGGCTTAGGTAAATTATCATATGTCACAAAACCGTTAAAGCTCCTGTTCAAAAATGATGCTCCGAAATAAACTTCTGTCACCTCAGTGATACATTTTGGAATGGTACCTAAAGTTTAAAGCAGAAATAGGGTCACTTTTGAAATTTTCATTTTTGACCAATTCGATAGGTCCGGGGCTTAGGTAAGTTATTATATGTCACAAAACCGTTAAAGCTCCTGTTCAAAAAGGATTCTCCGAAATAAACTTCTGTCACCTCAGTGCTACATATTGGAATGGTACCTAAAGTTTAAAGCAGAAATAGGGGGACTTTTGAAATTTACATTTTTGACCAATGCGATAGGTCTGGGGCTTAGGTAAGTTATCATATGTCACAAAACCGTTAAAGCTCCTATTCAAAAATTATGCTCCGAAATCAACTTCTGTCACCTCAGTGCTACATATTGCAATGGTACCTAAAGTTTAAAGCAGAAATTGGGGCACTTTTAAAATTTTCATTTTTAACCAATTCGATAGGTCCGGGGCTTAGGTAAGTTATCATATGTCACAAAACCGTTAAAGCTCCTGTTCAAAAATGATGCTCAGAAGCCAACTTCTGTCACCTCAGTGATACATTTTGGAATGGTACCTAAAGTTTAAAGCAGAAATAGGGGCACTTTTGAAATTTTCATTTTTGACCAATTCGATAGGTCCGGGGCTTAGGTAAGTTATCATATGTCACAAAACCGTTAAAGCTCCTGTTCAAAAATATGCTCTGAAATAAACTTATGTCACCTCAGTGATACATTTTGGAATGGTAGCTAAAGTTTAAAGCAGAAATTCGGGCACTTTTAAAATTTTCATTTTTGACCAATTCGATAGGTCCGGGGCTTAGGTAAGTTAACATATGTCACAGAACCGTTAAAGCTCCTGTTCAAAAATGATGCTCCGAAGCCAACTTCTGTCACCTCAGTGATACATTTTGGAATGGTACCTAAAGTTTAAAGCAGAAATAGGGACACTTTGGAAATTTTCATTTTTGAGCAATTCGATAGGTCCGGGGGGCTTAGGAAGTTATCATATGTCACAAAACCGTTAAAGCTCCTGTTAAAAAATTATGCTCCGAAATCAACTTCTGTCACCTCAGTGCTACATATTGCAATGGTACCTAAAGTTTAAAGCAGAAATTGGGGCACTTTTAAAATTTTCATTTTTAACCAATTCGATAGGTCCGCGGCTTAGGTAAGTTATCATATGTCACAAAACCGTTAAAGCTCCTTTTAAAAAATGATGCTCAGAAGCCAACTTCTTTCACCTCAGTGATACATTTTGGAATGGTACCTAAAGTTTAAAGCAGAAACAGGGGCACTTTTGAAATTTTCATTTTTGACCAATTCGATAGGTCCGGGGCTTAGGTAAGTTATCATATGTCACAAAACCGTTAAAGCTCCTGTTCAAAAATTATGCTCCGAAATCAACTTCTGTCACCTCAGTGATACATTTTGGAATGGTACTTAAAGTTTAAAGCAGAAATAGGGGCACTTTTGAAATTTTCATTTTTGACCAATTCGATAGGTCTGGGGCTTAAGTAAGTTATCATATGTCACAGAACCGTTAAAGCTTTTGTTCAAAAAGGATGCTTCTAAGCCAACTTCTGTCACCTCAGTGATACGTTTTGTAATGGTACCTAAAGTTTAAAGCAGAAATAGGGGCACTTTTGAAATTTTCATTTTTGACCAATTCGATAGGTCCGGGGCTTAGGTAAGTTATCATATGTCACAAAACCGTTAAAGCTCCTGTTCAAAAATGATGCTCCGAAATAAACTTATGTCACCTCAGTGATACATTTTGGAATGGTACCTAAAGTTTAAAGCTGAAATTGGTGCAATTTTAAAATTTTCATTTTTGACCAATTCGATAGGTCCAGGGCTTATGTAAGTTATCATATGTCACAAAAACGTTAAAGCTCCTGTTCAAAAATGATGCTCAGAAGCCAACTTCTATAACCTCAGTGATACATTTTGGAATGGTACCTAAAGTTTAAAGCAGAAATAGGGGGACTTTTGAAATTTTAATTTTTGACCAATTTGATAGGTCCGGGGCTTAGGTAAGTTATCATATGTCACAAAACCGTTAAAGCTCCTGTTCAAAAATTATGCTCCGAAATCAACTTCTGTCACCTCAGTGATACATTTTGGAATGGTACCTAAAGTTTAAAGCAGAAATAGAGGCACTTTTGAAATTTTAATTTTTGACCAATGCGATAGGTCCGGGGCTTAGGTAAATTATCATATGTCACAAAACCGTTAAAGCTCCTGTTCAAAAATGATGCTCCGAAATAAACTTCTGTCACCTCAGTGATACATTTTGGAATGGTACCTAAAGTTTAAAGCAGAAATAGGGGCACTTTTGAAATTTTCATTTTTGACCTATTCGATAGGACCGGGGCTTAGGTAAGTTATCATATGTCACAAAACCGTTAAAGCTCCTGTTCAAAAAGGATGCTCCGAAATAAACTTCTGTCACCTCAGTGCTACATATTGGAATGGTACCTAAAGTTTAAAGCAGAAATAGGGGGACTTTTGAAATTTACATTTTTGACCAATGCGATAGGTCTGGGGCTTAGGTAAGTTATCATATGTCACAAAACCGTTAAAGCTCCTGTTCAAAAATGATGCTCCGAAATCAACTTCTGTCACCTCAGTGCTACATATTGCAATGGTACCTAAAGTCTAAAGCAGAAATTGGGGCACTTTTAAAATTTTAATTTTTAACCAATTCGATAGGTCCGGGGCTTAGGTAAGTTAACATATGTCACAGAACCTTTAACGGTTCAAAAATGATGCTCAGAAGCCAACTTCTGTCACCTCAGTGATACATTTTGGAATGGTACCTAAAGTTTAAAGCAGAAATAGGGGCACTTTTGAAATTTTCATTTTTGACCAATTCGATAGGTCCGGGGCTTAGGTAAGTTATCATATGTCACAAAACCGTTAAAGCTCCTGTTCAAAAATATGCTCTGAAATAAACTTATGTCACCTCAGTGATACATTTTGGAATGGTAGCTAAAGTTTAAAGCAGAAATTCGGGCACTTTTAAAATTTTCATTTTTGACCAATTCGATAGGTCCGGGGCTTAGGTAAGTTATCATATGTCACAAAACCGTTAAAGCTCCTGTTCAAAAATTATGCTCCAAAATAAACTTCTGTCACCTCAGTGATACATTTTGGAATGGTACCTAAAGTTTAAAGCAGAAATAGGGGCACTTTTGAAATTTTCATTTTTGACCAATTCGATAGGTCCGGGGCTTAGGTAAGTTATCATATGTCACAAAACCGTTAAAGCTCCTGTTCAAAAATTATGCTCCAAAATAAACTTCTGTCACCTCAGTGCTACATATTGCAATGGTACCTAAAGTTTAAAGCTGAAATTGGTGCTCTTTTAAAATTTTCATTTTTGACCAATTCGATAGGTCCGGGGCTTAGGTAAGTTATCATATGTCACAAAACCGTTAAAGCTCCTGTTCAAAAATTATGCTCCGAAATCAACTTCTGTCACCTCAGTGATACATTTTGGAATGGTACCTAAAGTTTAAAGCAGAAATAGGGGCACTTTTGAAATTTTCATTTTTGACCAATTCGATAGGTCCGGGGCTTAGGTAAGTTATCATATGTCACAAAACCGTTAAAGCTCCTGTTCAAAAATTATGCTCCAAAATAAACTTCTGTCACCTCAGTGCTACATATTGCAATGGTACCTAAAGTTTAAAGCTGAAATTGGTGCTCTTTTAAAATTTTCATTTTTGACCAATTCGATAGGTCCGGGGCTTAGGTAAGTTATCATATGTCACAAAACCATTAAAGCTCCTGTTAAAAAATGATGCTCCGAAATAAACTTATGTCACCTCAGTGATACATTTTGGAATGGTACCTAAAGTTTAAAGCTGAAATTGGTGCACTTTTAAAATTTTCATTTTTGACCAATTCGATAGGTCCGGGGCTTAGGTAAGTTAACATATGTCACAGAACCGTTAAAGCTCCTGTTCAAAAATGATGCTCCAAAGCCAACTTCTGTCACCTCAGTGATACATTTTGAAAAGGTACCTAAAGTTTAAAGCAGAAATTGTGGCACTTTTGAAATTTTCATTTTTAACCAATTCGATAGGTCCGGTGCTTAGGTAAGTTTTTATATGTCACAAAACCGTTAAAGCTCCTGTTTAAAAATGATGCTCCGAAATCAACTTCTGTCACCTCAGTGCTACATATTGGAATGGCACCTAAAGTTTAAAGCAGAAATAGGGGTACTTTTAACATTTTCATTTTTGACCAATGCGATAGGTCCGGGGCTTAGGTAAATTATCATATGTCACAAAACCGTTAAAGCTCCTGTTCAAAAAGGATGCTCCGAAATAAACTTCTGTCACCTCAGTGCTACATATTGGAATGGTACCTAAAGTTTAAAGCAGAAATAGGGGGACTTTTGAAATTTTCATTTTTGACCAATGCGATAGGTCCGGGGCTTAGGTAAGTTATCATATGTCACAAAACCGTTAAAGCTCCTGTTCAAAAAGGATGCTCCGAAATAAACTTCTGTCACCTCAGTGCTACATATTGCAATGGTACCTAAAGTTTAAAGCAGAAATTGGGGCACTTTTAAAATTTTCATTTTTAACCAATTCGATAGGTCCGCGGCTTAGGTAAGTTATCATATGTCACAAAACCGTTAAAGCTCCTTTTGAAAAATGAAGCTCAGAAGCCAACTTCTTTCACCTCAGTGATACATTTTGGAATGGTACCTAAAGTTTAAAGCAGAAACAGGGGCACTTTTGAAATTTTCATTTTTGACCAATTCGATAGGTCCGGGGCTTAGGTAAGTTATCATATGTCACAAAACCGTTAAAGCTCCTGTTCAAAAATTATGCTCCGAAATCAACTTCTGTCACCTCAGTGATACATTTTGGAATGGTACTTAAAGTTTAAAGCAGAAATAGGGGCACTTTTGAAATTTTCATTTTTGACCAATTCGATAGGTCTGGGGCTTAAATAAGTTATCATATGTCACAGAACCGTTAAAGCTTTTGTTCAAAAAGGATGCTTCTAAGCCAACTTCTGTCACCTCAGTGATACATTTTGTAATGGTACCTAAAGTTTAAAGCAGAAATAGGGGCACTTTTGAAATTTTCATTTTTGACCAATTCGATAGGTCCGGGGCTTAGGTAAGTTATCATATGTCACAAAACCGTTAAAGCTCCTGTTCAAAAATGATGCTCCGAAATAAACTTATGTCACCTCAGTGATACATATTGGAATGGTACCTAAAGTTTAAAGCTGAAATTGGTGCAATTTTAAAATTTTCATTTTTGACCAATTCGATAGGTCCGGGGCTTATGTAAGTTATCATATGTCACAGAAACGTTAAAGCTCCTGTTCAAAAATGATGCTCAGAAGCCAACTTCTATAACCTCAGTGATACATTTTGGAATGGTACCTAAAGTTTAAAGCAGAAATAGGGGGACTTTTGAAATTTTAATTTTTGACCAATTCGATAGGTCCGGGGCTTAGGTAAGTTATCATATGTCACAAAACCATTAAAGCTCCTGTACAAAAATTATGCTCCGAAATCAACTTCTGTCACCACAGTGATACATTTTGGAATGGTACCTAAAGTTTAAAGCAGAAATAGGGGCACTTTTGAAATTTTCATTTTTGACCAATTCAATAGGTCCGGGGCTTAGGTAAGTTATCATATGTCACAAAACCGTTAAAGCTCCTGTTCAAAAATTATGCTCCGAAATCAACTTCTGTCACCTCAGTGATACATTTTGGAATGGTACCTAAAGTTTAAAGCAGAAATAGGGGCACTTTTGAAATTTTCATTTTTTACCAATTCGATAGGTCCGGGGCTTAGGTAAGTTATCATATGTCACAAAACCGTTAAAGCTCCTGTTCAAAAATTATGCTCCGAAATAAACTTCTGTCACCTCAGTGCTACATATTGCAATGGTACCTAAAGTTTAAAGCTGAAATTGGTGCTCTTATAAAATTTTCATTTTTGACCAATTCGATAGGTCCGGGGCTTAGGTAAGTAATCATATGTCACAAAACCGTTAAAGCTCCTGTTCAAAAATGATGCTCCGAAATAAACTTATGTCACCTCAGTGATACATTTTGGAATGGTACCTAAAGTTTAAAGCAGAAATAGGGGCACTTTTGAAATTTTCATTTTTTGACCAATTCGATAGGTCCGGGGCTTAGGTAAGTTATCATATGTCACAAAACCGTTAAAGCTCCTGTTCAAAAATTATGCTCCGAAATCAACTTCTGTCACCTCAGTGATACATTTTGGAATGGTACCTAAAGTTTAAAGCTGAAATTGGTGCAATTTTAAAATTTTCATTTTTGACCAATTCGATAGGTACGGGGCTTATGTAAGTTATCATATGTCACAGAACCGTTAAAGCTCCTGTTCAAAAATGATGCTCAGAAGCCAACTTCTGTAACCTCAGAGATACATTTTGGAATGGTACCTAAAGTTTAAAGCAGAAATAGGGGGACTTTTGAAATTTTCATTTTTGACCAATTCGATAGGTCCGGGGCTTAGGTAAGTTATCATATGTCACAAAACCGTTAAAGCTCCTGTTCAAAAATTATGCTCCGAAATCAACTTCTGTCACCACAGTGATACATTTTGGAATGGTACCTAAAGTTTAAAGCAGAAATAGGGGCACTTTTGAAATTTTCATTTTTGACCAATTCAATAGGTCCGGGGCTTAGGTAAGTTATCATATGTCACAAAACCGTTAAAGCTCCTGTTCAAAAATTATGCTCCGAAATCAACTTCTGTCACCTCAGTGATACATTTTGGAATGGTACCTAAAGTTTAAAGCAGAAATAGGGGCACTTTTGAAATTTTCATTTTTGACCAATTCGATAGGTCCGGGGCTTAGGTAAGTTATCATATGTCACAAAACCGTTAAAGCTCCTGTTCAAAAATTATGCTCCAAAATAAACTTCTGTCACCTCAGTGCTACATATTGCAATGGTACCTAAAGTTTAAAGCTGAAATTGGTGCTCTTTTAAAATTTTCATTTTTGACCAATTCGATAGGTCCGGGGCTTAGGTAAGTTATCATATGTCACAAAACCATTAAAGCTCCTGTTAAAAAATGATGCTCCGAAATAAACTTATGTCACCTCAGTGATACATTTTGGAATGGTACCTAAAGTTTAAAGCTGAAATTGGTGCACTTTTAAAATTTTCATTTTTGACCAATTCGATAGGTCCGGGGCTTAGGTAAGTTAACATATGTCACAGAACCGTTAAAGCTCCTGTTCAAAAATGATGCTCCAAAGCCAACTTCTGTCACCTCAGTGATACATTTTGAAAAGGTACCTAAAGTTTAAAGCAGAAATTGTGGCACTTTTGAAATTTTCATTTTTGACCAATTCGATAGGTCCGGGGCTTAGGTAAGTTTTTATATGTCACAAAACCGTTAAAGCTCCTGTTTAAAAATGATGCTCCGAAATCAACTTCTGTCACCTCAGTGCTACATATTGGAATGGCACCTAAAGTTTAAAGCAGAAATAGGGGTACTTTTAACATTTTCATTTTTGACCAATGCGATAGGTCCGGGGCTTAGGTAAATTATCATATGTCACAAAACCGTTAAAGCTCCTGTTCAAAAAGGATGCTCCGAAATAAACTTCTGTCACCTCAGTGCTACATATTGGAATGGTACCTAAAGTTTAAAGCAGAAATAGGGGGACTTTTGAAATTTTCATTTTTGACCAATGCGATAGGTCCGGGGCTTAGGTAAGTTATCATATGTCACAAAACCGTTAAAGCTCCTGTTCAAAAAGGATGCTCCGAAATAAACTTCTGTCACCTCAGTGCTACATATTGCAATGGTACCTAAAGTTTAAAGCAGAAATTGGGGCACTTTTAAAATTTTCATTTTTAACCAATTCGATAGGTCCGCGGCTTAGGTAAGTTATCATATGTCACAAAACCGTTAAAGCTCCTTTTGAAAAATGAAGCTCAGAAGCCAACTTCTTTCACCTCAGTGATACATTTTGGAATGGTACCTAAAGTTTAAAGCAGAAACAGGGGCACTTTTGAAATTTTCATTTTTGACCAATTCGATAGGTCCGGGGCTTAGGTAAGTTATCATATGTCACAAAACCGTTAAAGCTCCTGTTCAAAAATTATGCTCCGAAATCAACTTCTGTCACCTCAGTGATACATTTTGGAATGGTACTTAAAGTTTAAAGCAGAAATAGGGGCACTTTTGAAATTTTCATTTTTGACCAATTCGATAGGTCTGGGGCTTAAATAAGTTATCATATGTCACAGAACCGTTAAAGCTTTTGTTCAAAAAGGATGCTTCTAAGCCAACTTCTGTCACCTCAGTGATACATTTTGTAATGGTACCTAAAGTTTAAAGCAGAAATAGGGGCACTTTTGAAATTTTCATTTTTGACCAATTCGATAGGTCCGGGGCTTAGGTAAGTTATCATATGTCACAAAACCGTTAAAGCTCCTGTTCAAAAATGATGCTCCGAAATAAACTTATGTCACCTCAGTGATACATTTTGGAATGGTACCTAAAGTTTAAAGCTGAAATTGGTGCAATTTTAAAATTTTCATTTTTGACCAATTCGATAGGTCCGGGGCTTATGTAAGTTATCATATGTCACAGAAACGTTAAAGCTCCTGTTCAAAAATGATGCTCAGAAGCCAACTTCTATAACCTCAGTGATACATTTTGGAATGGTACCTAAAGTTTAAAGCAGAAATAGGGGGACTTTTGAAATTTTAATTTTTGACCAATTCGATAGGTCCGGGGCTTAGGTAAGTTATCATATGTCACAAAACCATTAAAGCTCCTGTACAAAAATTATGCTCCGAAATCAACTTCTGTCACCACAGTGATACATTTTGGAATGGTACCTAAAGTTTAAAGCAGAAATAGGGGCACTTTTGAAATTTTCATTTTTGACCAATTCAATAGGTCCGGGGCTTAGGTAAGTTATCATATGTCACAAAACCGTTAAAGCTCCTGTTCAAAAATTATGCTCCGAAATCAACTTCTGTCACCTCAGTGATACATTTTGGAATGGTACCTAAAGTTTAAAGCAGAAATAGGGGCACTTTTGAAATTTTCATTTTTTACCAATTCGATAGGTCCGGGGCTTAGGTAAGTTATCATATGTCACAAAACCGTTAAAGCTCCTGTTCAAAAATTATGCTCCGAAATAAACTTCTGTCACCTCAGTGCTACATATTGCAATGGTACCTAAAGTTTAAAGCTGAAATTGGTGCTCTTATAAAATTTTCATTTTTGACCAATTCGATAGGTCCGGGGCTTAGGTAAGTAATCATATGTCACAAAACCGTTAAAGCTCCTGTTCAAAAATGATGCTCCGAAATAAACTTATGTCACCTCAGTGATACATTTTGGAATGGTACCTAAAGTTTAAAGCAGAAATAGGGGCACTTTTGAAATTTTCATTTTTTGACCAATTCGATAGGTCCGGGGCTTAGGTAAGTTATCATATGTCACAAAACCGTTAAAGCTCCTGTTCAAAAATTATGCTCCGAAATCAACTTCTGTCACCTCAGTGATACATTTTGGAATGGTACCTAAAGTTTAAAGCTGAAATTGGTGCAATTTTAAAATTTTCATTTTTGACCAATTCGATAGGTACGGGGCTTATGTAAGTTATCATATGTCACAGAACCGTTAAAGCTCCTGTTCAAAAATGATGCTCAGAAGCCAACTTCTGTAACCTCAGAGATACATTTTGGAATGGTACCTAAAGTTTAAAGCAGAAATAGGGGGACTTTTGAAATTTTCATTTTTGACCAATTCGATAGGTCCGGGGCTTAGGTAAGTTATCATATGTCACAAAACCGTTAAAGCTCCTGTTCAAAAATTATGCTCCGAAATCAACTTCTGTCACCACAGTGATACATTTTGGAATGGTACCTAAAGTTTAAAGCAGAAATAGGGGCACTTTTGAAATTTTCATTTTTGACCAATTCAATAGGTCCGGGGCTTAGGTAAGTTATCATATGTCACAAAACCGTTAAAGCTCCTGTTCAAAAATTATGCTCCGAAATCAACTTCTGTCACCTCAGTGATACATTTTGGAATGGTACCTAAAGTTTAAAGCAGAAATAGGGGCACTTTTGAAATTTTCATTTTTGACCAATTCGATAGGTCCGGGGCTTAGGTAAGTTATCATATGTCACAAAACCGTTAAAGCTCCTGTTCAAAAATTATGCTCCAAAATAAACTTCTGTCACCTCAGTGCTACATATTGCAATGGTACCTAAAGTTTAAAGCTGAAATTGGTGCTCTTTTAAAATTTTCATTTTTGACCAATTCGATAGGTCCGGGGCTTAGGTAAGTTATCATATGTCACAAAACCATTAAAGCTCCTGTTAAAAAATGATGCTCCGAAATAAACTTATGTCACCTCAGTGATACATTTTGGAATGGTACCTAAAGTTTAAAGCTGAAATTGGTGCACTTTTAAAATTTTCATTTTTGACCAATTCGATAGGTCCGGGGCTTAGGTAAGTTAACATATGTCACAGAACCGTTAAAGCTCCTGTTCAAAAATGATGCTCCAAAGCCAACTTCTGTCACCTCAGTGATACATTTTGAAAAGGTACCTAAAGTTTAAAGCAGAAATTGTGGCACTTTTGAAATTTTCATTTTTGACCAATTCGATAGGTCCGGGGCTTAGGTAAGTTTTTATATGTCACAAAACCGTTAAAGCTCCTGTTTAAAAATGATGCTCCGAAATCAACTTCTGTCACCTCAGTGCTACATATTGGAATGGCACCTAAAGTTTAAAGCAGAAATAGGGGTACTTTTAACATTTTCATTTTTGACCAATGCGATAGGTCCGGGGCTTAGGTAAATTATCATATGTCACAAAACCGTTAAAGCTCCTGTTCAAAAAGGATGCTCCGAAATAAACTTCTGTCACCTCAGTGCTACATATTGGAATGGTACCTAAAGTTTAAAGCAGAAATAGGGGGACTTTTGAAATTTTCATTTTTGACCAATGCGATAGGTCCGGGGCTTAGGAAGTTATCATATGTCACAAAACCGTTAAAGCTCCTGTTCAAAAAGGATGCTCCGAAATAAACTTCTGTCACCTCAGTGCTACATATTGCAATGGTACCTAAAGTTTAAAGCAGAAATTGGGGCACTTTTAAAATTTTCATTTTTAACCAATTCGATAGGTCCGCGGCTTAGGTAAGTTATCATATGTCACAAAACCGTTAAAGCTCCTTTTAAAAAATGATGCTCAGAAGCCAACTTCTTTCACCTCAGTGATACATTTTGGAATGGTACCTAAAGTTTAAAGCAGAAACAGGCGCACTTTTGAAATTTTCATTTTTGACCAATTCGATAGGTCCGGGGCTTAGGTAAGTTATCATATGTCACAAAACCGTTAAAGCTCCTGTTCAAAAATTATGCTCCGAAATCAACTTCTGTCACCTCAGTGATACATTTTGGAATGGTACTTAAAGTTTAAAGCAGAAATAGGGGCACTTTTGAAATTTTCATTTTTGACCAATTCGATAGGTCTGGGGCTTAAGTAAGTTATCATATGTCACAGAACCGTTAAAGCTTTTGTTCAAAAAGGATGCTTCTAAGCCAACTTCTGTCACCTCAGTGATACATTTTGTAATGGTACCTAAAGTTTAAAACAGAAATAGGGGCACTTTTGAAATTTTCATTTTTGACCAATTCGATAGGTCCGGGGCTTAGGTAAGTTATCATATGTCACAAAACCGTTAAAGCTCCTGTTCAAAAATGATGCTCCGAAATAAACTTATGTCACCTCAGTGATACATTTTGGAATGGTACCTAAAGTTTAAAGCTGAAATTGGTGCAATTTGAAAATTTTCATTTTTGACCAATTCGATAGGTCCGGGGCTTATGTAAGTTAACATATGTCACAGAAACGTTAAAGCTCCTGTTCAAAAATGATGCTCAGAAGCCAACTTCTATAACCTCAGTGATACATTTTGGAATGGTACCTAAAGTTTAAAGCAGAAATAGGGGGACTTTTGAAATTTTCATTTTTGACCAATTCGATAGGTCCGGGGCTTAGGTAAGTTATCATATGTCACAAAACCGTTAAAGCTCCTGTACAAAAATTATGCTCCGAAATCAACTTCTGTCACCACAGTGATACATTTTGGAATGGTACCTAAAGTTTAAAGCAGAAATAGGGGCACTTTTGAAATTTTCATTTTTGACCAATTCAATAGGTCCGGGGCTTAGGTAAGTTATCATATGTCACAAAACCGTTAAAGCTCCTGTTCAAAAATTATGCTCCGAAATCAACTTCTGTCACCTCAGTGATACATTTTGGAATGGTACCTAAAGTTTAAAGCAGAAATAGGGGCACTTTTGAAATTTTCATATTTTACCAATTCGATAGGTCCGGGGCTTAGGTAAGTTATCATATGTCACAAAACCGTTAAAGCTCCTGTTCAAAAATGATGCTCCGAAATAAACTTCTGTCACCTCAGTGCTACATATTGCAATGGTACCTAAAGTTTAAAGCTGAAATTGGTGCTCTTATAAAATTTTCATTTTTGACCAATTCGATAGGTCCGGGGCTTAGGTAAGTAATCATATGTCACAAAACCGTTAAAGCTCCTGTTCAAAAATGATGCTCCGAAATAAACTTATGTCACCTCAGTGATACATTTTGGAATGGTACCTAAAGTTTAAAGCAGAAATAGGGGCACTTTTGAAATTTTCATTTTTTGACCAATTCGATAGGTCCGGGGCTTAGGTAAGTTATCATATGTCACAAAACCGTTAAAGCTCCTGTTCAAAAATTATGCTCCGAAATCAACTTCTGTCACCTCAGTGATACATTTTGGAATGGTACTTAAAGTTTAAAGCAGAAATAGGGGCACTTTTGAAATTTTCATTTTTGACCAATTTGATAGGTCCGGGGCTTAAGTAAGTTATCATATGTCACAGAACCGTTAAAGCTTTTGTTCAAAAAGGATGCTTCTAAGCCAACTTCTGTCACCTCAGTGATACATTTTGTAATGGTACCTAAAGTTTAAAGCAGAAATAGGGGCACTTTTGAAATTTTCATTTTTGACCAATTCGATAGGTCCGGGGCTTAGGTAAGTTATCATATGTCACAAAACCGTTAAAGCTCCTGTTCAAAAATGATGCTCCGAAATAAACTTATGTCACCTCAGTGATACATTTTGGAATGGTACCTAAAGTTTAAAGCTGAAATTGGTGCAATTTTAAAATTTTCATTTTTGACCAATTCGATAGGTCCGGGGCTTATGTAAGTTATCATATGTCACAGAACCGTTAAAGCTCCTGTTCAAAAATGATGCTCAGAAGCCAACTTCTGTAACCTCAGAGATACATTTTGGAATGGTACCTAAAGTTTAAAGCAGAAATAGGGGGACTTTTGAAATTTTCATTTTTGACCAATTCGATAGGTCCGGGGCTTAGGTAAGTTATCATATGTCACAAAACCGTTAAAGCTCCTGTTCAAAAATTATGCTCCGAAATCAACTTCTGTCACCACAGTGATACATTTTGGAATGGTACCTAAAGTTTAAAGCAGAAATAGGGGCACTTTTGAAATTTTCATTTTTGACCAATTCAATAGGTCCGGGGCTTAGGTAAGTTATCATATGTCACAAAACCGTTAAAGCTCCTGTTCAAAAATTATGCTCCGAAATCAACTTCTGTCACCTCAGTGATACATTTTGGAATGGTACCTAAAGTTTAAAGCAGAAATAGGGGCACTTTTGAAATTTTCATTTTTGACCAATTCGATAGGTCCGGGGCTTAGGTAAGTTATCATATGTCACAAAACCGTTAAAGCTCCTGTTCAAAAATTATGCTCCAAAATAAACTTCTGTCACCTCAGTGCTACATATTGCAATGGTACCTAAAGTTTAAAGCTGAAATTGGTGCTCTTATAAAATTTTCATTTTTGACCAATTCGATAGGTCCAGGGCTTAGGTAAGTAATCATATGTCACAAAACCGTTAAAGCTCCTGTTCAAAAATGATGCTCCGAAATAAACTTATGTCACCTCAGTGATACATTTTGGAATGGTACCTAAAGTTTAAAGCAGAAATAGGGGCACTTTTGAAATTTTCATTTTTTGACCAATTCGATAGGTCCGGGGCTTAGGTAAGTTATCATATGTCACAAAACCGTTAAAGCTCCTGTTCAAAAATTATGCTCCGAAATCAACTTCTGTCACCTCAGTGATACATTTTGGAATGGTACTTAAAGTTTAAAGCAGAAATAGGGGCACTTTTGAAATTTTCATTTTTGACCAATTTGATAGGTCCGGGGCTTAAGTAAGTTATCATATGTCACAGAACCGTTAAAGCTTTTGTTCAAAAAGGATGCTTCTAAGCCAACTTCTGTCACCTCAGTGATACATTTTGTAATGGTACCTAAAGTTTAAAGCAGAAATAGGGGCACTTTTGAAATTTTCATTTTTGACCAATTCGATAGGTCCGGGGCTTAGGTAAGTTATCATATGTCACAAAACCGTTAAAGCTCCTGTTCAAAAATGATGCTCCGAAATAAACTTATGTCACCTCAGTGATACATTTTGGAATGGTACCTAAAGTTTAAAGCTGAAATTGGTGCAATTTTAAAATTTTCATTTTTGACCAATTCGATAGGTCCGGGGCTTATGTAAGTTATCATATGTCACAGAACCGTTAAAGCTCCTGTTCAAAAATGATGCTCAGAAGCCAACTTCTGTAACCTCAGAGATACATTTTGGAATGGTACCTAAAGTTTAAAGCAGAAATAGGGGGACTTTTGAAATTTTCATTTTTGACCAATTCGATAGGTCCGGGGCTTAGGTAAGTTATCATATGTCACAAAACCGTTAAAGCTCCTGTTCAAAAATTATGCTCCGAAATCAACTTCTGTCACCACAGTGATACATTTTGGAATGGTACCTAAAGTTTAAAGCAGAAATAGGGGCACTTTTGAAATTTTCATTTTTGACCAATTCAATAGGTCCGGGGCTTAGGTAAGTTATCATATGTCACAAAACCGTTAAAGCTCCTGTTCAAAAATTATGCTCCGAAATCAACTTCTGTCACCTCAGTGATACATTTTGGAATGGTACCTAAAGTTTAAAGCAGAAATAGGGGCACTTTTGAAATTTTCATTTTTGACCAATTCGATAGGTCCGGGGCTTAGGTAAGTTATCATATGTCACAAAACCGTTAAAGCTCCTGTTCAAAAATTATGCTCCAAAATAAACTTCTGTCACCTCAGTGCTACATATTGCAATGGTACCTAAAGTTTAAAGCTGAAATTGGTGCTCTATTAAAATTTTCATTTTTGACCAATTCGATAGGTCCGGGGCTTAGGTAAGTTATCATATGTCACAAAACCATTAAAGCTCCTGTTAAAAAATGATGCTCCGAAATAAACTTATGTCACCTCAGTGATACATTTTTGAATGGTACCTAAAGTTTAAAGCTGAAATTGGTGCACTTTTAAAATTTTCATTTTTGACCAATTCGATAGGTCCGGGGCTTAGGTAAGTTAACATATGTCACAGAACCGTTAAAGCTCCTGTTCAAAAATGATGCTCCAAAGCCAACTTCTGTCACCTCAGTGATACATTTTGAAAAGGTACCTAAAGTTTAAAGCAGAAATTGTGGCACTTTTGAAATTTTCATTTTTGACCAATTCGATAGGTCCGGGGCTTAGGCAAGTTTTTATATGTCACAAAACCGTTAAAGCTCCTGTTTAAAAATGATGCTCCGAAATCAACTTCTGTCACCTCAGTGCTACATATTGGAATGGCACCTAAAGTTTAAAGCAGAAATAGGGGTACTTTTAACATTTTCATTTTTGACCAATGCGATAGGTCCGGGGCTTAGGTAAATTATCATATGTCACAAAACCGTTAAAGCTCCTGTTAAAAAAGGATGCTCCGAAATAAACTTCTGTCACCTCAGTGCTACATATTGGAATGGTACCTAAAGTTTAAAGCAGAAATAGGGGGACTTTTGAAATTTTCATTTTTGACCAATGCGATAGGTCCGGGGCTTAGGTAAGTTATCATATGTCACAAAACCGTTAAAGCTCCTGTTCAAAAAGGATGCTCCGAAATAAACTTCTGTCACCTCAGTGCTACATATTGGAATGGTACCTAAAGTTTAAAGCAGAAATAGGGGGACTTTTGAAATTTTCATTTTTGACCAATGCGATAGGTCCGGGGCTTAGGTAAGTTATCATATGTCACAAAACCGTTAAAGCTCCTGTTCAAAATGTATGCTCCGAAATTAACTTCTGTCACCTCAGTGCTACATATTGGAATGGTACCTAAAGTTTAAACCAGAAATTCGGGCACTTTTCAAATTTTCATTTTTGACCAATGCGACAGGTCCGGGGCTTAGGTAAGTTATCATATGTCACAAAACCGTTAAAGCTCCTGTTCAAAAAGGATGCTCCGAAATAAACTTCTGTCACCTCAGTGATACATTTTGGAATGGTACCTAAAGTTTAAAGCTGAAATTGGTGCACTTTTAAAATTTTCATTTTTGACCAATTCGATAGGTCCGGGGCTTAGGTAAGTTAACATATGTCACAGAACCGTTAAAGCTCCTGTTCAAAAATTATGCTCCAAAGCCAACTTCTGTCACCTCAGTGATACATTTTGAAAAGGTACCTAAAGTTTAAAGCAGAAATTGTGGCACTTTTGAAATTTTCATTTTTGACCAATTCGATAGGTCCGGGGCTTAGGCAAGTTTTTATATGTCACAAAACCGTTAAAGCTCCTGTTTAAAAATGATGCTCCGAAATCAACTTCTGTCACCTCAGTGCTACATATTGGAATGGCACCTAAAGTTTAAAGCAGAAATAGGGGTACTTTTAACATTTTCATTTTTGACCAATGCGATAGGTCCGGGGCTTAGGTAAATTATCATATGTCACAAAACCGTTAAAGCTCCTGTTCAAAAAGGATGCTCCGAAATAAACTTCTGTCACCTCAGTGCTACATATTGGAATGGTACCTAAAGTTTAAAGCAGAAATAGGGGGACTTTTGAAATTTTCATTTTTGACCAATGCGATAGGTCCGGGGCTTAGGTAAGTTATCATATGTCACAAAACCGTTAAAGCTCCTGTCAAAAAGGATGCTCCGAAATTAACTTCTGTCACCTCAGTGCTACATATTGGAATGGTACCTAAAGTTTAAAGCAGAAATAGGGGGACTTTTGAAATTTTAATTTTTGACCAATGCGATAGGTCCGGGGCTTAGGTAAGTTATCATATGTCACAAAACCGTTAAAGCTCCTGTTCAAAATGTATGCTCCGAAATTAACTTCTGTCACCTCAGTGCTACATATTGGAATGGTACCTAAAGTTTAAACCAGAAATTCGGGCACTTTTCAAATTTTCATTTTTGACCAATGCGACAGGTCCGGGGCTTAGGTAAGTTATCATATGTCACAAAACCGTTAAAGCTCCTGTTCAAAAAGGATGCTCCGAAATAAACTTCTGTCACCTCAGTGATACATTTTGGAATGGTACCTAAAGTTTAAAGCTGAAATTGGTGCACTTTTAAAATTTTCATTTTTGACCAATTCGATAGGTCCGGGGCTTAGGTAAGTTAACATATGTCACAGAACCGTTAAAGCTCCTGTTCAAAAATGATGCTCCAAAGCCAACTTCTGTCACCTCAGTGATACATTTTGAAAAGGTACCTAAAGTTTAAAGCAGAAATTGTGGCACTTTTGAAATTTTCATTTTTGACCAATTCGATAGGTCCGGGGCTTAGGTAAGTTTTTATATGTCACAAAACCGTTAAAGCTCCTGTTTAAAAATGATGCTCCGAAATCAACTTCTGTCACCTCAGTGCTACATATTGGAATGGCACCTAAAGTTTAAAGCAGAAATAGGGGTACTTTTAACATTTTCATTTTTGACCAATGCGATAGGTCCGGGGCTTAGGTAAATTATCATATGTCACAAAACCGTTAAAGCTCCTGTTCAAAAAGGATGCTCCGAAATAAACTTCTGTCACCTCAGTGCTACATATTGGAATGGTACCTAAAGTTTAAAGCAGAAATAGGGGGACTTTTGAAATTTTCATTTTTGACCAATGCGATAGGTCCGGGGCTTAGGTAAGTTATCATATGTCACAAAACCGTTAAAGCTCCTGTTCAAAAAGGATGCTCCGAAATAAACTTCTGTCACCTCAGTGCTACATATTGGAATGGTACCTAAAGTTTAAAGCAGAAATAGGGGGACTTTTGAAATTTTCATTTTTGACCAATGCGATAGGTCCGGGGCTTAGGTAAGTTATCATATGTCACAAAACCGTTAAAGCTCCTGTTCAAAATGTATGCTCCGAAATTAACTTCTGTCACCTCAGTGCTACATATTGGAATGGTACCTAAAGTTTAAACCAGAAATTCGGGCACTTTTCAAATTTTCATTTTTGACCAATGCGACAGGTCCGGGGCTTAGGTAAGTTATCATATGTCACAAAACCGTTAAAGCTCCTGTTCAAAAAGGATGCTCCGAAATAAACTTCTGTCACCTCAGTGATACATTTTGGAATGGTACCTAAAGTTTAAAGCTGAAATTGGTGCACTTTTAAAATTTTCATTTTTGACCAATTCGATAGGTCCGGGGCTTAGGTAAGTTAACATATGTCACAGAACCGTTAAAGCTCCTGTTCAAAAATGATGCTCCACAGCCAACTTCTGTCACCTCAGTGATACATTTTGGAATGGTACCTAAAGTTTAAAGCAGAAATTGGGGCACTTTTGAAATTTTCATTTTTGACCAATGCGATAGGTCCGGGACTTAGGTAAGTTATTATATGTCACAAAACCGTTAAAGCTCCTGTTTAAAAATTATGCTCCGAAATCAACTTCTGTCACCTCAGTGCTACATATTGGAATGGTTCCTAAAGTTTTAAGCAGAAATTGGGGCACTTTTAACATTTTCATTTTTGACCAATGCGATAGGTCCGGGGCTTAGGTAAATTATCATATGTCACAAAACCGTTAAAGCTCCTGTTCAAAAATGATGCTCCGAAATAAACTTCTGTCACCTCAGTGATACATTTTGGAATGGTACCTAAAGTTTAAAGCAGAAATAGGGTCACTTTTGAAATTTTCATTTTTGACCAATTCGATAGGTCCGGGGCTTAGGTAAGTTATCATGTCACAAAACCGTTAAAGCTCCTGTTCAAAAAGGATGCTCAGAAATAAACTTCTGTCACCTCAGTGCTACATATTGGAATGGTACCTAAAGTTTAAAGCAGAAATAGGGGGACTTTTGAAATTTACATTTTTGACCAATGCGATAGGTCTGGGGCTTAGGTAAGTTATCATATGTCACAAAACCGTTAAAGCTCCTGTTCAAAAATTGTGCTCCGAAATCAACTTCTGTCACCTCAGTGCTACATATTGCAATGGTACCTAAAGTTTAAAGCAGAAATTGGGGCACTTTTAAAATTTTCATTTTTAACCAATTCGATAGGTCCGGGGCTTAGGTAAGTTATCATATGTCACAAAACCATTAAAGCTCCTGTTCAAAAATGATGCTCAGAAGCCAACTTCTGTCACCTCAGTGATACATTTTGGAATGGTACCTAAAGTTTAAAGCAGAAATAGGGGCACTTTTGAAATTTTCATTTTTGACCAATTCGATAGGTCCGGGGCTTAGGTAAGTTATCATATGTCACAAAACCGTTAAAGCTCCTGTTCAAAAATATGCTCTGAAATAAACTTATGTCACCTCAGTGATACATTTTGGAATGGTAGCTAAAATTTAAAGCAGAAATAGGGGCACTTTTGACATTTTCATTTTTGACCAATTCGATAGGTCTGGGGCTTAAGTAAGTTATCATATGTCACAGAACCGTTAAAGATTTTGTTCAAAAAGGATGCTTCTAAGCCAACTTCTGTCACCTCAGTGATACATTTTGTAATGGTACCTAAAGTTTAAAGCAGAAATAGGGGCACTTTTGAAATGTTCCTTTTTGACCAATTCGATAGGTCCGGGGCTTAGGTAAGTTATCATATGTCACAAAACCGTTAAAGCTCCTGTTCAAAAATGATGCTCCGAAATAAACTTATGTCACCTCAGTGATACATTTTGGAATGGTACCTAAAGTTTAAAGCTGAAATTGGTGCAATTTTAAAATTTTCATTTTTGACCAATTCGATAGGTCCGGGGCTTATGTAAGTTATCATATGTCACAGAACCGTTAAAGCTCCTGTTAAAAAATGATGCTCAGAAGCCAACTTCTATAACCTCAGTGATACATTTTGGAATGGTACCTAAAGTTTAAAGCAGAAATAGGGGGACTTTTGAAATTTTAATTTTTGACCAATTCGATAGGTCTGGGGCTTAGGTAAGTTATCATATGTCACAAAACCGTTAAAGCTCCTGTTCAAAAATTATGCTCCGAAATCAACTTCTGTCACCTCAGTGATACATTTTGGAATGGTACCTAAAGTTTAAAGCAGAAATAGGGGCACTTTTGAAATTTTCATTTTTTACCAATTCGATAGGTCCGGGGCTTAGGTAAGTTATCATATGTCACAAAACCGTTAAAGCTCCTGTTCAAAAATTATGCTCCGAAATAAACTTCTGTCACCTCAGTGCTACATATTGCAATGGTACCTAAAGTTTAAAGCTGAAATTGGTGCTCTTATAAAATTTTCATTTTTGACCAATTCGATAGGTCCGGGGCTTAGGTAAGTAATCATATGTCACAAAACCGTTAAAGCTCCTGTTCAAAAATTATGCTCCGAAATCAACTTCTGTCACCTCAGTGATACATTTTGGAATGGTACTTAAAGTTTAAAGCAGAAATAGGGGCACTTTTGAAATTTTCATTTTTGACCAATTCGATAGGTCCGGGGCTTAAGTAAGTTATCATATGTCACAGAACCGTTAAAGCTTTTGTTCAAAAAGGATGCTTCTAAGCCAACTTCTGTCACCTCAGTGATACATTTTGTAATTGTACCTAAAGTTTAAAGCAGAAATAGGGGCACTTTTGAAATTTTCATTTTTGAATAATTCGATAGGTCCGGGGCTTAGGTAAGTTATCATATGTCACAAAACCGTTAAAGCTCCTGTTCAAAAATGATGCTCCGAAATAAACTTATGTCACCTCAGTGATACATTTTGGAATGGTACCTAAAGTTTAAAGCTGAAATTGGTGCAATTTTAAAATTTTCATTTTTGACCAATTCAATAGGTCCGGGGCTTAGGTAAGTTATCATATGTCACAAAACCGTTAAAGCTCCTGTTCAAAAATTATGCTCCGAAATCAACTTCTGTCACCACAGTGATACATTTTGGAATGGTACCTAAAGTTTAAAGCAGAAATAGGGGCACTTTTGAAATTTTCATTTTTGACCAATTCAATAGGTCCGGGGCTTAGGTAAGTTATCATATGTCACAAAACCGTTAAAGCTCCTGTTCAAAAATTATGCTCCGAAATCAACTTCTGTCACCTCAGTGATACATTTTGGAATGGTACCTAAAGTTTAAAGCAGAAATAGGGGCACTTTTGAAATTTTCATTTTTGACCAATTCGATAGGTCCGGGGCTTAGGTAAGTTATCATATGTCACAAAACCGTTAAAGCTCCTGTTCAAAAATTATGCTCCAAAATAAACTTCTGTCACCTCAGTGCTACATATTGCAATGGTACCTAAAGTTTAAAGCTGAAATTGGTGCTCTTTTAAAATTTTCATTTTTGACCAATTCGATAGGTCCGGGGCTTAGGTAAGTTATCATATGTCACAAAACCATTAAAGCTCCTGTTAAAAAATGATGCTCCGAAATAAACTTATGTCACCTCAGTGATACATTTTGAAAAGGTACCTAAAGTTTAAAGCAGAAATTGTGGCACTTTTGAAATTTTCATTTTTGACCAATTCGATAGGTCCGGGGCTTAGGCATGTTTTTATATGTCACAAAACCGTTAAAGCTCCCGTTTAAAAATGATGCTCCGAAATCAACTTCTGTCACCTCAGTGCTACATATTGGAATGGCACCTAAAGTTTAAAGCAGAAATAGGGGTACTTTTAACATTTTCATTTTTGACCAATGCGATAGGTCCGGGGCTTAGGTAAATTATCATATGTCACAAAACCGTTAAAGCTCCTGTTCAAAAAGGATGCTCCGAAATAAACTTCTGTCACCTCAGTGCTACATATTGGAATGGTACCTAAAGTTTAAAGCAGAAATAGGGGGACTTTTGAAATTTTCATTTTTGACCAATGCGATAGGTCCGGGGCTTAGGTAAGTTATCATATGTCACAAAACCGTTAAAGCTCCTGTTCAAAAAGGATGCTCCGAAATAAACTTCTGTCACCTCAGTGCTACATATTGGAATGGTACCTAAAGTTTAAAGCAGAAATAGGGGGACTTTTGAAATTTTCATTTTTGACCAATGCGATAGGTCCGGGGCTTAGGTAAGTTATCATATGTCACAAAACCGTTAAAGCTCCTGTTCAAAATGTATGCTCCGAAATTAACTTCTGTCACCTCAGTGCTACATATTGGAATGGTACCTAAAGTTTAAACCAGAAATTCGGGCACTTTTCAAATTTTCATTTTTGACCAATGCGACAGGTACGGGGCTTAGGTAAGTTATCATATGTCACAAAACCGTTAAAGCTCCTGTTCAAAAAGGATGCTCCGAAATAAACTTCTGTCACCTCAGTGATACATTTTGGAATGGTACCTAAAGTTTAAAGCTGAAATTGGTGCACTTTTAAAATTTTCATTTTTGACCAATTCAATAGGTCCGGGGCTTAGGTAAGTTAACATATGTCACAGAACCGTTAAAGCTCCTGTTCAAAAATGATGCTCCAAAGCCAACTTCTGTCACCTCAGTGATACATTTTGAAAAGGTACCTAAAGTTTAAAGCAGAAATTGTGGCACTTTTGAAATTTTCATTTTTGACCAATTCGATAGGTCCGGGGCTTAGGTAAGTTTTTATATGTCACAAAACCGTTAAAGCTCCTGTTTAAAAATGATGCTCCGAAATCAACTTCTGTCACCTCAGTGCTACATATTGGAATGGCACCTAAAGTTTAAAGCAGAAATAGGGGTACTTTTAACATTTTCATTTTTGACCAATGCGATAGGTCCGGGGCTTAGGTAAATTATCATATGTCACAAAACCGTTAAAGCTCCTGTTCAAAAAGGATGCTCCGAAATAAACTTCTGTCACCTCAGTGCTACATATTGGAATGGTACCTAAAGTTTAAAGCAGAAATAGGGGGACTTTTGAAATTTTCATTTTTGACCAATGCGATAGGTCCGGGGCTTAGGTAAGTTATCATATGTCACAAAACCGTTAAAGCTCCTGTTCAAAAAGGATGCTCCGAAATAAACTTCTGTCACCTCAGTGCTACATATTGGAATGGTACCTAAAGTTTAAAGCAGAAATAGGGGGACTTTTGAAATTTTCATTTTTGACCAATGCGATAGGTCCGGGGCTTAGGTAAGTTATCATATGTCACAAAACCGTTAAAGCTCCTGTTCAAAATGTATGCTCCGAAATTAACTTCTGTCACCTCAGTGCTACATATTGGAATGGTACCTAAAGTTTAAACCAGAAATTCGGGCACTTTTCAAATTTTCATTTTTGACCAATGCGACAGGTCCGGGGCTTAGGTAAGTTATCATATGTCACAAAACCGTTAAAGCTCCTGTTCAAAAAGGATGCTCCAAAATAAACTTCTGTCACCTCAGTGATACATTTTGGAATGGTACCTAAAGTTTAAAGCTGAAATTGGTGCACTTTTAAAATTTTCATTTTTGACCAATTCGATAGGTCCGGGGCTTAGGTAAGTTAACATATGTCACAGAACCGTTAAAGCTCCTGTTCAAAAATGATGCTCCACAGCCAACTTCTGTCACCTCAGTGATACATTTTGGAATGGTACCTAAAGTTTAAAGCAGAAATTGGGGCACTTTTGAAATTTTCATTTTTGACCAATGCGATAGGTCCGGGACTTAGGTAAGTTATTATATGTCACAAAACCGTTAAAGCTCCTGTTTAAAAATTATGCTCCGAAATCAACTTCTGTCACCTCAGTGCTACATATTGGAATGGTACCTAAAGTTTTAAGCAGAAATTGGGGCACTTTTAACATTTTCATTTTTGACCAATGCGATAGGTCCGGGGCTTAGGTAAATTATCATATGTCACAAAACCGTTAAAGCTCCTGTTCAAAAATGATGCTTCGAAATAAACTTCTGTCACCTCAGTGATACATTTTGGAATGGTACCTAAAGTTTAAAGCAGAAATAGGGGCACTTTTGAAATTTTCATTTTTGACCAATTCGATAGGTCCGGGGCTTAGGTAAGTTATCATATGTCACAAAACCGGTAAAGCTCCTGTTCAAAAAGGATGCTCCGAAATAAACTTCTGTCACCTCAGTGCTAAATATTGGAATGGTACCTAAAGTTTAAAGCAGAAATAGGGGGACTTTTGAAATTTTCATTTTTGACCAATGCGATAGGTCCGGGGCTTAGGTAAGTTATCATATGTCACAAAACCGTTAAAGCTCCTGTTCAAAAATTATGCTCCGAAATTAACTTCTGTCACCGCAGTGATACATTTTGGAATGGTACCTACAGTTTAAAGCAGATATAGGGGGACTTTTGAAATTTTCATTTTTTACCAATTCGATAGGTCCGGGGCTTAGGTAAGTTATCATATGTCACAAAACCGTTAAAGCTCCTGTTCAAAAATTATGCTCCGAAATCAACTTCTGTCACCTCAGTGATACATTTTGGAATGGTACCTAAAGTTTAAAGCAGAAATAGGGGCACTTTTGAAATTTTAATTTTTGACCAATGCGATAGGTCCGGGGCTTAGGTAAATTATCATATGTCACAAAACCGTTAAAGCTCCTGTTCAAAAATGATGCTCCGAAATAAACTTCTGTCACCTCAGTGATACATTTTGGAATGGTACCTAAAGTTTAAAGCAGAAATAGGGTCACTTTTGAAATTTTCATTTTTGACCAATTCGATAGGTCCGGGGCTTAGGTAAGTTATCATGTCACAAAACCGTTAAAGCTCCTGTTCAAAAAGGATGCTCCGAAATAAACTTCTGTCACCTCAGTGCTACATATTGGAATGGTACCTAAAGTTTAAAGCAGAAATAGGGGGACTTTTGAAATTTACATTTTTGACCAATGCGATAGGTCTGGGGCTTAGGTAAGTTATCATATGTCACAAAACCGTTAAAGCTCCTGTTCAAAAATTGTGCTCCGAAATCAACTTCTGTCACCTCAGTGCTACATATTGCAATGGTACCTAAAGTTTAAAGCAGAAATTGGGGCACTTTTAAAATTTTCATTTTTAACCAATTCGATAGGTCCGGGGCTTAGGTAAGTTATCATATGTCACAAAACCATTAAAGCTCCTGTTCAAAAATGATGCTCAGAAACCAACTTCTGTCACCTCAGTGATACATTTTGGAATGGTACCTAAAGTTTAAAGCAGAAATAGGGGCACTTTTGAAATTTTCATTTTTGACCAATTCGATAGGTCCGGGGCTTAGGTAAGTTATCATATGTCACAAAACCGTTAAAGCTCCTGTTCAAAAATATGCTCTGAAATAAACTTATGTCACCTCAGTGATACATTTTGGAATGGTAGCTAAAGTTTAAAGCAGAAATAGGGGCACTTTTGACATTTTCATTTTTGACCAATTCGATAGGTCTGGGGCTTAAGTAAGTTATCATATGTCACAGAACCGTTAAAGATTTTGTTCAAAAAGGATGCTTCTAAGCCAACTTCTGTCACCTCAGTGATACATTTTGTAATGGTACCTAAAGTTTAAAGCAGAAATAGGGGCACTTTTGAAATGTTCCTTTTTGACCAATTCGATAGGTCCGGGGCTTAGGTAAGTTATCATATGTCACAAAACCGTTAAAGCTCCTGTTCATAAATGATGCTCCGAAATAAACTTATGTCACCTCAGTGATACATTTTGGAATGGTACCTAAAGATTAAAGCTGAAATTGGTGCAATTTTAAAATTTTCATTTTTGACCAATTCGATAGGTCCGGGGCTTATGTAAGTTATCATATGTCACAGAACCGTTAAAGCTCCTGTTAAAAAATGATGCTCAGAAGCCAACTTCTATAACCTCAGTGATACATTTTGGAATGGTACCTAAAGTTTAAAGCAGAAATAGGGGGACTTTTGAAATTTTAATTTTTGACCAATTCGATAGGTCTGGGGCTTAGGTAAGTTATCATATGTCACAAAACCGTTAAAGCTCCTGTTCAAAAATTATGCTCCGAAATCAACTTCTGTCACCTCAGTGATACATTTTGGAATGGTACCTAAAGTTTAAAGCAGAAATAGGGGCACTTTTGAAATTTTCATTTTTTACCAATTCGATAGGTCCGGGGCTTAGGTAAGTTATCATATGTCACAAAACCGTTAAAGCTCCTGTTCAAAAATTATGCTCCGAAATAAACTTCTGTCACCTCAGTGCTACATATTGCAATGGTACCTAAAGTTTAAAGCTGAAATTGGTGCTCTTATAAAATTTTCATTTTTGACCAATTCGATAGGTCCGGGGCTTAGGTAAGTAATCATATGTCACAAAACCGTTAAAGCTCCTGTTCAAAAATGATGCTCCGAAATCAACTTCTGTCACCTCAGTGATACATTTTGGAATGGTACTTAAAGTTTAAAGCAGAAATAGGGGCACTTTTGAAATTTTCATTTTTGACCAATTCGATAGGTCCGGGGCTTAAGTAAGTTATCATATGTCACAGAACCGTTAAAGCTTTTGTTCAAAAAGGATGCTTCTAAGCCAACTTCTGTCACCTCAGTGATACATTTTGTAAATGTACCTAAAGTTTAAAGCAGAAATAGGGGCACTTTTGAAATTTTCATTTTTGACCAATTCGATAGGTCCGGGGCTTAGGTAAGTTATCATATGTCACAAAACCGTTAAAGCTCCTGTTCAAAAATGATGCTCCGAAATAAACTTATGTCACCTCAGTGATACATTTTGGAATGGTACCTAAAGTTTAAAGCTGAAATTGGTGCAATTTTAAAATTTTCATTTTTGACCAATTCGATAGGTCCGGGGCTTATGTAAGTTATCATATGTCACAGAACCGTTAAAGCTCCTGTTCAAAAATGATGCTCAGAAGCCAACTTCTATAACCTCAGTGATACATTTTGGAATGGTACCTAAAGTTTAAAGCAGAAATAGGGGGACTTTTGAAATTTAAATTTTTGACCAATTCGATAGGTCCGGGGCTTAGGTAAGTTATCATATGTCACAAAACCGTTAAAGCTCCTGTTCAAAAATTATGCTCCGAAATCAACTTCTGTCAACTCAGTGATACATTTTGGAATGGTACCTAAAGTTTAAAGCAGAAATAGGGGCACTTTTGAAATTTTCATTTTTTACCAATTCGATAGGTCCGGGGCTTAGGTAAGTTATCATATGTCACAAAACCGTTAAAGCTCCTGTTCAAAAATTATGCTCCGAAATAAACTTATGTCACCTCAGTGATACATTTTGGAATGGTACCTAAAGTTTAAAGCTGAAATTGGTGCAATTTTTAAATTTTCATTTTTGACCAATTCGATAGGTCCGGGGCTTATGTAAGTTATCATATGTCACAGAACCGTTAAAGCTCCTGTTCAAAAATTATGCTCCGAAATCAACTTCTGTCACCTCAGTGATACATTTTGGAATGGTACCTAAAGTTTAAAGCAGAAATAGGGGCACTTTTGAAATTTTAATTTTTGACCAATGCGATAGGTCCGGGGCTTAGGTAAATTATCATATGTCACAAAACCGTTAAAGCTCCTGTTCAAAAATGATGCTCCGAAATAAACTTCTGTCACCTCAGTGATACATTTTGGAATGGTACCTAAAGTTTAAAGCAGAAATAGGGTCACTTTTGAAATTTTCATTTTTGACCAATTCGATAGGTCCGGGGCTTAGGTAAGTTATCATGTCACAAAACCGTTAAAGCTCCTGTTCAAAAAGGATGCTCCGAAATAAACTTCTGTCACCTCAGTGCTACATATTGGAATGGTACCTAAAGTTTAAAGCAGAAATAGGGGGACTTTTGAAATTTACATTTTTGACCAATGCGATAGGTCTGGGGCTTAGGTAAGTTATCATATGTCACAAAACCGTTAAAGCTCCTGTTCAAAAATTGTGCTCCGAAATCAACTTCTGTCACCTCAGTGCTACATATTGCAATGGTACCTAAAGTTTAAAGCAGAAATTGGGGCACTTTTAAAATTTTCATTTTTAACCAATTCGATAGGTCCGGGGCTTAGGTAAGTTATCATATGTCACAAAACCATTAAAGCTCCTGTTCAAAAATGATGCTCAGAAACCAACTTCTGTCACCTCAGTGATACATTTTGGAATGGTACCTAAAGTTTAAAGCAGAAATAGGGGCACTTTTGAAATTTTCATTTTTGACCAATTCGATAGGTCCGGGGCTTAGGTAAGTTATCATATGTCACAAAACCGTTAAAGCTCCTGTTCAAAAATATGCTCTGAAATAAACTTATGTCACCTCAGTGATACATTTTGGAATGGTAGCTAAAGTTTAAAGCAGAAATAGGGGCACTTTTGACATTTTCATTTTTGACCAATTCGATAGGTCTGGGGCTTAAGTAAGTTATCATATGTCACAGAACCGTTAAAGATTTTGTTCAAAAAGGATGCTTCTAAGCCAACTTCTGTCACCTCAGTGATACATTTTGTAATGGTACCTAAAGTTTAAAGCAGAAATAGGGGCACTTTTGAAATGTTCCTTTTTGACCAATTCGATAGGTCCGGGGCTTAGGTAAGTTATCATATGTCACAAAACCGTTAAAGCTCCTGTTCATAAATGATGCTCCGAAATAAACTTATGTCACCTCAGTGATACATTTTGGAATGGTACCTAAAGATTAAAGCTGAAATTGGTGCAATTTTAAAATTTTCATTTTTGACCAATTCGATAGGTCCGGGGCTTATGTAAGTTATCATATGTCACAGAACCGTTAAAGCTCCTGTTAAAAAATGATGCTCAGAAGCCAACTTCTATAACCTCAGTGATACATTTTGGAATGGTACCTAAAGTTTAAAGCAGAAATAGGGGGACTTTTGAAATTTTAATTTTTGACCAATTCGATAGGTCTGGGGCTTAGGTAAGTTATCATATGTCACAAAACCGTTAAAGCTCCTGTTCAAAAATTATGCTCCGAAATCAACTTCTGTCACCTCAGTGATACATTTTGGAATGGTACCTAAAGTTTAAAGCAGAAATAGGGGCACTTTTGAAATTTTCATTTTTTACCAATTCGATAGGTCCGGGGCTTAGGTAAGTTATCATATGTCACAAAACCGTTAAAGCTCCTGTTCAAAAATTATGCTCCGAAATAAACTTCTGTCACCTCAGTGCTACATATTGCAATGGTACCTAAAGTTTAAAGCTGAAATTGGTGCTCTTATAAAATTTTCATTTTTGACCAATTCGATAGGTCCGGGGCTTAGGTAAGTAATCATATGTCACAAAACCGTTAAAGCTCCTGTTCAAAAATGATGCTCCGAAATCAACTTCTGTCACCTCAGTGATACATTTTGGAATGGTACTTAAAGTTTAAAGCAGAAATAGGGGCACTTTTGAAATTTTCATTTTTGACCAATTCGATAGGTCCGGGGCTTAAGTAAGTTATCATATGTCACAGAACCGTTAAAGCTTTTGTTCAAAAAGGATGCTTCTAAGCCAACTTCTGTCACCTCAGTGATACATTTTGTAAATGTACCTAAAGTTTAAAGCAGAAATAGGGGCACTTTTGAAATTTTCATTTTTGACCAATTCGATAGGTCCGGGGCTTAGGTAAGTTATCATATGTCACAAAACCGTTAAAGCTCCTGTTCAAAAATGATGCTCCGAAATAAACTTATGTCACCTCAGTGATACATTTTGGAATGGTACCTAAAGTTTAAAGCTGAAATTGGTGCAATTTTAAAATTTTCATTTTTGACCAATTCGATAGGTCCGGGGCTTATGTAAGTTATCATATGTCACAGAACCGTTAAAGCTCCTGTTCAAAAATGATGCTCAGAAGCCAACTTCTATAACCTCAGTGATACATTTTGGAATGGTACCTAAAGTTTAAAGCAGAAATAGGGGGACTTTTGAAATTTTAATTTTTGACCAATTCGATAGGTCCGGGGCTTAGGTAAGTTATCATATGTCACAAAACCGTTAAAGCTCCTGTTCAAAAATTATGCTCCGAAATCAACTTCTGTCAACTCAGTGATACATTTTGGAATGGTACCTAAAGTTTAAAGCAGAAATAGGGGCACTTTTGAAATTTTCATTTTTTACCAATTCGATAGGTCCGGGGCTTAGGTAAGTTATCATATGTCACAAAACCGTTAAAGCTCCTGTTCAAAAATTATGCTCCGAAATAAACTTATGTCACCTCAGTGATACATTTTGGAATGGTACCTAAAGTTTAAAGCTGAAATTGGTGCAATTTTTAAATTTTCATTTTTGACCAATTCGATAGGTCCGGGGCTTATGTAAGTTATCATATGTCACAGAACCGTTAAAGCTCCTGTTCAAAAATGATGCTCAGAAGCCAACTTCTGTAACCTCAGAGATACATTTTGGAATGGTACCTAAAGTTTAAAGCAGAAATAGGGGGACCTTTGAAATTTTCATTTTTGACCAATTCGATAGGTCCGGGGCTTAGGTAAGTTATCATATGTCACAAAACCGTTAAAGCTCCTGTTCAAAAATTATGCTCCGAAATCAACTTCTGTCACCACAGTGATACATTTTGGAATGGTACCTAAAGTTTAAAGCAGAAATAGGGGCACTTTTGAAATTTTCATTTTTGACCAATTCAATAGGTCCGGGGCTTAGGTAAGTTATCATATGTCACAAAACCGTTAAAGCTCCTGTTCAAAAATGATGCTCCGAAATCAACTTCTGTCACCTCAGTGATACATTTTGGAATGGTACCTAAAGTTTAAAGCTGAAATTGGTGCTCTTTCAAAATTTTCATTTTTGACCAATTCGATAGGTCCGGGGCTTAGGTAAGTTATCATATGTCACAAAACCGTTAAAGCTCCTGTTAAAAAATGATGCTCCGAAATAAACTTATGTCACCTCAGTGATACATTTTGGAATGGTACCTAAAGTTTAAAGCTGAAATTGGTGCACTTTTAAAATTTTCATTTTTGACCAATTCGATAAGTCCGGGGCTTAGGTAAGTTAACATATGTCACAGAACCGTTAAAGCTCCGGTTAAAAAATGATGCTCCGAAATAAACTTATGTCACCTCAGTGATACATTTTGGAATGGTACCTAAAGTTTAAAGCTGAAATTGGTGCACTTTTAAAATTTTCATTTTTGACCAATTCGATAGGTCCGGGGCTTAGGTAAGTTAACATATGTCACAGAACCGTTAAAGCTCCTGTTCAAAAATGATGCTCCGAAATCAACTTCTGTCACCTCAGTGCTACATATTGGAATGGTACCTAAAGTTTAAAGCAGAAATAGGGGTACTTTTAACATTTTCATTTTTGACCAATTCGATAGGTCCGGGGCTTAGGTAAGTTAACATATGTCACAGAACCGTTAAAGCTCCTGTTCAAAAATGATGCTCCGAAATCAACTTCTGTCACCTCAGTGCTACATATTGGAATGGTACCTAAAGTTTAAAGCAGAAATAGGGGGACTTTTGAAATTTTCATTTTTGACCAATGCGATAGGTCCGGGGCTTAGGTAAGTTATCATATGTCACAAAACCGTTAAAGCTCCTGTTCAAAAAGGATGCTCCGAAATAAACTTCTGTCACCTCAGTGCTACATATTGGAATGGTACCTAAAGTTTAAAGCAGAAATAGGGGGACTTTTGAAATTTTCATTTTTGACCAATGCGATAGGTCCGGGGCTTAGGTAAGTTATCATATGTCACAAAACCGTTAAAGCTCCTGTTCAAAATGTATGCTCCGAAATTAACTTCTGTCACCTCAGTGCTACATATTGGAATGGTACCTAAAGTTTAAACCAGAAATTCGGGCACTTTTCAAATTTTCATTTTTGACCAATGCGACAGGTCCGGGGCTTAGGTAAGTTATCATATGTCACAAAACCGTTAAAGCTCCTGTTCAAAAAGGATGCTCCGAAATAAACTTCTGTCACCTCAGTGCTACATATTGGAATGGTACCTAAAGTTTAAAGCTGAAATTGGTGCACTTTTAAAATTTTCATTTTTGACCAATTCGATAGGTCCGGGGCTTAGGTAAGTTAACATATGTCACAGAACCGTTAAAGCTCCTGTTCAAAAATGATGCTCCACAGCCAACTTCTGTCACCTCAGTGATACATTTTGGAATGGTACCTAAAGTTTAAAGCAGAAATTGGGGCACTTTTGAAATTTTCATTTTTGACCAATGCGACAGGTCCGGGGCTTAGGTAAGTTATTATATGTCACAAAACCGTTAAAGCTCCTGTTTAAAAATTATGCTCCGAAATCAACTTCTGTCACCTCAGTGCTACATATTGGAATGGTACCTAAAGTTTTAAGCAGAAATTCGGGCACTTTTAACATTTTCATTTTTGACCAATGCGATAGGTCCGGGGCTTAGGTAAATTATCATATGTCACAAAACCATTAAAGCTCCTGTTCAAAAATGATGCTCCGAAATAAACTTCTGTCACCTCAGTGATACATTTTGGAATGGTACCTAAAGTTTAAAGCAGAAATAGGGGCACTTTTGACATTTTCATTTTTGACCAATTCGATAGGTCTGGGGCTTAAGTAAGTTATCATATGTCACAGAACCGTTAAAGATTTTGTTCAAAAAGGATGCTTCTAAGCCAACTTCTGTCACCTCAGTGATACATTTTGGAATGGTACCTAAAGTTTAAAGCAGAAATAGGGGCACTTTTGAAATTTTCATTTTTGACCAATTCGATAGGTCCGGGGCTTAGGTAAGTTATCATATGTCACAAAACCGGTAAAGCTCCTGTTCAAAAAGGATGCTCCGAAATAAACTTCTGTCACCTTAGTGCTAAATATTGGAATGGTAACTAAAGTTTAAAGCAGAAATAGGGGGACTTTTGAAATTTTCATTTTTGAACAATGCGATAGGTCCGGGGCTTAGGTAAGTTATCATATGTCACAAAACCGTTAAAGCTCCTGTTCAAAAATTATGCTCCGAAATTAACTTCTGTCACCGCAGTGATACATTTTGGAATGGTACCTACAGTTTAAAGCAGATATAGGGGGACTTTTGAAATTTTCATTTTTTACCAATTCGATAGGTCCGGGGCTTAGGTAAGTTATCATATGTCACAAAACCGTTAAAGCTCCTGTTCAAAAATTATGCTCCGAAATCAACTTCTGTCACCTCAGTGATACATTTTGGAATGGTACCTAAAGTTTAAAGCAGAAATAGGGGCACTTTTGAAATTTTAATTTTTGACCAATGCGATAGGTCCGGGGCTTAGGTAAATTATCATATGTCACAAAACCGTTAAAGCTCCTGTTCAAAAATGATGCTCCGAAATAAACTTCTGTCACCTCAGTGATACATTTTGGAATGGTACCTAAAGTTTAAAGCAGAAATAGGGTCACTTTTGAAATTTTCATTTTTGACCATTTCGATAGGTCCGGGGCTTAGGTAAGTTATCATGTCACAAAACCGTTAAAGCTCCTGTTCAAAAAGGATGCTCCGAAATAAACTTCTGTCACCTCAGTGCTACATATTGGAATGGTACCTAAAGTTTAAAGCAGAAATAGGGGGACTTTTGAAATTTACATTTTTAACCAATTCGATAGGTCCGGGGCTTAGGTAAGTTATCATATGTCACAAAACCATTAAAGCTCCTGTTCAAAAATGATGCTCAGAAGCCAACTTCTGTCACCTCAGTGATACATTTTGGAATGGTACCTAAAGTTTAAAGCAGAAATAGGGGCACTTTTGAAATTTTCATTTTTGACCAATTCGATAGGTCCGGGGCTTAGGTAAGTTATCATATGTCACAAAACCGTTAAAGCTCCTGTTCAAAAATATGCTCTGAAATAAACTTATGTCACCTCAGTGATACATTTTGGAATGGTAGCTAAAGTTTAAAGCAGAAATTCGGGCACTTTTAAAATTTTCATTTTTGACCAATTCGATAGGTCCGGGGCTTAGGTAAGTTAACATATGTCACAGAACCGTTAAAGCTCCTGTTCAAAAATGATGCTCCGAAGCCAACTTCTGTCACCTCAGTGATAAATTTTGGAATGGTACCTAAAGTTCAAAGCAGAAATAGGGGCACTTTTGAAATTTTCATTTATGACCAATTCGATAGGTCCGGGGGGCTTAGGAAGTTATCATATGTCACAAAACCGTTAAAGCTCCTGTTCAAAAATGATGCTCCAAAGCCAACTTCTGTCACCTCAGTGATACATTTTGAAAAGGTACCTAAAGTTTAAAGCAGAAATTGTGGCACTTTTGAAATTTTCATTTTTGACCAATTCGATAGGTCCGGGGCTTAGGTAAGTGATTATATGTCACAAAACCGTTAAAGCTCCTGTTTAAAAATTATGCTCCGAAATCAACTTCTGTCACCTCAGTGCTACATATTGGAATGGTACCTAAAGTTTTAAGCAGAAATTCGGGCACTTTTAACATTTTCATTTTTGACCAATGCGATAGGTCCGGGGCTTAGGTAAATTATCATATGTCACAAAACCGTTAAAGCTCCTGTTCAAAAATGATGCTCCGAAATAAACTTCTGTCACCTCAGTGATACATTTTGGAATGGTACCTAAAGTTTAAAGCAGAAATAGGGGCACTTTTGAAATTTTCATTTTTGACCAATTCGATAGGTCCGGGGCTTAGGTAAGTTATCATATGTCACAAAACCGGTAAAGCTCCTGTTCAAAAAGGATGCTCCGAAATAAACTTCTGTCACCTCAGTGCTAAATATTGGAATGGTACCTAAAGTTTAAAGCAGAAATAGGGGGACTTTTGAAATTTTCATTTTTGACCAATGCGATAGGTCCGGGGCTTAGGTAAGTTATCATATGTCACAAAACCGTTAAAGCTACTGTTCAAAAATTATGCTCCGAAATTAACTTCTGTCACCGCAGTGATACATTTTGGAATGGTACCTACAGTTTAAAGCAGATATAGGGGGACTTTTGAAATTTTCATTTTTTACCAATTCGATAGGTCCGGGGCTTAGGTAAGTTATCATATGTCACAAAACCGTTAAAGCTCCTGTTCAAAAATTATGCTCCGAAATCAACTTCTGTCACCTCAGTGATACATTTTGGAATGGTACCTAAAGTTTAAAGCAGAAATAGGGGCACTTTTGAAATTTTAATTTTTGACCAATGCGATAGGTCCGGGGCTTAGGTAAATTATCATATGTCACAAAACCGTTAAAGCTCCTGTTCAAAAATGATGCTCCGAAATAAACTTCTGTCACCTCAGTGCTACATATTGGAATGGTACCTAAAGTTTAAAGCAGAAATAGGGGGACTTTTGAAATTTACATTTTTGACCAATGCGATAGGTCTGGGGCTTAGGTAAGTTATCATATGTCACAAAACCGTTAAAGCTCCTGTTCAAAAATTATGCTCCGAAATCAACTTCTGTCACCTCAGTGCTACATATTGCAATGGTACCTAAAGTTTAAAGCAGAAATTGATGCACTTTTAAAATTTTCATTTTTAACCAATTCGATAGGTCTGGGGCTTAGGTAAGTTATCATATGTCACAAAACCATTAAAGCTCCTGTTCAAAAATGATGCTCAGAAGCCAACTTCTGTCACCTCAGTGATACATTTTGGAATGGTACCTAAAGTTTAAAGCAGAAATAGGGGCACTTTTGAAATTTTCATTTTTGACCAAATCGATAGGTCCGGGGCTTAGGTAAGTTATCATATGTCACAAAACCGTTAAAGCTCCTATTCAAAAATATGCTCTAAAATTAACTTATGTCACCTCAGTGATACATTTTGGAATGGTAGCTAAAGTTTAAAGCAGAAATTCGGGCACTTTTAAAATTTTCATTTTTGACCAATTCGATAGGTCCGGGGCTTAGGTAAGTTAACATATGTCACAGAACCGTTAAAGCTCCTGTTCAAAAATGATGCTCCGAAGCCAACTTCTGTCACCTCAGTGATACATTTTGGAATGGTACCTAAAGTTCAAAGCAGAAATAGGGGCACTTTTGAAATTTTCATTTTTGACCAATTCGATAGGTCCGGGGGGCTTAGGAAGTTATCATATGTCACAAAACCGTTAAATCTCCTGTTCAAAAATTATGCTCCGAAATCAACTTCTGTCACCTCAGTGCTACATATTGCAATGGTACCTAAAGTTTAAAGCAGAAATTGGGGCACTTTTAAAATTTTCATTTTTAACCAATTCGATAGGTCCGCGGCTTAGGTAAGTTATCATATGTCACAAAACCGTTAAAGCTCCTTTTCAAAAATGATGCTCAGAAGCCAACTTCTTTCACCTCAGTGATACATTTTGGAATGGTACCTAAAGTTTAAAGCAGAAATAGGGGCACTTTTGAAATTTTCATTTTTGACCAATTCGATAGGTCCGGGGCTTAGGTAAGTTATCATATGTCACAAAACCGTTAAAGCTCCTGTTCAAAAATGATGCTCCGAAATAAACTTATGTCACCTCAGTGATACATTTTGGAATGGTACCTAAAGTTTAAAGCTGAAATTGGTGCAATTTTAAAATTTTCATTTTTGACCAATTCGATAGGTCCGGGGCTTATGTAAGTTATCATATGTCACAGAACCGTTAAAGCTCCTGTTCAAAAATGATGCTCAGAAGCCAACTTCTGTAACCTCAGAGATACATTTTGGAATGGTACCTAAAGTTTAAAGCAGAAATAGGGGGACTTTTGAAATTTTCATTTTTGACCAATTCGATAGGTCCGGGGCTTAGGTAAGTTATCATATGTCACAAAACCGTTAAAGCTCCTGTTCAAAAATTATGCTCCGAAATCAACTTCTGTCACCACAGTGATACATTTTGGAATGGTACCTAAAGTTTAAAGCAGAAATAGGGGCACTTTTGAAATTTTCATTTTTGACCAATTCAATAGGTCCGGGGCTTAGGTAAGTTATCATATGTCACAAAACCATTAAAGCTCCTGTTCAAAAATTATGCTCCGAAATCAACTTCTGTCACCTCAGTGATACATTTTGGAATGGTACCTAAAGTTTAAAGCAGAAATAGGGGCACTTTTGAAATTTTCATTTTTGACCAATTCGATAGGTCCGGGGCTTAGGTAAGTTATCATATGTCACAAAACCGTTAAAGCTCCTGTTCAAAAATTATGCTCCAAAATAAACTTCTGTCACCTCAGTGCTACATATTGCAATGGTACCTAAAGTTTAAAGCTGAAATTGGTGCTCTTTTAAAATTTTCATTTTTGACCAATTCGATAGGTCCGGGGCTTAGGTAAGTTATCATATGTCACAAAACCGTTAAAGCTCCTGTTAAAAAATGATGCTCCGAAATAAACTTATGTCACCTCAGTGATACATTTTGGAATGGTACCTAAAGTTTAAAGCTGAAAGTGGTGCACTTTTAAAATTTTCATTTTTGACCAATTCGATAGGTCCGGGGCTTAGGTACGTTAACATATGTCACAGAACCGTTAAAGCTCCTGTTCAAAAATGATGCTCCAAAGCCAACTTCTGTCACCTCAGTGATACATTTTGAAAAGGTACCTAAAGTTTAAAGCAGAAATTGTGGCACTTTTGAAATTTTCATTTTTGACCAATTCGATAGGTCCGGGACTTAGGTAAGTTATCATATGTCACAGAACCGTTAAAGCACCTGTTCAAAAATGATGCTCAGAAGCCAACTTCTGTAACCTCAGAGATACATTTTGGAATGGTACCTAAAGTTTAAAGCAGAAATAGGGGGACCTTTGAAATTTTCATTTTTGACCAATTCGATAGGTCCGGGGCTTAGGTAAGTTATCATATGTCACAAAACCGTTAAAGCTCCTGTTCAAAAATTATGCTCCGAAATCAACTTCTGTCACCACAGTGATACATTTTGGAATGGTACCTAAAGTTTAAAGCAGAAATAGGGGCACTTTTGAAATTTTCATTTTTGACCAATTCAATAGGTCCGGGGCTTAGGTAAGTTATCATATGTCACAAAACCGTTAAAGCTCCTGTTCAAAAATTATGCTCCGAAATCAACTTCTGTCATCTCAGTGATACATTTTGGAATGGTACCTAAAGTTTAAAGCTGAAATTGGTGCTCTTTTAAAATTTTCATTTTTGACCAATTCGATAGGTCCGGGGCTTAGGTAAGTTATCATATGTCACAAAACCGTTAAAGCTCCTGTTAAAAAATGATGCTCCGAAATAAACTTATGTCACCTCAGTGATACATTTTGGAATGGTACCTAAAGTTTAAAGCTGAAATTGGTGCACTTTTAAAATTTTCATTTTTGACCAATTCGATAGGTCCGGGGCTTAGGTAAGTTAACATATGTCACAGAACCGTTAAAGCTCCTGTTCAAAAATGATGCTCCAAAGCCAAATTCTGTCACCTCAGTGATACATTTTGAAAAGGTACCTAAAGTTTAAAGCAGAAATTGTGGCACTTTTGAAATTTTCATTTTTGACCAATTCGATAGGTCCGGGGCTTAGGTAAGTTATCATATGTCACAAAACCGTTAAAGCTCCTGTTCAAAAATATGCTCTGAAATAAACTTATGTCACCTCAGTGATACATTTTGGAATGGTAGCTAAAGTTTAAAGCAGAAATTCGGGCACTTTTAAAATTTTCATTTTTGACCAATTCGATAGGTCCGGGGCTTAGGTAAGTTAACATATGTCACAGAACCGTTAAAGCTCCTGTTCAAAAATGATGCTCCGAAGCCAACTTCTGTCACCTCAGTGATACATTTTGGAATGGTACCTAAAGTTCAAAGCAGAAATAGGGGCACTTTTGAAATTTTCATTTTTGACCAATTCGATAGGTCCGGGGGGCTTAGGAAGTTATCATATGTCACAAAACCGTTAAAGCTCCTGTTCAAAAATTATGCTCCGAAATCAACTTCTGTCACCTCAGTGCTACATATTGCAATGGTACCTAAAGTTTAAAGCAGAAATTGGGGCACTTTTAAAATTTTCATTTTTAACCAATTCGATAGGTCCGCGGCTTAGGTAAGTTATCATATGTCACAAAACCGTTAAAGCTCCTTTTCAAAAATGATGCTCAGAAGCCAACTTCTTTCACCTCAGTGATACATTTTGGAATGGTACCTAAAGTTTAAAGCAGAAATAGGGGCACTTTTGAAATTTTCCTTTTTGACCAATTCGATAGGTCTGGGGCTTAAGTAAGTTATCATATGTCACAGAACCGTTAAAGATTTTGTTCAAAAAGGATGCTTCTAAGCAAACTTCTGTCACCTCAGTGATACATTTTGTAATGGTACCTAAAGTTTAAAGCAGAAATAGGGGCACTTTTGAAATTTTCCTTTTTGACCAATTCGATAGGTCTGGGGCTTAAGTAAGTTATCATATGTCACAGAACCGTTAAAGATTTTGTTCAAAAAGGATGCTTCTAAGCAAACTTCTGTCACCTCAGTGATACATTTTGGAATGGTACCTAAAGTTTAAAGCTGAAATTGGTGCACTTTTAAAATTTTCATTTTTGACCAATTCGATAGGTCCGGGGCTTAGGTAAGTTAACATATGTCACAGAACCGTTAAAGCTCCTGTTCAAAAATGATGCTCCGAAATCAACTTCTGTCACCTCAGTGCTACATATTGGAATGGTACCTAAAGTTTAAAGCAGAAATAGGGGTACTTTTAACATTTTCATTTTTGACCAACGCGATAGGTCCGGGGCTTAGGTAAATTATCATATGTCACAAAACCGTTAAAGCTCCTGTTCAAAAAGGATGCTCCGAAATAAACTTCTGTCACCTCAGTGCTACATATTGGAATGGTACCTAAAGTTTAAAGCAGAAATAGGGGGACTTTTGAAATTTTCATTTTTGACCAATGCGATAGGTCCGGGGCTTAGGTAAGTTATCATATGTCACAAAACCGTTAAAGCTCCTGTTCAAAAAGGATGCTCCGAAATAAACTTCTGTCACCTCAGTGCTACATATTGGAATGGTACCTAAAGTTTAAAGCAGAAATAGGGGGACTTTTGAAATTTTCATTTTTGACCAATGCGATAGGTCCGGGGCTTAGGTAAGTTATCATATGTCACAAAACCGTTAAAGCTCCTGTTCAAAATGTATGCTCCGAAATTAACTTCTGTCACCTCAGTGCTACATATTGGAATGGTACCTAAAGTTTAAACCAGAAATTCGGGCACTTTTCAAATTTTCATTTTTGACCAATGCGACAGGTCCGGGGCTTAGGTAAGTTATCATATGTCACAAAACCGTTAAAGCTCCTGTTCAAAAAGGATGCTCCGAAATAAACTTCTGTCACCTCAGTGCTACATATTGGAATGGTACCTAAAGTTTAAAGCTGAAATTGGTGCACTTTTAAAATTTTCATTTTTGACCAATTCGATAGGTCCGGGGCTTAGGTAAGTTAACATATGTCACAGAACCGTTAAAGCTCCTGTTCAAAAATGATGCTCCACAGCCAACTTCTGTCACCTCAGTGATACATTTTGGAATGGTACCTAAAGTTTAAAGCAGAAATTGGGGCACTTTTGAAATTTTCATTTTTGACCAATGCGACAGGTCCGGGGCTTAGGTAAGTTATTATATGTCACAAAACCGTTAAAGCTCCTGTTTAAAAATTATGCTCCGAAATCAACTTCTGTCACCTCAGTGCTACATATTGGAATGGTACCTAAAGTTTTAAGCAGAAATTCGGGCACTTTTAACATTTTCATTTTTGACCAATGCGATAGGTCCGGGGCTTAGGTAAATTATCATATGTCACAAAACCATTAAAGCTCCTGTTCAAAAATGATGCTCCGAAATAAACTTCTGTCACCTCAGTGATACATTTTGGAATGGTACCTAAAGTTTAAAGCAGAAATAGGGGCACTTTTGACATTTTCATTTTTGACCAATTCGATAGGTCTGGGGCTTAAGTAAGTTATCATATGTCACAGAACCGTTAAAGATTTTGTTCAAAAAGGATGCTTCTAAGCCAACTTCTGTCACCTCAGTGATACATTTTGTAATGGTACCTAAAGTTTAAAGCAGAAATAGGGGCACTTTTGAAATGTTCCTTTTTGACCAATTCGATAGGTCCGGGGCTTAGGTAAGTTATCATATGTCACAAAACCGTTAAAGCTCCTGTTCAAAAATGATGCTCCGAAATAAACTTATGTCACCTCAGTGATACATTTTGGAATGGTACCTAAAGTTTAAAGCTGAAATTGGTGCAATTTTAAAATTTTCATTTTTGACCAATTCGATAGGTCCGGGGCTTATGTAAGTTATCATATGTCACAGAACCGTTAAAGCTCCTGTTCAAAAATGATGCTCAGAAGCCAACTTCTATAACCTCAGTGATACATTTTGGAATGGTACCTAAAGTTTAAAGCAGAAATAGGGGGACTTTTGAAATTTAAATTTTTGACCAATTCGATAGGTCCGGGGCTTAGGTAAGTTATCATATGTCACAAAACCGTTAAAGCTCCTGTTCAAAAATTATGCTCGGAAATCAACTTCTGTCACCTCAGTGATACATTTTGGAATGGTACCTAAAGTTTAAAGCAGAAATAGGGGCACTTTTGAAATTTCATTTTTTACCAATTCGATAGGTCCGGGGCTTAGGTAAGTTATCATATGTCACAAAACCGTTAAAGCTCCTGTTCAAAAATTATGCTCCGAAATAAACTTCTGTCACCTCAGTGCTACATATTGCAATGGTACCTAAAGTTTAAAGCTGAAATTGGTGCTCTTATAAAATTTTCATTTTTGACCAATTCGATAGGTCCGGGGCTTAGGTAAGTAATCATATGTCACAAAACCGTTAAAGCTCCTGTTCAAAAATTATGCTCCGAAATCAACTTCTGTCACCTCAGTGATACATTTTGGAATGGTACTTAAAGTTTAAAGCAGAAATAGGGGCACTTTTGAAATTTTCATTTTTGACCAATTCGATAGGTCCGGGGCTTAAGTAAGTTATCATATGTCACAGAACCGTTAAAGCTTTTGTTCAAAAAGGATGCTTCTAAGCCAACTTCTGTCACCTCAGTGATACATTTTGTAATTGTACCTAAAGTTTAAAGCAGAAATAGGGGCACTTTTGAAATTTTCATTTTTGACCAATTCGATAGGTCCGGGGCTTAGGTAAGTTATCATATGTCACAAAACCGTTAAAGCTCCTGTTCAAAAATGATGCTCCGAAATAAACTTATGTCACCTCAGTGATACATTTTGGAATGGTACCTAAAGTTTAAAGCTGAAATTGGTGCAATTTTAAAATTTTCATTTTTGACCAATTCGATAGGTCCGGGGCTTATGTAAGTTATCATATGTCACAGAACCGTTAAAGCTCCTGTTCAAAAATGATGCTCAGAAGCCAACTTCTATAACCTCAGTGATACATTTTGGAATGGTACCTAAAGTTTTAAGCAGAAAAAGGGGGACTTTTGAAATTTAAATTTTTGACCAATTCGATAGGTCCGGGGCTTAGGTAAGTTATCATATGTCACAAAACCGTTAAAGCTCCTGTTCAAAAATTATGCTCCGAAATCAACTTCTGTCACCTCAGTGATACATTTTGGAATGGTACCTAAAGTTTAAAGCAGAAATAGGGGCACTTTTGAAATTTTCATTTTTTACCAATTCGATAGGTCCGGGGCTTAGGTAAGTTATCATATGTCACAAAACCGTTAAAGCTCCTGTTCAAAAATTATGCTCCGAAATAAACTTATGTCACCTCAGTGATACATTTTGGAATGGTACCTAAAGTTTAAAGCTGAAATTGGTGCAATTTTAAAATTTTCATTTTTGACCAATTCGATAGGTCCGGGGCTTATGTAAGTTATCATATGTCACAGAACCGTTAAAGCTCCTGTTCAAAAATGATGCTCAGAAGCCAACTTCTGTAACCTCAGAGATACATTTTGGAATGGTACCTAAAGTTTAAAGCAGAAATAGGGGGACCTTTGAAATTTTCATTTTTGACCAATTCGATAGGTCCGGGGCTTAGGTAAGTTATCATATGTCACAAAACCGTTAAAGCTCCTGTTCAAAAATTATGCTCCGAAATCAACTTCTGTCACCACAGTGATACATTTTGGAATGGTACCTAAAGTTTAAAGCAGAAATAGGGGCACTTTTGAAATTTTCATTTTTGACCAATTCAATAGGTCCGGGGCTTAGGTAAGTTATCATATGTCACAAAACCGTTAAAGCTCCTGTTCAAAAATTATGCTCCGAAATCAACTTCTGTCACCTCAGTGATACATTTTGGAATGGTACCTAAAGTTTAAAGCTGAAATTGGTGCTCTTTTAAAATTTTCATTTTTGACCAATTCGATAGGTCCGGGGCTTAGGTAAGTTATCATATGTCACAAAACCGTTAAAGCTCCTGTTAAAAAATGATGCTCCGAAATAAACTTATGTCACCTCAGTGATACATTTTGGAATGGTACCTAAAGTTTAAAGCTGAAATTGGTGCACTTTTAAAATTTTCATTTTTGACCAATTCGATAGGTCCGGGGTTTAGGTAAGTTAACATATGTCACAGAACCGTTAAAGCTCCGGTTAAAAAATGATGCTCCGAAATAAACTTCTGTCACCTCAGTGATACATTTTGGAATGGTACCTAAAGTTTAAAGCTGAAATTGGTGCACTTTTAAAATTTTCATTTTTGACCAATTCGATAGGTCCGGGGCTTAGGTAAGTTAACATATGTCACAGAACCGTTAAAGCTCCTGTTCAAAAATGATGCTCCGAAATCAACTTCTGTCACCTCAGTGCTACATATTGGAATGGTACCTAAAGTTTAAAGCAGAAATAGGGGTACTTTTAACATTTTAATTTTTGACCAACGCGATAGGTCCGGGGCTTAGGTAAATTATCATATGTCACAAAACCGTTAAAGCTCCTGTTCAAAAAGGATGCTCCGAAATAAACTTCTGTCACCTCAGTGCTACATATTGGAATGGTACCTAAAGTTTAAAGCAGAAATAGGGGGACTTTTGAAATTTTCATTTTTGACCAATGCGATAGGTCCGGGGCTTAGGTAAGTTATCATATGTCACAAAACCGTTAAAGCTCCTGTTCAAAAAGGATGCTCCACAGCCAACTTCTGTCACCTCAGTGATACATTTTGGAATGGTACCTAAAGTTTAAAGCAGAAATTGGGGCACTTTTGAAATTTTCATTTTTGACCAATGCGATAGGTCCGGGGCTTAGGTAAGTTATTATATGTCACAAAACCGTTAAAGCTCCTGTTTAAAAATTATGCTCCGAAATCAACTTCTGTCACCTCAGTGCTACATATTGGAATGGTACCTAAAGTTTTAAGCAGAAATTCGGGCACTTTTAACATTTTCATTTTTGACCAATGCGATAGGTCCGGGGCTTAGGTAAATTATCATATGTCACAAAACCGTTAAAGCTCCTGTTCAAAAATGATGCTCCGAAATAAACTTCTGTCACCTCAGTGATACATTTTGGAATGGTACCTAAAGTTTAAAGCAGAAATAGGGGCACTTTTGACATTTTCATTTTTGACCAATTCGATAGGTCTGGGGCTTAAGTAAGTTATCATATGTCACAGAACCGTTAAAGATTTTGTTCAAAAAGGATGCTTCTAAGCCAACTTCTGTCACCTCAGTGATACATTTTGTAATGGTACCTAAAGTTTAAAGCAGAAATAGGGGCACTTTTGAAATGTTCCTTTTTGACCAATTCGATAGGTCCGGGGCTTAGGTAAGTTATCATATGTCACAAAACCGTTAAAGCTCCTGTTCAAAAATGATGCTCCGAAATAAACTTATGTCACCTCAGTGATACATTTTGGAATGGTACCTAAAGTTTAAAGCTGAAATTGGTGCAATTTTAAAATTTTCATTTTTGACCAATTCGATAGGTCCGGGGCTTATGTAAGTTATCATATGTCACAGAACCGTTAAAGCTCCTGTTCAAAAATGATGCTCAGAAGCCAACTTCTATAACCTCAGTGATACATTTTGGAATGGTACCTAAAGTTTTAAGCAGAAAAAGGGGGACTTTTGAAATTTTAATTTTTGACCAATTCGATAGGTCCGGGGCTTAGGTAAGTTATCATATGTCACAAAACCGTTAAAGCTCCTGTTCAAAAATTATGCTCCGAAATCAACTTCTGTCACCTCAGTGATACATTTTGGAATGGTACCTAAAGTTTAAAGCAGAAATAGGGGCACTTTTGAAATTTTCATTTTTTACCAATTCGATAGGTCCGGGGCTTAGGTAAGTTATCATATGTCACAAAACCGTTAAAGCTCCTGTTCAAAAATTATGCTCCGAAATAAACTTATGTCACCTCAGTGATACATTTTGGAATGGTACCTAAAGTTTAAAGCTGAAATTGGTGCAATTTTAAAATTTTCATTTTTGACCAATTCGATAGGTCCGGGGCTTATGTAAGTTATCATATGTCACAGAACCGTTAAAGCTCCTGTTCAAAAATGATGCTCAGAAGCCAACTTCTGTAACCTCAGAGATACATTTTGGAATGGTACCTAAAGTTTAAAGCAGATATAGGGGGACCTTTGAAATTTTCATTTTTGACCAATTCGATAGGTCCGGGGCTTAGGTAAGTTATCATATGTCACAAAACCGTTAAAGCTCCTGTTCAAAAATTATGCTCCGAAATCAACTTCTGTCACCACAGTGATACATTTTGGAATGGTACCTAAAGTTTAAAGCAGAAATAGGGGCACTTTTGAAATTTTCATTTTTGACCAATTCAATAGGTCCGGGGCTTAGGTAAGTTATCATATGTCACAAAACCGTTAAAGCTCCTGTTCAAAAATTATGCTCCGAAATCAACTTCTGTCACCTCAGTGATACATTTTGGAATGGTACCTAAAGTTTAAAGCTGAAATTGGTGCTCTTTTAAAATTTTCATTTTTGACCAATTCGATAGGTCCGGGGCTTAGGTAAGTTATCATATGTCACAAAACCGTTAAAGCTCCTGTTAAAAAATGATGCTCCGAAATAAACTTATGTCACCTCAGTGATACATTTTGGAATGGTACCTAAAGTTTAAAGCTGAAATTGGTGCACTTTTAAAATTTTCATTTTTGACCAATTCGATAGGTCCGGGGCTTAGGTAAGTTAACATATGTCACAGAACCGTTAAAGCTCCGGTTAAAAAATGATGCTCCGAAATAAACTTCTGTCACCTCAGTGATACATTTTGGAATGGTACCTAAAGTTTAAAGCTGAAATTGGTGCACTTTTAAAATTTTCATTTTTGACCAATTCGATAGGTCCGGGGCTTAGGTAAGTTAACATATGTCACAGAACCGTTAAAGCTCCTGTTCAAAAATGATGCTCCGAAATCAACTTCTGTCACCTCAGTGCTACATATTGGAATGGTACCTAAAGTTTAAAGCAGAAATAGGGGTACTTTTAACATTTTCATTTTTGACCAACGCGATAGGTCCGGGGCTTAGGTAAATTATCATATGTCACAAAACCGTTAAAGCTCCTGTTCAAAAAGGATGCTCAGAAGCCAACTTCTGTAACCTCAGAGATACATTTTGGAATGGTACCTAAAGTTTAAAGCAGAAATAGGGGGACCTTTGAAATTTTCATTTTTGACCAATTCGATAGGTCCGGGGCTTAGGTAAGTTATCATATGTCACAAAACCGTTAAAGCTCCTGTTCAAAAATTATGCTCCGAAATCAACTTCTGTCACCACAGTGATACATTTTGGAATGGTACCTAAAGTTTAAAGCAGAAATAGGGGCACTTTTGAAATTTTCATTTTTTACCAATTCGATAGGTCCGGGGCTTAGGTAAGTTATCATATGTCACAAAACCGTTAAAGCTCCTGTTCAAAAATTATGCTCCGAAATAAACTTATGTCACCTCAGTGATACATTTTGGAATGGTACCTAAAGTTTAAAGCTGAAATTGGTGCAATTTTAAAATTTTCATTTTTGACCAATTCGATAGGTCCGGGGCTTATGTAAGTTATCATATGTCACAGAACCGTTAAAGCTCCTGTTCAAAAATGATGCTCAGAAGCCAACTTCTGTAACCTCAGAGATACATTTTGGAATGGTACCTAAAGTTTAAAGCAGAAATAGGGGGACCTTTGAAATTTTCATTTTTGACCAATTCGATAGGTCCGGGGCTTAGGTAAGTTATCATATGTCACAAAACCGTTAAAGCTCCTGTTCAAAAATTATGCTCCGAAATCAACTTCTGTCACCACAGTGATACATTTTGGAATGGTACCTAAAGTTTAAAGCAGAAATAGGGGCACTTTTGAAATTTTCATTTTTGACCAATTCAATAGGTCCGGGGCTTAGGTAAGTTATCATATGTCACAAAACCGTTAAAGCTCCTGTTCAAAAATTATGCTCCGAAATCAACTTCTGTCACCTCAGTGATACATTTTGGAATGGTACCTAAAGTTTAAAGCTGAAATTGGTGCTCTTTTAAAATTTTCATTTTTGACCAATTCGATAGGTCCGGGGCTTAGGTAAGTTATCATATGTCACAAAACCGTTAAAGCTCCTGTTAAAAAATGATGCTCCGAAATAAACTTATGTCACCTCAGTGATACATTTTGGAATGGTACCTAAAGTTTAAAGCTGAAATTGGTGCACTTTTAAAATTTTCATTTTTGACCAATTCGATAGGTCCGGGGTTTAGGTAAGTTAACATATGTCACAGAACCGTTAAAGCTCCGGTTAAAAAATGATGCTCCGAAATAAACTTCTGTCACCTCAGTGATACATTTTGGAATGGTACCTAAAGTTTAAAGCTGAAATTGGTGCACTTTTAAAATTTTCATTTTTGACCAATTCGATAGGTCCGGGGCTTAGGTAAGTTAACATATGTCACAGAACCGTTAAAGCTCCTGTTCAAAAATGATGCTCCGAAATCAACTTCTGTCACCTCAGTGCTACATATTGGAATGGTACCTAAAGTTTAAAGCAGAAATAGGGGTACTTTTAACATTTTAATTTTTGACCAACGCGATAGGTCCGGGGCTTAGGTAAATTATCATATGTCACAAAACCGTTAAAGCTCCTGTTCAAAAAGGATGCTCCGAAATAAACTTCTGTCACCTCAGTGCTACATATTGGAATGGTACCTAAAGTTTAAAGCAGAAATAGGGGGACTTTTGAAATTTTCATTTTTGACCAATGCGATAGGTCCGGGGCTTAGGTAAGTTATCATATGTCACAAAACCGTTAAAGCTCCTGTTCAAAAAGGATGCTCCACAGCCAACTTCTGTCACCTCAGTGATACATTTTGGAATGGTACCTAAAGTTTAAAGCAGAAATTGGGGCACTTTTGAAATTTTCATTTTTGACCAATGCGATAGGTCCGGGGCTTAGGTAAGTTATTATATGTCACAAAACCGTTAAAGCTCCTGTTTAAAAATTATGCTCCGAAATCAACTTCTGTCACCTCAGTGCTACATATTGGAATGGTACCTAAAGTTTTAAGCAGAAATTCGGGCACTTTTAACATTTTCATTTTTGACCAATGCGATAGGTCCGGGGCTTAGGTAAATTATCATATGTCACAAAACCGTTAAAGCTCCTGTTCAAAAATGATGCTCCGAAATAAACTTCTGTCACCTCAGTGATACATTTTGGAATGGTACCTAAAGTTTAAAGCAGAAATAGGGGCACTTTTGACATTTTCATTTTTGACCAATTCGATAGGTCTGGGGCTTAAGTAAGTTATCATATGTCACAGAACCGTTAAAGATTTTGTTCAAAAAGGATGCTTCTAAGCCAACTTCTGTCACCTCAGTGATACATTTTGTAATGGTACCTAAAGTTTAAAGCAGAAATAGGGGCACTTTTGAAATGTTCCTTTTTGACCAATTCGATAGGTCCGGGGCTTAGGTAAGTTATCATATGTCACAAAACCGTTAAAGCTCCTGTTCAAAAATGATGCTCCGAAATAAACTTATGTCACCTCAGTGATACATTTTGGAATGGTACCTAAAGTTTAAAGCTGAAATTGGTGCAATTTTAAAATTTTCATTTTTGACCAATTCGATAGGTCCGGGGCTTATGTAAGTTATCATATGTCACAGAACCGTTAAAGCTCCTGTTCAAAAATGATGCTCAGAAGCCAACTTCTATAACCTCAGTGATACATTTTGGAATGGTACCTAAAGTTTTAAGCAGAAAAAGGGGGACTTTTGAAATTTTAATTTTTGACCAATTCGATAGGTCCGGGGCTTAGGTAAGTTATCATATGTCACAAAACCGTTAAAGCTCCTGTTCAAAAATTATGCTCCGAAATCAACTTCTGTCACCTCAGTGATACATTTTGGAATGGTACCTAAAGTTTAAAGCAGAAATAGGGGCACTTTTGAAATTTTCATTTTTTACCAATTCGATAGGTCCGGGGCTTAGGTAAGTTATCATATGTCACAAAACCGTTAAAGCTCCTGTTCAAAAATTATGCTCCGAAATAAACTTATGTCACCTCAGTGATACATTTTGGAATGGTACCTAAAGTTTAAAGCTGAAATTGGTGCAATTTTAAAATTTTCATTTTTGACCAATTCGATAGGTCCGGGGCTTATGTAAGTTATCATATGTCACAGAACCGTTAAAGCTCCTGTTCAAAAATGATGCTCAGAAGCCAACTTCTGTAACCTCAGAGATACATTTTGGAATGGTACCTAAAGTTTAAAGCAGATATAGGGGGACCTTTGAAATTTTCATTTTTGACCAATTCGATAGGTCCGGGGCTTAGGTAAGTTATCATATGTCACAAAACCGTTAAAGCTCCTGTTCAAAAATTATGCTCCGAAATCAACTTCTGTCACCACAGTGATACATTTTGGAATGGTACCTAAAGTTTAAAGCAGAAATAGGGGCACTTTTGAAATTTTCATTTTTGACCAATTCAATAGGTCCGGGGCTTAGGTAAGTTATCATATGTCACAAAACCGTTAAAGCTCCTGTTCAAAAATTATGCTCCGAAATCAACTTCTGTCACCTCAGTGATACATTTTGGAATGGTACCTAAAGTTTAAAGCTGAAATTGGTGCTCTTTTAAAATTTTCATTTTTGACCAATTCGATAGGTCCGGGGCTTAGGTAAGTTATCATATGTCACAAAACCGTTAAAGCTCCTGTTAAAAAATGATGCTCCGAAATAAACTTATGTCACCTCAGTGATACATTTTGGAATGGTACCTAAAGTTTAAAGCTGAAATTGGTGCACTTTTAAAATTTTCATTTTTGACCAATTCGATAGGTCCGGGGCTTAGGTAAGTTAACATATGTCACAGAACCGTTAAAGCTCCGGTTAAAAAATGATGCTCCGAAATAAACTTCTGTCACCTCAGTGATACATTTTGGAATGGTACCTAAAGTTTAAAGCTGAAATTGGTGCACTTTTAAAATTTTCATTTTTGACCAATTCGATAGGTCCGGGGCTTAGGTAAGTTAACATATGTCACAGAACCGTTAAAGCTCCTGTTCAAAAATGATGCTCCGAAATCAACTTCTGTCACCTCAGTGCTACATATTGGAATGGTACCTAAAGTTTAAAGCAGAAATAGGGGTACTTTTAACATTTTCATTTTTGACCAACGCGATAGGTCCGGGGCTTAGGTAAATTATCATATGTCACAAAACCGTTAAAGCTCCTGTTCAAAAAGGATGCTCCGAAATAAACTTCTGTCACCTCAGTGCTACATATTGGAATGGTACCTAAAGTTTAAAGCAGAAATAGGGGGACTTTTGAAATTTTCATTTTTGACCAATGCGATAGGTCCGGGGCTTAGGTAAGTTATCATATGTCACAAAACCGTTAAAGCTCCTGTTCAAAAAGGATGCTCCGAAATAAACTTCTGTCACCTCAGTGCTACATATTGGAATGGTACCTAAAGTTTAAAGCAGAAATAGGGGGACTTTTGAAATTTTCATTTTTGACCAATGCGATAGGTCCGGGGCTTAGGTAAGCTATCATATGTCACAAAACCGTTAAAGCTCCTGTTCAAAATGTATGCTCCGAAATTAACTTCTGTCACCTCAGTGCTACATATTGGAATGGTACCTAAAGTTTAAACCAGAAATTCGGGCACTTTTCAAATTTTCATTTTTGACCAATGCGATAGGTCCGGGGCTTAGGTAAGTTATCATATGTTACAAAACCGTTAAAGCTCCTGTTCAAAAATTATGCTCCGAAATCAACTTCTGTCACCTCAGTGATACATTTTGGAATGGTACCTAAAGTTTAAAGCTGAAATTGGTGCTCTTTTAAAATTTTCATTTTTGACCAATTCGATAGGTCCGGGGCTTAGGTAAGTTAACATATGTCACAAAACAGTTAAAGCTCCTGTTAAAAAATGATGCTCCGAAATAAACTTATGTCACCTCAGTGATACATTTTGGAATGGTACCTAAAGTTTAAAGCTGAAATTGGTGCACTTTTAAAATTTTCATTTTTGACCAATTCGATAGGTCCGGGGCTTAGGTAAGTTAACATATGTCACAGAACCGTTAAAGCTCCTGTTCAAAAATGATGCTCCAAAGCCAACTTCTGTCACCTCAGTGATACATTTTGAAAAGGTACCTAAAGTTTAAAGCAGAAATTGTGGCACTTTTGAAATTTTCATTTTTGACCAATTCGATAGGTCCGGGGCTTAGGTAAGTTATTATATGTCACAAAACCGTTAAAGCTCCTGTTTAAAAATTATGCTCCGAAATCAACTTCTGTCACCTCAGTGCTACATATTGGAATGGTACCTAAAGTTTAAAGCAGAAATTAGGGCACTTTTAACATTTTCATTTTTGACCAATGCGATAGGTCCGGGGCTTAGGTAAGTTATCATATGTCACAAAACCGGTAAAGCTCCTGTTCAAAAAGGATGCTCCGAAATAAACTTCTGTCACCTTAGTGCTAAATATTGGAATGGTAACTAAAGTTTAAAGCAGAAATAGGGGGACTTTTGAAATTTTCATTTTTGAACAATGCGATAGGTCCGGGGCTTAGGTAAGTTATCATATGTCACAAAACCGTTAAAGCTCCTGTTCAAAAATTATGCTCCGAAATTAACTTCTGTCACCGCAGTGATACATTTTGGAATGGTACCTACAGTTTAAAGCAGATATAGGGGGACTTTTGAAATTTTCATTTTTTACCAATTCGATAGGTCCGGGGCTTAGGTAAGTTATCATATGTCACAAAACCGTTAAAGCTCCTGTTCAAAAATTATGCTCCGAAATCAACTTCTGTCACCTCAGTGATACATTTTGGAATGGTACCTAAAGTTTAAAGCAGAAATAGGGGCACTTTTGAAATTTTAATTTTTGACCAATGCGATAGGTCCGGGGCTTAGGTAAATTATCATATGTCACAAAACCGTTAAAGCTCCTGTTCAAAAATGATGCTCCGAAATAAACTTCTGTCACCTCAGTGATACATTTTGGAATGGTACCTAAAGTTTAAAGCAGAAATAGGGTCACTTTTGAAATTTTCATTTTTGACCATTTCGATAGGTCCGGGGCTTAGGTAAGTTATCATGTCACAAAACCGTTAAAGCTCCTGTTCAAAAAGGATGCTCCGAAATAAACTTCTGTCACCTCAGTGCTACATATTGGAATGGTACCTAAAGTTTAAAGCAGAAATAGGGGGACTTTTGAAATTTACATTTTTAACCAATTCGATAGGTCCGGGGCTTAGGTAAGTTATCATATGTCACAAAACCATTAAAGCTCCTGTTCAAAAATGATGCTCAGAAGCCAACTTCTGTCACCTCAGTGATACATTTTGGAATGGTACCTAAAGTTTAAAGCAGAAATAGGGGCACTTTTGAAATTTTCATTTTTGACCAATTCGATAGGTCCGGGGCTTAGGTAAGTTATCATATGTCACAAAACCGTTAAAGCTCCTGTTCAAAAATATGCTCTGAAATAAACTTATGTCACCTCAGTGATACATTTTGGAATGGTAGCTAAAGTTTAAAGCAGAAATTCGGGCACTTTTAAAATTTTCATTTTTGACCAATTCGATAGGTCCGGGGCTTAGGTAAGTTAACATATGTCACAGAACCGTTAAAGCTCCTGTTCAAAAATGATGCTCCGAAGCCAACTTCTGTCACCTCAGTGATAAATTTTGGAATGGTACCTAAAGTTCAAAGCAGAAATAGGGGCACTTTTGAAATTTTCATTTATGACCAATTCGATAGGTCCGGGGGGCTTAGGAAGTTATCATATGTCACAAAACCGTTAAAGCTCCTGTTCAAAAATGATGCTCCAAAGCCAACTTCTGTCACCTCAGTGATACATTTTGAAAAGGTACCTAAAGTTTAAAGCAGAAATTGTGGCACTTTTGAAATTTTCATTTTTGACCAATTCGATAGGTCCGGGGCTTAGGTAAGTGATTATATGTCACAAAACCGTTAAAGCTCCTGTTTAAAAATTATGCTCCGAAATCAACTTCTGTCACCTCAGTGCTACATATTGGAATGGTACCTAAAGTTTAAAGCAGAAATTAGGGCACTTTTAACATTTTCATTTTTGACCAATGCGATAGGTCCGGGGCTTAGGTAAATTATCATATGTCACAAAACCGTTAAAGCTCCTGTTCAAAAATGATGCTCCGAAATAAACTTCTGTCACCTCAGTGATACATTTTGGAATGGTACCTAAAGTTTAAAGCAGAAATAGGGGCACTTTTGAAATTTTCATTTTTGACCAATTCGATAGGTCCGGGGCTTAGGTAAGTTATCATATGTCACAAAACCGGTAAAGCTCCTGTTCAAAAAGGATGCTCCGAAATAAACTTCTGTCACCTCAGTGCTAAATATTGGAATGGTACCTAAAGTTTAAAGCAGAAATAGGGGGACTTTTGAAATTTTCATTTTTGACCAATGCGATAGGTCCGGGGCTTAGGTAAGTTATCATATGTCACAAAACCGTTAAAGCTACTGTTCAAAAATTATGCTCCGAAATTAACTTCTGTCACCGCAGTGATACATTTTGGAATGGTACCTACAGTTTAAAGCAGATATAGGGGGACTTTTGAAATTTTCATTTTTTACCAATTCGATAGGTCCGGGGCTTAGGTAAGTTATCATATGTCACAAAACCGTTAAAGCTCCTGTTCAAAAATTATGCTCCGAAATCAACTTCTGTCACCTCAGTGATACATTTTGGAATGGTACCTAAAGTTTAAAGCAGAAATAGGGGCACTTTTGAAATTTTAATTTTTGACCAATGCGATAGGTCCGGGGCTTAGGTAAATTATCATATGTCACAAAACCGTTAAAGCTCCTGTTCAAAAATGATGCTCCGAAATAAACTTCTGTCACCTCAGTGCTACATATTGGAATGGTACCTAAAGTTTAAAGCAGAAATAGGGGGACTTTTGAAATTTACATTTTTGACCAATGCGATAGGTCTGGGGCTTAGGTAAGTTATCATATGTCACAAAACCGTTAAAGCTCCTGTTCAAAAATTATGCTCCGAAATCAACTTCTGTCACCTCAGTGCTACATATTGCAATGGTACCTAAAGTTTAAAGCAGAAATTGATGCACTTTTAAAATTTTCATTTTTAACCAATTCGATAGGTCTGGGGCTTAGGTAAGTTATCATATGTCACAAAACCATTAAAGCTCCTGTTCAAAAATGATGCTCAGAAGCCAACTTCTGTCACCTCAGTGATACATTTTGGAATGGTACCTAAAGTTTAAAGCAGAAATAGGGGCACTTTTGAAATTTTCATTTTTGACCAAATCGATAGGTCCGGGGCTTAGGTAAGTTATCATATGTCACAAAACCGTTAAAGCTCCTATTCAAAAATATGCTCTAAAATTAACTTATGTCACCTCAGTGATACATTTTGGAATGGTAGCTAAAGTTTAAAGCAGAAATTCGGGCACTTTTAAAATTTTCATTTTTGACCAATTCGATAGGTCCGGGGCTTAGGTAAGTTAACATATGTCACAGAACCGTTAAAGCTCCTGTTCAAAAATGATGCTCCGAAGCCAACTTCTGTCACCTCAGTGATACATTTTGGAATGGTACCTAAAGTTCAAAGCAGAAATAGGGGCACTTTTGAAATTTTCATTTTTGACCAATTCGATAGGTCCGGGGGGCTTAGGAAGTTATCATATGTCACAAAACCGTTAAATCTCCTGTTCAAAAATTATGCTCCGAAATCAACTTCTGTCACCTCAGTGCTACATATTGCAATGGTACCTAAAGTTTAAAGCAGAAATTGGGGCACTTTTAAAATTTTCATTTTTAACCAATTCGATAGGTCCGCGGCTTAGGTAAGTTATCATATGTCACAAAACCGTTAAAGCTCCTTTTCAAAAATGATGCTCAGAAGCCAACTTCTTTCACCTCAGTGATACATTTTGGAATGGTACCTAAAGTTTAAAGCAGAAATAGGGGCACTTTTGAAATTTTCATTTTTGACCAATTCGATAGGTCCGGGGCTTAGGTAAGTTATCATATGTCACAAAACCGTTAAAGCTCCTGTTCAAAAATTATGCTCCGAAATCAACTTCTGTCACCTCAGTGCTACATATTGCAATGGTACCTAAAGTTTAAAGCTGAAATTGATGCTCTTATAAAATTTTCATTTTTGACCAATTCGATAGGTCCGGGGCTTAGGTAAGTAATCATATGTCACAAAACCGTTAAAGCTCCTGTTCAAAAATGATGCTCCGAAATAAACTTATGTCACCTCAGTGATACATTTTGGAATGGTACCTAAAGTTTAAAGCAGAAATAGGGGCACTTTTGAAATTTTCATTTTTTGACCAATTCGATAGGTCCGGGGCTTAGGTAAGTTATCATATGTCACAAAACCGTTAAAGCTCCTGTTCAAAAATTATGCTCCGAAATAAACTTCTGTCACATCAGTGCTACATATTGCAATGGTACCTAAAGTTTAAAGCTGAAATTGGTGCTCTTTTAAAATTTTCATTTTTGACCAATTCGATAGGTCCGGGGCTTAGGTAAGTTATCATATGTCACAAAACCGTTAAAGCTCCTGTTAAAAAATTATGCTCCGAAATCAACTTCTGTCACCTCAGTGATACATTTTGGAATGGTACTTAAAGTTTAAAGCAGAAATAGGGGCACTTTTGAAATTTTCATTTTTGACCAATTCGATAGGTCCGGGGCTTAAGTAAGTTATCATATGTCACAGAACCGTTAAAGCTTTTGTTCAAAAAGGATGCTTCTAAGCCAACTTCTGTCACCTCAGTGATACATTTTGTAATGGTACCTAAAGTTTAAAGCAGAAATAGGGGCACTTTTGAAATTTTCATTTTTGACCAATTCGATAGGTCCGGGGCTTAGGTAAGTTATCATATGTCACAAAACCGTTAAAGCTCCTGTTCAAAAATGATGCTCCGAAATAAACCTATGTCACCTCAGTGATACATTTTGGAATGGTACCTAAAGTTTAAAGCTGAAATTGGTGCAATTTTAAAATTTTCATTTTTGACCAATTCGATAGGTCCGGGGCTTATGTAAGTTATCATATGTCACAGAACCGTTAAAGCTCCTGTTCAAAAATGATGCTCAGAAGCCAACTTCTGTAACCTCAGAGATACATTTTGGAATGGTACCTAAAGTTTAAAGCAGAAATAGGGGGACTTTTGAAATTTTCATTTTTGACCAATTCGATAGGTCCGGGGCTTAGGTAAGTTATCATATGTCACAAAACCGTTAAAGCTCCTGTTCAAAAATTATGCTCCGAAATCAACTTCTGTCACCACAGTGATACATTTTGGAATGGTACCTAAAGTTTAAAGCAGAAATAGGGGCACTTTTGAAATTTTCATTTTTGACCAATTCAATAGGTCCGGGGCTTAGGTAAGTTATCATATGTCACAAAACCGTTAAAGCTCCTGTTCAAAAATTATGCTCCGAAATCAACTTCTGTCACCTCAGTGATACATTTTGGAATGGTACCTAAAGTTTAAAGCAGAAATAGGGGCACTTTTGAAATTTTCATTTTTGACCAATTCGATAGGTCCGGGGCTTAGGTAAGTTATCATATGTCACAAAACCGTTAAAGCTCCTGTTCAAAAATTATGCTCCAAAATAAACTTCTGTCACCTCAGTGCTACATATTGCAATGGTACCTAAAGTTTAAAGCTGAAATTGGTGCTCTTTTAAAATTTTCATTTTTGACCAATTCGATAGGTCCGGGGCTTAGGTAAGTTATCATATGTCACAAAACCGTTAAAGCTCCTGTTAAAAAATGATGCTCCGAAATAAACTTATGTCACCTCAGTGATACATTTTGGAATGGTACCTAAAGTTTAAAGCTGAAATTGGTGCACTTTTAAAATTTTCATTTTTGACCAATTCGATAGGTCCGGGGCTTAGGTACGTTAACATATGTCACAGAACCGTTAAAGCTCCTGTTCAAAAATGATGCTCCAAAGCCAACTTCTGTCACCTCAGTGATACATTTTGAAAAGGTACCTAAAGTTTAAAGCAGAAATTGTGGCACTTTTGAAATTTTCATTTTTGACCAATTCGATAGGTCCGGGACTTAGGTAAGTTATCATATGTCACAGAACCGTTAAAGCTCCTGTTCAAAAATGATGCTCAGAAGCCAACTTCTGTAACCTCAGAGATACATTTTGGAATGGTACCTAAAGTTTAAAGCAGAAATAGGGGGACCTTTGAAATTTTCATTTTTGACCAATTCGATAGGTCCGGGGCTTAGGTAAGTTATCATATGTCACAAAACCGTTAAAGCTCCTGTTCAAAAATTATGCTCCGAAATCAACTTCTGTCACCACAGTGATACATTTTGGAATGGTACCTAAAGTTTAAAGCAGAAATAGGGGCACTTTTGAAATTTTCATTTTTGACCAATTCAATAGGTCCGGGGCTTAGGTAAGTTATCATATGTCACAAAACCGTTAAAGCTCCTGTTCAAAAATTATGCTCCGAAATCAACTTCTGTCATCTCAGTGATACATTTTGGAATGGTACCTAAAGTTTAAAGCTGAAATTGGTGCTCTTTTAAAATTTTCATTTTTGACCAATTCGATAGGTCCGGGGCTTAGGTAAGTTATCATATGTCACAAAACCGTTAAAGCTCCTGTTAAAAAATGATGCTCCGAAATAAACTTATGTCACCTCAGTGATACATTTTGGAATGGTACCTAAAGTTTAAAGCTGAAATTGGTGCACTTTTAAAATTTTCATTTTTGACCAATTCGATAGGTCCGGGGCTTAGGTAAGTTAACATATGTCACAGAACCGTTAAAGCTCCTGTTCAAAAATGATGCTCCAAAGCCAACTTCTGTCACCTCAGTGATACATTTTGAAAAGGTACCTAAAGTTTAAAGCAGAAATTGTGGCACTTTTGAAATTTTCATTTTTGACCAATTCGATAGGTCCGGGGCTTAGGTAAGTTATTATATGTCACAAAACCGTTAAAGCTCCTGTTTAAAAATTATGCTCCGAAATCAACTTCTGTCACCTCAGTGCTACATATTGGAATGGTACCTAAAGTTTAAAGCAGAAATTAGGGCACTTTTAACATTTTCATTTTTGACCAATGCGATAGGTCCGGGGCTTAGGTAAATTATCATATGTCACAAAACCGTTAAAGCTCCTGTTCAAAAATGATACTCCGAAATAAACTTCTGTCACCTCAGTGATACATTTTGGAATGGTACCTAAAGTTTAAAGCAGAAATAGGGGCACTTTTGAAATTTTCATTTTTGACCAATTCGATAGGTCCGGGGCTTAGGTAAGTTATCATATGTCACAAAACCGGTAAAGCTCCTTTTCAAAAAGGATGCTCCGAAATAAACTTCTGTCACCTCAGTGCTAAATATTGGAATGGTACCTAAAGTTTAAAGCAGAAATAGGGGGACTTTTGAAATTTTCATTTTTGACCAATGCGATAGGTCCGGGGCTTAGGTAAGTTATATGTCACAAAACCGTTAAAGCTCCTGTTCAAAAATTATGCTCCGAAATCAACTTCTGTCACCTCAGTGATACATTTTGGAATGGTACCTAAAGTTTAAAGCTGAAATTGGTGCACTTTTAAAATTTTCATTTTTGACCAATTCGATAGGTCCGGGGCTTAGGTACGTTAACATATGTCACAGAACCGTTAAAGCTCCTGTTCAAAAATGATGCTCCAAAGCCAACTTCTGTCACCTCAGTGATACATTTTGAAAAGGTACCTAAAGTTTAAAGCAGAAATTGTGGCACTTTTGAAATTTTCATTTTTGACCAATTCGATAGGTCCGGGGCTTAGGTAAGTTATCATATGTCACAAAACCGTTAAAGCTCCTGTTCAAAAATTATGCTCCGAAATCAACTTCTGTCACCTCAGTGATACATTTTGGAATGGTACCTAAAGTTTAAAGCAGAAATAGGGGCACTTTTGAAATTTTAATTTTTGACCAATGCGATAGGTCCGGGGCTTAGGTAAATTATCATATGTCACAAAACCGTTAAAGCTCCTGTTCAAAAATGATGCTCCGAAATAAACTTCTGTCACCTCAGTGATACATTTTGGAATGGTACCTAAAGTTTAAAGCAGAAATAGGGTCACTTTTGAAATTTTCATTTTTGACCAATTCGATAGGTCCGGGGCTTAGGTAAGTTATCATGTCACAAAACCGTTAAAGCTCCTGTTCAAAAAAGATGCTCCGAAATAAACTTCTGTCACCTCAGTGCTACATATTGGAATGGTACCTAAAGTTTAAAGCAGAAATAGGGGGACTTTTGAAATTTTCATTTTTGACCAATGCGATAGGTCCGGGGCTTAGGTAAGTTATCATATGTCACAAAACCGTTAAAGCTCCTGTTCAAAAATATGCTCTGAAATAAACTTATGTCACCTCAGTGATACATTTTGGAATGGTAGCTAAAGTTTAAAGCAGAAATTCGGGCACTTTTAAAATTTTCATTTTTGACCAATTCGATAGGTCCGGGGCTTAGGTAAGTTAACATATGTCACAGAACCGTTAAAGCTCCTGTTCAAAAATGATGCTCCGAAGCCAACTTCTGTCACCTCAGTGATACATTTTGGAATGGTACCTAAAGTTCAAAGCAGAAATAGGGGCACTTTTGAAATTTTCATTTATGACCAATTCGATAGGTCCGGGGGGCTTAGGAAGTTATCATATGTCACAAAACCGTTAAAGCTCCTGTTCAAAAATGATGCTCCAAAGCCAACTTCTGTCACCTCAGTGATACATTTTGAAAAGGTACCTAAAGTTTAAAGCAGAAATTGTGGCACTTTTGAAATTTTCATTTTTGACCAATTCGATAGGTCCGGGGCTTAGGTAAGTTATTATATGTCACAAAACCGTTAAAGCTCCTGTTTAAAAATTATGCTCCGAAATCAACTTCTGTCACCTCAGTGCTACATATTGGAATGGTACCTAAAGTTTAAAGCAGAAATTAGGGCACTTTTAACATTTTCATTTTTGACCAATGCGATAGGTCCGGGGCTTAGGTAAATTATCATATGTCACAAAACCGTTAAAGCTCCTGTTCAAAAATGATGCTCCGAAATAAACTTCTGTCACCTCAGTGATACATTTTGGAATGGTACCTAAAGTTTAAAGCAGAAATAGGGGCACTTTTGAAATTTTCATTTTTGACCAATTCGATAGGTCCGGGGCTTAGGTAAGTTATCATATGTCACAAAACCGGTAAAGCTCCTGTTCAAAAAGGATGCTCCGAAATAAACTTCTGTCACCTCAGTGCTAAATATTGGAATGGTACCTAAAGTTTAAAGCAGAAATAGGGGGACTTTTGAAATTTTCATTTTTGACCAATGCGATAGGTCCGGGGCTTAGGTAAGTTATCATATGTCACAAAACCGTTAAAGCTCCTGTTCAAAAATTATGCTCCGAAATTAACTTCTGTCACCGCAGTGATACATTTTGGAATGGTACCTACAGTTTAAAGCAGATATAGGGGGACTTTTGAAATTTTCATTTTTTACCAATTCGATAGGTCCGGGGCTTAGGTAAGTTATCATATGTCACAAAACCGTTAAAGCTCCAGTTCAAAAATTATGCTCCGAAATCAACTTCTGTCACCTCAGTGATACATTTTGGAATGGTACCTAAAGTTTAAAGCAGAAATAGGGGCACTTTTGAAATTTTAATTTTTGACCAATGCGATAGGTCCGGGGCTTAGGTAAATTATCATATGTCACAAAACCGTTAAAGCTCCTGTTCAAAAATGATGCTCCGAAATAAACTTCTGTCACCTCAGTGATACATTTTGGAATGGTACCTAAAGTTTAAAGCAGAAATAGGGTCACTTTTGAAATTTTCATTTTTGACCAATTCGATAGGTCCGGGGCTTAGGTAAGTTATCATGTCACAAAACCGTTAAAGCTCCTGTTCAAAAAGGATGCTCCGAAATAAACTTCTGTCACCTCAGTGCTACATATTGGAATGGTACCTAAAGTTTAAAGCAGAAATAGGGGGACTTTTGAAATTTACATTTTTGACCAATGCGATAGGTCTGGGGCTTAGGTAAGTTATCATATGTCACAAAACCGTTAAAGCTCCTATTCAAAAATATGCTCTAAAATTAACTTATGTCACCTCAGTGATACATTTTGGAATGGTAGCTAAAGTTTAAAGCAGAAATTCGGGCACTTTTAAAATTTTCATTTTTGACCAATTCGATAGGTCCGGGGCTTAGGTAAGTTAACATATGTCACAGAACCGTTAAAGCTCCTGTTCAAAAATGATGCTCCGAAGCCAACTTCTGTCACCTCAGTGATACATTTTGGAATGGTACCTAAAGTTCAAAGCAGAAATAGGGGCACTTTTGAAATTTTCATTTTTGACCAATTCGATAGGTCCGGGGGGCTTAGGAAGTTATCATATGTCACAAAACCGTTAAAGCTCCTGTTCAAAAATTATGCTCCGAAATCAACTTCTGTCACCTCAGTGCTACATATTGCAATGGTACCTAAAGTTTAAAGCAGAAATTGGGGCACTTTTAAAATTTTCATTTTTAACCAATTCGATAGGTCCGCGGCTTAGGTAAGTTATCATATGTCACAAAACCGTTAAAGCTCCTTTTCAAAAATGATGCTCAGAAGCCAACTTCTTTCACCTCAGTGATACATTTTGGAATGGTACCTAAAGTTTAAAGCAGAAATAGGGGCACTTTTGAAATTTTCATTTTTGACCAATTCGATAGGTCCGGGGCTTAGGTAAGTTATCATATGTCACAAAACCGTTAAAGCTCCTGTTCAAAAATTATGCTCCGAAATAAACTTCTGTCACCTCAGTGCTACATATTGGAATGGTACCTAAAGTTTAAAGCAGAAATAGGGGGACTTTTGAAATTTTAATTTTTGACCAATTCGATAGGTCCGGGGCTTAGGTAAGTTATCATATGTCACAAAACCGTTAAAGCTCCTGTTCAAAAATTATGCTCCGAAATCAACTTCTGTCACCTCAGTGATACATTTTGGAATGGTACCTAAAGTTTAAAGCAGAAATAGGGGCACTTTTGAAATTTTCATTTTTTACCAATTCGATAGGTCCGGGGCTTAGGTAAGTTATCATATGTCACAAAACCGTTAAAGCTCCTGTTCAAAAATTATGCTCCGAAATAAACTTCTGTCACCTCAGTGCTACATATTGCAATGGTACCTAAAGTTTAAAGCTGAAATTGGTGCTCTTATAAAATTTTCATTTTTGACCAATTCGATAGGTCCGGGGCTTAGGTAAGTAATCATATGTCACAAAACCGTTAAAGCTCCTGTTCAAAAATGATGCTCCGAAATAAACTTATGTCACCTCAGTGATACATTTTGGAATGGTACCTAAAGTTTAAAGCAGAAATAGGGGCACTTTTGAAATTTTCATTTTTTGACCAATTCGATAGGTCCGGGGCTTAGGTAAGTTATCATATGTCACAAAACCGTTAAAGCTCCTGTTCAAAAATTATGCTCCAAAATAAACTTCTGTCACATCAGTGCTACATATTGCAATGGTACCTAAAGTTTAAAGCTGAAATTGGTGCTCTTTTAAAATTTTCATTTTTGACCAATTCGATAGGTCCGGGGCTTAGGTAAGTTATCATATGTCACAAAACCGTTAAAGCTCCTGTTAAAAAAATTATGCTCCGAAATCAACTTCTGTCACCTCAGTGATACATTTTGGAATGGTACTTAAAGTTTAAAGCAGAAATAGGGGCACTTTTGAAATTTTCATTTTTGACCAATTCGATAGGTCCGGGGCTTAAGTAAGTTATCATATGTCACAGAACCGTTAAAGCTTTTGTTCAAAAAGGATGCTTCTAAGCCAACTTCTGTCACCTCAGTGATACATTTTGTAATGGTACCTAAAGTTTAAAGCAGAAATAGGGGCACTTTTGAAATTTTCATTTTTGACCAATTCGATAGGTCCGGGGCTTAGGTAAGTTATCATATGTCACAAAACCGTTAAAGCTCCTGTTCAAAAATGATGCTCCGAAATAAACTTATGTCACCTCAGTGATACATTTTGGAATGGTACCTAAAGTTTAAAGCTGAAATTGGTGCAATTTTAAAATTTTCATTTTTGACCAATTCGATAGGTCCGGGGCTTATGTAAGTTATCATATGTCACAGAACCGTTAAAGCTCCTGTTCAAAAATGATGCTCAGAAGCCAACTTCTGTAACCTCAGAGATACATTTTGGAATGGTACCTAAAGTTTAAAGCAGAAATAGGGGGACTTTTGAAATTTTCATTTTTGACCAATTCGATAGGTCCGGGGCTTAGGTAAGTTATCATATGTCACAAAACCGTTAAAGCTCCTGTTCAAAAATTATGCTCCGAAATCAACTTCTGTCACCACAGTGATACATTTTGGAATGGTACCTAAAGTTTAAAGCAGAAATAGGGGCACTTTTGAAATTTTCATTTTTGACCAATTCAATAGGTCCGGGGCTTAGGTAAGTTATCATATGTCACAAAACCATTAAAGCTCCTGTTCAAAAATTATGCTCCGAAATCAACTTCTGTCACCTCAGTGATACATTTTGGAATGGTACCTAAAGTTTAAAGCAGAAATAGGGGCACTTTTGAAATTTTCATTTTTGACCAATTCGATAGGTCCGGGGCTTAGGTAAGTTATCATATGTCACAAAACCGTTAAAGCTCCTGTTCAAAAATTATGCTCCAAAATAAACTTCTGTCACCTCAGTGCTACATATTGCAATGGTACCTAAAGTTTAAAGCTGAAATTGGTGCTCTTTTAAAATTTTCATTTTTGACCAATTCGATAGGTCCGGGGCTTAGGTAAGTTATCATATGTCACAAAACCGTTAAAGCTCCTGTTAAAAAATGATGCTCCGAAATAAACTTATGTCACCTCAGTGATACATTTTGGAATGGTACCTAAAGTTTAAAGCTGAAAGTGGTGCACTTTTAAAATTTTCATTTTTGACCAATTCGATAGGTCCGGGGCTTAGGTACGTTAACATATGTCACAGAACCGTTAAAGCTCCTGTTCAAAAATGATGCTCCAAAGCCAACTTCTGTCACCTCAGTGATACATTTTGAAAAGGTACCTAAAGTTTAAAGCAGAAATTGTGGCACTTTTGAAATTTTCATTTTTGACCAATTCGATAGGTCCGGGACTTAGGTAAGTTATCATATGTCACAGAACCGTTAAAGCACCTGTTCAAAAATGATGCTCAGAAGCCAACTTCTGTAACCTCAGAGATACATTTTGGAATGGTACCTAAAGTTTAAAGCAGAAATAGGGGGACCTTTGAAATTTTCATTTTTGACCAATTCGATAGGTCCGGGGCTTAGGTAAGTTATCATATGTCACAAAACCGTTAAAGCTCCTGTTCAAAAATTATGCTCCGAAATCAACTTCTGTCACCACAGTGATACATTTTGGAATGGTACCTAAAGTTTAAAGCAGAAATAGGGGCACTTTTGAAATTTTCATTTTTGACCAATTCAATAGGTCCGGGGCTTAGGTAAGTTATCATATGTCACAAAACCGTTAAAGCTCCTGTTCAAAAATTATGCTCCGAAATCAACTTCTGTCATCTCAGTGATACATTTTGGAATGGTACCTAAAGTTTAAAGCTGAAATTGGTGCTCTTTTAAAATTTTCATTTTTGACCAATTCGATAGGTCCGGGGCTTAGGTAAGTTATCATATGTCACAAAACCGTTAAAGCTCCTGTTAAAAAATGATGCTCCGAAATAAACTTATGTCACCTCAGTGATACATTTTGGAATGGTACCTAAAGTTTAAAGCTGAAATTGGTGCACTTTTAAAATTTTCATTTTTGACCAATTCGATAGGTCCGGGGCTTAGGTAAGTTAACATATGTCACAGAACCGTTAAAGCTCCTGTTCAAAAATGATGCTCCAAAGCCAAATTCTGTCACCTCAGTGATACATTTTGAAAAGGTACCTAAAGTTTAAAGCAGAAATTGTGGCACTTTTGAAATTTTCATTTTTGACCAATTCGATAGGTCCGGGGCTTAGGTAAGTTATTATATATCACAAAACCGTTAAAGCTCCTGTTTAAAAATTATGCTCCGAAATCAACTTCTGTCACCTCAGTGCTACATATTGGAATGGTACCTAAAGTTTAAAGCAGAAATTAGGGCACTTTTAACATTTTCATTTTTGACCAATGCGATAGGTCCGGGGTTAGGTAAATTATCATATGTCACAAAACCGTTAAAGCTCCTGTTCAAAAATGATACTCCGAAATAAACTTCTGTCACCTCAGTGATACATTTTGGAATGGTACCTAAAGTTTAAAGCAGAAATAGGGGCACTTTTGAAATTTTCATTTTTGACCAATTCGATAGGTCCGGGGCTTAGGTAAGTTATCATATGTCACAAAACCGGTAAAGCTCCTTTTCAAAAAGGATGCTCCGAAATAAACTTCTGTCACCTCAGTGCTAAATATTGGAATGGTACCTAAAGTTTAAAGCAGAAATAGGGGGACTTTTGAAATTTTCATTTTTGACCAATGCGATAGGTCCGGGGCTTAGGTAAGTTATCATATGTCACAAAACCGTTAAAGCTCCTGTTCAAAAATTATGCTCCGAAATTAACTTCTGTCACCGCAGTGATACATTTTGGAATGGTACCTACAGTTTAAAGCAGATATAGGGGGACTTTTGAAATTTTCATTTTTTACCAATTCGATAGGTCCGGGGCTTAGGTAAGTTATCATATGTCACAAAACCGTTAAAGCTCCTGTTCAAAAATTATGCTCCGAAATCAACTTCTGTCACCTCAGTGATACATTTTGGAATGGTACCTAAAGTTTAAAGCAGAAATAGGGGCACTTTTGAAATTTTAATTTTTGACCAATGCGATAGGTCCGGGGCTTAGGTAAATTATCATATGTCACAAAACCGTTAAAGCTCCTGTTCAAAAATGATGCTCCGAAATAAACTTCTGTCACCTCAGTGATACATTTTGGAATGGTACCTAAAGTTTAAAGCAGAAATAGGGTCACTTTTGAAATTTTCATTTTTGACCAATTCGATAGGTCCGGGGCTTAGGTAAGTTATCATGTCACAAAACCGTTAAAGCTCCTGTTCAAAAAAGATGCTCCGAAATAAACTTCTGTCACCTCAGTGCTACATATTGGAATGGTACCTAAAGTTTAAAGCAGAAATAGGGGGACTTTTGAAATTTACATTTTTAACCAATTCGATAGGTCCGGGACTTAGGTAAGTTATCATATGTCACAAAACCATTAAAGCTCCTGTTCAAAAATGATGCTCAGAAGCCAACTTCTGTCACCTCAGTGATACATTTTGGAATGGTACCTAAAGTTTAAAGCAGAAATAGGGGCACTTTTGAAATTTTCATTTTTGACCAATTCGATAGATCCGGGGCTTAGGTAAGTTATCATATGTCACAAAACCGTTAAAGCTCCTGTTCAAAAATATGCTCTGAAATAAACTTATGTCACCTCAGTGATACATTTTGGAATGGTAGCTAAAGTTTAAAGCAGAAATTCTGGCACTTTTAAAATTTTCATTTTTGACCAATTCGATAGGTCCAGGGCTTAGGTAAGTTAACATATGTCACAGAACCGTTAAAGCTCCTGTTCAAAAATGATGCTCCGAAGCCAACTTCTGTCACCTCAGTGATACATTTTGGAATGGTACCTAAAGTTCAAAGCAGAAATAGGGGCACTTTTGAAATTTTCATTTTTGACCAATTCGATAGGTCCGGGGGGCTTAGGAAGTAATCATATGTCACAAAACCGTTAAAGCTCCTGTTCAAAAATGATGCTCCAAAGCCAACTTTGTCACCTCAGTGATACATTTTGAAAGGGTACCTAAAGTTTAAAGCAGAAATTGTGGCACTTTTGAAATTTTCATTTTTGACCAATTCGATAGGTCCGGGGCTTAGGTAAGTTATTATATGTCACAAAACCGTTAAAGCTCCTGTTTAAAAATTATGCTCCGAAATCAACTTCTGTCACCTCAGTGCTACATATTGGAATGGTACCTAAAGTTTAAAGCAGAAATTAGGGCACTTTTAACATTTTCATTTTTGACCAATGCGATAGGTCCGGGGCTTAGGTAAATTATCATATGTCACAAAACCGTTAAAGCTCCTGTTCAAAAATGATGCTCCGAAATCAACTTCTGTCACCTCAGTGATACATTTTGGAATGGTACCTAAAGTTTAAAGCAGAAATATGGGCACTTTTGAAATTTTCATTTTTGACCAATTCGATAGGTCCGGGGCTTAGGTAAGTTATCATATGTCACAAAACCGGTAAAGCTCCTGTTCAAAAAGGATGCTCCGAAATAAACTTCTGTCACCTCAGTGCTAAATATTGGAATGGTACCTAAAGTTTAAAGCAGAAATAGGGGGACTTTTGAAATTTTCATTTTTGACCAATGCGATAGGTCCGGGGCTTAGGTAAGTTATCATATGTCACAAAACCGTTAAAGCTCCTGTTCAAAAATTATGCTCCGAAATTAACTTTTGTCACCGCAGTGATACATTTTGGAATGGTACCTACAGTTTAAAGCAGATATAGGGGGACTTTTGAAATTTTCATTTTTTACCAATTCGATAGGTCCGGGGCTTAGGTAAGTTATCATATGTCACAAAACCGTTAAAGCTCCTGTTCAAAAATTATGCTCCGAAATCAACTTCTGTCACCTCAGTGATACATTTTGGAATGGTACCTAAAGTTTAAAGCAGAAATAGGGTCACTTTTGAAATTTTCATTTTTGACCAATTCGATAGGTCCGGGGCTTAGGTAAGTTATCATGTCACAAAACCGTTAAAGCTCCTGTTCAAAAAGGATGCTCCGAAATAAACTTCTGTCACCTCAGTGCTACATATTGGAATGGTACCTAAAGTTTAAAGCAGAAATAGTGGGACTTTTGAAATTTACATTTTTGACCAATGCGATAGGTCTGGGGCTTAGGTAAGTTATCATATGTCACAAAACCGTTAAAGCTCCTGTTCAAAAATTATGCTCCGAAATCAACTTCTGTCACCTCAGTGCTACATATTGCAATGGTACCTAAAGTTTAAAGCAGAAATTGGGGCACTTTTAAAATTTTCATTTTTAACCAATTCGATAGGTCCGGGGCTTAGGTAAGTTATCATATGTCACAAAACCATTAAAGCTCCTGTTCAAAAATGATGCTCAGAAGCCAACTTCTGTCACCTCAGTGATACATTTTGGAATGGTACCTAAAGTTTAAAGCAGAAATAGGGGCACTTTTGAAATTTTCATTTTTGACCAATTCGATAGGTCCGGGGCTTAGGTAAGTTATCATATGTCACAAAACCGTTAAAGCTCCTGTTCAAAAATATGCTCTGAAATAAACTTATGTCACCTCAGTGATACATTTTGGAATGGTAGCTAAAGTTTAAAGCAGAAATTCGGGCACTTTTAAAATTTTCATTTTTGACCAATTCGATAGGTCCGGGGCTTAGGTAAGTTAACATATGTCACAGAACCGTTAAAGCTCCTGTTCAAAAATGATGCTCCGAAGCCAACTTCTGTCACCTCAGTGATACATTTTGGAATGGTACCTAAAGTTCAAAGCAGAAATAGGGGCACTTTTGAAATTTTCATTTTTGACCAATTCGATAGGTCCGGGGGGCTTAGGAAGTTATCATATGTCACAAAACCGTTAAAGCTCCTGTTCAAAAATTATGCTCCGAAATCAACTTCTGTCACCTCAGTGCTACATATTGCAATGGTACCTAAAGTTTAAAGCAGAAATTGGGGCACTTTTAAAATTTTCATTTTTAACCAATTCGATAGGTCCGCGGCTTAGGTAAGTTATCATATGTCACAAAACCGTTAAAGCTCCTTTTCAAAAATGATGCTCAGAAGCCAACTTCTTTCACCTCAGTGATACATTTTGGAATGGTACCTAAAGTTTAAAGCAGAAATAGGGGCACTTTTGAAATTTTCCTTTTTGACCAATTCGATAGGTCTGGGGCTTAAGTAAGTTATCATATGTCACAGAACCGTTAAAGATTTTGTTCAAAAAGGATGCTTCTAAGCAAACTTCTGTCACCTCAGTGATACATTTTGTAATGGTACCTAAAGTTTAAAGCAGAAATAGGGGCACTTTTGAAATTTTCCTTTTTGACCAATTCGATAGGTCTGGGGCTTAAGTAAGTTATCATATGTCACAGAACCGTTAAAGATTTTGTTCAAAAAGGATGCTTCTAAGCAAACTTCTGTCACCTCAGTGATACATTTTGTAATGGTACCTAAAGTTTAAAGCAGAAATAGGGGCACTTTTGAAATTTTCCTTTTTGACCAATTCGATAGGTCCGGGGCTTAGGTAAGTTATCATATGTCACAAAACCGTTAAAGCTCCTGTTCAAAAATGATGCTCCGAAATCAACTTCTGTCACCTCAGTGATACATTTTGGAATGGTACCTAAAGTTTAAAGCAGAAATAGGGGCACTTTTGAAATTTTCATTTTTTACCAATTCGATAGGTCCGGGGCTTAGGTAAGTTATCATATGTCACAAAACCGTTAAAGCTCCTGTTCAAAAATTATGCTCCGAAATAAACTTCTGTCACCTCAGTGCTACATATTGCAATGGTACCTAAAGTTTAAAGCTGAAATTGGTGCTCTTATAAAATTTTAATTTTTGACCAATTCGATAGGTCCGGGGCTTAGGTAAGTAATCATATGTCACAAAACCGTTAAAGCTCCTGTTCAAAAATGATGCTCCGAAATAAACTTATGTCACCTCAGTGATACATTTTGGAATGGTACCTAAAGTTTAAAGCAGAAATAGGGGCACTTTTGAAATTTTCATTTTTTGACCAATTCGATAGGTCCGGGGCTTAGGTAAGTTATCATATGTCACAAAACCGTTAAAGCTCCTGTTCAAAAATTATGCTCCGAAATAAACTTCTGTCACATCAGTGCTACATATTGCAATGGTACCTAAAGTTTAAAGCTGAAATTGGTGCTCTTTTAAAATTTTCATTTTTGACCAATTCGATAGGTCCGGGGCTTAGGTAAGTTATCATATGTCACAAAACCGTTAAAGCTCCTGTTCAAAAATTATGCTCCGAAATCAACTTCTGTCACCTCAGTGATACATTTTGGAATGGTACCTAAAGTTTAAAGCAGAAATAGGGGCACTTTTGAAATTTTCATTTTTTGACCAATTCGATAGGTCCGGGGCTTAGGTAAGTTATCATATGTCACAAAACCGTTAAAGCTCCTGTTCAAAAATTATGCTCCGAAATAAACTTCTGTCACATCAGTGCTACATATTGCAATGGTACCTAAAGTTTAAAGCTGAAATTGGTGCTCTTTTAAAATTTTCATTTTTGACCAATTCGATAGGTCCGGGGCTTAAGTAAGTTATCATATGTCACAGAACCGTTAAAGCTTTTGTTCAAAAAGGATGCTTCTAAGCCAACTTCTGTCACCTCAGTGATACATTTTGTAATGGTACCTAAAGTTTAAAGCAGAAATAGGGGCACTTTTGAAATTTTCATTTTTGACCAATTCGATAAGTCCGGGGCTTAGGTAAGTTATCATATGTCACAAAACCGTTAAAGCTCCTGTTCAAAAATGATGCTACGAAATAAACTTATGTCACCTCAGTGATACATTTTGGAATGGTACCTAAAGTTTAAAGATGAAATTGGTGCAATTTTAAAATTTTCATTTTTGACCAATTCGATAGGTCCGGGGCTTATGTAAGTTATCATATGTCACAGAACCGTTAAAGCTCCTGTTCAAAAATGATGCTCAGAAGCCAACTTCTGTAACCTCAGAGATACATTTTGGAATGGTACCTAAAGTTTAAAGCAGAAATAGGGGGACTTTTGAAATTTTCATTTTTGACCAATTCGATAGGTCCAGGGCTTAGGTAAGTTATCATATGTCACAAAACCGTTAAAGCTCCTGTTCAAAAATTATGCTCCGAAATCAACTTCTGTCACCACAGTGATACATTTTGGAATGGTACCTAAAGTTTAAAGCAGAAATAGGGGCACTTTTGAAATTTTCATTTTTGACCAATTCAATAGGTCCGGGGCTTAGGTAAGTTATCATATGTCACAAAACCGTTAAAGCTCCTGTTCAAAAATTATGCTCCAAAATCAACTTCTGTCACCTCAGTGATACATTTTGGAATGGTACCTAAAGTTTAAAGCAGAAATAGGGGCACTTTTGAAATTTTCATTTTTGACCAATTCGATAGGTCCGGGGCTTAGGTAAGTTATCATATGTCACAAAACCGTTAAAGCTCCTGTTCAAAAATTATGCTCCAAAATAAACTTCTGTCACCTCAGTGCTACATATTGCAATGGTACCTAAAGTTTAAAGCTGAAATTGGTGCTCTTTTAAAATTTTCATTTTTGACCAATACGATAGGTCCGGGGCTTAGGTAAGTTAACATATGTCACAGAACCGTTAAAGCTCCTGTTCAAAAATGATGCTCCGAAATAAACTTATGTCACCTCAGTGATACATTTTGGAATGGTACCTAAAGTTTAAAGCTGAAATTGGTGCACTTTTAAAATTTTCATTTTTGACCAATTCGATAGGTCCGGGGCTTAGGTAAGTTAACATATGTCACAGAACCGTTAAAGCTCCTGTTCAAAAATGATGCTCCAAAGCCAACTTCTGTCACCTCAGTGATACATTTTGAAAAGGTACCTAAAGTTTAAAGCAGAAATTGTGGCACTTTTGAAATTTTCATTTTTGACCAATTCGATAGGTCTGGGACTTAGGTAAGTTATCATATGTCACAGAACCGTTAAAGCTCCTGTTCAAAAATGATGCTCAGAAGCCAACTTCTGTCACCTCAGTGATACATTTTGGAATGGTACCTAAAGTTTAAAGCAGAAATAGGGGCACTTTTGAAATTTTCATTTTTGACCAATTCGATAGTTCCGAGGCTTAGGTAAGCTATCATATGTCACAAAACCATTAAAGCTCCTGTTCAAAAATTATGCTCCGAAATCAACTTCTGTCACCTCAGTGATACATTTTGGAATGGTACCTAAAGTTTAAAGCAGAAATAGGGGCAATTTTGAAATTTTCATTTTTGACCAATTCGATAGGTCCGGGGCTTAGGTAAGTTATCATATGTCACAGAACCGTTAAAGCTCCTTTTCAAAAATGATGCTCAGAAGCCAACTTCTGTCACCTCAGTGATACATTTTGGAATGGTACCTAAAGTTTAAAGCAGAAATAGGGGCACTTTTGAAATTTTCATTTTTGACCAATTCGATAGTTCGGGACTTAGGTAAGTTATCATATGTCACAGAACCGTTAAAGCTCCTGTTCAAAAATGATGCTCAGAAGCCAACTTCTGTCACCTCAGTGATACATTTTGGAATGGTACCTAAAGTTTAAAGCAGAAATAGGGGCACTTTTGAAATTTTCATTTTTTACCAATTCGATAGGTCCGGGGCTTAGGTAAGTTATCATATGTCACAAAACCGTTAAAGCTCCTGTTCAAAAATTATGCTCCGAAATAAACTTCTGTCACCTCAGTGCTACATATTGCAATGGTACCTAAAGTTTAAAGCTGAAATTGGTGCTCTTATAAAATTTTAATTTTTGACCAATTCGATAGGTCCGGGGCTTAGGTAAGTAATCATATGTCACAAAACCGTTAAAGCTCCTGTTCAAAAATGATGCTCCGAAATAAACTTATGTCACCTCAGTGATACATTTTGGAATGGTACCTAAAGTTTAAAGCAGAAATAGGGGCACTTTTGAAATTTTCATTTTTTGACCAATTTGATAGGTCCGGGGCTTAGGTAAGTTATCATATGTCACAAAACCGTTAAAGCTCCTGTTCAAAAATTATGCTCCGAAATAAACTTCTGTCACATCAGTGCTACATATTGCAATGGTACCTAAAGTTTAAAGCTGAAATTGGTGCTCTTTTAAAATTTTCATTTTTGACCAATTCGATAGGTCCGGGGCTTAGGTAAGTTATCATATGTCACAAAACCGTTAAAGCTCCTGTTCAAAAATTATGCTCCGAAATCAACTTCTGTCACCTCAGTGATACATTTTGGAATGGTGCCTAAAGTTTAAAGCAGAAATAGGGGCACTTTTGAAATTTTCATTTTTTGACCAATTCGATAGGTCCGGGGCTTAGGTAAGTTATCATATGTCACAAAACCGTTAAAGCTCCTGTTCAAAAATTATGCTCCGAAATAAACTTCTGTCACATCAGTGCTACATATTGCAATGGTACCTAAAGTTTAAAGCTGAAATTGGTGCTCTTTTAAAATTTTCATTTTTGACCAATTCGATAGGTCCGGGGCTTAAGTAAGTTATCATATGTCACAGAACCGTTAAAGCTTTTGTTCAAAAAGGATGCTTCTAAGCCAACTTCTGTCACCTCAGTGATACATTTTGTAATGGTACCTAAAGTTTAAAGCAGAAATAGGGGCACTTTTGAAATTTTCATTTTTGACCAATTCGATAAGTCCGGGGCTTAGGTAAGTTATCATATGTCACAAAACCGTTAAAGCTCCTGTTCAAAAATGATGCTACGAAATAAACTTATGTCACCTCAGTGATACATTTTGGAATGGTACCTAAAGTTTAAAGATGAAATTGGTGCAATTTTAAAATTTTCATTTTTGACCAATTCGATAGGTCTGGGGCTTATGTAAGTTATCATATGTCACAGAACCGTTAAAGCTCCTGTTCAAAAATGATGCTCAGAAGCCAACTTCTGTAACCTCAGAGATACATTTTGGAATGGTACCTAAAGTTTAAAGCAGAAATAGGGGGACTTTTGAAATTTTCATTTTTGACCAATTCGATAGGTCCAGGGCTTAGGTAAGTTATCATATGTCACAAAACCGTTAAAGCTCCTGTTCAAAAATTATGCTCCGAAATCAACTTCTGTCACCACAGTGATACATTTTGGAATGGTACCTAAAGTTTAAAGCAGAAATAGGGGCACTTTTGAAATTTTCATTTTTGACCAATTCAATAGGTCCGGGGCTTAGGTAAGTTATCATATGTCACAAAACCGTTAAAGCTCCTGTTCAAAAATTATGCTCCAAAATCAACTTCTGTCACCTCAGTGATACATTTTGGAATGGTACCTAAAGTTTAAAGCAGAAATAGGGGCACTTTTGAAATTTTCATTTTTGACCAATTCGATAGGTCCGGGGCTTAGGTAAGTTATCATATGTCACAAAACCGTTAAAGCTCCTGTTCAAAAATTATGCTCCAAAATAAACTTCTGTCACCTCAGTGCTACATATTGCAATGGTACCTAAAGTTTAAAGCTGAAATTGGTGCTCTTTTAAAATTTTCATTTTTGACCAATACGATAGGTCCGGGGCTTAGGTAAGTTAACATATGTCACAGAACCGTTAAAGCTCCTGTTCAAAAATGATGCTCCGAAATAAACTTATGTCACCTCAGTGATACATTTTGGAATGGTACCTAAAGTTTAAAGCTGAAATTGGTGCACTTTTAAAATTTTCATTTTTGACCAATTCGATAGGTCCGGGGCTTAGGTAAGTTAACATATGTCACAGAACCGTTAAAGCTCCTGTTCAAAAATGATGCTCCAAAGCCAACTTCTGTCACCTCAGTGATACATTTTGAAAAGGTACCTAAAGTTTAAAGCAGAAATTGTGGCACTTTTGAAATTTTCATTTTTGACCAATTCGATAGGTCTGGGACTTAGGTAAGTTATCATATGTCACAGAACCGTTAAAGCTCCTGTTCAAAAATGATGCTCAGAAGCCAACTTCTGTCACCTCAGTGATACATTTTGGAATGGTACCTAAAGTTTAAAGCAGAAATAGGGGCACTTTTGAAATTTTCATTTTTGACCAATTCGATAGTTCCGGGGCTTAGGTAAGCTATCATATGTCACAAAACCATTAAAGCTCCTGTTCAAAAATTATGCTCCGAAATCAACTTCTGTCACCTCAGTGATACATTTTGGAATGGTACCTAAAGTTTAAAGCAGAAATAGGGGCAATTTTGAAATTTTCATTTTTGACCAATTCGATAGGTCCGGGGCTTAGGTAAGTTATCATATGTCACAGAACCGTTAAAGCTCCTTTTCAAAAATGATGCTCAGAAGCCAACTTCTGTCACCTCAGTGATACATTTTGGAATGGTACCTAAAGTTTAAAGCAGAAATAGGGGCACTTTTGAAATTTTCATTTTTGACCAATTCGATAGTTCGGGACTTAGGTAAGTTATCATATGTCACAGAACCGTTAAAGCTCCTGTTCAAAAATGATGCTCAGAAGCCAACTTCTGTCACCTCAGTGATACATTTTGGAATGGTACCTAAAGTTTAAAGCAGAAATAGGGGCACTTTTGAAATTTTCATTTTTGACCAATTCGATAGGTCCGGGGCTTAGGTAAGCTATCATATGTCACAAAACCATTAAAGCTCCTGTTCAAAAATTATGCTCCGAAATCAACTTCTGTCACCTCAGTGATACATTTTGGAATGGTACCTAAAGTTTAAAGCAGAAATAGGGGCACTTTTGAAATTTTCATTTTTGACCAATTCGATAGGTCCGGGGCTTAGGTAAGTTATCATATGTCACAAAACTGTTAAAGCTCCTGTTCAAAAATTATGCTCCAAAATAAACTTCTGTCACCTCAGTGCTACATATTGCAATGGTACCTAAAGTTTAAAGCAGAAATAGGGGGACTTTTGAAATTTTCATTTTTGACCAATGCGATAGGTCCGGGGCTTAGGTAAGTTATCATATGTCACAAAACCGTTAAAGCTCCTGTTCAAAAAGGATGCTCCGAAATAAACTTCTGTCACCTCAGTGCTACATATTGGAATGGTACCTAAAGTTTAAAGCAGAAATAGGGGGACTTTTGAAATTTTCATTTTTGACCAATGCGATAGGTCCGGGGCTTAGGTAAGTTATCATATGTCACAAAACCGTTAAAGCTCCTGTTCAAAAAGGATGCTCCGAAATAAACTTCTGTCACCTCAGTGATACATTTTGGAATGGTACCTAAAGTTTAAAGCTGAAATTGGTGCACTTTTAAAATTTTCATTTTTGACCAATTCGATAGGTCCGGGGCTTAGGTAAGTTAACATATGTCACAGAACCGTTAAAGCTCCTGTTCAAAAATGATGCTCCACAGCCAACTTCTGTCACCTCAGTGATACATTTTGGAATGGCACCTAAAGTTTAAAGCAGAAATTGGGGCACTTTTGAAATTTTCATTTTTGACCAATGCGATAGGTCCGGGGCACAAAACCGTTAAAGATCCTGTTTAAAAATTTTGCTCCGAAATCAACTTCTGTCACCTCAGTGCTACATATTGGAATGGTACCTAAAGTTTAAAGCAGAAATTCGGGCACTTTTGAAATTTTCATTTTTGACCAATTCGATAGGTCCGGGGCTTAGGTAAGTTATCATATGTCACAAAACCGGTAAAGCTCCTGTTTAAAAAGGATGCTCCGAATTAAACTTCTGTCACCTCAGTGCTAAATATTGGAATGGTACCTAAAGTTTAAAGCAGAAATAGGGGGACTTTTGAAATTTTCATTTTTGACCAATGCGATAGGTCCGGGGCTTAGGTAAGTTATCATATGTCACAAAACCGTTAAAGCTCCTGTTCAAAAATTATGCTCCGAAATTAACTTCTGTCACCGCAGTGATACATTTTGGAATGGTACCTACAGTTTAAAGCAGATATAGGGGGACTTTTGAAATTTTCATATTTTACCAATTCGATAGGTCCGGGGCTTAGGTAAGTTATCATATGTCACAAAACCGTTAAAGCTCCTGTTCAAAAATTATGCTCCGAAATCAACTTCTGTCACCTCAGTGATACATTTTGGAATGGTACCTAAAGTTTAAAGCAGAAATAGGGGCACTTTTGAAATTTTAATTTTTGACCAATGCGATAGGTCCGGGGCTTAGGTAAATTATCATATGTCACAAAACCGTTAAAGCTCCTGTTAAAAAATGATGCTCCGAAATCAACTTCTGTCACCTCAGTGATACATTTTGGAATGGTACCTAAAGTTTAAAGCAGAAATAGGGGCACTTTTGAAATTTTCATTTTTTACCAATTCGATAGGTCCGGGGCTTAGGTAAGTTATCATATGTCACAAAACCGTTAAAGCTCCTGTTCAAAAATTATGCTCCGAAATAAACTTCTGTCACCTCAGTGCTACATATTGCAATGGTACCTAAAGTTTAAAGCTGAAATTGGTGCTCTTATAAAATTTTCATTTTTGACCAATTCGATAGGTCCGGGGCTTAGGTAAGTAATCATATGTCACAAAACCGTTAAAGCTCCTGTTCAAAAATGATGCTCCGAAATAAACTTATGTCACCTCAGTGATACATTTTGGAATGGTACCTAAAGTTTAAAGCAGAAATAGGGGCACTTTTGAAATTTTCATTTTTTGACCAATTCGATAGGTCCGGGGCTTAGGTAAGTTATCATATGTCACAAAACCGTTAAAGCTCCTGTTCAAAAATTATGCTCCAAAATAAACTTCTGTCACATCAGTGCTACATATTGCAATGGTACCTAAAGTTTAAAGCTGAAATTGGTGCTCTTTTAAAATTTTCATTTTTGACCAATTCGATAGGTCCGGGGCTTAGGTAAGTTATCATATGTCACAAAACCGTTAAAGCTCCTGTTAAAAAAATTATGCTCCGAAATCAACTTCTGTCACCTCAGTGATACATTTTGGAATGGTACTTAAAGTTTAAAGCAGAAATAGGGGCACTTTTGAAATTTTCATTTTTGACCAATTCGATAGGTCCGGGGCTTAAGTAAGTTATCATATGTCACAGAACCGTTAAAGCTTTTGTTCAAAAAGGATGCTTCTAAGCCAACTTCTGTCACCTCAGTGATACATTTTGTAATGGTACCTAAAGTTTAAAGCAGAAATAGGGGCACTTTTGAAATTTTCATTTTTGACCAATTCGATAGGTCCGGGGCTTAGGTAAGTTATCATATGTCACAAAACCGTTAAAGCTCCTGTTCAAAAATGATGCTCCGAAATAAACTTATGTCACCTCAGTGATACATTTTGGAATGGTACCTAAAGTTTAAAGCTGAAATTGGTGCAATTTTAAAATTTTCATTTTTGACCAATTCGATAGGTCCGGGGCTTATGTAAGTTATCATATGTCACAGAACCGTTAAAGCTCCTGTTCAAAAATGATGCTCAGAAGCCAACTTCTGTAACCTCAGAGATACATTTTGGAATGGTACCTAAAGTTTAAAGCAGAAATAGGGGGACTTTTGAAATTTTCATTTTTGACCAATTCGATAGGTCCGGGGCTTAGGTAAGTTATCATATGTCACAAAACCGTTAAAGCTCCTGTTCAAAAATTATGCTCCGAAATCAACTTCTGTCACCACAGTGATACATTTTGGAATGGTACCTAAAGTTTAAAGCAGAAATAGGGGCACTTTTGAAATTTTCATTTTTGACCAATTCAATAGGTCCGGGGCTTAGGTAAGTTATCATATGTCACAAAACCATTAAAGCTCCTGTTCAAAAATTATGCTCCGAAATCAACTTCTGTCACCTCAGTGATACATTTTGGAATGGTACCTAAAGTTTAAAGCAGAAATAGGGGCACTTTTGAAATTTTCATTTTTGACCAATTCGATAGGTCCGGGGCTTAGGTAAGTTATCATATGTCACAAAACCGTTAAAGCTCCTGTTCAAAAATTATGCTCCAAAATAAACTTCTGTCACCTCAGTGCTACATATTGCAATGGTACCTAAAGTTTAAAGCTGAAATTGGTGCTCTTTTAAAATTTTCATTTTTGACCAATTCGATAGGTCCGGGGCTTAGGTAAGTTATCATATGTCACAAAACCGTTAAAGCTCCTGTTAAAAAATGATGCTCCGAAATAAACTTATGTCACCTCAGTGATACATTTTGGAATGGTACCTAAAGTTTAAAGCTGAAAGTGGTGCACTTTTAAAATTTTCATTTTTGACCAATTCGATAGGTCCGGGGCTTAGGTACGTTAACATATGTCACAGAACCGTTAAAGCTCCTGTTCAAAAATGATGCTCCAAAGCCAACTTCTGTCACCTCAGTGATACATTTTGAAAAGGTACCTAAAGTTTAAAGCAGAAATTGTGGCACTTTTGAAATTTTCATTTTTGACCAATTCGATAGGTCCGGGACTTAGGTAAGTTATCATATGTCACAGAACCGTTAAAGCACCTGTTCAAAAATGATGCTCAGAAGCCAACTTCTGTAACCTCAGAGATACATTTTGGAATGGTACCTAAAGTTTAAAGCAGAAATAGGGGGACCTTTGAAATTTTCATTTTTGACCAATTCGATAGGTCCGGGGCTTAGGTAAGTTATCATATGTCACAAAACCGTTAAAGCTCCTGTTCAAAAATTATGCTCCGAAATCAACTTCTGTCACCACAGTGATACATTTTGGAATGGTACCTAAAGTTTAAAGCAGAAATAGGGGCACTTTTGAAATTTTCATTTTTGACCAATTCAATAGGTCCGGGGCTTAGGTAAGTTATCATATGTCACAAAACCGTTAAAGCTCCTGTTCAAAAATTATGCTCCGAAATCAACTTCTGTCATCTCAGTGATACATTTTGGAATGGTACCTAAAGTTTAAAGCTGAAATTGGTGCTCTTTTAAAATTTTCATTTTTGACCAATTCGATAGGTCCGGGGCTTAGGTAAGTTATCATATGTCACAAAACCGTTAAAGCTCCTGTTAAAAAATGATGCTCCGAAATAAACTTATGTCACCTCAGTGATACATTTTGGAATGGTACCTAAAGTTTAAAGCTGAAATTGGTGCACTTTTAAAATTTTCATTTTTGACCAATTCGATAGGTCCGGGGCTTAGGTAAGTTAACATATGTCACAGAACCGTTAAAGCTCCTGTTCAAAAATGATGCTCCAAAGCCAAATTCTGTCACCTCAGTGATACATTTTGAAAAGGTACCTAAAGTTTAAAGCAGAAATTGTGGCACTTTTGAAATTTTCATTTTTGACCAATTCGATAGGTCCGGGGCTTAGGTAAGTTATCATATGTCACAAAACCGTTAAAGCTCCTGTTCAAAAATATGCTCTGAAATAAACTTATGTCACCTCAGTGATACATTTTGGAATGGTAGCTAAAGTTTAAAGCAGAAATTCGGGCACTTTTAAAATTTTCATTTTTGACCAATTCGATAGGTCCGGGGCTTAGGTAAGTTAACATATGTCACAGAACCGTTAAAGCTCCTGTTCAAAAATGATGCTCCGAAGCCAACTTCTGTCACCTCAGTGATACATTTTGGAATGGTACCTAAAGTTCAAAGCAGAAATAGGGGCACTTTTGAAATTTTCATTTTTGACCAATTCGATAGGTCCGGGGGGCTTAGGAAGTTATCATATGTCACAAAACCGTTAAAGCTCCTGTTCAAAAATTATGCTCCGAAATCAACTTCTGTCACCTCAGTGCTACATATTGCAATGGTACCTAAAGTTTAAAGCAGAAATTGGGGCACTTTTAAAATTTTCATTTTTAACCAATTCGATAGGTCCGCGGCTTAGGTAAGTTATCATATGTCACAAAACCGTTAAAGCTCCTTTTCAAAAATGATGCTCAGAAGCCAACTTCTTTCACCTCAGTGATACATTTTGGAATGGTACCTAAAGTTTAAAGCAGAAATAGGGGCACTTTTGAAATTTTCCTTTTTGACCAATTCGATAGGTCTGGGGCTTAAGTAAGTTATCATATGTCACAGAACCGTTAAAGATTTTGTTCAAAAAGGATGCTTCTAAGCAAACTTCTGTCACCTCAGTGATACATTTTGTAATGGTACCTAAAGTTTAAAGCAGAAATAGGGGCACTTTTGAAATTTTCCTTTTTGACCAATTCGATAGGTCTGGGGCTTAAGTAAGTTATCATATGTCACAGAACCGTTAAAGATTTTGTTCAAAAAGGATGCTTCTAAGCAAACTTCTGTCACCTCAGTGATACATTTTGTAATGGTACCTAAAGTTTAAAGCAGAAATAGGGGCACTTTTGAAATTTTCCTTTTTGACCAATTCGATAGGTCCGGGGCTTAGGTAAGTTATCATATGTCACAAAACCGTTAAAGCTCCTGTTCAAAAATGATGCTCCGAAATCAACTTCTGTCACCTCAGTGATACATTTTGGAATGGTACCTAAAGTTTAAAGCAGAAATAGGGGCACTTTTGAAATTTTCATTTTTTACCAATTCGATAGGTCCGGGGCTTAGGTAAGTTATCATATGTCACAAAACCGTTAAAGCTCCTGTTCAAAAATTATGCTCCGAAATAAACTTCTGTCACCTCAGTGCTACATATTGCAATGGTACCTAAAGTTTAAAGCTGAAATTGGTGCTCTTATAAAATTTTAATTTTTGACCAATTCGATAGGTCCGGGGCTTAGGTAAGTAATCATATGTCACAAAACCGTTAAAGCTCCTGTTCAAAAATGATGCTCCGAAATAAACTTATGTCACCTCAGTGATACATTTTGGAATGGTACCTAAAGTTTAAAGCAGAAATAGGGGCACTTTTGAAATTTTCATTTTTTGACCAATTCGATAGGTCCGGGGCTTAGGTAAGTTATCATATGTCACAAAACCGTTAAAGCTCCTGTTCAAAAATTATGCTCCGAAATAAACTTCTGTCACATCAGTGCTACATATTGCAATGGTACCTAAAGTTTAAAGCTGAAATTGGTGCTCTTTTAAAATTTTCATTTTTGACCAATTCGATAGGTCCGGGGCTTAGGTAAGTTATCATATGTCACAAAACCGTTAAAGCTCCTGTTCAAAAATTATGCTCCGAAATCAACTTCTGTCACCTCAGTGATACATTTTGGAATGGTACCTAAAGTTTAAAGCAGAAATAGGGGCACTTTTGAAATTTTCATTTTTTGACCAATTCGATAGGTCCGGGGCTTAGGTAAGTTATCATATGTCACAAAACCGTTAAAGCTCCTGTTCAAAAATTATGCTCCGAAATAAACTTCTGTCACATCAGTGCTACATATTGCAATGGTACCTAAAGTTTAAAGCTGAAATTGGTGCTCTTTTAAAATTTTCATTTTTGACCAATTCGATAGGTCCGGGGCTTAAGTAAGTTATCATATGTCACAGAACCGTTAAAGCTTTTGTTCAAAAAGGATGCTTCTAAGCCAACTTCTGTCACCTCAGTGATACATTTTGTAATGGTACCTAAAGTTTAAAGCAGAAATAGGGGCACTTTTGAAATTTTCATTTTTGACCAATTCGATAAGTCCGGGGCTTAGGTAAGTTATCATATGTCACAAAACCGTTAAAGCTCCTGTTCAAAAATGATGCTACGAAATAAACTTATGTCACCTCAGTGATACATTTTGGAATGGTACCTAAAGTTTAAAGATGAAATTGGTGCAATTTTAAAATTTTCATTTTTGACCAATTCGATAGGTCCGGGGCTTATGTAAGTTATCATATGTCACAGAACCGTTAAAGCTCCTGTTCAAAAATGATGCTCAGAAGCCAACTTCTGTAACCTCAGAGATACATTTTGGAATGGTACCTAAAGTTTAAAGCAGAAATAGGGGGACTTTTGAAATTTTCATTTTTGACCAATTCGATAGGTCCAGGGCTTAGGTAAGTTATCATATGTCACAAAACCGTTAAAGCTCCTGTTCAAAAATTATGCTCCGAAATCAACTTCTGTCACCACAGTGATACATTTTGGAATGGTACCTAAAGTTTAAAGCAGAAATAGGGGCACTTTTGAAATTTTCATTTTTGACCAATTCAATAGGTCCGGGGCTTAGGTAAGTTATCATATGTCACAAAACCGTTAAAGCTCCTGTTCAAAAATTATGCTCCAAAATCAACTTCTGTCACCTCAGTGATACATTTTGGAATGGTACCTAAAGTTTAAAGCAGAAATAGGGGCACTTTTGAAATTTTCATTTTTGACCAATTCGATAGGTCCGGGGCTTAGGTAAGTTATCATATGTCACAAAACCGTTAAAGCTCCTGTTCAAAAATTATGCTCCAAAATAAACTTCTGTCACCTCAGTGCTACATATTGCAATGGTACCTAAAGTTTAAAGCTGAAATTGGTGCTCTTTTAAAATTTTCATTTTTGACCAATACGATAGGTCCGGGGCTTAGGTAAGTTAACATATGTCACAGAACCGTTAAAGCTCCTGTTCAAAAATGATGCTCCGAAATAAACTTATGTCACCTCAGTGATACATTTTGGAATGGTACCTAAAGTTTAAAGCTGAAATTGGTGCACTTTTAAAATTTTCATTTTTGACCAATTCGATAGGTCCGGGGCTTAGGTAAGTTAACATATGTCACAGAACCGTTAAAGCTCCTGTTCAAAAATGATGCTCCAAAGCCAACTTCTGTCACCTCAGTGATACATTTTGAAAAGGTACCTAAAGTTTAAAGCAGAAATTGTGGCACTTTTGAAATTTTCATTTTTGACCAATTCGATAGGTCTGGGACTTAGGTAAGTTATCATATGTCACAGAACCGTTAAAGCTCCTGTTCAAAAATGATGCTCAGAAGCCAACTTCTGTCACCTCAGTGATACATTTTGGAATGGTACCTAAAGTTTAAAGCAGAAATAGGGGCACTTTTGAAATTTTCATTTTTGACCAATTCGATAGTTCCGAGGCTTAGGTAAGCTATCATATGTCACAAAACCATTAAAGCTCCTGTTCAAAAATTATGCTCCGAAATCAACTTCTGTCACCTCAGTGATACATTTTGGAATGGTACCTAAAGTTTAAAGCAGAAATAGGGGCAATTTTGAAATTTTCATTTTTGACCAATTCGATAGGTCCGGGGCTTAGGTAAGTTATCATATGTCACAGAACCGTTAAAGCTCCTTTTCAAAAATGATGCTCAGAAGCCAACTTCTGTCACCTCAGTGATACATTTTGGAATGGTACCTAAAGTTTAAAGCAGAAATAGGGGCACTTTTGAAATTTTCATTTTTGACCAATTCGATAGTTCGGGACTTAGGTAAGTTATCATATGTCACAGAACCGTTAAAGCTCCTGTTCAAAAATGATGCTCAGAAGCCAACTTCTGTCACCTCAGTGATACATTTTGGAATGGTACCTAAAGTTTAAAGCAGAAATAGGGGCACTTTTGAAATTTTCATTTTTTACCAATTCGATAGGTCCGGGGCTTAGGTAAGTTATCATATGTCACAAAACCGTTAAAGCTCCTGTTCAAAAATTATGCTCCGAAATAAACTTCTGTCACCTCAGTGCTACATATTGCAATGGTACCTAAAGTTTAAAGCTGAAATTGGTGCTCTTATAAAATTTTAATTTTTGACCAATTCGATAGGTCCGGGGCTTAGGTAAGTAATCATATGTCACAAAACCGTTAAAGCTCCTGTTCAAAAATGATGCTCCGAAATAAACTTATGTCACCTCAGTGATACATTTTGGAATGGTACCTAAAGTTTAAAGCAGAAATAGGGGCACTTTTGAAATTTTCATTTTTTGACCAATTCGATAGGTCCGGGGCTTAGGTAAGTTATCATATGTCACAAAACCGTTAAAGCTCCTGTTCAAAAATTATGCTCCGAAATAAACTTCTGTCACATCAGTGCTACATATTGCAATGGTACCTAAAGTTTAAAGCTGAAATTGGTGCTCTTTTAAAATTTTCATTTTTGACCAATTCGATAGGTCCGGGGCTTAGGTAAGTTATCATATGTCACAAAACCGTTAAAGCTCCTGTTCAAAAATTATGCTCCGAAATCAACTTCTGTCACCTCAGTGATACATTTTGGAATGGTGCCTAAAGTTTAAAGCAGAAATAGGGGCACTTTTGAAATTTTCATTTTTTGACCAATTCGATAGGTCCGGGGCTTAGGTAAGTTATCATATGTCACAAAACCGTTAAAGCTCCTGTTCAAAAATTATGCTCCGAAATAAACTTCTGTCACATCAGTGCTACATATTGCAATGGTACCTAAAGTTTAAAGCTGAAATTGGTGCTCTTTTAAAATTTTCATTTTTGACCAATTCGATAGGTCCGGGGCTTAAGTAAGTTATCATATGTCACAGAACCGTTAAAGCTTTTGTTCAAAAAGGATGCTTCTAAGCCAACTTCTGTCACCTCAGTGATACATTTTGTAATGGTACCTAAAGTTTAAAGCAGAAATAGGGGCACTTTTGAAATTTTCATTTTTGACCAATTCGATAAGTCCGGGGCTTAGGTAAGTTATCATATGTCACAAAACCGTTAAAGCTCCTGTTCAAAAATGATGCTACGAAATAAACTTATGTCACCTCAGTGATACATTTTGGAATGGTACCTAAAGTTTAAAGATGAAATTGGTGCAATTTTAAAATTTTCATTTTTGACCAATTCGATAGGTCCGGGGCTTATGTAAGTTATCATATGTCACAGAACCGTTAAAGCTCCTGTTCAAAAATGATGCTCAGAAGCCAACTTCTGTAACCTCAGAGATACATTTTGGAATGGTACCTAAAGTTTAAAGCAGAAATAGGGGGACTTTTGAAATTTTCATTTTTGACCAATTCGATAGGTCCAGGGCTTAGGTAAGTTATCATATGTCACAAAACCGTTAAAGCTCCTGTTCAAAAATTATGCTCCGAAATCAACTTCTGTCACCACAGTGATACATTTTGGAATGGTACCTAAAGTTTAAAGCAGAAATAGGGGCACTTTTGAAATTTTCATTTTTGACCAATTCAATAGGTCCGGGGCTTAGGTAAGTTATCATATGTCACAAAACCGTTAAAGCTCCTGTTCAAAAATTATGCTCCAAAATCAACTTCTGTCACCTCAGTGATACATTTTGGAATGGTACCTAAAGTTTAAAGCAGAAATAGGGGCACTTTTGAAATTTTCATTTTTGACCAATTCGATAGGTCCGGGGCTTAGGTAAGTTATCATATGTCACAAAACCGTTAAAGCTCCTGTTCAAAAATTATGCTCCAAAATAAACTTCTGTCACCTCAGTGCTACATATTGCAATGGTACCTAAAGTTTAAAGCTGAAATTGGTGCTCTTTTAAAATTTTCATTTTTGACCAATACGATAGGTCCGGGGCTTAGGTAAGTTAACATATGTCACAGAACCGTTAAAGCTCCTGTTCAAAAATGATGCTCCGAAATAAACTTATGTCACCTCAGTGATACATTTTGGAATGGTACCTAAAGTTTAAAGCTGAAATTGGTGCACTTTTAAAATTTTCATTTTTGACCAATTCGATAGGTCCGGGGCTTAGGTAAGTTAACATATGTCACAGAACCGTTAAAGCTCCTGTTCAAAAATGATGCTCCAAAGCCAACTTCTGTCACCTCAGTGATACATTTTGAAAAGGTACCTAAAGTTTAAAGCAGAAATTGTGGCACTTTTGAAATTTTCATTTTTGACCAATTCGATAGGTCTGGGACTTAGGTAAGTTATCATATGTCACAGAACCGTTAAAGCTCCTGTTCAAAAATGATGCTCAGAAGCCAACTTCTGTCACCTCAGTGATACATTTTGGAATGGTACCTAAAGTTTAAAGCAGAAATAGGGGCACTTTTGAAATTTTCATTTTTGACCAATTCGATAGTTCCGGGGCTTAGGTAAGCTATCATATGTCACAAAACCATTAAAGCTCCTGTTCAAAAATTATGCTCCGAAATCAACTTCTGTCACCTCAGTGATACATTTTGGAATGGTACCTAAAGTTTAAAGCAGAAATAGGGGCAATTTTGAAATTTTCATTTTTGACCAATTCGATAGGTCCGGGGCTTAGGTAAGTTATCATATGTCACAGAACCGTTAAAGCTCCTTTTCAAAAATGATGCTCAGAAGCCAACTTCTGTCACCTCAGTGATACATTTTGGAATGGTACCTAAAGTTTAAAGCAGAAATAGGGGCACTTTTGAAATTTTCATTTTTGACCAATTCGATAGTTCGGGACTTAGGTAAGTTATCATATGTCACAGAACCGTTAAAGCTCCTGTTCAAAAATGATGCTCAGAAGCCAACTTCTGTCACCTCAGTGATACATTTTGGAATGGTACCTAAAGTTTAAAGCAGAAATAGGGGCACTTTTGAAATTTTCATTTTTGACCAATTCGATAGGTCCGGGGCTTAGGTAAGCTATCATATGTCACAAAACCATTAAAGCTCCTGTTCAAAAATTATGCTCCGAAATCAACTTCTGTCACCTCAGTGATACATTTTGGAATGGTACCTAAAGTTTAAAGCAGAAATAGGGGCACTTTTGAAATTTTCATTTTTGACCAATTCGATAGGTCCGGGGCTTAGGTAAGTTATCATATGTCACAAAACTGTTAAAGCTCCTGTTCAAAAATTATGCTCCAAAATAAACTTCTGTCACCTCAGTGCTACATATTGCAATGGTACCTAAAGTTTAAAGCAGAAATAGGGGGACTTTTGAAATTTTCATTTTTGACCAATGCGATAGGTCCGGGGCTTAGGTAAGTTATCATATGTCACAAAACCGTTAAAGCTCCTGTTCAAAAAGGATGCTCCGAAATAAACTTCTGTCACCTCAGTGCTACATATTGGAATGGTACCTAAAGTTTAAAGCAGAAATAGGGGGACTTTTGAAATTTTCATTTTTGACCAATGCGATAGGTCCGGGGCTTAGGTAAGTTATCATATGTCACAAAACCGTTAAAGCTCCTGTTCAAAAAGGATGCTCCGAAATAAACTTCTGTCACCTCAGTGATACATTTTGGAATGGTACCTAAAGTTTAAAGCTGAAATTGGTGCACTTTTAAAATTTTCATTTTTGACCAATTCGATAGGTCCGGGGCTTAGGTAAGTTAACATATGTCACAGAACCGTTAAAGCTCCTGTTCAAAAATGATGCTCCACAGCCAACTTCTGTCACCTCAGTGATACATTTTGGAATGGCACCTAAAGTTTAAAGCAGAAATTGGGGCACTTTTGAAATTTTCATTTTTGACCAATGCGATAGGTCCGGGGCACAAAACCGTTAAAGATCCTGTTTAAAAATTTTGCTCCGAAATCAACTTCTGTCACCTCAGTGCTACATATTGGAATGGTACCTAAAGTTTAAAGCAGAAATTCGGGCACTTTTGAAATTTTCATTTTTGACCAATTCGATAGGTCCGGGGCTTAGGTAAGTTATCATATGTCACAAAACCGGTAAAGCTCCTGTTTAAAAAGGATGCTCCGAATTAAACTTCTGTCACCTCAGTGCTAAATATTGGAATGGTACCTAAAGTTTAAAGCAGAAATAGGGGGACTTTTGAAATTTTCATTTTTGACCAATGCGATAGGTCCGGGGCTTAGGTAAGTTATCATATGTCACAAAACCGTTAAAGCTCCTGTTCAAAAATTATGCTCCGAAATTAACTTCTGTCACCGCAGTGATACATTTTGGAATGGTACCTACAGTTTAAAGCAGATATAGGGGGACTTTTGAAATTTTCATATTTTACCAATTCGATAGGTCCGGGGCTTAGGTAAGTTATCATATGTCACAAAACCGTTAAAGCTCCTGTTCAAAAATTATGCTCCGAAATCAACTTCTGTCACCTCAGTGATACATTTTGGAATGGTACCTAAAGTTTAAAGCAGAAATAGGGGCACTTTTGAAATTTTAATTTTTGACCAATGCGATAGGTCCGGGGCTTAGGTAAATTATCATATGTCACAAAACCGTTAAAGCTCCTGTTAAAAAATGATGCTCCGAAATCAACTTCTGTCACCTCAGTGATACATTTTGGAATGGTACCTAAAGTTTAAAGCAGAAATAGGGGCACTTTTGAAATTTTCATTTTTTACCAATTCGATAGGTCCGGGGCTTAGGTAAGTTATCATATGTCACAAAACCGTTAAAGCTCCTGTTCAAAAATTATGCTCCGAAATAAACTTCTGTCACCTCAGTGCTACATATTGCAATGGTACCTAAAGTTTAAAGCTGAAATTGGTGCTCTTATAAAATTTTCATTTTTGACCAATTCGATAGGTCCGGGGCTTAGGTAAGTAATCATATGTCACAAAACCGTTAAAGCTCCTGTTCAAAAATGATGCTCCGAAATAAACTTATGTCACCTCAGTGATACATTTTGGAATGGTACCTAAAGTTTAAAGCAGAAATAGGGGCACTTTTGAAATTTTCATTTTTTGACCAATTCGATAGGTCCGGGGCTTAGGTAAGTTATCATATGTCACAAAACCGTTAAAGCTCCTGTTCAAAAATTATGCTCCAAAATAAACTTCTGTCACATCAGTGCTACATATTGCAATGGTACCTAAAGTTTAAAGCTGAAATTGGTGCTCTTTTAAAATTTTCATTTTTGACCAATTCGATAGGTCCGGGGCTTAGGTAAGTTATCATATGTCACAAAACCGTTAAAGCTCCTGTTAAAAAAATTATGCTCCGAAATCAACTTCTGTCACCTCAGTGATACATTTTGGAATGGTACTTAAAGTTTAAAGCAGAAATAGGGGCACTTTTGAAATTTTCATTTTTGACCAATTCGATAGGTCCGGGGCTTAAGTAAGTTATCATATGTCACAGAACCGTTAAAGCTTTTGTTCAAAAAGGATGCTTCTAAGCCAACTTCTGTCACCTCAGTGATACATTTTGTAATGGTACCTAAAGTTTAAAGCAGAAATAGGGGCACTTTTGAAATTTTCATTTTTGACCAATTCGATAGGTCCGGGGCTTAGGTAAGTTATCATATGTCACAAAACCGTTAAAGCTCCTGTTCAAAAATGATGCTCCGAAATAAACTTATGTCACCTCAGTGATACATTTTGGAATGGTACCTAAAGTTTAAAGCTGAAATTGGTGCAATTTTAAAATTTTCATTTTTGACCAATTCGATAGGTCCGGGGCTTATGTAAGTTATCATATGTCACAGAACCGTTAAAGCTCCTGTTCAAAAATGATGCTCAGAAGCCAACTTCTGTAACCTCAGAGATACATTTTGGAATGGTACCTAAAGTTTAAAGCAGAAATAGGGGGACTTTTGAAATTTTCATTTTTGACCAATTCGATAGGTCCGGGGCTTAGGTAAGTTATCATATGTCACAAAACCGTTAAAGCTCCTGTTCAAAAATTATGCTCCGAAATCAACTTCTGTCACCACAGTGATACATTTTGGAATGGTACCTAAAGTTTAAAGCAGAAATAGGGGCACTTTTGAAATTTTCATTTTTGACCAATTCAATAGGTCCGGGGCTTAGGTAAGTTATCATATGTCACAAAACCATTAAAGCTCCTGTTCAAAAATTATGCTCCGAAATCAACTTCTGTCACCTCAGTGATACATTTTGGAATGGTACCTAAAGTTTAAAGCAGAAATAGGGGCACTTTTGAAATTTTCATTTTTGACCAATTCGATAGGTCCGGGGCTTAGGTAAGTTATCATATGTCACAAAACCGTTAAAGCTCCTGTTCAAAAATTATGCTCCAAAATAAACTTCTGTCACCTCAGTGCTACATATTGCAATGGTACCTAAAGTTTAAAGCTGAAATTGGTGCTCTTTTAAAATTTTCATTTTTGACCAATTCGATAGGTCCGGGGCTTAGGTAAGTTATCATATGTCACAAAACCGTTAAAGCTCCTGTTAAAAAATGATGCTCCGAAATAAACTTATGTCACCTCAGTGATACATTTTGGAATGGTACCTAAAGTTTAAAGCTGAAAGTGGTGCACTTTTAAAATTTTCATTTTTGACCAATTCGATAGGTCCGGGGCTTAGGTACGTTAACATATGTCACAGAACCGTTAAAGCTCCTGTTCAAAAATGATGCTCCAAAGCCAACTTCTGTCACCTCAGTGATACATTTTGAAAAGGTACCTAAAGTTTAAAGCAGAAATTGTGGCACTTTTGAAATTTTCATTTTTGACCAATTCGATAGGTCCGGGACTTAGGTAAGTTATCATATGTCACAGAACCGTTAAAGCACCTGTTCAAAAATGATGCTCAGAAGCCAACTTCTGTAACCTCAGAGATACATTTTGGAATGGTACCTAAAGTTTAAAGCAGAAATAGGGGGACCTTTGAAATTTTCATTTTTGACCAATTCGATAGGTCCGGGGCTTAGGTAAGTTATCATATGTCACAAAACCGTTAAAGCTCCTGTTCAAAAATTATGCTCCGAAATCAACTTCTGTCACCACAGTGATACATTTTGGAATGGTACCTAAAGTTTAAAGCAGAAATAGGGGCACTTTTGAAATTTTCATTTTTGACCAATTCAATAGGTCCGGGGCTTAGGTAAGTTATCATATGTCACAAAACCGTTAAAGCTCCTGTTCAAAAATTATGCTCCGAAATCAACTTCTGTCATCTCAGTGATACATTTTGGAATGGTACCTAAAGTTTAAAGCTGAAATTGGTGCTCTTTTAAAATTTTCATTTTTGACCAATTCGATAGGTCCGGGGCTTAGGTAAGTTATCATATGTCACAAAACCGTTAAAGCTCCTGTTAAAAAATGATGCTCCGAAATAAACTTATGTCACCTCAGTGATACATTTTGGAATGGTACCTAAAGTTTAAAGCTGAAATTGGTGCACTTTTAAAATTTTCATTTTTGACCAATTCGATAGGTCCGGGGCTTAGGTAAGTTAACATATGTCACAGAACCGTTAAAGCTCCTGTTCAAAAATGATGCTCCAAAGCCAAATTCTGTCACCTCAGTGATACATTTTGAAAAGGTACCTAAAGTTTAAAGCAGAAATTGTGGCACTTTTGAAATTTTCATTTTTGACCAATTCGATAGGTCCGGGGCTTAGGTAAGTTATTATATATCACAAAACCGTTAAAGCTCCTGTTTAAAAATTATGCTCCGAAATCAACTTCTGTCACCTCAGTGCTACATATTGGAATGGTACCTAAAGTTTAAAGCAGAAATTAGGGCACTTTTAACATTTTCATTTTTGACCAATGCGATAGGTCCGGGGTTAGGTAAATTATCATATGTCACAAAACCGTTAAAGCTCCTGTTCAAAAATGATACTCCGAAATAAACTTCTGTCACCTCAGTGATACATTTTGGAATGGTACCTAAAGTTTAAAGCAGAAATAGGGGCACTTTTGAAATTTTCATTTTTGACCAATTCGATAGGTCCGGGGCTTAGGTAAGTTATCATATGTCACAAAACCGGTAAAGCTCCTTTTCAAAAAGGATGCTCCGAAATAAACTTCTGTCACCTCAGTGCTAAATATTGGAATGGTACCTAAAGTTTAAAGCAGAAATAGGGGGACTTTTGAAATTTTCATTTTTGACCAATGCGATAGGTCCGGGGCTTAGGTAAGTTATCATATGTCACAAAACCGTTAAAGCTCCTGTTCAAAAATTATGCTCCGAAATTAACTTCTGTCACCGCAGTGATACATTTTGGAATGGTACCTACAGTTTAAAGCAGATATAGGGGGACTTTTGAAATTTTCATTTTTTACCAATTCGATAGGTCCGGGGCTTAGGTAAGTTATCATATGTCACAAAACCGTTAAAGCTCCTGTTCAAAAATTATGCTCCGAAATCAACTTCTGTCACCTCAGTGATACATTTTGGAATGGTACCTAAAGTTTAAAGCAGAAATAGGGGCACTTTTGAAATTTTAATTTTTGACCAATGCGATAGGTCCGGGGCTTAGGTAAATTATCATATGTCACAAAACCGTTAAAGCTCCTGTTCAAAAATGATGCTCCGAAATAAACTTCTGTCACCTCAGTGATACATTTTGGAATGGTACCTAAAGTTTAAAGCAGAAATAGGGTCACTTTTGAAATTTTCATTTTTGACCAATTCGATAGGTCCGGGGCTTAGGTAAGTTATCATGTCACAAAGCCGTTAAAGCTCCTGTTCAAAAAAGATGCTCCGAAATAAACTTCTGTCACCTCAGTGCTACATATTGGAATGGTACCTAAAGTTTAAAGCAGAAATAGGGGGACTTTTGAAATTTACATTTTTAACCAATTCGATAGGTCCGGGACTTAGGTAAGTTATCATATGTCACAAAACCATTAAAGCTCCTGTTCAAAAATGATGCTCAGAAGCCAACTTCTGTCACCTCAGTGATACATTTTGGAATGGTACCTAAAGTTTAAAGCAGAAATAGGGGCACTTTTGAAATTTTCATTTTTGACCAATTCGATAGGTCCGGGGCTTAGGTAAGTTATCATATGTCACAAAACCGTTAAAGCTCCTGTTCAAAAATATGCTCTGAAATAAACTTATGTCACCTCAGTGATACATTTTGGAATGGTAGCTAAAGTTTAAAGCAGAAATTCTGGCACTTTTAAAATTTTCATTTTTGACCAATTCGATAGGTCCAGGGCTTAGGTAAGTTAACATATGTCACAGAACCGTTAAAGCTCCTGTTCAAAAATGATGCTCCGAAGCCAACTTCTGTCACCTCAGTGATACATTTTGGAATGGTACCTAAAGTTCAAAGCAGAAATAGGGGCACTTTTGAAATTTTCATTTTTGACCAATTCGATAGGTCCGGGGGGCTTAGGAAGTAATCATATGTCACAAAACCGTTAAAGCTCCTGTTCAAAAATGATGCTCCAAAGCCAACTTTGTCACCTCAGTGATACATTTTGAAAGGGTACCTAAAGTTTAAAGCAGAAATTGTGGCACTTTTGAAATTTTCATTTTTGACCAATTCGATAGGTCCGGGGCTTAGGTAAGTTATTATATGTCACAAAACCGTTAAAGCTCCTGTTTAAAAATTATGCTCCGAAATCAACTTCTGTCACCTCAGTGCTACATATTGGAATGGTACCTAAAGTTTAAAGCAGAAATTAGGGCACTTTTAACATTTTCATTTTTGACCAATGCGATAGGTCCGGGGCTTAGGTAAATTATCATATGTCACAAAACCGTTAAAGCTCCTGTTCAAAAATGATGCTCCGAAATCAACTTCTGTCACCTCAGTGATACATTTTGGAATGGTACCTAAAGTTTAAAGCAGAAATATGGGCACTTTTGAAATTTTCATTTTTGACCAATTCGATAGGTCCGGGGCTTAGGTAAGTTATCATATGTCACAAAACCGGTAAAGCTCCTGTTCAAAAAGGATGCTCCGAAATAAACTTCTGTCACCTCAGTGCTAAATATTGGAATGGTACCTAAAGTTTAAAGCAGAAATAGGGGGACTTTTGAAATTTTCATTTTTGACCAATGCGATAGGTCCGGGGCTTAGGTAAGTTATCATATGTCACAAAACCGTTAAAGCTCCTGTTCAAAAATTATGCTCCGAAATTAACTTTTGTCACCGCAGTGATACATTTTGGAATGGTACCTACAGTTTAAAGCAGATATAGGGGGACTTTTGAAATTTTCATTTTTTACCAATTCGATAGGTCCGGGGCTTAGGTAAGTTATCATATGTCACAAAACCGTTAAAGCTCCTGTTCAAAAATTATGCTCCGAAATCAACTTCTGTCACCTCAGTGATACATTTTGGAATGGTACCTAAAGTTTAAAGCAGAAATAGGGTCACTTTTGAAATTTTCATTTTTGACCAATTCGATAGGTCCGGGGCTTAGGTAAGTTATCATGTCACAAAACCGTTAAAGCTCCTGTTCAAAAAGGATGCTCCGAAATAAACTTCTGTCACCTCAGTGCTACATATTGGAATGGTACCTAAAGTTTAAAGCAGAAATAGTGGGACTTTTGAAATTTACATTTTTGACCAATGCGATAGGTCTGGGGCTTAGGTAAGTTATCATATGTCACAAAACCGTTAAAGCTCCTGTTCAAAAATTATGCTCCGAAATCAACTTCTGTCACCTCAGTGCTACATATTGCAATGGTACCTAAAGTTTAAAGCAGAAATTGGGGCACTTTTAAAATTTTCATTTTTAACCAATTCGATAGGTCCGGGGCTTAGGTAAGTTATCATATGTCACAAAACCATTAAAGCTCCTGTTCAAAAATGATGCTCAGAAGCCAACTTCTGTCACCTCAGTGATACATTTTGGAATGGTACCTAAAGTTTAAAGCAGAAATAGGGGCACTTTTGAAATTTTCATTTTTGACCAATTCGATAGGTCCGGGGCTTAGGTAAGTTATCATATGTCACAAAACCGTTAAAGCTCCTGTTCAAAAATATGCTCTGAAATAAACTTATGTCACCTCAGTGATACATTTTGGAATGGTAGCTAAAGTTTAAAGCAGAAATTCGGGCACTTTTAAAATTTTCATTTTTGACCAATTCGATAGGTCCGGGGCTTAGGTAAGTTAACATATGTCACAGAACCGTTAAAGCTCCTGTTCAAAAATGATGCTCCGAAGCCAACTTCTGTCACCTCAGTGATACATTTTGGAATGGTACCTAAAGTTCAAAGCAGAAATAGGGGCACTTTTGAAATTTTCATTTTTGACCAATTCGATAGGTCCGGGGGGCTTAGGAAGTTATCATATGTCACAAAACCGTTAAAGCTCCTGTTCAAAAATTATGCTCCGAAATCAACTTCTGTCACCTCAGTGCTACATATTGCAATGGTACCTAAAGTTTAAAGCAGAAATTGGGGCACTTTTAAAATTTTCATTTTTAACCAATTCGATAGGTCCGCGGCTTAGGTAAGTTATCATATGTCACAAAACCGTTAAAGCTCCTTTTCAAAAATGATGCTCAGAAGCCAACTTCTTTCACCTCAGTGATACATTTTGGAATGGTACCTAAAGTTTAAAGCAGAAATAGGGGCACTTTTGAAATTTTCCTTTTTGACCAATTCGATAGGTCTGGGGCTTAAGTAAGTTATCATATGTCACAGAACCGTTAAAGATTTTGTTCAAAAAGGATGCTTCTAAGCAAACTTCTGTCACCTCAGTGATACATTTTGTAATGGTACCTAAAGTTTAAAGCAGAAATAGGGGCACTTTTGAAATTTTCCTTTTTGACCAATTCGATAGGTCTGGGGCTTAAGTAAGTTATCATATGTCACAGAACCGTTAAAGATTTTGTTCAAAAAGGATGCTTCTAAGCAAACTTCTGTCACCTCAGTGATACATTTTGTAATGGTACCTAAAGTTTAAAGCAGAAATAGGGGCACTTTTGAAATTTTCCTTTTTGACCAATTCGATAGGTCCGGGGCTTAGGTAAGTTATCATATGTCACAAAACCGTTAAAGCTCCTGTTCAAAAATGATGCTCCGAAATCAACTTCTGTCACCTCAGTGATACATTTTGGAATGGTACCTAAAGTTTAAAGCAGAAATAGGGGCACTTTTGAAATTTTCATTTTTTACCAATTCGATAGGTCCGGGGCTTAGGTAAGTTATCATATGTCACAAAACCGTTAAAGCTCCTGTTCAAAAATGATGCTCCGAAATAAACTTCTGTCACCTCAGTGCTACATATTGCAATGGTACCTAAAGTTTAAAGCTGAAATTGGTGCTCTTATAAAATTTTAATTTTTGACCAATTCGATAGGTCCGGGGCTTAGGTAAGTAATCATATGTCACAAAACCGTTAAAGCTCCTGTTCAAAAATGATGCTCCGAAATAAACTTATGTCACCTCAGTGATACATTTTGGAATGGTACCTAAAGTTTAAAGCAGAAATAGGGGCACTTTTGAAATTTTCATTTTTTGACCAATTCGATAGGTCCGGGGCTTAGGTAAGTTATCATATGTCACAAAACCGTTAAAGCTCCTGTTCAAAAATTATGCTCCGAAATAAACTTCTGTCACATCAGTGCTACATATTGCAATGGTACCTAAAGTTTAAAGCTGAAATTGGTGCTCTTTTAAAATTTTCATTTTTGACCAATTCGATAGGTCCGGGGCTTAGGTAAGTTATCATATGTCACAAAACCGTTAAAGCTCCTGTTCAAAAATTATGCTCCGAAATCAACTTCTGTCACCTCAGTGATACATTTTGGAATGGTACCTAAAGTTTAAAGCAGAAATAGGGGCACTTTTGAAATTTTCATTTTTTGACCAATTCGATAGGTCCGGGGCTTAGGTAAGTTATCATATGTCACAAAACCGTTAAAGCTCCTGTTCAAAAATTATGCTCCGAAATAAACTTCTGTCACATCAGTGCTACATATTGCAATGGTACCTAAAGTTTAAAGCTGAAATTGGTGCTCTTTTAAAATTTTCATTTTTGACCAATTCGATAGGTCCGGGGCTTAAGTAAGTTATCATATGTCACAGAACCGTTAAAGCTTTTGTTCAAAAAGGATGCTTCTAAGCCAACTTCTGTCACCTCAGTGATACATTTTGTAATGGTACCTAAAGTTTAAAGCAGAAATAGGGGCACTTTTGAAATTTTCATTTTTGACCAATTCGATAAGTCCGGGGCTTAGGTAAGTTATCATATGTCACAAAACCGTTAAAGCTCCTGTTCAAAAATGATGCTACGAAATAAACTTATGTCACCTCAGTGATACATTTTGGAATGGTACCTAAAGTTTAAAGATGAAATTGGTGCAATTTTAAAATTTTCATTTTTGACCAATTCGATAGGTCCGGGGCTTATGTAAGTTATCATATGTCACAGAACCGTTAAAGCTCCTGTTCAAAAATGATGCTCAGAAGCCAACTTCTGTAACCTCAGAGATACATTTTGGAATGGTACCTAAAGTTTAAAGCAGAAATAGGGGGACTTTTGAAATTTTCATTTTTGACCAATTCGATAGGTCCAGGGCTTAGGTAAGTTATCATATGTCACAAAACCGTTAAAGCTCCTGTTCAAAAATTATGCTCCGAAATCAACTTCTGTCACCACAGTGATACATTTTGGAATGGTACCTAAAGTTTAAAGCAGAAATAGGGGCACTTTTGAAATTTTCATTTTTGACCAATTCAATAGGTCCGGGGCTTAGGTAAGTTATCATATGTCACAAAACCGTTAAAGCTCCTGTTCAAAAATTATGCTCCAAAATCAACTTCTGTCACCTCAGTGATACATTTTGGAATGGTACCTAAAGTTTAAAGCAGAAATAGGGGCACTTTTGAAATTTTCATTTTTGACCAATTCGATAGGTCCGGGGCTTAGGTAAGTTATCATATGTCACAAAACCGTTAAAGCTCCTGTTCAAAAATTATGCTCCAAAATAAACTTCTGTCACCTCAGTGCTACATATTGCAATGGTACCTAAAGTTTAAAGCTGAAATTGGTGCTCTTTTAAAATTTTCATTTTTGACCAATACGATAGGTCCGGGGCTTAGGTAAGTTAACATATGTCACAGAACCGTTAAAGCTCCTGTTCAAAAATGATGCTCCGAAATAAACTTATGTCACCTCAGTGATACATTTTGGAATGGTACCTAAAGTTTAAAGCTGAAATTGGTGCACTTTTAAAATTTTCATTTTTGACCAATTCGATAGGTCCGGGGCTTAGGTAAGTTAACATATGTCACAGAACCGTTAAAGCTCCTGTTCAAAAATGATGCTCCAAAGCCAACTTCTGTCACCTCAGTGATACATTTTGAAAAGGTACCTAAAGTTTAAAGCAGAAATTGTGGCACTTTTGAAATTTTCATTTTTGACCAATTCGATAGGTCTGGGACTTAGGTAAGTTATCATATGTCACAGAACCGTTAAAGCTCCTGTTCAAAAATGATGCTCAGAAGCCAACTTCTGTCACCTCAGTGATACATTTTGGAATGGTACCTAAAGTTTAAAGCAGAAATAGGGGCACTTTTGAAATTTTCATTTTTGACCAATTCGATAGTTCCGGGGCTTAGGTAAGCTATCATATGTCACAAAACCATTAAAGCTCCTGTTCAAAAATTATGCTCCGAAATCAACTTCTGTCACCTCAGTGATACATTTTGGAATGGTACCTAAAGTTTAAAGCAGAAATAGGGGCACTTTTGAAATTTTCATTTTTGACCAATTCAATAGGTCCGGGGCTTAGGTAAGTTATCATATGTCACAAAACCGTTAAAGCTCCTGTTCAAAAATTATGCTCCGAAATCAACTTCTGTCACCTCAGTGATACATTTTGGAATGGTACTTAAAGTTTAAAGCAGAAATAGGGGCACTTTTGAAATTTTCATTTTTGACCAATTCGATAGGTCCGGGGCTTAAGTAAGTTATCATATGTCACAGAACCGTTAAAGCTTTTGTTCAAAAAGGATGCTTCTAAGCCAACTTCTCTCACCTCAGTGATACATTTTGTAATGGTACCTAAAGTTTAAAGCAGAAATAGGGGCACTTTTGAAATTTTCATTTTTGACCCATTCGATAGGTCCGGGGCTTAGGTAAGTTATCATATGTCACAAAACCGTTAAAGCTCCTGTTCAAAAATGATGCTCCGAAATAAACTTATGTCACCTCAGTGATACATTTTGGAATGGTACCTAAAGTTTAAAGCTGAAATTGGTGCAATTTTAAAATTTTCATTTTTGACCAATTTGATAGGTCCGGGGCTTATGTAAGTTATCATATGTCACAGAACCGTTAAAGCTCCTGTTCAAAAATTATGCTCAGAAGCCAACTTCTGTAACCTCAGAGATACATTTTGGAATGGTACCTAAAGTTTAAAGCAGAAATAGGGGGACTTTTGAAATTTTCATTTTTGACCAATTCGATAGGTCCGGGGCTTAGGTAAGTTATCATATGTCACAAAACCGTTAAAGCTCCTGTTCAAAAATTATTCTCCGAAATCAACTTCTGTCACCTCAGTGATACATTTTGGAATGGTACTTAAAGTTTAAAGCAGAAATAGGGGCACTTTTGAAATTTTCATTTTTGACCAATTCGATAGGTCCGGGGCTTAGGTAAGTTATCATATGTCACAAAACCGTTAAAGCTCCTGTTCAAAAATATGCTCTGAAATAAACTTATGTCACCTCAGTGATACATTTTGGAATGGTAGCTAAAGTTTAAAGCAGAAATTCGGGCACTTTTAAAATTTTCATTTTTGACCAATTCGATAGGTCCGGGGCTTAGGTAAGTTAACATATGTCACAGAACCGTTAAAGCTCCTGTTCAAAAATGATGCTCCGAAGCCAACTTCTGTCACCTCAGTGATACATTTTGGAATGGTACCTAAAGTTCAAAGCAGAAATAGGGGCACTTTTGAAATTTTCATTTTTGACCAATTCGATAGGTCCGGGGGGCTTAGGAAGTTATCATATGTCACAAAACCGTTAAAGCTCCTGTTCAAAAATTATGCTCCGAAATCAACTTCTGTCACCTCAGTGCTACATATTGCAATGGTACCTAAAGTTTAAAGCAGAAATTGGGGCTCTTTTAAAATTTTCATTTTTAACCAATTCGATAGGTCCGCGGCTTAGGTAAGTTATCATATGTCACAAAACCGTTAAAGCTCCTTTTCAAAAATGATGCTCAGAAGCCAAATTCTTTCACCTCAGTGATACATTTTGGAATGGTACCTAAAGTTTAAAGCAGAAATAGGGGCACTTTTGAAATTTTCATTTTTGACCAATTCGATAGGTCCGGGGCTTAGGTAAGTTATCATATGTCACAAAACCGTTAAAGCTCCTGTTCAAAAATTATGCTCCGAAATCAACTTCTGTCACCTCAGTGATACATTTTGGAATGGTACTTAAAGTTTAAAGCAGAAATCGGGGCACTTTTGACATTTTCATTTTTGACCAATTCGATAGGTCTGGGGCTTAAGTAAGTTATCATATGTCACAGAACCGTTAAAGATTTTGTTCAAAAAGGATGCTTCTAAGCCAACTTCTGTCACCTCAGTGATACATTTTGTAATGGTACCTAAAGTTTAAAGCAGAAATAGGGGCACTTTTGAAATGTTCCTTTTTGACCAATTCGATAGGTCCGGGGCTTAGGTAAGTTATCATATGTCACAAAACCGTTAAAGCTCCTGTTCAAAAATGATGCTCCGAAATAAACTTATGTCACCTCAGTGATACATTTTGGAATGGTACCTAAAGTTTAAAGCTGAAATTGGTGCAATTTTAAAATTTTCATTTTTTGACCAATTCGATAGGTCCGGGGCTTATGTAAGTTATCATATGTCACAGAACCGTTAAAGCTCCTGTTCAAAAATGATGCTCAGAAGCCAACTTCTATAACCTCAGTGATACATTTTGGAATGGTACCTAAAGTTTAAAGCAGAAATAGGGGGACTTTTGAAATTTTAATTTTTGACCAATTCGATAGGTCCGGGGCTTAGGTAAGTTATCATATGTCACAAAACCGTTAAAGCTCCTGTTCAAAAATTATGCTCCGAAATCAACTTCTGTCACCTCAGTGATACATTTTGGAATGGTACCTAAAGTTTAAAGCAGAAATAGGGGCACTTTTGAAATTTTCATTTTTTACCAATTCGATAGGTCCGGGGCTTAGGTAAGTTATCATATGTCACAAAACCGTTAAAGCTCCTGTTCAAAAATTATGCTCCGAAATCAACTTCTGTCACCACAGTGATACATTTTGGAATGGTACCTAAAGTTTAAAGCAGAAATAGGGGCACTTTTGAAATTTTCATTTTTGACCAATTCAATAGGTCCGGGGCTTAGGTAAGTTATCATATGTCACAAAACCGTTAAAGCTCCTGTTCAAAAATTATGCTCCGAAATCAACTTCTGTCACCTCAGTGATACATTTTGGAATGGTACTTAAAGTTTAAAGCAGAAATAGGGGCACTTTTGAAATTTTCATTTTTGACCAATTCGATAGGTCCGGGGCTTAGGTAAGTTATCATATGTCACAAAACCGTTAAAGCTCCTGTTCAAAAATTATGCTCCGAAATCAACTTCTGTCACCACAGTGATACATTTTGGAATGGTACCTAAAGTTTAAAGCAGAAATAGGGGCACTTTTGAAATTTTCATTTTTGACCAATTCAATAGGTCCGGGGCTTAGGTAAGTTATCATATGTCACAAAACCGTTAAAGCTCCTGTTCAAAAATTATTCTCCAAAATCAACTTCTGTCACCTCAGTGATACATTTTGGAATGGTACTTAAAGTTTAAAGCAGAAATAGGGGCACTTTTGAAATTTTCATTTTTGACCAATTCGATAGGTCCGGGGCTTAGGTAAGTTATCATATGTCACAAAACCGTTAAAGCTCCTGTTCAAAAATGATGCTCCGAAATAAACTTATGTCACCTCAGTGATACATTTTGGAATGGTACCTAAAGTTTAAAGCTGAAATTGGTGCAATTTTAAAATTTTCATTTTTGACCAATTCGATAGGTCCGGGGCTTATGTAAGTTATCATATGTCACAGAACCGTTAAAGCTCCTGTTCAAAAATGATGCTCAGAAGCCAACTTCTATAACCTCAGTGATACATTTTGGAATGGTACCTGAAGTTTAAAGCAGAAATAGGGGCACTTTTGAAATTTTCATTTTTTGACCAATTCGATAGGTCCGGGGCTTAGGTAAGTTATCATATGTCACAAAACCGTTAAAGCTCCTGTTCAAAAATTATGCTCCGAAATAAACTTCTGTCACCTCAGTGCTACATATTGCAATGGTACCTAAAGTTTAAAGCTGAAATTGGTGCTCTTTTAAAATTTTCATTTTTGACCAATTCGATAGGTCCGGGGCTTAGGTAAGTTATCATATGTCACAAAACCGTTAAAGCTCCTGTTCAAAAATTATGCTCCGAAATCAACTTCTGTCACCTCAGTGATACATTTTGGAATGGTACTTAAAGTTTAAAGCAGAAATAGGGGCACTTTTGAAATTTTCATTTTTGACCAATTCAATAGGTCCTGGGCTTAAGTAAGTTATCATATGTCACAGAACCGTTAAAGCTTTTGTTCAAAAAGGATGCTTCTAAGCCAACTTCTGTCACCTCAGTGATACATTTTGTAATGGTACCTAAAGTTTAAAGCAGAAATAGGGGCACTTTTGAAATTTTCATTTTTGACCAATTCGATAGGTCCGGGGCTTAGGTAAGTTATCATATGTCACAAAACCGTTAAAGCTCCTGTTCAAAAATGATGCACCGAAATAAACTTATGTCACCTCAGTGATACATTTTGGAATGGTACCTAAAGTTTAAAGCTGAAATTGGTGCAATTTTAAAATTTTCATTTTTGACCAATTCGATAGGTCCGGGGCTTATGTAAGTTATCATATGTCACAGAACCGTTAAAGCTCCTGTTCAAAAATGATGCTCAGAAGCCAACTTCTGTAACCTCAGAGATACATTTTGGAATGGTACCTAAAGTTTAAAGCAGAAATAGGGGGACTTTTGAAATTTTCATTTTTGACCAATTCGATAGGTCCGGGGCTTAGGTAAGTTATCATATGTCACAAAACCGTTAAAGCTCCTGTTCAAAAATTATGCTCCGAAATCAACTTCTGTCACCACAGTGATACATTTTGGAATGGTACCTAAAGTTTAAAGCAGAAATAGGGGCACTTTTGAAATTTTCATTTTTGACCAATTCAATAGGTCCGGGGCTTAGGTAAGTTATCATATGTCACAAAACCGTTAAAGCTCCTGTTCAAAAATTATGCTCCGAAATCAACTTCTGTCACCTCAGTGATACATTTTGGAATGGTACCTAAAGTTTAAAGCAGAAATAGGGGCACTTTTGAAATTTTCATTTTTGACCAATTCGATAGGTCCGGGGCTTAGGTAAGTTATCATATGTCACAAAACCGTTAAAGCTCCTGTTCAAAAATTATGCTCCGAAATCAACTTCTGTCACCTCAGTGATACATTTTGGAATGGTACTTAAAGTTTAAAGCAGAAATAGGGGCACTTTTGACATTTTCATTTTTGACCAATTCGATAGGTCTGGGGCTTAAGTAAGTTATCATATGTCACAGAACCGTTAAAGATTTTGTTCAAAAAGGATGCTTCTAAGCCAACTTCTGTCACCTCAGTGATACATTTTGTAATGGTACCTAAAGTTTAAAGCAGAAATAGGGGCACTTTTGAAATTTTCCTTTTTGACCAATTCGATAGGTCCGGGGCTTAGGTAAGTTATCATATGTCACAAAACCGTTAAAGCTCCTGTTCAAAAATGATGCTCCGAAATAAACTTATGTCACCTCAGTGATACATTTTGGAATGGTACCTAAAGTTTAAAGCTGAAATTGGTGCAATTTTAAAATTTTCATTTTTGACCAATTCGATAGGTCCGGGGCTTATGTAAGTTATCATATGTCACAGAACCGTTAAAGCTCCTGTTCAAAAATGATGCTCAGAAGCCAACTTCTGTAACCTCAGAGATACATTTTGGAATGGTACCTAAAGTTTAAAGCAGAAATAGGGGGACTTTTGAAATTTTCATTTTTGACCAATTCGATAGGTCCGGGGCTTAGGTAAGTTATCATATGTCACAAAACCGTTAAAGCTACTGTTCAAAAATTATGCTCCGAAATCAACTTCTGTCACCACAGTGATACATTTTGGAATGGTACCTAAAGTTTAAAGCAGAAATAGGGGCACTTTTGACATTTTCATTTTTGACCAATTCAATAGGTCCGGGGCTTAGGTAAGTTATCATATGTCACAAAACCGTTAAAGCTCCTGTTCAAAAATTATGCTCCGAAATCAACTTCTGTCACCTCAGTGATACATTTTGGAATGGTACCTAAAGTTTAAAGCAGAAATAGGGGCACTTTTGAAATTTTCATTTTTGACCAATTCGATAGGTCCGGGGTTTAGGTAGGTTATCATATGTCACAAAACCGTTAAAGCTCCTGTTCAAAAATTATGCTCCAAAATAAACTTCTGTCACCTCAGTGCTACATATTGCAATGGTACCTAAAGTTTAAAGCTGAAATTGGTGCTCTTTTAAAATTTTCATTTTTGACCAATTCGATAGGTCCGGGGCTTAGGTAAGTTATCATATGTCACAAAACCGTTAAAGCTCCTGTTCAAAAATTATGCTCCGAAATCAACTTCTGTCACCTCAGTGATAAATTTTGGAATGGTACCTAAAGTTTAAAGCAGAAATAGGGGCACTTTTGAAATTTTCATTTTTTACCAATTCGATAGGACCGGGGCTTAGGTAAGTTATCATATGTCACAAAACCGTTAAAGCTCCTGTTCAAAAATTATGCTCCGAAATAAACTTCTGTCACCTCAGTGCTACATATTGCAATGGTACCTAAAGTTTAAAGCAGAAATTCGGGCACTTTTAAAATTTTCATTTTTGACCAATTCGATAGGTCCGGGGCTTAGGTAAGTTAACATATGTCACAGAACCGTTAAAGCTCCTGTTCAAAAATGATGCTCCGAAGCCAACTTCTGTCACCTCAGTGATACATTTTGGAATGGTACCTAAAGTTCAAAGCAGAAATAGGGGCACTTTTGAAATTTTCATTTTTGACCAATTCGATAGGTCCGGGGGGCTTAGGAAGTTATCATATGTCACAAAACCGTTAAAGCTCCTGTTCAAAAATTATGCTCCGAAATCAACTTCTGTCACCTCAGTGCTACATATTGCAATGGTACCTAAAGTTTAAAGCAGAAATTGGGGCACTTTTAAATTTTCATTTTTAACCAATTTGATAGGTCCGCGGCTTAGGTAAGTTATCATATGTCACAAAACCGTTAAAGCTCCTTTTCAAAAATGATGCTCAGAAGCCAAATTCTTTCACCTCAGTGATACATTTTGGAATGGTACCTAAAGTTTAAAGCAGAAATAGGGGCACTTTTGAAATTTTCATTTTTGACCAATTCGATAGGTCCGGGGCTTAGGTAAGTTATCATATGTCACAAAACCGTTAAAGCTCCTGTTCAAAAATTATGCTCCGAAATCAACTTCTGTCACCTCAGTGATACATTTTGGAATGGTACTTAAAGTTTAAAGCAGAAATCGGGGCACTTTTGACATTTTCATTTTTGACCAATTCGATAGGTCTGGGGCTTAAGTAAGTTATCATATGTCACAGAACCGTTAAAGATTTTGTTCAAAAAGGATGCTTCTAAGCCAACTTCTGTCACCTCAGTGATACATTTTGTAATGGTACCTAAAGTTTAAAGCAGAAATAGGGGCACTTTTGAAATGTTCCTTTTTGACCAATTCGATAGGTCCGGGGCTTAGGTAAGTTATCATATGTCACAAAACCGTTAAAGCTCCTGTTCAAAAATGATGCTCCGAAATAAACTTATGTCACCTCAGTGATACATTTTGGAATGGTACCTAAAGTTTAAAGCTGAAATTGGTGCAATTTTAAAATTTTCATTTTTGACCAATTCGATAGGTCCGGGGCTTATGTAAGTTATCATATGTCACAGAACCGTTAAAGCTCCTGTTCAAAAATGATGCTCAGAAGCCAACTTCTATAACCTCAGTGATACATTTTGGAATGGTACCTAAAGTTTAAAGCAGAAATAGGGGGACTTTTGAAATTTTAATTTTTGACCAATTCGATAGGTCCGGGGCTTAGGTAAGTTATCATATGTCACAAAACCGTTAAAGCTCCTGTTCAAAAATTATGCTCCGAAATCAACTTCTGTCACCTCAGTGATACATTTTGGAATGGTACCTAAAGTTTAAAGCAGAAATAGGGGCACTTTTGAAATTTTCATTTTTTACCAATTCGATAGGTCCGGGGCTTAGGTAAGTTATCATATGTCACAAAACCGTTAAAGCTCCTGTTCAAAAATTATGCTCCGAAATCAACTTCTGTCACCACAGTGATACATTTTGGAATGGTACCTAAAGTTTAAAGCAGAAATAGGGGCACTTTTGAAATTTTCATTTTTGACCAATTCAATAGGTCCGGGGCTTAGGTAAGTTATCATATGTCACAAAACCGTTAAAGCTCCTGTTCAAAAATTATGCTCCGAAATCAACTTCTGTCACCTCAGTGATACATTTTGGAATGGTACTTAAAGTTTAAAGCAGAAATAGGGGCACTTTTGAAATTTTCATTTTTGACCAATTCGATAGGTCCGGGGCTTAGGTAAGTTATCATATGTCACAAAACCGTTAAAGCTCCTGTTCAAAAATTATGCTCCGAAATCAACTTCTGTCACCACAGTGATACATTTTGGAATGGTACCTAAAGTTTAAAGCAGAAATAGGGGCACTTTTGAAATTTTCATTTTTGACCAATTCAATAGGTCCGGGGCTTAGGTAAGTTATCATATGTCACAAAACCGTTAAAGCTCCTGTTCAAAAATTATTCTCCGAAATCAACTTCTGTCACCTCAGTGATACATTTTGGAATGGTACTTAAAGTTTAAAGCAGAAATAGGGGCACTTTTGAAATTTTCATTTTTGACCAATTCGATAGGTCCGGGGCTTAGGTAAGTTATCATATGTCACAAAACCGTTAAAGCTCCTGTTCAAAAATATGCTCTGAAATAAACTTATGTCACCTCAGTGATACATTTTGGAATGGTAGCTAAAGTTTAAAGCAGAAATTCGGGCACTTTTAAAATTTTCATTTTTGACCAATTCGATAGGTCCGGGGCTTAGGTAAGTTAACATATGTCACAGAACCGTTAAAGCTCCTGTTCAAAAATGATGCTCCGAAGCCAACTTCTGTCACCTCAGTGATACATTTTGGAATGGTACCTAAAGTTCAAAGCAGAAATAGGGGCACTTTTGAAATTTTCATTTTTGACCAATTCGATAGGTCCGGGGCTTAGGTAAGTTATCATATGTCACAAAACCGTTAAAGCTCCTATTCAAAAATTATGCTCCGAAATCAACTTCTGTCACCACAGTGATACATTTTGGAATGGTACCTAAAGTTTAAAGCAGAAATAGGGGCACTTTTGAAATTTTCATTTTTGACCAATTCAATAGGTCCGGGGCTTAGGTAAGTTATCATATGTCACAAAACCGTTAAAGCTCCTGTTCAAAAATTATTCTCCGAAATCAACTTCTGTCACCTCAGTGATACATTTTGGAATGGTACTTAAAGTTTAAAGCAGAAATAGGGGCACTTTTGAAATTTTCATTTTTGACCAATTCGATAGGTCCGGGGCTTAGGTAAGTTATCATATGTCACAAAACCGTTAAAGCTCCTGTTCAAAAATATGCTCTGAAATAAACTTATGTCACCTCAGTGATACATTTTGGAATGGTAGCTAAAGTTTAAAGCAGAAATTCGGGCACTTTTAAAATTTTCATTTTTGACCAATTCGATAGGTCCGGGGCTTAGGTAAGTTAACATATGTCACAGAACCGTTAAAGCTCCTGTTCAAAAATGATGCTCCGAAGCCAACTTCTGTCACCTCAGTGATACATTTTGGAATGGTACCTAAAGTTCAAAGCAGAAATAGGGGCACTTTTGAAATTTTCATTTTTGACCAATTCGATAGGTCCGGGGGGCTTAGGAAGTTATCATATGTCACAAAACCGTTAAAGCTCCTGTTCAAAAATTATGCTCCGAAATCAACTTCTGTCACCTCAGTGCTACATATTGCAATGGTACCTAAAGTTTAAAGCAGAAATTGGGGCACTTTTAAAATTTTCATTTTTAACCAATTCGATAGGTCCGCGGCTTAGGTAAGTTATCATATGTCACAAAACCGTTAAAGCTCCTTTTCAAAAATGATGCTCAGAAGCCAACTTCTTTCACCTCAGTGATACATTTTGGAATGGTACCTAAAGTTTAAAGCAGAAATAGGGGCACTTTTGAAATTTTCATTTTTGACCAATTCGATAGGTCCGGGGCTTAGGTAAGTTATCATATGTCACAAAACCGTTAAAGCTCCTGTTCAAAAATTATGCTCCGAAATCAACTTCTGTCACCTCAGTGATACATTTTGGAATGGTACTTAAAGTTTAAATCAGAAATCGGGGCACTTTTGACATTTTCATTTTTGACCAATTCGATAGGTCTGGGGCTTAAGTAAGTTATCATATGTCACAGAACCGTTAAAGATTTTGTTCAAAAAGGATGCTTCTAAGCCAACTTCTGTCACCTCAGTGATACATTTTGTAATGGTACCTAAAGTTTAAAGCAGAAATAGGGGCACTTTTGAAATGTTCCTTTTTGACCAATTCGATAGGTCCGGGGCTTAGGTAAGTTATCATATGTCACAAAACCGTTAAAGCTCCTGTTCAAAAATGATGCTCCGAAATAAACTTATGTCACCTCAGTGATACATTTTGGAATGGTACCTAAAGTTTAAAGCTGAAATTGGTGCAATTTTAAAATTTTCATTTTTGACCAATTCGATAGGTCCGGGGCTTATGTAAGTTATCATATGTCACAGAACCGTTAAAGCTCCTGTTCAAAAATGATGCTCAGAAGCCAACTTCTCTCACCTCAGTGATACATTTTGTAATGGTACCTAAAGTTTAAAGCAGAAATAGGGGCACTTTTGAAATTTTCATTTTTGACCAATTCGATAGGTCCGGGGCTTAGGTAAGTTATCATATGTCACAAAACCGTTAAAGCTCCTGTTCAAAAATGATGCTCCGAAATAAACTTATGTCACCTCAGTGATACATTTTGGAATGGTACCTAAAGTTTAAAGCAGAAATAGGGGGACTTTTGAAATTTTCATTTTTGACCAATTCGATAGGTCCGGGGCTTAGGTAAGTTATCATATGTCACAAAACCGTTAAAGCTCCTGTTCAAAAATTATGCTCCGAAATCAACTTCTGTCACCACAGTGATACATTTTGGAATGGTACCTATAGTTTAAAGCAGAAATAGGGGCACTTTTGAAATTTTCATTTTTGACCAATTCGATAGGTCCGGGGCTTAGGTAAGTTATCATATGTCACAAAACCGTTAAAGCTCCTGTTCAAAAATATGCTCTGAAATAAACTTATGTCACCTCAGTGATACATTTTGGAATGGTAGCTAAAGTTTAAAGCAGAAATTCGGGCACTTCTAAAATTTTCATTTTTGACCAATTCGATAGGTCCGGGGCTTAGGTAAGTTAACATATGTCACAGAACCGTTAAAGCTCCTGTTCAAAAATGATGCTCCGAAGCCAACTTCTGTCACCTCAGTGATACATTTTGGAATGGTACCTAAAGTTCAAAGCAGAAATAGGGGCACTTTTGAAATTTTCATTTTTGACCAATTCGATAGGTCCGGGGCTTAGGTAAGTTATCATATGTCACAAAACCGTTAAAGCTCCTATTCAAAAATTATGCTCCGAAATCAACTTCTGTCACCACAGTGATACATTTTGGAATGGTACCTAAAGTTTAAAGCAGAAATAGGGGCACTTTTGAAATTTTCATTTTTGACCAATTCAATAGGTCCGGGGCTTAGGTAAGTTATCATATGTCACAAAACCGTTAAAGCTCCTGTTCAAAAATTATTCTCCGAAATCAACTTCTGTCACCTCAGTGATACATTTTGGAATGGTACTTAAAGTTTAAAGCAGAAATAGGGGCACTTTTGAAATTTTCATTTTTGACCAATTCGATAGGTCCGGGGCTTAGGTAAGTTATCATATGTCACAAAACCGTTAAAGCTCCTGTTCAAAAATATGCTCTGAAATAAACTTATGTCACCTCAGTGATACATTTTGGAATGGTAGCTAAAGTTTAAAGCAGAAATTCGGGCACTTTTAAAATTTTCATTTTTGACCAATTCGATAGGTCCGGGGCTTAGGTAAGTTAACATATGTCACAGAACCGTTAAAGCTCCTGTTCAAAAATGATGCTCCGAAGCCAACTTCTGTCACCTCAGTGATACATTTTGGAATGGTACCTAAAGTTCAAAGCAGAAATAGGGGCACTTTTGAAATTTTCATTTTTGACCAATTCGATAGGTCCGGGGGGCTTAGGAAGTTATCATATGTCACAAAACCGTTAAAGCTCCTGTTCAAAAATTATGCTCCGAAATCAACTTCTGTCACCTCAGTGCTACATATTGCAATGGTACCTAAAGTTTAAAGCAGAAATTGGGGCACTTTTAAAATTTTCATTTTTAACCAATTCGATAGGTCCGCGGCTTAGGTAAGTTATCATATGTCACAAAACCGTTAAAGCTCCTTTTCAAAAATGATGCTCAGAAGCCAACTTCTTTCACCTCAGTGATACATTTTGGAATGGTACCTAAAGTTTAAAGCAGAAATAGGGGCACTTTTGAAATTTTCATTTTTGACCAATTCGATAGGTCCGGGGCTTAGGTAAGTTATCATATGTCACAAAACCGTTAAAGCTCCTGTTCAAAAATTATGCTCCGAAATCAACTTCTGTCACCTCAGTGATACATTTTGGAATGGTACTTAAAGTTTAAATCAGAAATCGGGGCACTTTTGACATTTTCATTTTTGACCAATTCGATAGGTCTGGGGCTTAAGTAAGTTATCATATGTCACAGAACCGTTAAAGATTTTGTTCAAAAAGGATGCTTCTAAGCCAACTTCTGTCACCTCAGTGATACATTTTGTAATGGTACCTAAAGTTTAAAGCAGAAATAGGGGCACTTTTGAAATGTTCCTTTTTGACCAATTCGATAGGTCCGGGGCTTAGGTAAGTTATCATATGTCACAAAACCGTTAAAGCTCCTGTTCAAAAATGATGCTCCGAAATAAAATTATGTTACCTCAGTGATACATTTTGGAATGGTACCTAAAGTTTAAAGCTGAAATTGGTGCAATTTTAAAATTTTCATTTTTGACCAATTCGATAGGTCCGGGGCTTATGTAAGTTATCATATGTCACAGAACCGTTAAAGCTCCTGTTCAAAAATGATGCTCAGAAGCCAACTTCTCTCACCTCAGTGATACATTTTGTAATGGTACCTAAAGTTTAAAGCAGAAATAGGGGCACTTTTGAAATTTTCATTTTTGACCAATTCGATAGGTCCGGGGCTTAGGTAAGTTATCATATGTCACAAAACCGTTAAAGCTCCTGTTCAAAAATGATGCTCCGAAATAAACTTATGTCACCTCAGTGATACATTTTGGAATGGTACCTAAAGTTTAAAGCAGAAATAGGGGGACTTTTGAAATTTTCATTTTTGACCAATTCGATAGGTCCGGGGCTTAGGTAAGTTATCATATGTCACAAAACCGTTAAAGCTCCTGTTCAAAAATTATGCTCCGAAATCAACTTCTGTCACCACAGTGATACATTTTGGAATGGTACCTATAGTTTAAAGCAGAAATAGGGGCACTTTTGAAATTTTCATTTTTGACCAATTCAATAGGTCCGGGGCTTAGGTAAGTTATCATATGTCACAAAACCGTTAAAGCTCCTGTTCAAAAATTATTCTCCGAAATCAACTTCTGTCACCTCAGTGATACATTTTGGAATGGTACTTGAAGTTTAAAGCAGAAATAGGGGCACTTTTGAAATTTTCATTTTTGACCAATTCGATAGGTCCGGGGCTTAGGTAAGTTATCATATGTCACAAAACCGTTAAAGCTCCTGTTCAAAAATATGCTCTGAAATAAACTTATGTCACCTCAGTGATACATTTTGGAATGGTAGCTAAAGTTTAAAGCAGAAATTCGGGCACTTTTAAAATTTTCATTTTTGACCAATTCGATAGGTCCAGGGCTTAGGTAAGTTAACATATGTCACAGAACCGTTAAAGCTCCTGTTCAAAAATGATGCTCCGAAGCCAACTTCTGTCACCTCAGTGATACATTTTGGAAATGGTACCTAAAGTTCAAAGCAGAAATAGGGGCACTTTTGAAATTTTCATTTTTGACCAATTCGATAGGTCCGGGGCTTAGGTAAGTTATCATATGTCACAAAACCGTTAAAGCTCCTATTCAAAAATTATGCTCCGAAATCAACTTCTGTCACCACAGTGATACATTTTGGAATGGTACCTAAAGTTTAAAGCAGAAATAGGGGCACTTTTGAAATTTTCATTTTTGACCAATTCAATAGGTCCGGGGCTTAGGTAAGTTATCATATGTCACAAAACCGTTAAAGCTCCTGTTCAAAAATTATTCTCCGAAATCAACTTCTGTCACCTCAGTGATACATTTTGGAATGGTACTTAAAGTTTAAAGCAGAAATAGGGGCACTTTTGAAATTTTCATTTTTGACCAATTCGATAGGTCCGGGGCTTAGGTAAGTTATCATATGTCACAAAACCGTTAAAGCTCCTGTTCAAAAATATGCTCTGAAATAAACTTATGTCACCTCAGTGATACATTTTGGAATGGTAGCTAAAGTTTAAAGCAGAAATTGGGGCACTTTTAAAATTTTCATTTTTAACCAATTCGATAGGTCCGCGGCTTAGGTAAGTTATCATATGTCACAAAACCGTTAAAGCTCCTTTTCAAAAATGATGCTCAGAAGCCAACTTCTTTCACCTCAGTGATACATTTTGGAATGGTACCTAAAGTTTAAAGCAGAAATAGGGGCACTTTTGAAATTTTCATTTTTGACCAATTCGATAGGTCCGGGGCTTAGGTAAGTTATCATATGTCACAAAACCGTTAAAGCTCCTGTTCAAAAATTATGCTCCGAAATCAACTTCTGTCACCTCAGTGATACATTTTGGAATGGTACTTAAAGTTTAAATCAGAAATCGGGGCACTTTTGACATTTTCATTTTTGACCAATTCGATAGGTCTGGGGCTTAAGTAAGTTATCATATGTCACAGAACCGTTAAAGATTTTGTTCAAAAAGGATGCTTCTAAGCCAACTTCTGTCACCTCAGTGATACATTTTGTAATGGTACCTAAAGTTTAAAGCAGAAATAGGGGCACTTTTGAAATGTTCCTTTTTGACCAATTCGATAGGTCCGGGGCTTAGGTAAGTTATCATATGTCACAAAACCGTTAAAGCTCCTGTTCAAAAATTATGCTCCGAAATCAACTTCTGTCACCTCAGTGATACATTTTGGAATGGTACCTAAAGTTTAAAGCAGAAATAGGGGCACTTTTGAAATTTTCATTTTTTACCAATTCGATAGGTCCGGGGCTTAGGTAAGTTATCATATGTCACAAAACCGTTAAAGCTCCTGTTCAAAAATTATGCTCCGAAATAAACTTCTGTCACCTCAGTGCTACATATTGCAATGGTACCTAAAGTTTAAAGCTGAAATTGGTGCTCTTATAAAATTTTCATTTTTGACCAATTCGATAGGTCCGGGGCTTAGGTAAGTAATCATATGTCACAAAACCGTTAAAGCTCCTGTTCAAAAATGATGCTCCGAAATAAACTTATGTCACCTCAGTGATACATTTTGGAATGGTACCTAAAGTTTAAAGCAGAAATAGGGGCACTTTTGAAATTTTCATTTTTTGACCAATTCGATAGGTCCGGGGCTTAGGTAAGTTATCATATGTCACAAAACCGTTAAAGCTCCTGTTCAAAAATTATGCTCCGAAATCAACTTCTGTCACCACAGTGATACATTTTGGAATGGTACCTAAAGTTTAAAGCAGAAATAGGGGCACTTTTGAAATTTTCATTTTTGACCAATTCAATAGGTCCGGGGCTTAGGTAAGTTATCATATGTCACAAAACCGTTAAAGCTCCTGTTCAAAAATTATGCTCCGAAATCAACTTCTGTCACCTCAGTGATACATTTTGGAATGGTACTTAAAGTTTAAAGCAGAAATAGGGGCACTTTTGAAATTTTCATTTTTGACCAATTCGATAGGTCCGGGGCTTAAGTAAGTTATCATATGTCACAGAACCGTTAAAGCTTTTGTTCAAAAAGGATGCTTCTAAGCCAACTTCTCTCACCTCAGTGATACATTTTGTAATGGTACCTAAAGTTTAAAGCAGAAATAGGGGCACTTTTGAAATTTTCATTTTTGACCAATTCGATAGGTCCGGGGCTTAGGTAAGTTATCATATGTCACAAAACCGTTAAAGCTCCTGTTCAAAAATGATGCTCCGAAATAAACTTATGTCACCTCAGTGATACATTTTGGAATGGTACCTAAAGTTTAAAGCAGAAATAGGGGGACTTTTGAAATTTTCATTTTTGACCAATTCGATAGGTCCGGGGCTTAGGTAAGTTATCATATGTCACAAAACCGTTAAAGCTCCTGTTCAAAAATTATGCTCCGAAATCAACTTCTGTCACCACAGTGATACATTTTGGAATGGTACCTATAGTTTAAAGCAGAAATAGGGGCACTTTTGAAATTTTCATTTTTGACCAATTCAATAGGTCCGGGGCGTAAGTTATCATATGTCACAAAACCGTTAAAGCTCCTGTTCAAAAATTATTCTCCGAAATCAACTTCTGTCACCTCAGTGATACATTTTGGAATGGTACTTAAAGTTTAAAGCAGAAATAGGGGCACTTTTGAAATTTTCATTTTTGACCAATTCGATAGGTCCGGGGCTTAGGTAAGTTATCATATGTCACAAAACCGTTAAAGCTCCTGTTCAAAAATATGCTCTGAAATAAACTTATGTCACCTCAGTGATACATTTTGGAATGGTAGCTAAAGTTTAAAGCAGAAATTCGGGCACTTTTAAAATTTTCATTTTTGACCAATTCGATAGGTCTGAGGCTTAGGTAAGTTATCATATGTCACAAAACCGTTAAAGCTCCTGTTCAAAAATTATGCTCCGAAATCAACTTCTGTCACCTCAGTGATACATATTGCAATGGAACCTAAAGTTTAAAGCTGAAATTGGTGCACTTTTAAAATTTTCATTTTTGACCAATGCGATAGGTCCGGGGCTTAGGTAAATTATCATATGTCACAAAACCGTTAAAGCTCCTGTTAAAAAATGATGCTCCGAAATCAACTTCTGTCACCTCAGTGATACATTTTGGAATGGTGCCTAAAGTTTAAAGCAGAAATTGGTGCACTTTTGAAATTTTCATTTTTGACCAATTCGATAGGTCCGGGGCTTAGGTAAGTTATCATATGTCTCAAAACCGTTAAAGCTCCTGTTCAAAAAGGATGCTCCGAAATAAACTTCTGTCACCTCAGTGATACATTTTTTAATGGTACCTAAAGTTTAAAGCAGAAATAGGGGCACTTTTGAAATTTTCATTTTTGACCAATTCGATAGGTCCGGGGCTTAGGTAAGTTATCATATGTCACAAAACCGTTAAAGCTCCTGTTCAAAAATATGCTCTGAAATAAACTTATGTCACCTCAGTGATACATTTTGGAATGGTAGCTAAAGTTTAAAGCAGAAATTCGGGCACTTTTAAAATTTTCATTTTTGACCAATTCGATAGGTCCGGGGCTTAGGTAAGTTAACATATGTCACAGAACCGTTAAAGCTCCTGTTCAAAAATGATGCTCCGAAGCCAACTTCTGTCACCTCAGTGATACATTTTGGAATGGTACCTAAAGTTCAAAGCAGAAATAGGGGCACTTTTGAAATTTTCATTTTTGACCAATTCGATAGGTCCGGGGGGCTTAGGAAGTTATCATATGTCACAAAACCGTTAAAGCTCCTGTTCAAAAATTATGCTCCGAAATCAACTTCTGTCACCTCAGTGCTACATATTGCAATGGTACCTAAAGTTTAAAGCAGAAATTGGGGCACTTTTAAAATTTTCATTTTTAACCAATTCGATAGGTCCGCGGCTTAGGTAAGTTATCATATGTCACAAAACCGTTAAAGCTCCTTTTCAAAAATGATGCTCAGAAGCCAACTTCTTTCACCTCAGTGATACATTTTGGAATGGTACCTAAAGTTTAAAGCAGAAATAGGGGCACTTTTGAAATTTTCATTTTTGACCAATTCGATAGGTCCGGGGCTTAGGTAAGTTATCATATGTCACAAAACCGTTAAAGCTCCTGTTCAAAAATTATGCTCCGAAATCAACTTCTGTCACCTCAGTGATACATTTTGGAATGGTACTTAAAGTTTAAATCAGAAATCGGGGCACTTTTGACATTTTCATTTTTGACCAATTCGATAGGTCTGGGGCTTAAGTAAGTTATCATATGTCACAGAACCGTTAAAGATTTTGTTCAAAAAGGATGCTTCTAAGCCAACTTCTGTCACCTCAGTGATACATTTTGTAATGGTACCTAAAGTTTAAAGCAGAAATAGGGGCACTTTTGAAATGTTCCTTTTTGACCAATTCGATAGGTCCGGGGCTTAGGTAAGTTATCATATGTCACAAAACCGTTAAAGCTCCTGTTCAAAAATTATGCTCCGAAATCAACTTCTGTCACCTCAGTGATACATTTTGGAATGGTACCTAAAGTTTAAAGCAGAAATAGGGGCACTTTTGAAATTTTCATTTTTTACCAATTCGATAGGTCCGGGGCTTAGGTAAGTTATCATATGTCACAAAACCGTTAAAGCTCCTGTTCAAAAATTATGCTCCGAAATAAACTTCTGTCACCTCAGTGCTACATATTGCAATGGTACCTAAAGTTTAAAGCTGAAATTGGTGCTCTTATAAAATTTTCATTTTTGACCAATTCGATAGGTCCGGGGCTTAGGTAAGTAATCATATGTCACAAAACCGTTAAAGCTCCTGTTCAAAAATTATGCTCCGAAATAAACTTCTGTCACCTCAGTGCTACATATTGCAATGGTACCTAAAGTTTAAAGCTGAAATTGGTGCTCTTTTAAAATTTTCATTTTTGACCAATTCGATAGGTCCGGGGCTTAGGTAAGTTATCATATGTCACAAAACCGTTAAAGCTCCTGTTCAAAAATTATGCTCCGAAATCAACTTCTGTCACCTCAGTGATACATTTTGGAATGGTACTTAAAGTTTAAAGCAGAAATAGGGGCACTTTTGAAATTTTCATTTTTGACCAATTCAATAGGTCCTGGGCTTAAGTAAGTTATCATATGTCACAGAACCGTTAAAGCTTTTGTTCAAAAAGGATGCTTCTAAGCCAACTTCTGTCACCTCAGTGATACATTTTGGAATGGTACCTAAAGTTTAAAGCTGAAATTGGTGCAATTTAAAAATTTTCATTTTTGACCAATTCGATAGGTCCGGGGCTTATGTAAGTTATCATATGTCACAGAACCGTTAAAGCTCCTGTTCAAAAATGATGCTCAGAAGCCAACTTCTGTAACCTCAGAGATACATTTTGGAATGGTACCTAAAGTTTAAAGTAGAAATAGGGGGACTTTTGAAATTTTCATTTTTGACCAATTCGATAGGTCCGGGGCTTAGGTAAGTTATCATATGTCACAAAACCGTTAAAGCTCCTGTTCAAAAATTATGCTCAGAAATCAACTTCTGTCACCACAGTGATACATTTTGGAATGGTACCTAAAGTTTAAAGCAGAAATAGGGGCACTTTTGAAATTTTCATTTTTGACCAATTCAATAGGTCCGGGGCTTAGGTAAGTTATCATATGTCACAAAACCGTTAAAGCTCCTGTTCAAAAATGATGCTCCGAAATCAACTTCTGTCACCTCAGTGATACATTTTGGAATGGTACCTAAAGTTTAAAGCAGAAATAGGGGCACTTTTGAAATTTTCATTTTTGACCAATTCGATAGGTCCGGGGCTTAGGTAAGTTATCATATGTCACAAAACCGTTAAAGCTCCTGTTCAAAAATTATGCTCCGAAATCAACTTCTGTCAAATCAGTGATACATTTTGGAATGGTACTTAAAGTTTAAAGCAGAAATAGGGGCACTTTTGACATTTTCATTTTTGACCAATTCGATAGGTCTGGGGCTTAAGTAAGTTATCATATGTCACAGAACCGTTAAAGATTTTGTTCAAAAAGGATGCTTCTTAGCCAACTTCTGTCACCTCAGTGATACATTTTGTAATGGTACCTAAAGTTTAAAGCAGAAATAGGGGCACTTTTGAAATTTTCCTTTTTGACCAATTCGATAGGTCCGGGGCTTAGGTAAGTTATCATATGTCACAAAACCGTTAAAGCTCCTGTTCAAAAATGATGCTCCGAAATAAACTTATGTCACCTCAGTGATACATTTTGGAATGGTACCTAAAGTTTAAAGCTGAAATTGGTGCAATTTTAAAATTTTCATTTTTGACCAATTCGATAGGTCCGGGGCTTATGTAAGTTATCATATGTCACAGAACCGTTAAAGCTCCTGTTCAAAAATGATGCTCAGAAGCCAACTTCTGTAACCTCAGAGATACATTTTGGAATGGTACCTAAAGTTTAAAGCAGAAATAGGGGGACTTTTGAAATTTTCATTTTTGACCAATTCGATAGGTCCGGGGCTTAGGTAAGTTATCATATGTCACAAAACCGTTAAAGCTCCTGTTCAAAAATTATGCTCCGAAATCAACTTCTGTCACCACAGTGATACATTTTGGAATGGTACCTAAAGTTTAAAGCAGAAATAGGGGCACTTTTGAAATTTTCATTTTTGACCAATTCAATAGGTCCGGGGCTTAGGTAAGTTATCATATGTCACAAAACCGTTAAAGCTCCTATTCAAAAATTATGCTCCGAAATCAACTTCTGTCACCACAGTGATACATTTTGGAATGGTACCTAAAGTTTAAAGCAGAAATAGGGGCACTTTTGAAATTTTCATTTTTGACCAATTCAATAGGTCCGGGGCTTAGGTAAGTTATCATATGTCACAAAACCGTTAAAGCTCCTGTTCAAAAATTATTCTCCGAAATCAACTTCTGTCACCTCAGTGATACATTTTGGAATGGTACTTAAAGTTTAAAGCAGAAATAGGGGCACTTTTGAAATTTTCATTTTTGACCAATTCGATAGGTCCGGGGCTTAGGTAAGTTATCATATGTCACAAAACCGTTAAAGCTCCTGTTCAAAAATATGCTCTGAAATAAACTTATGTCACCTCAGTGATACATTTTGGAATGGTAGCTAAAGTTTAAAGCAGAAATTCGGGCACTTTTAAAATTTTCATTTTTGACCAATTCGATAGGTCCGGGGCTTAGGTAAGTTAACATATGTCACAGAACCGTTAAAGCTCCTGTTCAAAAATGATGCTCCGAAGCCAACTTCTGTCACCTCAGTGATACATTTTGGAATGGTACCTAAAGTTCAAAGCAGAAATAGGGGCACTTTTGAAATTTTCATTTTTGACCAATTCGATAGGTCCGGGGGGCTTAGGAAGTTATCATATGTCACAAAACCGTTAAAGCTCCTGTTCAAAAATTATGCTCCGAAATCAACTTCTGTCACCTCAGTGCTACATATTGCAATGGTACCTAAAGTTTAAAGCAGAAATTGGGGCACTTTTAAAATTTTCATTTTTAACCAATTCGATAGGTCCGGGGCTTAGGTAAGTTATCATATGTCACAAAACCGTTAAAGCTCCTGTTCAAAAATTATGCTCCGAAATCAACTTCTGTCACCACAGTGATACATTTTGGAATGGTACCTAAAGTTTAAAGCAGAAATAGGGGCACTTTTGAAATTTTCATTTTTGACCAATTCAATAGGTCCGGGGCTTAGGTAAGTTATCATATGTCACAAAACCGTTAAAGCTCCTGTTCAAAAATTATTCTCCGAAATCAACTTCTGTCACCTCAGTGATACATTTTGGAATGGTACTTAAAGTTTAAAGCAGAAATAGGGGCACTTTTGAAATTTTCATTTTTGACCAATTCGATAGGTACGGGGCTTAGGTAAGTTATCATATGTCACAAAACCGTTAAAGCTCCTGTTCAAAAATATGCTCTGAAATAAACTTATGTCACCTCAGTGATACATTTTGGAATGGTACTTAAAGTTTAAAGCAGAAATAGGGGCACTTTTAAAATTTTCATTTTTGACCAATTCGATAGGTCCGGGGCTTAGGTAAGTTAACATATGTCACAGAACCGTTAAAGCTCCTGTTCAAAAATGATGCTCCGAAGCCAACTTCTGTCACCTCAGTGATACATTTTGGAATGGTACCTAAAGTTCAAAGCAGAAATAGGGGCACTTTTGAAATTTTCATTTTTGACCAATTCGATAGGTCCGGGGGGCTTAGGAAGTTATCATATGTCACAAAACCGTTAAAGCTCCTGTTCAAAAATTATGCTCCGAAATCAACTTCTGTCACCTCAGTGCTACATATTGCAATGGTACCTAAAGTTTAAAGCAGAAATTGGGGCACTTTTAAAATTTTCATTTTTAACCAATTCGATAGGTCCGCGGCTTAGGTAAGTTATCATATGTCACAAAACCGTTAAAGCTCCTTTTCAAAAATGATGCTCAGAAGCCAACTTCTTTCACCTCAGTGATACATTTTGGAATGGTACCTAAAGTTTAAAGCAGAAATAGGGGCACTTTTGAAATTTTCATTTTTGACCAATTCGATAGGTCCGGGGCTTAGGTAAGTTATCATATGTCACAAAACCGTTAAAGCTCCTGTTCAAAAATTATGCTCCGAAATCAACTTCTGTCACCTCAGTGATACATTTTGGAATGGTACTTAAAGTTTAAAGCAGAAATCGGGGCACTTTTGACATTTTCATTTTTGACCAATTCGATAGGTCTGGGGCTTAAGTAAGTTATCATATGTCACAGAACCGTTAAAGATTTTGTTCAAAAAGGATGCTTCTAAGCCAACTTCTGTCACCTCAGTGATACATTTTGTAATGGTACCTAAAGTTTAAAGCAGAAATAGGGGCACTTTTGAAATGTTCCTTTTTGACCAATTCGATAGGTCCGGGGCTTAGGTAAGTTATCATATGTCACAAAACCGTTAAAGCTCCTGTTCAAAAATGATGCTCCGAAATAAACTTATGTCACCTCAGTGATACATTTTGGAATGGTACCTAAAGTTTAAAGCTGAAATTGGTGCAATTTTAAAATTTTCATTTTTGACCAATTCGATAGGTCCGGGGCTTATGTAAGTTATCATATGTCACAGAACCGTTAAAGCTCCTGTTCAAAAATGATGCTCAGAAGCCAACTTCTATAACCTCAGTGATACATTTTGGAATGGTACCTAAAGTTTAAAGCAGAAATAGGGGGACTTTTGAAATTTTCATTTTTGACCAATTCGATAGGTCCGGGGCTTAGGTAAGTTATCATATGTCACAAAACCGTTAAAGCTCCTGTTCAAAAATTAAGCTCCGAAATCAACTTCTGTCACCTCAGTGATACATTTTGGAATGGTACCTAAAGTTTAAAGCAGAAATAGGGGCACTTTTGAAATTTTCATTTTTTACCAATTCGATAGGTCCGGGGCTTAGGTAAGTTATCATATGTCACAAAACCGTTAAAGCTCCTGTTCAAAAATTATGCTCCGAAATAAACTTCTGTCACCTCAGTGCTACATATTGCAATGGTACCTAAAGTTTAAAGCTGAAATTGGTGCTCTTATAAAATTTTCATTTTTGACCAATTCGATAGGTCCGGGGCTTAGGTAAGTAATCATATGTCACAAAACCGTTAAAGCTCCTGTTCAAAAATGATGCTCCGAAATAAACTTATGTCACCTCAGTGATACATTTTGGAATGGTACCTAAAGTTTAAAGCAGAAATAGGGGCACTTTTGAAATTTTCATTTTTTGACCAATTCGATAGGTCCGGGGCTTAGGTAAGTTATCATATGTCACAAAACCGTTAAAGCTCCTGTTCATAAATTATGCTCCGAAATCAACTTCTATCACCTCAGTGATACATTTTGGAATGGTACTTAAAGTTTAAAGCAGAAATAGGGGCACTTTTGAAATTTTCATTTTTGACCAATTCGATAGGTCCGGGGCTTAAGTAAGTTATCATATGTCACAGAACCGTTAAAGCTTTTGTTCAAAAAGGATGCTTCTAAGCCAACTTCTGTCACCTCAGTGATACATTTTGTAATGGTACCTAAAGTTTAAAGCAGAAATAGGGGCACTTTTGAAATTTTCATTTTTGACCAATTCGATAGGTCCGGGGCTTAGGTAAGTTATCATATGTCACAAAACCGTTAAAGCTCCTGTTCAAAAATGATGCTCCGAAATAAACTTATGTCACCTCAGTGATACATTTTGGAATGGTACCTAAAGTTTAAAGCTGAAATTGGTGCAATTTTAAAATTTTCATTTTTGACCAATTCGATAGGTCCGGGGCTTAGGTAAGTTATCATATGTCACAAAACCGTTAAAGCTCCTGTTCAAAAATGATGCTCCGAAATAAACTTATGTCACCTCAGTGATACATTTTGGAATGGTACCTAAAGTTTAAAGCAGAAATAGGGGCACTTTTGAAATTTTCATTTTTGACCAATTCAATAGGTCCGGGGCTTAGGTAAGTTATCATATGTCACAAAACCGTTAAAGCTCCTGTTCAAAAATTATGCTCCGAAATCAACTTCTGTCACCTCAGTGATACATTTTGGAATGGTACCTAAAGTTTAAAGCAGAAATAGGGGCACTTTTGAAATTTTCATTTTTGACCAATTCGATAGGTCCGGGGCTTAGGTAAGTTATCATATGTCACAAAACCGTTAAAGCTCCTGTTCAAAAATTATGCTCCAAAATAAACTTCTGTCACCTCAGTGCTACATATTGCAATGGTACCTAAAGTTTAAAGCTGAAATTGGTGCTCTTTTAAAAATTTCATTTTTGACCAATTCGATAGGTCCGGGGCTTAGGTAAGTTATCATATGTCACAAAACCGTTAAAGCTCCTGTTAAAAAATGATGCTCCGAAATAAACTTATGTCACCTTAGTGATACATTTTGGAATGGTACCTAAAGTTTAAAGCTGAAATTGGTGCACTTTTAAAATTTTCACTTTTGACCAATTCGATAGGTCTGGGGCTTAAGTAAGTTATCATATGTCACAGAACCGTTAAAGCTCCTGTTCAAAAATGATGCTCCGAAATAAACTTATGTCACCTCAGTGATACATTTTGGAATGGTACCTAAAGTTTAAAGCAGAAATAGGGGCACTTTTGAAATTTTCATTTTTTGACCAATTCGATAGGTCCGGGGCTTAGGTAAGTTATCATATGTCACAAAACCGTTAAAGCTCCTGTTCATAAATTATGCTCCGAAATCAACTTCTATCACCTCAGTGATACATTTTGGAATGGTACTTAAAGTTTAAAGCAGAAATAGGGGCACTTTTGAAATTTTCATTTTTGACCAATTCGATAGGTCCGGGGCTTAAGTAAGTTATCATATGTCACAGAACCGTTAAAGCTTTTGTTCAAAAAGGATGCTTCTAAGCCAACTTCTGTCACCTCAGTGATACATTTTGTAATGGTACCTAAAGTTTAAAGCAGAAATAGGGGCACTTTTGAAATTTTCATTTTTGACCAATTCGATAGGTCCGGGGCTTAGGTAAGTTATCATATGTCACAAAACCGTTAAAGCTCCTGTTCAAAAATGATGCTCCGAAATAAACTTATGTCACCTCAGTGATACATTTTGGAATGGTACCTAAAGTTTAAAGCTGAAATTGGTGCAATTTTAAAATTTTCATTTTTGACCAATTCGATAGGTCCGGGGCTTAGGTAAGTTATCATATGTCACAAAACCGTTAAAGCTCCTGTTCAAAAATGATGCTCCGAAGCCAACTTCTGTCACCTCAGTGATACATTTTGGAATGGTACCTAAAGTTCAAAGCAGAAATAGGGGCACTTTTGAAATTTTCATTTTTGACCAATTCGATAGGTCCGGGGGGCTTAGGAAGTTATCATATGTCACAAAACCGTTAAAGCTCCTGTTCAAAAATTATGCTCCGAAATCAACTTCTGTCACCTCAGTGCTACATATTGCAATGGTACCTAAAGTTTAAAGCAGAAATTGGGGCACTTTTAAAATTTTCATTTTTAACCAATTCGATAGGTCCGCGGCTTAGGTAAGTTATCATATGTCACAAAACCGTTAAAGCTCCTTTTCAAAAATGATGCTCAGAAGCCAACTTCTTTCACCTCAGTGATACATTTTGGAATGGTACCTAAAGTTTAAAGCAGAAATAGGGGCACTTTTGAAATTTTCATTTTTGACCAATTCGATAGGTCCGGGGCTTAGGTAAGTTATCATATGTCACAAAACCGTTAAAGCTCCTGTTCAAAAATTATGCTCCGAAATCAACTTCTGTCACCTCAGTGATACATTTTGGAATGGTACTTAAAGTTTAAAGCAGAAATCGGGGCACTTTTGACATTTTCATTTTTGACCAATTCGATAGGTCTGGGGCTTAAGTAAGTTATCATATGTCACAGAACCGTTAAAGATTTTGTTCAAAAAGGATGCTTCTAAGCCAACTTCTGTCACCTCAGTGATACATTTTGTAATGGTACCTAAAGTTTAAAGCAGAAATAGGGGCACTTTTGAAATGTTCCTTTTTGACCAATTCGATAGGTCCGGGGCTTAGGTAAGTTATCATATGTCACAAAACCGTTAAAGCTCCTGTTCAAAAATGATGCTCCGAAATAAACTTATGTCACCTCAGTGATACATTTTGGAATGGTACCTAAAGTTTAAAGCTGAAATTGGTGCAATTTTAAAATTTTCATTTTTGACCAATTCGATAGGTCCGGGGCTTATGTAAGTTATCATATGTCACAGAACCGTTAAAGCTCCTGTTCAAAAATGATGCTCAGAAGCCAACTTCTATAACCTCAGTGATACATTTTGGAATGGTACCTAAAGTTTAAAGCAGAAATAGGGGGACTTTTGAAATTTTCATTTTTGACCAATTCGATAGGTCCGGGGCTTAGGTAAGTTATCATATGTCACAAAACCGTTAAAGCTCCTGTTCAAAAATTAAGCTCCGAAATCAACTTCTGTCACCTCAGTGATACATTTTGGAATGGTACCTAAAGTTTAAAGCAGAAATAGGGGCACTTTTGAAATTTTCATTTTTTACCAATTCGATAGGTCCGGGGCTTAGGTAAGTTATCATATGTCACAAAACCGTTAAAGCTCCTGTTCAAAAATTATGCTCCGAAATAAACTTCTGTCACCTCAGTGCTACATATTGCAATGGTACCTAAAGTTTAAAGCTGAAATTGGTGCTCTTATAAAATTTTCATTTTTGACCAATTCGATAGGTCCGGGGCTTAGGTAAGTAATCATATGTCACAAAACCGTTAAAGCTCCTGTTCAAAAATGATGCTCCGAAATAAACTTATGTCACCTCAGTGATACATTTTGGAATGGTACCTAAAGTTTAAAGCAGAAATAGGGGCACTTTTGAAATTTTCATTTTTTGACCAATTCGATAGGTCCGGGGCTTAGGTAAGTTATCATATGTCACAAAACCGTTAAAGCTCCTGTTCATAAATTATGCTCCGAAATCAACTTCTATCACCTCAGTGATACATTTTGGAATGGTACTTAAAGTTTAAAGCAGAAATAGGGGCACTTTTGAAATTTTCATTTTTGACCAATTCGATAGGTCCGGGGCTTAAGTAAGTTATCATATGTCACAGAACCGTTAAAGCTTTTGTTCAAAAAGGATGCTTCTAAGCCAACTTCTGTCACCTCAGTGATACATTTTGTAATGGTACCTAAAGTTTAAAGCAGAAATAGGGGCACTTTTGAAATTTTCATTTTTGACCAATTCGATAGGTCCGGGGCTTAGGTAAGTTATCATATGTCACAAAACCGTTAAAGCTCCTGTTCAAAAATGATGCTCCGAAATAAACTTATGTCACCTCAGTGATACATTTTGGAATGGTACCTAAAGTTTAAAGCTGAAATTGGTGCAATTTTAAAATTTTCATTTTTGACCAATTCGATAGGTCCGGGGCTTAGGTAAGTTATCATATGTCACAAAACCGTTAAAGCTCCTGTTCAAAAATGATGCTCCGAAATAAACTTATGTCACCTCAGTGATACATTTTGGAATGGTACCTAAAGTTTAAAGCAGAAATAGGGGCACTTTTGAAATTTTCATTTTTGACCAATTCAATAGGTCCGGGGCTTAGGTAAGTTATCATATGTCACAAAACCGTTAAAGCTCCTGTTCAAAAATTATGCTCCGAAATCAACTTCTGTCACCTCAGTGATACATTTTGGAATGGTACCTAAAGTTTAAAGCAGAAATAGGGGCACTTTTGAAATTTTCATTTTTGACCAATTCGATAGGTCCGGGGCTTAGGTAAGTTATCATATGTCACAAAACCGTTAAAGCTCCTGTTCAAAAATTATGCTCCAAAATAAACTTCTGTCACCTCAGTGCTACATATTGCAATGGTACCTAAAGTTTAAAGCTGAAATTGGTGCTCTTTTAAAAATTTCATTTTTGACCAATTCGATAGGTCCGGGGCTTAGGTAAGTTATCATATGTCACAAAACCGTTAAAGCTCCTGTTAAAAAATGATGCTCCGAAATAAACTTATGTCACCTTAGTGATACATTTTGGAATGGTACCTAAAGTTTAAAGCTGAAATTGGTGCACTTTTAAAATTTTCACTTTTGACCAATTCGATAGGTCCGGGGCTTAGGTAAGTTAACATATGTCACAGAACCGTTAAAGCTCCTGTTCAAAAATGATGCTCCAAAGCCAACTTCTGTCACCTCAGTGATACATTTTGAAAAGGTACCTAAAGTTTAAAGCAGAAATTGGGGCACTTTTGAAATTTTCATTTTTGACCAATTCGATAGGTCCGGGGCTTAGGTAATTTATTATATGTCACAAAACCGTTAAAGCTCCTGTTTAAAAATGATGCTCCGAAATCAACTTCTGTCACCTCAGTGCTACATATTGGAATGGTACCTAAAGTTTAAAGCAGAAATTCGGGCACTTTTAACATTTTCATTTTTGACCAATGCGATAGGTTTGGGGCTTAGGTAAATTATCATATGTCACAAAACCGTTAAAGCTCCTGTTCAAAAATGATGCTCCGAAAAAAACATCTGTCACCTCAGTGATACATTTTGGAATGGTACCTAAAGTTTAAAACAGAAATAGGGGTACTTTTGAAATTTTCATTTTTGACCAATTCGATAGGTCCGGGGCTTAGGTAAGTTATCATATGTCACAAAACCGTTAAAGCTCCTGTTCAAAAAGGATGCTCCGAAATAAACTTCTGTCACCTCAGTGCTACATATTGGAATGGTACCTAAAGTTTAAAGCAGAAATTCGGGCACTTTTAAAATTTTCATTTTTGACCAATGCGACAGGTCCGGGGCTTAGGTAAGTTATCATATGTCACAAAACCGTTAAAGCTTCTGTTTAAAAAGGATGCTCCGAAATAAACTTCTGTCACCTCAGTGATACATTTTGGAATGGTACCTAAAGTTTAAAGCTGAAATTGGTGCACTTTTAAAATTTTCATTTTTGACCAATTCGATAGGTCCGGGGCTTAGGTAAGTTAACATATGTCACAGAACCGTTAAAGCTCCTGTTCAAAAATGATGCTCCAAAGCCAACTTCTGTCACCTCAGTGATACATTTTGGAATGGTACCTAAAGTTTAAAGCAGAAATTGGGGCACTTTTGAAATTTTCATTTTTGACCAATGCGATAGGTCCGGGGCTTAGGTAAGTTATTATATGTCACAAAACCGTTAAAGCTCCTGTTTAAAAATTATGCTCCGAAATCAACTTCTGTCACCTCAGTGCTACATATTGGAATGGTACCTAAAGTTTAAAGCAGAAATTCGGGCACTTTTAACATTTTCATTTTTGACCAATGCGATAGGTCCGGGGCTTAGGTAAATTATCATATGTCACAAAACCGTTAAAGCTCCTGTTCAAAAATGATGCTCCGAAATAAACTTCTGTCACCTCAGTGATACATTTTGGAATGGTACCTAAAGTTTTAAGCAGAAATAGGGGCACTTTTGAAATTTTCATTTTTGACCAATTCGATAGTTCCGGGGCATAGGTAAGTTATCATATGTCACAAAACCGGTAAAGCTCCTGTTCAAAAAGGATGCTCCGAAATAAACTTCTGTCACCTCAGTGCTAAATATTGGAATGGTACCTAAAGTTTAAAGCAGAAATAGGGGGACTTTTGAAATTTTCATTTTTGACCAATGCGATAGGTCCGGGGCTTAGGTAAGTTATCATATGTCACAAAACCGTTAAAGCTCCTGTTCAAAAATTATGCTCCGAAATTAACTTCTGTCACCGCAGTGATACATTTTGGAATGGTACCTACAGTTTAAAGCAGATATAGGGGGACTTTTGAAATTTTCATTTTTTACCAATTCGATAGGTCCGGGGCTTAGGTAAGTTATCATATGTCACAAAACCGTTAAAGCTCCTGTTCAAAAATTATGCTCCGAAATCAACTTCTGTCACCTCAGTGATACATTTTGGAATGGTACCTAAAGTTTAAAGCAGAAATAGGGGCACTTTTGAAATTTTAATTTTTGACCAATGAGATAGGTCCGGGGCTTAGGTAAATTATCATATGTCACAAAACCGTTAAAGCTCCTGTTCAAAAATGATGCTCCGAAATAAACTTCTGTCACCTCAGTGATACATTTTGGAATGGTACCTAAAGTTTAAAGCAGAAATAGGGGCACTTTTGAAATTTTCATTTTTGACCAATTTGATAGGTCCGGGGCTTAGGTAAGTTATCATATGTCACAAAACCGTTAAAGCTCCTGTTCAAAAAGGATGCTCCGAAATAAACTTCTGTCACCTCAGTGCTACATATTGGAATGGTACCTAAAGTTTAAAGGAGAAATAGGGGGACTTTTGAAATTTACATTTTTGACCAATGCGATAGGTCTGGGGCTTAGGTAAGTTATCATATGTCACAAAACCGTTAAAGCTCCTGTTCAAAAATTATGCTCCGAAATTAACTTCTGTCACCGCAGTGATACATTTTGGAATGGTACCTAAAGTTTAAAGCAGAAATAGGGGGACTTTTGAAATTTTCATTTTTGACCAATGCGATAGGTCCGGGGCTTAGGTAAGTTCTCATATGTCACAAAACCGTTAAAGCTCCTGTTCAAAAATTATGCTCCGAAATTAACTTCTGTCATCGCAGTGATACATTTTGGAATGGTACCTAAAGTTTAAAGCTGAAATTGGTGCTCTTTTAAAATTTTCATTTTTGACCAATTCGATAGGTCCGGGGCTTAGGTAAGTTATCATATGTCACAAAACCGTTAAAGCTCCTGTTCAAAAATTATGCTCCGAAATAAACTTATGTCACCTCAGTGATACATTTTGGAATGGTACCTAAAGTTTAAAGCTGAAATTGGTGCAATTTTAAAATTTTCATTTTTGACCAATTCGATAGGTCCGGGGCTTATGTAAGTTATCATATGTCACAGAACCGTTAAAGCTCCTGTTCAAAAATGATGCTCAGAAGCCAACTTCTGTAACCTCAGTGATACATTTTGGAATGGTACCTAAAGTTTAAAGCAGAAATAGGGGGAATTTTGAAATTTTCATTTTTGACCAATTCGATAGGTCCGGGGCTTAGGTAAGTTATCATATGTCACAAAACCGTTAAAGCTCCTGTTCAAAAATTATGCTCCGAAATAAACTTCTGTCACCTCAGTGCTACATATTGCAATGGTACCTAAAGTTTAAAGCTGAAATTGGTGCTCTTTTAAAATTTTCATTTTTGACCAATTCGATAGGTCCGGGGCTTAGGTAAGTTATCATATGTCACAAAACCGTTAAAGCTCCTGTTCAAAAATGATGCTCCGAAATAAACTTATGTCACCTCAGTGATACATTTTGGAATGGTACCTAAAGTTTAAAGCTGAAATTGGTGCACTTTTAAAATTTTCATTTTTGACCAATTCGATAGGTCCGGGCTTAGGTAAGTTAACATATGTCACAGAACCGTTAAAGCTCCTGTTCAAAAATGATGCTCCAAAGCCAACTTCTGTCACCTCAGTGATACATTTTGAAAAGGTACCTAAAGTTTAAAGCAGAAATTGGGGCACTTTTGAAATTTTCATTTTTGACCAATTCGATAGGTCCGGGGCTTAGGTAAGTTATTATATGTCACAAAACCGTTAAAGCTCCTGTTTAAAAATGATGCTCCGAAATCAACTTCTGTCACCTCAGTGCTACATATTGGAATGGTACCTAAAGTTTAAAGCAGAAATTCGGGCACTTTTAACATTTTCATTTTTGACCAATGCGATAGGTCCGGGGCTTAGGTAAATTATCATATGTCACAAAACCGTTAAAGCTCCTGTTCAAAAATGATGCTCCGAAATAAACTTCTGTCACCTCAGTGATACATTTTGGAATGGTACCTAAAGTTTAAAGCAGAAATAGGGGCACTTTTGAAATTTTCATTTTTGACCAATTCGATAGGTCCGGGGCTTAGGTAAGTTATCATATGTCACAAAACCGTTAAAGCTCCTGTTCAAAAATTATGCTCCGAAATCAACTTCTGTCACCTCAGTGATACATTTTGGAATGGTACCTAAAGTTTAAAGCAGAAATAGGGGCACTTTTGAAATTTTCATTTTTGACCAATTCGATAGGTCCGGGGCTTAGGTAAGTTATCATATGTCACAAAACCGTTAAAGCTCCTGTTCAAAAAGGATGCTCCGAAATAAACTTCTGTCACCTCAGTGCTACATATTGGAATGGTACCTAAAGTTTAAAGCAGAAATAGGGGGACTTTTGAAATTTTCATTTTTGACCAATGCAATAGGTCCGGGGCTTAGGTAAGTTCTCATATGTCACAAAACCGTTAAAGCTCCTGTTCAAAAATTATGCTCCGAAATTAACTTCTGTCACCGCAGTGATACATTTTGGAATGGTACCTAAAGTTTAAAGCTGAAATTGGTGCTCTTTTAAAATTTTCGTTTTTGACCAATTTGATAGGTCCGGGGCTTAGGTAAGTTATCATATGTCACAAAACCGTTAAAGCTCCTGTTCAAAAATTATGCTCCGAAATCAACTTCTGTCACCTCAGTGATACATTTTGGAATGGTACTTAAAGTTTAAAGCAGAAATAGGGGCACTTTTGAAATTTTCATTTTTGACCAATTCGATAGGTCCGGGGCTTAAGTAAGTTATCATATGTCACAGAACCGTTAAAGCTCTTGTTCAAAAAGGATGCTTCTAAGCCAACTTCTGTCACCTGAGTGATACATTTTGTAATGGTACCTAAAGTTTAAAGCAGAAATAGGGGCACTTTTGAAATTTTCATTTTTGACCAATTCGATAGGTCCGGGGCTTAGGTAAGTTATCATAAGTCACAAAACCGTTAAAGCTCCTGTACAAAAATGATGCTCCGAAATAAACTTATGTCACCTCAGTGATACATTTTGGAATGGTACCTAAAGTTTAAAGCTGAAATTGGTGCAATTTTAAAATTTTCATTTTTGACCAATTCGATAGGTCCGGGGCTTATGTAAGTTATCATATGTCACAGAACCGTTAAAGCTCCTGTTCAAAAATGATGCTCAGAAGCCAACTTCTGTAACCTCAGTGATACATTTTGGAATGGTACCTAAAGTTTAAAGCAGAAATAGGGGGACTTTTGAAATTTTCATTTTTGACCAATTCGATAGGTCCGGGGCTTAGGTAAGTTATCATATGTCACAAAACCGTTAAAGCTCCTGTTCAAAAATTATGCTCCGAAATCAACTTCTGTCACCACAGTGATACATTTTGGAATGGTACCTAAAGTTTAAAGCAGAAATAGGGGCACTTTTGAAATTTTCATTTTTTACCAATTCGATAGGTCCGGGGCTAAGGTAAGTTATCATATGTCACAAAACCGTTAAAGCTCCTGTTCAAAAATTATGCTCCGAAATAAACTTATGTCACCTCAGTGATACATTTTGGAATGGTACCTAAAGTTTAAAGCTGAAATTGGTGCACTTTTAAAATTTTCATTTTTGACCAATTCGATAGGTCCGGGGCTTAAGTAAGTTAACATATGTCACAGAACCGTTAAAGCTCCTGTTCAAAAATGATGCTCCAAAGCCAACTTCTGTCACCTCAGTGATACATTTTGAAAAGGTACCTAAAGTTTAAAGCAGAAATTGGGGCACTTTTGAAATTTTCATTTTTGACCAATTCGATAGGTCCGGGGCTTAGGTAAGTTATTATATGTCACAAAACCGTTAAAGCTCCTGTTTAAAAATGATGCTCCGAAATCAACTTCTGTCACCTCAGTGCTACATATTGGAATGGTATCTAAAGTTTAAAGCAGAAATTCGGGCACTTTTGACATTTTCATTTTTGACCAATGCGATAGGTCCGGGGCTTAGGTAAATTATCATATGTCACAAAACCGTTAAAGCTCCTGTTCAAAAATGATGCTCCGAAATAAACTTCTGTCACCTCAGTGATACATTTTGGAATGGTACCTAAAGTTTAAAGCAGAAATAGGGGGACTTTTGAAATTTTCATTTTTTACCAATTCGATAGGTCCGGGGCTTAGGTAAGTTATCATATGTCACAAAACCGTTAAAGCTCCTGTTCAAAAATTATGCTCCGAAATAAACTTCTGTCACCTCAGTGCTACATATTGCAATGGTACCTAAAGTTTAAAGCTGAAATTGGTGCTCTTTTAAAATTTTCATTTTTGACCAATTCGATAGGTTCGGGGCTTAGGTAAGTTATTATATGTCACAAAACCGTTAAAGCTCCTGTTCAAAAATGATGCTCCAAAGCCAACTTCTGTCACCTCAGTGATACATTTTGAAAAGGTACCTAAAGTTTAAAGCAGAAATTGGGGCACTTTTGAAATTTTCATTTTTGACCTATTCGATAGGTTCGGGGCTTAGGTAAGTTATTATATGTCACAAAACCGTTAAAGCTCCTGTTTAAAAATGATGCTCCGAAATCAACTTCTGTCACCTCAGTGCTACATATTGGAATGGTATCTAAAGTTTAAAGCAGAAATTCGGGCACTTTTGACATTTTCATTTTTGACCAATGCGATAGGTCCGGGGCTTAGGTAAATTATCATATGTCACAAAACCGTTAAAGCTCCTGTTCAAAAATGATGCTCCGAAATAAACTTCTGTCACCTCAGTGATACATTTTGGAATGGTACCTAAAGTTTAAAGCAGAAATAGGGGGACTTTTGAAATTTTCATTTTTGACCAATGCGATAGGTCCGGGGCTTAGGTAAGTTATCATATGTCACAAAACCATTAAAGCTCCTGTTCAAAAATTATGCTCCGAAATCAACTTCTGTCACCTCGGTGATACATTTTGGAATGGTACCTACAGTTTAAAGCAGATATAGGGGGACTTTTGAAATTTTCATTTTTTACCAATTCGATAGGTCCGGGGCTTAGGTAAGTTATCATATGTCACAAAACCGGTAAAGCTCCTGTTCAAAAAGGATGCTCCGAAATAAACTTCTGTCACCTCAGTGCTACATATTGGAATGGTACCTAAAGTTTAAAGCAGAAATAGGGGGACTTTTGAAATTTTCATTTTTTACCAATTCGATAGGTCTGGGGCTTAGGTAAGTTATCATATGTCACAAAACCGTTAAAGCTCCTGTTCAAAAAGGATGCTCCGAAATAAACTTCTGTCACCTCAGTGATATATTTTGGAATGGTACCTAAAGTTTAAAGCCGAAATAGGGGCACTTTTGAAATATTCATTTTTGACCAATTCGATAGGTCCGGGTGGCTTAGGTAAGTTATCATATGTCACAAAACCGTTAAAGCTCCTGTTAAATAATTATGCTCCGAAATCAACTTCTGTCACCTCAGTGATACATTTTGGAATGGTACCTAAAGTTTAAAGCAGAAATAGGGGCACTTTTGAAATTTTCATTTTTGACCAATTCGATAGGTCCTGGGCTTAGGTAAGTTATCATATGTCACAAAACCGTTAAAGCTCCAGTTCAAAAATTATGCTCCGAAATCAATTTCTGTCACCTCAGTGATACATATTGCAATGGTACCTAAAGTTTAAAGCTGAAATTGGTGCACTTTTAAAATTTTCATTTTTGACCAATGCGATAGGTCCGGGGCTTAGGTAAATTATCATATGTCACAAAACCGTTAAAGCTCCTGTTAAAAAATGATGCTCCGAAATCAACTTCTGTCACCTCAGTGATACATTTTGGAATGGTACCTAAAGTTTAAAGCAGAAATTGGTGCACTTTTAAAATTTTCATTTTTGACCAATTCGATAGGTCCGGGGCTTAGGTAAGTTATCATATGTCTCAAAATCGTTAAAGCTCCTGTTCAAAAAGGATGCTCCGAAATAAACTTCTGTCACCTCAGTGATACATTTTTTAATGGTACCTAAAGTTTAAAGCAGAAATAGGGGCACTTTTGACATTTTCATTTTTGACCAATTCGATAGGTCCGGGGCTTAGGTAAGTTATCATATGTCACAAAACCGTTAAAGCTCCTGTTCAAAAATGATGCTTCGAAATAAACTTCTGTCACCTCAGTGATACATATTGCAATGGTACCTAAAGTTTAAAGCTGAAATTGGTGCACTTTTAAAATTTTCATTATTGACCAATTCGATAGGTCCGGGGCTTAGGTAAGTTATCATATGTCACAAAACCGTTAAAGCTCCTGTTAAAAAATTATGCTCCGAAATCAACTTCTGTCACCTCAGTGATACATATTGCAATGGTACCTAAAGTTTAAAGCAGAAATTGGGGCACTTTTAAAATTTTCATTTTTGACCAATTCGATAGGTCCTGGGCTTAGGTAAGTTATCATATGTCACAAAACCGTTAAAGCTCCTGTTCAAAAATTATGCTCCGAAATCAACTTCTGTCACCTCAGTGATACATTTTGGAATGGTACCTAAAGTTTAAAGCAGAAATAGGGGCACTTTTGAAATTTTCATTTTTGACCAATTCGATAGGTCTGAGGCTTAGGTAAGTTATCATATGTCACAAAACCGTTAAAGCTCCTGTTCAAAAATTATGCTCCGAAATCAACTTCTGTCACCTCAGTGATACATATTGCAATGGAACCTAAAGTTTAAAGCTGAAATTGGTGCACTTTTAAAATTTTCATTTTTGACCAATGCGATAGGTCCGGGGCTTAGGTAAATTATCATATGTCACAAAACCGTTAAAGCTCCTGTTAAAAAATGATGCTCCGAAATCAACTTCTGTCACCTCAGTGATACATTTTGGAATGGTGCCTAAAGTTTAAAGCAGAAATTGGTGCACTTTTGAAATTTTCATTTTTTGACCAATTCGATAGGTCCGGGGCTTAGGTAAGTTATCATATGTCTCAAAACCGTTAAAGCTCCTGTTCAAAAAGGATGCTCCGAAATAAACTTCTGTCACCTCAGTGATACATTTTTTAATGGTACCTAAAGTTTAAAGCAGAAATAGGGGCACTTTTGACATTTTCATTTTTGACCAATTCGATAGGTCCGGGGCTTAGGTAAGTTATCATATGTCACAAAACCGTTAAAGCTCCTGTTCAAAAATGATGCTTCGAAATAAACTTCTGTCACCTCAGTGATACATTTTGGAATGGTACCTAAAGTTTAAAGCAGAAATAGGGGCACTTTTGAAATTTTCATTTTTGACCAATTCGATAGGTCTGAGGCTTAGGTAAGTTATCATATGTCACAAAACCGTTAAAGCTCCTGTTCAAAAATTATGCTCCGAAATCAACTTCTGTCACCTCAGTGCTACATATTGCAATGGTACCTAAAGTTTAAAGCTGAAATTGGTGCACTTTTAAAATTTTCATTATTGACCAATTCGATAGGTCCGGGGCTTAGGTAAGTTATCATATGTCACAAAACCGTTAAAGCTCCTGTTAAAAAATTATGCTCCGAAATCAACTTCTGTCACCTCAGTGATACATTTTGGAATGGTACCTAAAGTTTAAAGCAGAAATAGGGGCACTTTTGAAATTTTCATTTTTGACCAATTCGATATGTCCGGGGCTTAGGTAAGTTATCATATGTCACAAAACCGTTAAAGCTCCTGTTCAAAAATTATGCTCCGAAATCAACTTCTGTCACCTCAGTGATACATTTTGGAATGGTACCTAAAGTTTAAAGCAGAAGTAGGGGCACTTTTGAAATTTTCATTTTTGACCAATTCGATAGGTCTGAGGCTTAGGTAAGTTATCATATGTCACAAAACCGTTAAAGCTCCTGTTCAAAAATTATGCTCCGAAATCAACTTCTGTCACCTCAGTGATACATTTTGGAATGGTACCTAAAGTTTAAAGCAGAAATAGGGGCACTTTTGAAATTTTCATTTTTGACCAATTCGATAGGTCTGAGGCTTAGGTAAGTTATCATTTATCACAAAACCGTTAAAGCTCCTGTTCAAAAATTATGCTCCGAAATCAACTTCAGTCACCTCAGTGATACATTTTGGAATGGTACCTAAAGTTTAAAGCAGAAAAGGGGCACTTTTAAAATTTTCATTTTTGACCAATTCGATAGGTCCTGGGCTTAGGTAAGTTATCATATGTCACAAAACCGTTAAAGCTCCTGTTCAAAAATTATGCTCCGAAATCAACTTCTATCACCTCAGTGATACATTTTGGAATGGTACCTAAAGTTTAAAGCAGAAATAGGGGCACTTTTGAAATTTTCATTTTTGACCAATTCGATAGGTCTGAGGCTTAGGTAAGTTATCATATGTCACAAAACCGTTAAAGCTCCTGTTCAAAAATTATGCTCCGAAATCAACTTCTGTCACCTCAGTGATACATATTGCAATGGAACCTAAAGTTTAAAGCTGAAATTGGTGCACTTTTAAAATTTTCATTTTTGACCAATGCGATAGGTCCGGGGCTTAGGTAAATTATCATATGTCACAAAACCGTTAAAGCTCCTGTTAAAAAATGATGCTCCGAAATCAACTTCTGTCACCTCAGTGATACATTTTGGAATGGTGCCTAAAGTTTAAAGCAGAAATTGGTGCACTTTTGAAATTTTCATTTTTGACCAATTCGATAGGTCCGGGGCTTAGGTAAGTTATCATATGTCTCAAAACCGTTAAAGCTCCTGTTCAAAAAGGATGCTCCGAAATAAACTTCTGTCACCTCAGTGATACATTTTTTAATGGTACCTAAAGTTTAAAGCAGAAATAGGGGCACTTTTGACATTTTCATTTTTGACCAATTCGATAGGTCCGGGGCTTAGGTAAGTTATCATATGTCACAAAACCGTTAAAGCTCCTGTTCAAAAATGATGCTTCGAAATAAACTTCTGTCACCTCAGTGATACATATTGCAATGGTACCTGAAGTTTAAAGCTGAAATTGGAGCACTTTTATAATTTTCATTTTTGACCAATGCGATAGGTCCGGGGCTTAGGTAAATTATCATATGTCACAAAACCGTTAAAGCTCCTGTTCAAAAATGATGCTCCGAAATAAACTTCTGTCACCTCAGTGATACATATTGCAATGGTACTTAAAGTTTAAAGCTGAAATTGGAGCACTTTTATAATTTTCATTTTTGACCAATTCTATAGGTCCGGGGCTTAGGTAAGTTATCATATGTCACAAAACCGTTAAAGCTCCTGTTAAAAAATTATGCTCCGAAATCAACTTCTGTCACCTCAGTGATACATTTTGGAATGGTACCTAAAGTTTAAAGCAGAAATAGGGGCACTTTTGAAATTTTCATTTTTGACCAATTCGATATGTCCGAGGCTTAGGTAAGTTATCATATGTCACAAAACCGTTAAAGCTCCAGTTCAAAAATTATGCACCGAAATCAACTTCTGTCACCTCGGTGATACATTTTGGAATGGTACCTAAAGTTTAAAGCAGAAATAGGGGCACTTTTGAAATTTTCATTTTTGACCAATTCGATAGGTCCTGGGCTTAGGTAAGTTATCATATGTCACAAAACCGTTAAAGCTCCAGTTCAAAAATTATGCTCCGAAATCAATTTCTGTCACCTCAGTGATACATATTGCAATGGTACCTAAAGTTTAAAGCTGAAATTGGTGCACTTTTAAAATTTTCATTTTTGACCAATGCGATAGGTCCGGGGCATAGGTAAATTATCATATGTCACAAAACCGTTAAAGCTCCTGTTAAAAAATGATGCTCCGAAATCAACTTCTGTCACCTCAGTGATACATTTTGGAATGGTACCTAAAGTTTAAAGCAGAAATAGGGGCACTTTTGAAATTTTCATTTTTGACAAATTCGATATGTCCGGGGCTTAGGTAAGTTATCATATGTCACAAAACCGTTAAAGCTCCTGTTCAAAAATTATGCTCCGAAATCATCTTCTGTCACCTCAGTGATACATTTTGGAATGGTACCTAAAGTTTAAAGCAGAAATAGGGGCACGTTTGAAATTTTCATTTTTGACCAATTCGATAGGTCTGAGGCTTAGGTAAGTTATCATATATCACAAAACCGTTAAAGCTCCTGTTCAAAAATTATGCTCCGAAATCAACTTCAGTCACCTCAGTGATACATTTTGGAATGGTACCTAAAGTTTAAAGCAGAAAAGGGGCACTTTTGAAATTTTCATTTTTGACCAATTCGATAGGTCTGAGGCTTAGGTAAGTTATCATATGTCACAAAAACGTTAAAGCTCCTGTTCAAAAATGATGCTCCGAAATCAACTTCTGTCACCTCAGTGCTACATATTGCAATGGTACCTAAAGTTTAAAGCAGAAATAGGGGCACTTTTAAAATTTTCATTTTTGACCAATTCGATAGGTCCTGGGCTTAGGTAAGTTATCATATGTCACAAAACCGTTAAAGCTCCTGTTCAAAAATTATGCTCCGAAATCAACTTCTGTCACCTCAGTGATACATTTTGGAATGGTACCTAAAGTTTAAAGCAGAAATAGGGGCACTTTTGAAATTTTCATTTTTGACCAATTCGATAGGTCTGAGGCTTAGGTAAGTTATCATATGTCACAAAACCGTTAAAGCTCCTGTTCAAAAATTATGCTCCGAAATCAACTTCTGTCACCTCAGTGATACATATTGCAATGGAACCTAAAGTTTAAAGCTGAAATTGGTGCACTTTTAAAATTTTCATTTTTGACCAATGCGATAGGTCCGGGGCTTAGGTAAATTATCATATGTCACAAAACCGTTAAAGCTCCTGTTAAAAAATGATGCTCCGAAATCAACTTCTGTCACCTCAGTGATACATTTTGGAATGGTGCCTAAAGTTTAAAGCAGAAATTGGTGCACTTTTGAAATTTTCATTTTTGACCAATTCGATAGGTCCGGGGCTTAGGTAAGTTATCATATGTCACAAAACCGGTAAAGCTCCTGTTCAAAAAGGATGCTCCGAAATAAACTTCTGTCACCTCAGTGCTACATATTGGAATGGTACCTAAAGTTTAAAGCAGAAATAGGGGGACTTTTGAAATTTTCATTTTTGACCAATGCGATAGGTCTGGGGCTTAGGTAAGTTATCATATGTCACAAAACCGTTAAAGCTCCTGTTCAAAAATGATGCTCCGAAATTAACTTCTGTCACAGCAGTGATACATTTTGGAATGGTACCTACAGTTTAAAGCAGATATAGGGGGACTTTTGAAATTTTCATTTTTTACCAATTCGATAGGTCCGGGGCTTAGGTAAGTTATCATATGTCACAAAACCGTTAAAGCTCCTGTTCAAAAAGGATGCTCCGAAATAAACTTCTGTCACCTCAGTGATATATTTTGGAATGGTACCTAAAGTTTAAAGCCGAAATAGGGGCACTTTTGAAATATTCATTTTTGACCAATTCGATAGGTCCGGGTGGCTTAGGTAAGTTATCATATGTCACAAAACCGTTAAAGCTCCTGTTAAATAATTATGCTCCGAAATCAACTTCTGTCACCTCAGTGATACATTTTGGAATGGTACCTAAAGTTTAAAGCAGAAATAGGGGCACTTTTGAAATTTTCATTTTTGACCAATTCGATAGGTCCTGGGCTTAGGTAAGTTATCATATGTCACAAAACCGTTAAAGCTCCAGTTCAAAAATTATGCTCCGAAATCAATTTCTGTCACCTCAGTGATACATATTGCAATGGTACCTAAAGTTTAAAGCTGAAATTGGTGCACTTTTAAAATTTTCATTTTTGACCAATGCGATAGGTCCGGGGCTTAGGTAAATTAACATATGTCACAAAACCGTTAAAGCTCCTGTTAAAAAATGATGCTCCGAAATCAACTTCTGTCACCTCAGTGATACATTTTGGAATGGTACCTAAAGTTTAAAGCAGAAATTGGTGCACTTTTAAAATTTTCATTTTTGACCAATTCGATAGGTCCGGGGCTTAGGTAAGTTATCATATGTCTCAAAATCGTTAAAGCTCCTGTTCAAAAAGGATGCTCCGAAATAAACTTCTGTCACCTCAGTGATACATTTTTTAATGGTACCTAAAGTTTAAAGCAGAAATAGGGGCACTTTTGACATTTTCATTTTTGACCAATTCGATAGGTCCGGGGCTTAGGTAAGTTATCATATGTCACAAAACCGTTAAAGCTCCTGTTCAAAAATGATGCTTCGAAATAAACTTCTGTCACCTCAGTGATACATATTGCAATGGTACCTAAAGTTTAAAGCTGAAATTGGTGCACTTTTAAAATTTTCATTATTGACCAATTCGATAGGTCCGGGGCTTAGGTAAGTTATCATATGTCACAAAACCGTTAAAGCTCCTGTTAAAAAATTATGCTCCGAAATCAACTTCTGTCACCTCAGTGATACATATTGCAATGGTACCTAAAGTTTAAAGCAGAAATTGGGGCACTTTTAAAATTTTCATTTTTGACCAATTCGATAGGTCCTGGGCTTAGGTAAGTTATCATATGTCACAAAACCGTTAAAGCTCCTGTTCAAAAATTATGCTCCGAAATCAACTTCTGTCACCTCAGTGATACATATTGCAATGGAACCTAAAGTTTAAAGCTGAAATTGGTGCACTTTTAAAATTTTCATTTTTGACCAATGCGATAGGTCCGGGGCTTAGGTAAATTATCATATGTCACAAAACCGTTAAAGCTCCTGTTAAAAAATGATGCTCCGAAATCAACTTCTGTCACCTCAGTGATACATTTTGGAATGGTGCCTAAAGTTTAAAGCAGAAATTGGTGCACTTTTGAAATTTTCATTTTTGACCAATTCGATAGGTCCGGGGCTTAGGTAAGTTATCATATGTCTCAAAACCGTTAAAGCTCCTGTTCAAAAAGGATGCTCCGAAATAAACTTCTGTCACCTCAGTGATACATTTTTTAATGGTACCTAAAGTTTAAAGCAGAAATAGGGGCACTTTTGACATTTTCATTTTTGACCAATTCGATAGGTCCGGGGCTTAGGTAAGTTATCATATGTCACAAAACCGTTAAAGCTCCTGTTCAAAAATGATGCTTCGAAATAAACTTCTGTCACCTCAGTGATACATTTTGGAATGGTACCTAAAGTTTAAAGCAGAAATAGGGGCACTTTTGAAATTTTCATTTTTGACCAATTCGATAGGTCTGAGGCTTAGGTAAGTTATCATATGTCACAAAACCGTTAAAGCTCCTGTTCAAAACTTATGCTCCGAAATCAACTTCTGTCACCTCAGTGCTACATATTGCAATGGTACCTAAAGTTTAAAGCTGAAATTGGTGCACTTTTAAAATTTTCATTATTGACCAATTCGATAGGTCCGGGGCTTAGGTAAGTTATCATATGTCACAAAACCGTTAAAGCTCCTGTTAAAAAATTATGCTCCGAAATCAACTTCTGTCACCTCAGTGATACATTTTGGAATGGTACCTAAAGTTTAAAGCAGAAATAGGGGCACTTTTGAAATTTTCATTTTTGACCAATTCGATATGTCCGGGGCTTAGGTAAGTTATCATATGTCACAAAACCGTTAAAGCTCCTGTTCAAAAATTATGCTCCGAAATCAACTTCTGTCACCTCAGTGATACATTTTGGAATGGTACCTAAAGTTTAAAGCAGAAATAGGGGCACTTTTGAAATTTTCATTTTTGACCAATTCGATAGGTCTGAGGCTTAGGTAAGTTATCATATGTCACAAAACCGTTAAAGCTCCTGTTCAAAAATTATGCTCCGAAATCAACTTCTGTCACCTCAGTGATACATATTGCAATGGAACCTAAAGTTTAAAGCTGAAATTGGTGCACTTTTAAAATTTTCATTTTTGACCAATGCGATAGGTCCGGGGCTTAGGTAAATTATCATATGTCACAAAACCGTTAAAGCTCCTGTTAAAAAATGATGCTCCGAAATCAACTTCTGTCACCTCAGTGATACATTTTGGAATGGTGCCTAAAGTTTAAAGCAGAAATTGGTGCACTTTTGAAATTTTCATTTTTGACCAATTCGATAGGTCCGGGGCTTAGGTAAGTTATCATATGTCACAAAACCGGTAAAGCTCCTGTTCAAAAAGGATGCTCCGAAATAAACTTCTGTCACCTCAGTGCTACATATTGGAATGGTACCTAAAGTTTAAAGCAGAAATAGGGGGACTTTTGAAATTTTCATTTTTGACCAATGCGATAGGTCTGGGGCTTAGGTAAGTTATCATATGTCACAAAACCGTTAAAGCTCCTGTTCAAAAATGATGCTCCGAAATTAACTTCTGTCACAGCAGTGATACATTTTGGAATGGTACCTACAGTTTAAAGCAGATATAGGGGGACTTTTGAAATTTTCATTTTTTACCAATTCGATAGGTCCGGGGCTTAGGTAAGTTATCATATGTCACAAAACCGTTAAAGCTCCTGTTCAAAAAGGATGCTCCGAAATAAACTTCTGTCACCTCAGTGATATATTTTGGAATGGTACCTAAAGTTTAAAGCCGAAATAGGGGCACTTTTGAAATATTCATTTTTGACCAATTCGATAGGTCCGGGTGGCTTAGGTAAGTTATCATATGTCACAAAACCGTTAAAGCTCCTGTTAAATAATTATGCTCCGAAATCAACTTCTGTCACCTCAGTGATACATTTTGGAATGGTACCTAAAGTTTAAAGCAGAAATAGGGGCACTTTTGAAATTTTCATTTTTGACCAATTCGATAGGTCCTGGGCTTAGGTAAGTTATCATATGTCACAAAACCGTTAAAGCTCCAGTTCAAAAATTATGCTCCGAAATCAATTTCTGTCACCTCAGTGATACATATTGCAATGGTACCTAAAGTTTAAAGCTGAAATTGGTGCACTTTTAAAATTTTCATTTTTGACCAATGCGATAGGTCCGGGGCTTAGGTAAATTAACATATGTCACAAAACCGTTAAAGCTCCTGTTAAAAAATGATGCTCCGAAATCAACTTCTGTCACCTCAGTGATACATTTTGGAATGGTACCTAAAGTTTAAAGCAGAAATTGGTGCACTTTTAAAATTTTCATTTTTGACCAATTCGATAGGTCCGGGGCTTAGGTAAGTTATCATATGTCTCAAAATCGTTAAAGCTCCTGTTCAAAAAGGATGCTCCGAAATAAACTTCTGTCACCTCAGTGATACATTTTTTAATGGTACCTAAAGTTTAAAGCAGAAATAGGGGCACTTTTGACATTTTCATTTTTGACCAATTCGATAGGTCCGGGGCTTAGGTAAGTTATCATATGTCACAAAACCGTTAAAGCTCCTGTTCAAAAATGATGCTTCGAAATAAACTTCTGTCACCTCAGTGATACATATTGCAATGGTACCTAAAGTTTAAAGCTGAAATTGGTGCACTTTTAAAATTTTCATTATTGACCAATTCGATAGGTCCGGGGCTTAGGTAAGTTATCATATGTCACAAAACCGTTAAAGCTCCTGTTAAAAAATTATGCTCCGAAATCAACTTCTGTCACCTCAGTGATACATATTGCAATGGTACCTAAAGTTTAAAGCAGAAATTGGGGCACTTTTAAAATTTTCATTTTTGACCAATTCGATAGGTCCTGGGCTTAGGTAAGTTATCATATGTCACAAAACCGTTAAAGCTCCTGTTCAAAAATTATGCTCCGAAATCAACTTCTGTCACCTCAGTGATACATATTGCAATGGAACCTAAAGTTTAAAGCTGAAATTGGTGCACTTTTAAAATTTTCATTTTTGACCAATGCGATAGGTCCGGGGCTTAGGTAAATTATCATATGTCACAAAACCGTTAAAGCTCCTGTTAAAAAATGATGCTCCGAAATCAACTTCTGTCACCTCAGTGATACATTTTGGAATGGTGCCTAAAGTTTAAAGCAGAAATTGGTGCACTTTTGAAATTTTCATTTTTGACCAATTCGATAGGTCCGGGGCTTAGGTAAGTTATCATATGTCTCAAAACCGTTAAAGCTCCTGTTCAAAAAGGATGCTCCGAAATAAACTTCTGTCACCTCAGTGATACATTTTTTAATGGTACCTAAAGTTTAAAGCAGAAATAGGGGCACTTTTGACATTTTCATTTTTGACCAATTCGATAGGTCCGGGGCTTAGGTAAGTTATCATATGTCACAAAACCGTTAAAGCTCCTGTTCAAAAATGATGCTTCGAAATAAACTTCTGTCACCTCAGTGATACATTTTGGAATGGTACCTAAAGTTTAAAGCAGAAATAGGGGCACTTTTGAAATTTTCATTTTTGACCAATTCGATAGGTCTGAGGCTTAGGTAAGTTATCATATGTCACAAAACCGTTAAAGCTCCTGTTCAAAACTTATGCTCCGAAATCAACTTCTGTCACCTCAGTGCTACATATTGCAATGGTACCTAAAGTTTAAAGCTGAAATTGGTGCACTTTTAAAATTTTCATTATTGACCAATTCGATAGGTCCGGGGCTTAGGTAAGTTATCATATGTCACAAAACCGTTAAAGCTCCTGTTAAAAAATTATGCTCCGAAATCAACTTCTGTCACCTCGGTGACACATTTTGGAATGGTACCTAAAGTTTAAAGCAGAAATAGGGGCACTTTTGAAATTTTCATTTTTGACCAATTCGATATGTCCGGGGCTTAGGTAAGTTATCATATGTCACAAAACCGTTAAAGCTCCTGTTCAAAAATTATGCTCCGAAATCAACTTCTGTCACCTCAGTGATACATTTTGGAATGGTACCTAAAGTTTAAAGCAGAAGTAGGGGCACTTTTGAAATTTTCATTTTTGACCAATTCGATAGGTCTGAGGCTTAGGTAAGTTATCATATGTCACAAAACCGTTAAAGCTCCTGTTCAAAAATTATGCTCCGAAATCAACTTCTGTCACCTCAGTGATACATTTTGGAATGGTACCTAAAGTTTAAAGCAGAAATAGGGGCACTTTTGAAATTTTCATTTTTGACCAATTCGATAGGTCTGAGGCTTAGGTAAGTTATCATTTATCACAAAACCGTTAAAGCTCCTGTTCAAAAATTATGCTCCGAAATCAACTTCAGTCACCTCAGTGATACATTTTGGAATGGTACCTAAAGTTTAAAGCAGAAAAGGGGCACTTTTAAAATTTTCATTTTTGACCAATTCGATAGGTCCTGGGCTTAGGTAAGTTATCATATGTCACAAAACCGTTAAAGCTCCTGTTCAAAAATTATGCTCCGAAATCAACTTCTGTCACCTCAGTGATACATTTTGGAATGGTACCTAAAGTTTAAAGCAGAAATAGGGGCACTTTTGAAATTTTCATTTTTGACCAATTCGATAGGTCTGAGGCTTAGGTAAGTTATCATATGTCACAAAACCGTTAAAGCTCCTGTTAAAAAATTATGCTCCGAAATCAACTTCTGTCACCTCAGTGATACATTTTGGAATGGTACCTAAAGTTTAAAGCAGAAATAGGGGCACTTTTGAAATTTTCATTTTTGACCAATTCGATATGTCCGGGGCTTAGGTAAGTTATCATATGTCACAAAACCGTTAAAGCTCCTGTTCAAAAATTATGCTCCGAAATCAACTTCTGTCACCTCAGTGATACATTTTGGAATGGTACCTAAAGTTTAAAGCAGAAGTAGGGGCACTTTTGAAATTTTCATTTTTGACCAATTCGATAGGTCTGAGGCTTAGGTAAGTTATCATATGTCACAAAACCGTTAAAGCTCCTGTTCAAAAATTATGCTCCGAAATCAACTTCTGTCACCTCAGTGATACATTTTGGAATGGTACCTAAAGTTTAAAGCAGAAATAGGGGCACTTTTGAAATTTTCATTTTTGACCAATTCGATAGGTCTGAGGCTTAGGTAAGTTATCATTTATCACAAAACCGTTAAAGCTCCTGTTCAAAAATTATGCTCCGAAATCAACTTCAGTCACCTCAGTGATACATTTTGGAATGGTACCTAAAGTTTAAAGCAGAAAAGGGGCACTTTTAAAATTTTCATTTTTGACCAATTCGATAGGTCCTGGGCTTAGGTAAGTTATCATATGTCACAAAACCGTTAAAGCTCCTGTTCAAAAATTATGCTCCGAAATCAACTTCTGTCACCTCAGTGATACATTTTGGAATGGTACCTAAAGTTTAAAGCAGAAATAGGGGCACTTTTGAAATTTTCATTTTTGACCAATTCGATAGGTCTGAGGCTTAGGTAAGTTATCATATGTCACAAAACCGTTAAAGCTCCTGTTCAAAAATTATGCGCCGAAATCAACTTCTGTCACCTCAGTGATACATATTGCAATGGAACCTAAAGTTTAAAGCTGAAATTGGTGCACTTTTAAAATTTTCATTTTTGACCAATGCGATAGGTCCGGGGCTTAGGTAAATTATCATATGTCACAAAACCGTTAAAGCTCCTGTTAAAAAATGATGCTCCGAAATCAACTTCTGTCACCTCAGTGATACATTTTGGAATGGTGCCTAAAGTTTAAAGCAGAAATTGGTGCACTTTTGAAATTTTCATTTTTGACCAATTCGATAGGTCCGGGGCTTAGGTAAGTTATCATATGTCTCAAAACCGTTAAAGCTCCTGTTCAAAAAGGATGCTCCGAAATAAACTTCTGTCACCTCAGTGATACATTTTTTAATGGTACCTAAAGTTTAAAGCAGAAATAGGGGCACTTTTGACATTTTCATTTTTGACCAATTCGATAGGTCCGGGGCTTAGGTAAGTTATCATATGTCACAAAACCGTTAAAGCTCCTGTTCAAAAATGATGCTTCGAAATAAACTTCTGTCACCTCAGTGATACATATTGCAATGGTACCTGAAGTTTAAAGCTGAAATTGGAGCACTTTTATAATTTTCATTTTTGACCAATGCGATAGGTCCGGGGCTTAGGTAAATTATCATATGTCACAAAACCGTTAAAGCTCCTGTTCAAAAATGATGCTCCGAAATAAACTTCTGTCACCTCAGTGATACATATTGCAATGGTACTTAAAGTTTAAAGCTGAAATTGGAGCACTTTTATAATTTTCATTTTTGACCAATTCTATAGGTCCGGGGCTTAGGTAAGTTAACATATGTCACAAAACCGTTAAAGCTCCTGTTAAAAAATTATGCTCCGAAATCAACTTCTGTCACCTCAGTGATACATTTTGGAATGGTACCTAAAGTTTAAAGCAGAAATAGGGGCACTTTTGAAATTTTCATTATTGACCAATTCGATATGTCCGAGGCTTAGGTAAGTTATCATATGTCACAAAACCGTTAAAGCTCCAGTTCAAAAATTATGCACCGAAATCAACTTCTGTCACCTCGGTGATACATTTTGGAATGGTACCTAAAGTTTAAAGCAGAAATAGGGGCACTTTTGAAATTTTCATATTTGACCAATTCGATAGGTCCTGGGCTTAGGTAAGTTATCATATGTCACAAAACCGTTAAAGCTCCAGTTCAAAAATTATGCTCCGAAATCAATTTCTGTCACCTCAGTGATACATATTGCAATGGTACCTAAAGTTTAAAGCTGAAATTGGTGCACTTTTAAAATTTTCATTTTTGACCAATGCGATAGGTCCGGGGCATAGGTAAATTATCATATGTCACAAAACCGTTAAAGCTCCTGTTAAAAAATGATGCTCCGAAATCAACTTCTGTCACCTCAGTGATACATTTTGGAATGGTACCTAAAGTTTAAAGCAGAAATAGGGGCACTTTTGAAATTTTCATTTTTGACAAATTCGATATGTCCGGGGCTTAGGTAAGTTATCATATGTCACAAAACCGTTAAAGCTCCTGTTCAAAAATTATGCTCCGAAATCAACTTCTGTCACCTCAGTGATACATTTTGGAATGGTACCTAAAGTTTAAAGCAGAAATAGGGGCACTTTTGAAATTTTCATTTTTGACCAATTCGATAGGTCTGAGGCTTAGGTAAGTTATCATATGTCACAAAACCGTTAAAGCTCCTGTTCAAAAATTATGCTCCGAAATCAACTTCTGTCACCTCAGTGCTACATATTGCAATGGTACCTAAAGTTTAAAGCTGAAATTGGTGCACTTTTAAAATTTTCATTATTGACCAATTCGATAGGTCCGGGGCTTAGGTAAGTTATCATATGTCACAAAACCGTTAAAGCTCCTGTTAAAAAATTATGCTCCGAAATCAACTTCTGTCACCTCAGTGATACATTTTGGAATGGTACCTAAAGTTTAAAGCAGAAATAGGGGCACTTTTGAAATTTTCATTTTTGACCAATTCGATATGTCCGGGGCTTAGGTAAGTTATCATATGTCACAAAACCGTTAAAGCTCCTGTTCAAAAATTATGCTCCGAAATCAACTTCTGTCACCTCAGTGATACATTTTGGAATGGTACCTAAAGTTTAAAGCAGAAGTAGGGGCACTTTTGAAATTTTCATTTTTGACCAATTCGATAGGTCTGAGGCTTAGGTAAGTTATCATATGTCACAAAACCGTTAAAGCTCCTGTTCAAAAATTATGCTCCGAAATCAACTTGTCACCTCAGTGATACATTTTGGAATGGTACCTAAAGTTTAAAGCAGAAATAGGGGCACTTTTGAAATTTTCATTTTTGACCAATTCGATAGGTCTGAGGCTTAGGTAAGTTATCATTTATCACAAAACCGTTAAAGCTCCTGTTCAAAAATTATGCTCCGAAATCAACTTCAGTCACCTCAGTGATACATTTTGGAATGGTACCTAAAGTTTAAAGCAGAAAAGGGGCACTTTTAAAATTTTCATTTTTGACCAATTTGATAGGTCCTGGGCTTAGGTAAGTTATCATATGTCACAAAACCGTTAAAGCTCCTGTTCAAAAATTATGCTCCGAAATCAACTTCTGTCACCTCAGTGATACATTTTGGAATGGTACCTAAAGTTTAAAGCAGAAATAGGGGCACTTTTGAAATTTTCATTTTTGACCAATTCGATAGGTCTGAGGCTTAGGTAAGTTATCATATGTCACAAAACCGTTAAAGCTCCTGTTCAAAAATTATGCTCCGAAATCAACTTCTGTCACCTCAGTGATACATATTGCAATGGAACCTAAAGTTTAAAGCTGAAATTGGTGCACTTTTAAAATTTTCATTTTTGACCAATGCGATAGGTCCGGGGCTTAGGTAAATTATCATATGTCACAAAACCGTTAAAGCTCCTGTTAAAAAATGATGCTCCGAAATCAACTTCTGTCACCTCAGTGATACATTTTGGAATGGTGCCTAAAGTTTAAAGCAGAAATTGGTGCACTTTTGAAATTTTCATTTTTGACCAATTCGATAGGTCCGGGGCTTAGGTAAGTTATCATATGTCTCAAAACCGTTAAAGCTCCTGTTCAAAAAGGATGCTCCGAAATAAACTTCTGTCACCTCAGTGATACATTTTTTAATGGTACCTAAAGTTTAAAGCAGAAATAGGGGCACTTTTGACATTTTCATTTTTGACCAATTCGATAGGTCCGGGGCTTAGGTAAGTTATCATATGTCACAAAACCGTTAAAGCTCCTGTTCAAAAATGATGCTTCGAAATAAACTTCTGTCACCTCAGTGATACATATTGCAATGGTACCTGAAGTTTAAAGCTGAAATTGGAGCACTTTTATAATTTTCATTTTTGACCAATGCGATAGGTCCGGGGCTTAGGTAAATTATCATATGTCACAAAACCGTTAAAGCTCCTGTTCAAAAATGATGCTCCGAAATAAACTTCTGTCACCTCAGTGATACATATTGCAATGGTACTTAAAGTTTAAAGCTGAAATTGGAGCACTTTTATAATTTTCATTTTTGACCAATTCTATAGGTCCGGGGCTTAGGTAAGTTATCATATGTCACAAAACCGTTAAAGCTCCTGTTAAAAAATTATGCTCCGAAATCAACTTCTGTCACCTCAGTGATACATTTTGGAATGGTACCTAAAGTTTAAAGCAGAAATAGGGGCACTTTTGAAATTTTCATTTTTGACCAATTCGATATGTCCGAGGCTTAGGTAAGTTATCATATGTCACAAAACCGTTAAAGCTCCAGTTCAAAAATTATGCACCGAAATCAACTTCTGTCACCTCGGTGATACATTTTGGAATGGTACCTAAAGTTTAAAGCAGAAATAGGGGCACTTTTGAAATTTTCATTTTTGACCAATTCGATAGGTCCTGGGCTTAGGTAAGTTATCATATGTCACAAAACCGTTAAAGCTCCAGTTCAAAAATTATGCTCCGAAATCAATTTCTGTCACCTCAGTGATACATATTGCAATGGTACCTAAAGTTTAAAGCTGAAATTGGTGCACTTTTAAAATTTTCATTTTTGACCAATGCGATAGGTCCGGGGCATAGGTAAATTATCATATGTCACAAAACCGTTAAAGCTCCTGTTAAAAAATGATGCTCCGAAATCAACTTCTGTCACCTCAGTGATACATTTTGGAATGGTACCTAAAGTTTAAAGCAGAAATAGGGGCACTTTTGAAATTTTCATTTTTGACAAATTCGATATGTCCGGGGCTTAGGTAAGATATCATATGTCACAAAACCGTTAAAGCTCCTGTTCAAAAATTATGCTCCGAAATCATCTTCTGTCACCTCAGTGATACATTTTGGAATGGTACCTAAAGTTTAAAGCAGAAATAGGGGCACTTTTGCAATTTTCATTTTTGACCAATTCGATAGGTCTGAGGCTTAGGTAAGTTATCATATATCACAAAACCGTTAAAGCTCCTGTTCAAAAATTATGCTCCGAAATCAACTTCAGTCACCTCAGTGATACATTTTGGAATGGTACCTAAAGTTTAAAGCAGAAAAGGGGCACTTTTGAAATTTTCATTTTTGACCAATTCGATAGGTCTGAGGCTTAGGTAAGTTATCATATGTCACAAAAACGTTAAAGCTCCTGTTCAAAAATGATGCTCCGAAATCAACTTCTGTCACCTCAGTGCTACATATTGCAATGGTACCTAAAGTTTAAAGCAGAAATAGGGGCACTTTTAAAATGTTCATTTTTGACCAATTCGATAGGTCCTGGGCTTAGGTAAGTTATCATATGTCACAAAACCGTTAAAGCTCCTGTTCAAAAATTATGCTCCGAAATCAACTTCTGTCACCTCAGTGATACATTTTGGAATGGTACCTAAAGTTTAAAGCAGAAATAGGGGCACTTTTGAAATTTTCATTTTTGACCAATTCGATAGGTCTGAGGCTTAGGTAAGTTATCATATGTCACAAAACCGTTAAAGCTCCTGTTCAAAAATTATGCTCCGAAATCAACTTCTGTCACCTCAGTGATACATATTGCAATGGAACCTAAAGTTTAAAGCTGAAATTGGTGCACTTTTAAAATTTTCATTTTTGACCAATGCGATAGGTCCGGGGCTTAGGTAAATTATCATATGTCACAAAACCGTTAAAGCTCCTGTTAAAAAATGATGCTCCGAAATCAACTTCTGTCACCTCAGTGATACATTTTGGAATGGTGCCTAAAGTTTAAAGCAGAAATTGGTGCACTTTTGAAATTTTCATTTTTGACCAATTCGATAGGTCCGGGGCTTAGGTAAGTTATCATATGTCTCAAAACCGTTAAAGCTCCTGTTCAAAAAGGATGCTCCGAAATAAACTTCTGTCACCTCAGTGATACATTTTTTAATGGTACCTAAAGTTTAAAGCAGAAATAGGGGCACTTTTGACATTTTCATTTTTGACCAATTCGATAGGTCCGGGGCTTAGGTAAGTTATCATATGTCACAAAACCGTTAAAGCTCCTGTTCAAAAATGATGCTTCGAAATAAACTTCTGTCACCTCAGTGATACATATTACAATGGTACCTAAAGTTTAAAGCTGAAATTGGTGCACTTTTAAAATTTTCATTTTTGACCAATTCGATAGGTCCGGGGCTTAGGTAAGTTATCATATGTCACAAAACCGTTAAAGCTCCTGTTCAAAAATTATGCTCCGAAATCAACTTCTGTCACCTCAGTGATACATTTTGGAATGGTACCTAAAGTTTAAAGCAGAAATAGGGGCACTTTTGAAATTTTCATTTTTGACCAATTCGATAGGTCAGAGGCTTAGGTAAGTTATCGTATGTCACAAAACCGTTAAAGCTCCTGTTCAAAAATTATGCTCCGAAATCAACTTCTGTCACCTCAGTGCTACATATTGCAATGGTACCTAAAGTTTAAAGCTGAAATTGGTGCACTTTTAAAATTTTCATTATTGACCAATTCGATAGGTCTGGGGCTTAGGTAAGTTATCATATGTCACAAAACCGTTAAAGCTCCTGTTAAAAAATTATGCTCCGAAATCAACTTCTGTCACCTCAGTGATACATTTTGGAATGGTACCTAAAGTTTAAAGCAGAAATAGGGGCACTTTTGAAATTTTCATTTTTGACCAATTCGATATGTCCGGGGCTTAGGTAAGTTATCATATGTCACAAAACCGTTAAAGCTCCTGTTCAAAAATTATGCTCCGAAATCAACTTCTGTCACCTCAGTGATACATTTTGGAATGGTACCTAAAGTTTAAAGCAGAAGTAGGGGCACTTTTGAAATTTTCATTTTTGACCAATTCGATAGGTCTGAGGCTTAGGTAAGTTATCATATGTCACAAAACCGTTAAAGCTCCTGTTCAAAAATTATGCTCCGAAATCAACTTCTGTCACCTCAGTGATACATTTTGGAATGGTACCTAAAGTTTAAAGCAGAAATAGGGGCACTTTTGAAATTTTCATTTTTGACCAATTCGATAGGTCTGAGGCTTAGGTAAGTTATCATATATCACAAAACCGTTAAAGCTCCTGTTCAAAAATTATGCTCCGAAATCAACTTCAGTCACCTCAGTGATACATTTTGGAATGGTACCTAAAGTTTAAAGCAGAAAAGGGGCACTTTTAAAATTTTCATTTTTGACCAATTCGATAGGTCCTGGGCTTAGGTAAGTTATCATATGTCACAAAACCGTTAAAGCTCCTGTTCAAAAATTATGCTCCGAAATCAACTTCTGTCACCTCAGTGATACATTTTGGAATGGTACCTAAAGTTTAAAGCAGAAATAGGGGCACTTTTGAAATTTTCATTTTTGACCAATTCGATAGGTCTGAGGCTTAGGTAAGTTATCATATGTCACAAAACCGTTAAAGCTCCTGTTCAAAAATTATGCTCCGAAATCAACTTCTGTCACCTCAGTGATACATATTGCAATGGAACCTAAAGTTTAAAGCTGAAATTGGTGCACTTTTAAAATTTTCATTTTTGACCAATGCGATAGGTCCGGGGCTTAGGTAAATTATCATATGTCACAAAACCGTTAAAGCTCCTGTTAAAAAATGATGCTCCGAAATCAACTTCTGTCACCTCAGTGATACATTTTGGAATGGTGCCTAAAGTTTAAAGCAGAAATTGGTGCACTTTTGAAATTTTCATTTTTGACTAATTCGATAGGTCCGGGGCTTAGGTAAGTTATCATATGTCTCAAAACCGTTAAAGCTCCTGTTCAAAAAGGATGCTCCGAAATAAACTTCTGTCACCTCAGTGATACATTTTTTAATGGTACCTAAAGTTTAAAGCAGAAATAGGGGCACTTTTGACATTTTCATTTTTGACCAATTCGATAGGTCCGGGGCTTAGGTAAGTTATCATATGTCACAAAACCGTTAAAGCTCCTGTTCAAAAATGATGCTTCGAAATAAACTTCTGTCACCTCAGTGATACATATTGCAATGGTACCTAAAGTTTAAAGCTGAAATTGGAGCACTTTTATCATTTTCATTTTTGACCAATGCGATAGGTCCGGGGCTTAGGTAAATTATCATATGTCACAAAACCGTTAAAGCTCCTGTTCAAAAATGATGCTCCGAAATAAACTTCTGTCACCTCAGTGATACATATTGCAATGGTACCTAAAGTTTAAAGCTGAAATTGGAGCACTTTTATAATTTTCATTTTTGACCAATTCGATAGGTCCGGGGCTTAGGTAAGTTATCATATGTCACAAAACCGTTAAAGCTCCTGTTAAAAAATTATGCTCCGAAATCAACTTCTGTCACCTCAGTAATACATTTTGGAATGGTACCTAAAGTTTAAAGCAGAAAAGGGGCACTTTTATAATTTTCATTTTTGACCAATTCGATAGGTCCGGGGCTTAGGTAAGTTATCATATGTCACAAAACCGTTAAAGCTCCTGTTAAAAAATTATGCTCCGAAATCAACTTCTGTCACCTCAGTGATACATTTTGGAATGGTACCTAAAGTTTAAAGCAGAAATAGGGGCACTTTTGAAATTTTCATTTTTGACCAATTCGATATGTCCGAGGCTTAGGTAAGTTATCATATGTCACAAAACCGTTAAAGCTCCAGTTCAAAAATTATGCACCGAAATCAACTTCTGTCACCTCGGTGATACATTTTGGAATGGTACCTAAAGTTTAAAGCAGAAATAGGGGCACTTTTGAAATTTTCATTTTTGACCAATTCGATAGGTCCTGGGCTTAGGTAAGTTATCATATGTCACAAAACCGTTAAAGCTCCAGTTCAAAAAGTATGCTCCGAAATCAATTTCTGTCACCTCAGTGATACATATTGCAATGGTACCTAAAGTTTAAAGCTGAAATTGGTGCACTTTTAAAATTTTCATTTTTGACCAATGCGATAGGTCCGGGGCATAGGTAAATTATCATATGTCACAAAACCGTTAAAGCTCCTGTTAAAAAATGATGCTCCGAAATCAACTTCTGTCACCTCAGTGATACATTTTGGAATGGTACCTAAAGTTTAAAGCAGAAATAGGGGCACTTTTGAAATTTTCATTTTTGACCAATTCGATATGTCCGGGGCTTAGGTAAGTTATCATATGTCACAAAACCGTTAAAGCTCCTGTTCAAAAATTATGCTCCGAAATCATCTTCTGTCACCTCAGTGATACATTTTGGAATGGTACCTAAAGTTTAAAGCAGAAATAGGGGCACTTTTGAAATTTTCATTTTTGACCAATTCGATAGGTCTGAGGCTTAGGTAAGTTATCATATATCACAAAACCGTTAAAGCTCCTGTTCAAAAATTATGCTCCGAAATCAACTTCAGTCACCTCAGTGATACATTTTGGAATGGTACCTAAAGTTTAAAGCAGAAAAGGGGCACTTTTGAAATTTTCATTTTTGACCAATTCGATAGGTCTGAGGCTTAGGTAAGTTATCATATGTCACAAAAACGTTAAAGCTCCTGTTCAAAAATGATGCTCCGAAATCAACTTCTGTCACCTCAGTGCTACATATTGCAATGGTACCTAAAGTTTAAAGCAGAAATTGGGGCACTTTTAAAATTTTCATTTTTGACCAATTCGATAGGTCCGGGGCTTAGGTAAGTTATCATATGTCACAAAACCGTTAAAGCTCCTGTTCAAAAATTATGCTCCGAAATCAACTTCTGTCACCTCAGTGATACATTTTGGAATGGTACCTAAAGTTTAAAGCAGAAATAGGGGCACTTTTGAAATTTTCATTTTTGACCAATTCGATAGGTCTGAGGCTTAGGTAAGTTATCATATGTCACAAAACCGTTAAAGCTCCTGTTCAAAAATGATGCTTCGAAATCAACTTCTGTCACCTCAGTGATACATATTACAATGGTACCTAAAGTTTAAAGCTGAAATTGGTGCACTTTTAAAATTTTCATTTTTGACCAATTCGATAGGTCCGGGGCTTAGGTAAGTTATCATATGTCACAAAACCGTTAAAGCTCCTGTTCAAAAATTATGCTCCGAAATCAACTTCTGTCACCTCAGTGATACATTTTGGAATGGTACCTAAAGTTTAAAGCAGAAATAGGGGCACTTTTGAAATTTTCATTTTTGACCAATTCGATAGGTCTGAGGCTTAGGTAAGTTATCATATGTCACAAAACCGTTAAAGCTCCTGTTCAAAAATTATGCTCCGAAATCAACTTCTGTCACCTCAGTGCTACATATTGCAATGGTACCTAAAGTTTAAAGCTGAAATTGGTGCACTTTTAAAATTTTCATTATTGACCAATTCGATAGGTCCGGGGCTTAGGTAAGTTATCATATGTCACAAAACCGTTAAAGCTCCTGTTCAAAAATTATGCTCCGAAATCAACTTCTGTCACCTCAGTGATACATTTTGGAATGGTACCTAAAGTTTAAAGCAGAAATAGGGGCACTTTTGAAATTTTCATTTTTGACCAATTCGATAGGTCCGGGGCTTAGGTAAGTTATCATATGTCACAAAACCGTTAAAGCTCCTGTTCAAAAATTATGCTCCGAAATCAACTTCTGTCACCTCAGTGATACATTTTGGAATGGTACCTAAAGTTTAAAGCAGAAGTAGGGGCACTTTTGAAATTTTAATTTTTGACCAATTCGATAGGTCTGAGGCTTAGGTAAGTTATCATATGTCACAAAACCGTTAAAGCTCCTGTTCAAAAATTATGCTCCGAAATCAACTTCTGTCACCTCAGTGATACATTTTGGAATGGTACCTAAAGTTTAAAGCAGAAATAGGGGCACTTTTGAAATTTTCATTTTTGACTAATTCGATAGGTCTGAGGCTTAGGTAAGTTATCATATATCACAAAACCGTTAAAGCTCCTGTTCAAAAATTATGCTCCGAAATCAACTTCAGTCACCTCAGTGATACATTTTGGAATGGTACCTAAAGTTTAAAGCAGAAAAGGGGCACTTTTAAAATTTTCATTTTTGACCAATTCGATAGGTCCTGGGCTTAGGTAAGTTATCATATGTCACAAAACCGTTAAAGCTCCTGTTCAAAAATTATGCTCCGAAATCAACTTCTGTCACCTCAGTGATACATTTTGGAATGGTACCTAAAGTTTAAAGCAGAAATAGGGGCACTTTTGAAATTTTCATTTTTGACCAATTCGATAGGTCTGAGGCTTAGGTAAGTTATCATATGTCACAAAACCGTTAAAGCTCCTGTTCAAAAATTATGCTCCGAAATCAACTTCTGTCACCTCAGTGATACATATTGCAATGGAACCTAAAGTTTAAAGCTGAAATTGGTGCACTTTTAAAATTTTCATTTTTGACCAATGCGATAGGTCCGGGGCTTAGGTAAATTATCATATGTCACAAAACCGTTAAAGCTCCTGTTAAAAAATGATGCTCCGAAATCAACTTCTGTCACCTCAGTGATACATTTTGGAATGGTGCCTAAAGTTTAAAGCAGAAATTGGTGCACTTTTGAAATTTTCATTTTTGACCAATTCGATAGGTCCGGGGCTTAGGTAAGTTATCATATGTCTCAAAACCGTTAAAGCTCCTGTTCAAAAAGGATGCTCCGAAATAAACTTCTGTCACCTCAGTGATACATTTTTTAATGGTACCTAAAGTTTAAAGCAGAAATAGGGGCACTTTTGACATTTTCATTTTTGACCAATTCGATAGGTCCGGGGCTTAGGTAAGTTATCATATGTCACAAAACCGTTAAAGCTCCTGTTCAAAAATGATGCTTCGAAATAAACTTCTGTCACCTCAGTGATACATATTGCAATGGTACCTGAAGTTTAAAGCTGAAATTGGAGCACTTTTATAATTTTCATTTTTGACCAATGCGATAGGTCCGGGGCTTAGGTAAATTATCATATGTCACAAAACCGTTAAAGCTCCTGTTCAAAAATGATGCTCCGAAATAAACTTCTGTCACCTCAGTGATACATATTGCAATGGTACTTAAAGTTTAAAGCTGAAATTTGAGCACTTTTATAATTTTCATTTTTGACCAATTCTATAGGTCCGGGGCTTAGGTAAGTTATCATATGTCACAAAACCGTTAAAGCTCCTGTTAAAAAATTATGCTCCGAAATCAACTTCTGTCACCTCAGTGATACATTTTGGAATGGTACCTAAAGTTTAAAGCAGAAATAGGGGCACTTTTGAAATTTTCATTATTGACCAATTCGATATGTCCGAGGCTTAGGTAAGTTATCATATGTCACAAAACCGTTAAAGCTCCAGTTCAAAAATTATGCACCGAAATCAACTTCTGTCACCTCGGTGATACATTTTGGAATGGTACCTAAAGTTTAAAGCAGAAATAGGGGCACTTTTGAAATTTTCATATTTGACCAATTCGATAGGTCCTGGGCTTAGGTAAGTTATCATATGTCACAAAACCGTTAAAGCTCCAGTTCAAAAATTATGCTCCGAAATCAATTTCTGTCACCTCAGTGATACATATTGCAATGGTACCTAAAGTTTAAAGCTGAAATTGGTGCACTTTTAAAATTTTCATTTTTGACCAATGCGATAGGTCCGGGGCATAGGTAAATTATCATATGTCACAAAACCGTTAAAGCTCCTGTTAAAAAATGATGCTCCGAAATCAACTTCTGTCACCTCAGTGATACATTTTGGAATGGTACCTAAAGTTTAAAGCAGAAATAGGGGCACTTTTGAAATTTTCATTTTTGACCAATTCGATAGGTCCGGGGCTTAGGTAAGTTATCATATGTCACAAAACCGTTAAAGCTCCTGTTAAAAAATTATGCTCCGAAATCAACTTCTGTCACCTCAGTGATACATTTTGGAATGGTACCTAAAGTTTAAAGCAGAAATAGGGGCACTTTTGAAATTTTCATTTTTGACCAATTCGATATGTCCGGGGCTTAGGTAAGTTATCATATGTCACAAAACCGTTAAAGCTCCTGTTCAAAAATTATGCTCCGAAATCAACTTCTGTCACCTCAGTGATACATTTTGGAATGGTACCTAAAGTTTAAAGCAGAAGTAGGGGCACTTTTGAAATTTTCATTTTTGACCAATTCGATAGGTCTGAGGCTTAGGTAAGTTATCATATGTCACAAAACCGTTAAAGCTCCTGTTCAAAAATTATGCTCCGAAATCAACTTCTGTCACCTCAGTGATACATTTTGGAATGGTACCTAAAGTTTAAAGCAGAAATAGGGGCACTTTTGAAATTTTCATTTTTGACCAATTCGATAGGTCTGAGGCTTAGGTAAGTTATCATTTATCACAAAACCGTTAAAGCTCCTGTTCAAAAATTATGCTCCGAAATCAACTTCAGTCACCTCAGTGATACATTTTGGAATGGTACCTAAAGTTTAAAGCAGAAAAGGGGCACTTTTAAAATTTTCATTTTTGACCAATTTGATAGGTCCTGGGCTTAGGTAAGTTATCATATGTCACAAAACCGTTAAAGCTCCTGTTCAAAAATTATGCTCCGAAATCAACTTCTGTCACCTCAGTGATACATTTTGGAATGGTACCTAAAGTTTAAAGCAGAAATAGGGGCACTTTTGAAATTTTCATTTTTGACCAATTCGATAGGTCTGAGGCTTAGGTAAGTTATCATATGTCACAAAACCGTTAAAGCTCCTGTTCAAAAATTATGCTCCGAAATCAACTTCTGTCACCTCAGTGATACATATTGCAATGGAACCTAAAGTTTAAAGCTGAAATTGGTGCACTTTTAAAATTTTCATTTTTGACCAATGCGATAGGTCCGGGGCTTAGGTAAATTATCATATGTCACAAAACCGTTAAAGCTCCTGTTAAAAAATGATGCTCCGAAATCAACTTCTGTCACCTCAGTGATACATTTTGGAATGGTGCCTAAAGTTTAAAGCAGAAATTGGTGCACTTTTGAAATTTTCATTTTTGACCAATTCGATAGGTCCGGGGCTTAGGTAAGTTATCATATGTCTCAAAACCGTTAAAGCTCCTGTTCAAAAAGGATGCTCCGAAATAAACTTCTGTCACCTCAGTGATACATTTTTTAATGGTACCTAAAGTTTAAAGCAGAAATAGGGGCACTTTTGACATTTTCATTTTTGACCAATTCGATAGGTCCGGGGCTTAGGTAAGTTATCATATGTCACAAAACCGTTAAAGCTCCTGTTCAAAAATGATGCTTCGAAATAAACTTCTGTCACCTCAGTGATACATATTGCAATGGTACCTGAAGTTTAAAGCTGAAATTGGAGCACTTTTATAATTTTCATTTTTGACCAATGCGATAGGTCCGGGGCTTAGGTAAATTATCATATGTCACAAAACCGTTAAAGCTCCTGTTCAAAAATGATGCTCCGAAATAAACTTCTGTCACCTCAGTGATACATATTGCAATGGTACTTAAAGTTTAAAGCTGAAATTGGAGCACTTTTATAATTTTCATTTTTGACCAATTCTATAGGTCCGGGGCTTAGGTAAGTTATCATATGTCACAAAACCGTTAAAGCTCCTGTTAAAAAATTATGCTCCGAAATCAACTTCTGTCACCTCAGTGATACATTTTGGAATGGTACCTAAAGTTTAAAGCAGAAATAGGGGCACTTTTGAAATTTTCATTTTTGACCAATTCGATATGTCCGAGGCTTAGGTAAGTTATCATATGTCACAAAACCGTTAAAGCTCCAGTTCAAAAATTATGCACCGAAATCAACTTCTGTCACCTCGGTGATACATTTTGGAATGGTACCTAAAGTTTAAAGCAGAAATAGGGGCACTTTTGAAATTTTCATTTTTGACCAATTCGATAGGTCCTGGGCTTAGGTAAGTTATCATATGTCACAAAACCGTTAAAGCTCCAGTTCAAAAATTATGCTCCGAAATCAATTTCTGTCACCTCAGTGATACATATTGCAATGGTACCTAAAGTTTAAAGCTGAAATTGGTGCACTTTTAAAATTTTCATTTTTGACCAATGCGATAGGTCCGGGGCATAGGTAAATTATCATATGTCACAAAACCGTTAAAGCTCCTGTTAAAAAATGATGCTCCGAAATCAACTTCTGTCACCTCAGTGATACATTTTGGAATGGTACCTAAAGTTTAAAGCAGAAATAGGGGCACTTTTGAAATTTTCATTTTTGACAAATTCGATATGTCCGGGGCTTAGGTAAGTTATCATATGTCACAAAACCGTTAAAGCTCCTGTTCAAAAATTATGCTCCGAAATCATCTTCTGTCACCTCAGTGATACATTTTGGAATGGTACCTAAAGTTTAAAGCAGAAATAGGGGCACTTTTGAAATTTTCATTTTTGACCAATTCGATAGGTCTGAGGCTTAGGTAAGTTATCATATATCACAAAACCGTTAAAGCTCCTGTTCAAAAATTATGCTCCGAAATCAACTTCAGTCACCTCAGTGATACATTTTGGAATGGTACCTAAAGTTTAAAGCAGAAAAGGGGCACTTTTGAAATTTTCATTTTTGACCAATTCGATAGGTCTGAGGCTTAGGTAAGTTATCATATGTCACAAAAACGTTAAAGCTCCTGTTCAAAAATGATGCTCCGAAATCAACTTCTGTCACCTCAGTGCTACATATTGCAATGGTACCTAAAGTTTAAAGCAGAAATAGGGGCACTTTTAAAATGTTCATTTTTGACCAATTCGATAGGTCCTGGGCTTAGGTAAGTTATCATATGTCACAAAACCGTTAAAGCTCCTGTTCAAAAATTATGCTCCGAAATCAACTTCTGTAACCTCAGTGATACATTTTGGAATGGTACCTAAAGTTTAAAGCAGAAATAGGGGCACTTTTGAAATTTTCATTTTTGACCAATTCGATAGGTCTGAGGCTTAGGTAAGTTATCATATGTCACAAAACCGTTAAAGCTCCTGTTCAAAAATTATGCTCCGAAATCAACTTCTGTCACCTCAGTGATACATATTGCAATGGAACCTAAAGTTTAAAGCTGAAATTGGTGCACTTTTAAAATTTTCATTTTTGACCAATGCGATAGGTCCGGGGCTTAGGTAAATTATCATATGTCACAAAACCGTTAAAGCTCCTGTTAAAAAATGATGCTCCGAAATCAACTTCTGTCACCTCAGTGATACATTTTGGAATGGTGCCTAAAGTTTAAAGCAGAAATTGGTGCACTTTTTTAATTTTCATTTTTGACCAATTCGATAGGTCCGGGGCTTAGGTAAGTTATCATATGTCTCAAAACCGTTAAAGCTCCTGTTCAAAAAGGATGCTCCGAAATAAACTTCTGTCACCTCAGTGATACATTTTTTAATGGTACCTAAAGTTTAAAGCAGAAATAGGGGCACTTTTGACATTTTCATTTTTGACCAATTCGATAGGTCCGGGGCTTAGGTAAGTTATCATATGTCACAAAACCGTTAAAGCTCCTGTTCAAAAATGATGCTTCGAAATAAACTTCTGTCACCTCAGTGATACATATTACAATGGTACCTAAAGTTTAAAGCTGAAATTGGTGCACTTTTAAAATTTTCATTTTTGACCAATTCGATAGGTCCGGGGCTTAGGTAAGTTATCATATGTCACAAAACCGTTAAAGCTCCTGTTCAAAAATTATGCTCCGAAATCAACTTCTGTCACCTCAGTGATACATTTTGGAATGGTACCTAAAGTTTAAAGCAGAAATAGGGGCACTTTTGAAATTTTCATTTTTGACCAATTCGATAGGTCAGAGGCTTAGGTAAGTTATCGTATGTCACAAAACCGTTAAAGCTCCTGTTCAAAAATTATGCTCCGAAATCAACTTCTGTCACCTCAGTGCTACATATTGCAATGGTACCTAAAGTTTAAAGCTGAAATTGGTGCACTTTTAAAATTTTCATTATTGACCAATTCGATAGGTCCGGGGCTTAGGTAAGTTATCATATGTCACAAAACCGTTAAAGCTCCTGTTCAAAAATTATGCTCCGAAATCAACTTCAGTCACCTCAGTGATACATTTTGGAATGGTACCTAAAGTTTAAAGCAGAAGTAGGGGCACTTTTGAAATTTTCATTTTTGACCAATTCGATAGGTCTGAGGCTTAGGTAAGTTATCATATGTCACAAAACCGTTAAAGCTCCTGTTCAAAAATTATGCTCCGAAATCAACTTCTGTCACCTCAGTGATACATTTTGGAATGGTACCTAAAGTTTAAAGCAGAAATAGGGGCACTTTTGAAATTTTCATTTTTGACCAATTCGATAGGTCTGAGGCTTAGGTAAGTTATCATATATCACAAAACCGTTAAAGCTCCTGTTCAAAAATTATGCTCCGAAATCAACTTCAGTCACCTCAGTGATACATTTTGGAATGGTACCTAAAGTTTAAAGCAGAAAAGGGGCACTTTTAAAATTTTCATTTTTGACCAATTCGATAGGTCCTGGGCTTAGGTAAGTTATCATATGTCACAAAACCGTTAAAGCTCCTGTTCAAAAATTATGCTCCGAAATCAACTTCTGTCACCTCAGTGATACATTTTGGAATGGTACCTAAAGTTTAAAGCAGAAATAGGGGCACTTTTGAAATTTTCATTTTTGACCAATTCGATAGGTCTGAGGCTTAGGTAAGTTATCATATGTCACAAAACCGTTAAAGCTCCTGTTCAAAAATTATGCTCCGAAATCAACTTCTGTCACCTCAGTGATACATATTGCAATGGAACCTAAAGTTTAAAGCTGAAATTGGTGCACTTTTAAAATTTTCATTTTTGACCAATGCGATAGGTCCGGGGCTTAGGTAAATTATCATATGTCACAAAACCGTTAAAGCTCCTGTTAAAAAATGATGCTCCGAAATCAACTTCTGTCACCTCAGTGATACATTTTGGAATGGTGCCTAAAGTTTAAAGCAGAAATTGGTGCACTTTTGAAATTTTCATTTTTGACTAATTCGATAGGTCCGGGGCTTAGGTAAGTTATCATATGTCTCAAAACCGTTAAAGCTCCTGTTCAAAAAGGATGCTCCGAAATAAACTTCTGTCACCTCAGTGATACATTTTTTAATGGTACCTAAAGTTTAAAGCAGAAATAGGGGCACTTTTGACATTTTCATTTTTGACCAATTCGATAGGTCCGGGGCTTAGGTAAGTTATCATATGTCACAAAACCGTTAAAGCTCCTGTTCAAAAATGATGCTTCGAAATAAACTTCTGTCACCTCAGTGATACATATTGCAATGGTACCTAAAGTTTAAAGCTGAAATTGGAGCACTTTTATAATTTTCATTTTTGACCAATGCGATAGGTCCGGGGCTTAGGTAAATTATCATATGTCACAAAACCGTTAAAGCTCCTGTTCAAAAATGATGCTCCGAAATAAACTTCTGTCACCTCAGTGATACATATTGCAATGGTACCTAAAGTTTAAAGCTGAAATTGGAGCACTTTTATAATTTTCATTTTTGACCAATTCGATAGGTCCGGGGCTTAGGTAAGTTATCATATGTCACAAAACCGTTAAAGCTCCTGTTAAAAAATTATGCTCCGAAATCAACTTCTGTCACCTCAGTGATACATTTTGGAATGGTACCTAAAGTTTAAAGCAGAAAAGGGGCACTTTTATAATTTTCATTTTTGACCAATTCGATAGGTCCGGGGCTTAGGTAAGTTATCATATGTCACAAAACCGTTAAAGCTCCTGTTAAAAAATTATGCTCCGAAATCAACTTCTGTCACCTCAGTGATACATTTTGGAATGGTACCTAAAGTTTAAAGCAGAAATAGGGGCACTTTTGAAATTTTCATTTTTGACCAATTCGATATGTCCGAGGCTTAGGTAAGTTATCATATGTCACAAAACCGTTAAAGCTCCAGTTCAAAAATTATGCACCGAAATCAACTTCTGTCACCTCGGTGATACATTTTGGAATGGTACCTAAAGTTTAAAGCTGAAATTGGTGCACTTTTAAAATTTTCATTTTTGACCAATGCGATAGGTCCGGGGCATAGGTAAATTATCATATGTCACAAAACCGTTAAAGCTCCTGTTAAAAAATGATGCTCCGAAATCAACTTCTGTCACCTCAGTGATACATTTTGGAATGGTACCTAAAGTTTAAAGCAGAAATAGGGGCACTTTTGAAATTTTCATTTTTGACCAATTCGATAGGTCTGAGGCTTAGGTAAGTTATCATATATCACAAAACCGTTAAAGCTCCTGTTCAAAAATGATGCTCCGAAATCAACTTCAGTCACCTCAGTGATACATTTTGGAATGGTACCTAAAGTTTAAAGCAGAAATAGGGGCACTTTTGAAATTTTCATTTTTGACCAATTCGATAGGTCTGAGGCTTAGGTAAGTTATCATATATCACAAAACCGTTAAAGCTCCTGTTCAAAAACTATGCTCCGAAATCAACTTCAGTCACCTCAGTGATACATTTTGGAATGGTACCTAAAGTTTAAAGCAGAAAAGGGGCACTTTTGAAATTTTCATTTTTGACCAATGCGATAGGTCCGGGGCTTAGGTAAATTATCATATGTCACAAAACCGTTAAAGCTCCTGTTCAAAAATGATGCTCCGAAATAAACTTCTGTCACCTCAGTGATACATATTGCAATGGTACCTAAAGTTTAAAGCTGAAATTGGAGCACTTTTATAATTTTCATTTTTGACCAATTCGATAGGTCCGGGGCTTAGGTAAGTTATCATATGTCACAAAACCGTTAAAGCTCCTGTTAAAAAATTATGCTCCGAAATCAACTTCTGTCACCTCAGTGATACATTTTGGAATGGTACCTAAAGTTTAAAGCAGAAAAGGGGCACTTTTATAATTTTCATTTTTGACCAATTCGATAGGTCCGGGGCTTAGGTAAGTTATCATATGTCACAAAACCGTTAAAGCTCCTGTTAAAAAATTATGCTCCGAAATCAACTTCTGTCACCTCAGTGATACATTTTGGAATGGTACCTAAAGTTTAAAGCAGAAATAGGGGCACTTTTGAAATTTTCATTTTTGACCAATTCGATATGTCCGAGGCTTAGGTAAGTTATCATATGTCACAAAACCGTTAAAGCTCCAGTTCAAAAATTATGCACCGAAATCAACTTCTGTCACCTCGGTGATACATTTTGGAATGGTACCTAAAGTTTAAAGCTGAAATTGGTGCACTTTTAAAATTTTCATTTTTGACCAATGCGATAGGTCCGGGGCATAGGTAAATTATCATATGTCACAAAACCGTTAAAGCTCCTGTTAAAAAATGATGCTCCGAAATCAACTTCTGTCACCTCAGTGATACATTTTGGAATGGTACCTAAAGTTTAAAGCAGAAATAGGGGCACTTTTGAAATTTTCATTTTTGACCAATTCGATAGGTCTGAGGCTTAGGTAAGTTATCATATATCACAAAACCGTTAAAGCTCCTGTTCAAAAATGATGCTCCGAAATCAACTTCAGTCACCTCAGTGATACATTTTGGAATGGTACCTAAAGTTTAAAGCAGAAATAGGGGCACTTTTGAAATTTTCATTTTTGACCAATTCGATAGGTCTGAGGCTTAGGTAAGTTATCATATATCACAAAACCGTTAAAGCTCCTGTTCAAAAACTATGCTCCGAAATCAACTTCAGTCACCTCAGTGATACATTTTGGAATGGTACCTAAAGTTTAAAGCAGAAAAGGGGCACTTTTGAAATTTTCATTTTTGACCAATTCGATAGGTCTGAGGCTTAGGTAAGTTATCATATATCACAAAACCGTTAAAGCTCCTGTTCAAAAATTATGCTCCGAAATCAACTTCAGTCACCTCAGTGATACATTTTGGAATGGTACCTAAAGTTTAAAGCAGAAAAGGGGCACTTTTATAATTTTCATTTTTGACCAATTCGATAGGTCCGGGGCTTAGGTAAGTTATCATATGTCACAAAACCGTTAAAGCTCCTGTTAAAAAATTATGCTCCGAAATCAACTTCTGTCACCTCAGTGATACATTTTGGAATGGTACCTAAAGTTTAAAGCAGAAATAGGGGCACTTTTGAAATTTTCATTTTTGACCAATTCGATATGTCCGAGGCTTAGGTAAGTTATCATATGTCACAAAACCGTTAAAGCTCCAGTTCAAAAATTATGCACCGAAATCAACTTCTGTCACCTCGGTGATACATTTTGGAATGGTACCTAAAGTTTAAAGCAGAAATAGGGGCACTTTTGAAATTTTCATTTTTGACCAATTCGATAGGTCCTGGGCTTAGGTAAGTTATCATATGTCACAAAACCGTTAAAGCTCCAGTTCAAAAAGTATGCTCCGAAATCAATTTCTGTCACCTCAGTGATACATATTGCAATGGTACCTAAAGTTTAAAGCTGAAATTGGTGCACTTTTAAAATTTTCATTTTTGACCAATGCGATAGGTCCGGGGCATAGGTAAATTATCATATGTCACAAAACCGTTAAAGCTCCTGTTAAAAAATGATGCTCCGAAATCAACTTCTGTCACCTCAGTGATACATTTTGGAATGGTACCTAAAGTTTAAAGCAGAAATAGGGGCACTTTTGAAATTTTCATTTTTGACCAATTCGATATGTCCGGGGCTTAGGTAAGTTATCATATGTCACAAAACCGTTAAAGCTACTGTTCAAAAATTATGCTCCGAAATCATCTTCTGTCACCTCAGTGATACATTTTGGAATGGTACCTAAAGTTTAAAGCAGAAATAGGGGCACTTTTGAAATTTTCATTTTTGACCAATTCGATAGGTCTGAGGCTTAGGTAAGTTATCATATATCACAAAACCGTTAAAGCTCCTGTTCAAAAATTATGCTCCGAAATCAACTTCAGTCACCTCAGTGATACATTTTGGAATGGTACCTAAAGTTTAAAGCAGAAAAGGGGCACTTTTGAAATTTTCATTTTTGACCAATTCGATAGGTCTGAGGCTTAGGTAAGTTATCATATGTCACAAAAACGTTAAAGCTCCTGTTCAAAAATGATGCTCCGAAATCAACTTCTGTCACCTCAGTGCTACATATTGCAATGGTACCTAAAGTTTAAAGCAGAAATTGGGGCACTTTTAAAATTTTCATTTTTGACCAATTCGATAGGTCCGGGGCTTAGGTAAGTTATCATATGTCACAAAACCGTTAAAGCTCCTGTTCAAAAATTATGCTCCGAAATCAACTTCTGTCACCTCAGTGATACATTTTGGAATGGTACCTAAAGTTTAAAGCAGAAATAGGGGCACTTTTGAAATTTTCATTTTTGACCAATTCGATAGGTCTGAGGCTTAGGTAAGTTATCATATGTCACAAAACCGTTAAAGCTCCTGTTCAAAAATGATGCTTCGAAATCAACTTCTGTCACCTCAGTGATACATATTACAATGGTACCTAAAGTTTAAAGCTGAAATTGGTGCACTTTTAAAATTTTCATTTTTGACCAATTCGATAGGTCCGGGGCTTAGGTAAGTTATCATATGTCACAAAACCGTTAAAGCTCCTGTTCAAAAATTATGCTCCGAAATCAACTTCTGTCACCTCAGTGATACATTTTGGAATGGTACCTAAAGTTTAAAGCAGAAATAGGGGCACTTTTGAAATTTTCATTTTTGACCAATTCGATAGGTCTGAGGCTTAGGTAAGTTATCATATGTCACAAAACCGTTAAAGCTCCTGTTCAAAAATTTTGCTCCGAAATCAACTTCTGTCACCTCAGTGCTACATATTGCAATGGTACCTAAAGTTTAAAGCTGAAATTGGTGCACTTTTAAAATTTTCATTATTGACCAATTCGATAGGTCCGGGGCTTAGGTAAGTTATCATATGTCACAAAACCGTTAAAGCTCCTGTTCAAAAATTATGCTCCGAAATCAACTTCTGTCACCTCAGTGATACATTTTGGAATGGTACCTAAAGTTTAAAGCAGAAATAGGGGCACTTTTGAAATTTTCATTTTTGACCAATTCGATAGGTCCGGGGCTTAGGTAAGTTATCATATGTCACAAAACCGTTAAAGCTCCTGTTCAAAAATTATGCTCCGAAATCAACTTCTGTCACCTCAGTGATACATTTTGGAATGGTACCTAAAGTTTAAAGCAGAAGTAGGGGCACTTTTGAAATTTTAATTTTTGACCAATTCGATAGGTCTGAGGCTTAGGTAAGTTATCATATGTCACAAAACCGTTAAAGCTCCTGTTCAAAAATTATGCTCCGAAATCAACTTCTGTCACCTCAGTGATACATTTTGGAATGGTACCTAAAGTTTAAAGCAGAAATAGGGGCACTTTTGAAATTTTCATTTTTGACTAATTCGATAGGTCTGAGGCTTAGGTAAGTTATCATATATCACAAAACCGTTAAAGCTCCTGTTCAAAAATTATGCTCCGAAATCAACTTCAGTCACCTCAGTGATACATTTTGGAATGGTACCTAAAGTTTAAAGCAGAAAAGGGGCACTTTTAAAATTTTCATTTTTGACCAATTCGATAGGTCCTGGGCTTAGGTAAGTTATCATATGTCACAAAACCGTTAAAGCTCCTGTTCAAAAATTATGCTCCGAAATCAACTTCTGTCACCTCAGTGATACATTTTGGAATGGTACCTAAAGTTTAAAGCAGAAATAGGGGCACTTTTGAAATTTTCATTTTTGACCAATTCGATAGGTCTGAGGCTTAGGTAAGTTATCATATGTCACAAAACCGTTAAAGCTCCTGTTCAAAAATTATGCTCCGAAATCAACTTCTGTCACCTCAGTGATACATATTGCAATGGAACCTAAAGTTTAAAGCTGAAATTGGTGCACTTTTAAAATTTTCATTTTTGACCAATGCGATAGGTCCGGGGCTTAGGTAAATTATCATATGTCACAAAACCGTTAAAGCTCCTGTTAAAAAATGATGCTCCGAAATCAACTTCTGTCACCTCAGTGATACATTTTGGAATGGTGCCTAAAGTTTAAAGCAGAAATTGGTGCACTTTTGAAATTTTCATTTTTGACTAATTCGATAGGTCCGGGGCTTAGGTAAGTTATCATATGTCTCAAAACCGTTAAAGCTCCTGTTCAAAAAGGATGCTCCGAAATAAACTTCTGTCACCTCAGTGATACATTTTTTAATGGTACCTAAAGTTTAAAGCAGAAATAGGGGCACTTTTGACATTTTCATTTTTGACCAATTCGATAGGTCCGGGGCTTAGGTAAGTTATCATATGTCACAAAACCGTTAAAGCTCCTGTTCAAAAATGATGCTCCGAAATAAACTTCTGTCACCTCAGTGATACATATTGCAATGGTACCTAAAGTTTAAAGCTGAAATTGGAGCACTTTTATAATTTTCATTTTTGACCAATTCGATAGGTCTGGGGCTTAGGTAAGTTATCATATGTCACAAAACCGTTAAAGCTCCTGTTAAAAAATTATGCTTCGAAATCAACTTCTGTCACCTCAGTGATACATTTTGGAATGGTACCTAAAGTTTAAAGCAGAAATAGGGGCACTTTTGAAATTTTCATTATTGACCAATTCGATATGTCCGAGGCTTAGGTAAGTTATCATATGTCACAAAACCGTTAAAGCTCCAGTTCAAAAATTATGCACCGAAATCAACTTCTGTCACCTCGGTGATACATTTTGGAATGGTACCTAAAGTTTAAAGCAGAAATAGGGGCACTTTTGAAATTTTCATTTTTGACCAATTCGATAGGTCCTGGGCTTAGGTAAGTTATCATATGTCACAAAACCGTTAAAGCTCCAGTTCAAAAATTATGCTCCGAAATCAATTTCTGTCACCTCAGTGATACATATTGCAATGGTACCTAAAGTTTAAAGCTGAAATTGGTGCACTTTTAAAATTTTCATTTTTGACCAATGCGATATGTCCGGGGCTTAGGTAAATTATCATATGTCACAAAACCGTTAAAGCTCCTGTTAAAAAATGATGCTCCGAAATCAACTTCTGTCACCTCAGTGATACATTTTGGAATGGTACCTAAAGTTTAAAGCAGAAATAGGGGCACTTTTGAAATTTTCATTTTTGACCAATTCGATAGGTCTGAGGCTTAGGTAAGTTATCATATATCACAAAACCGTTAAAGCTCCTGTTCAAAAATTATGCTCCGAAATCAACTTCAGTCACCTCAGTGATACATTTTGGAATGGTACCTAAAGTTTAAAGCAGAAAAGGGGCACTTTTGAAATTTTCATTTTTGACCAATTCGATAGGTCTGAGGCTTAGGTAAGTTATCATATGTCACAAAAACGTTAAAGCTCCTGTTCAAAAATGATGCTCCGAAATCAACTTCTGTCACCTCAGTGCTACATATTGCAATGGTACCTAAAGTTTAAAGCAGAAATTGGGGCACTTTTAAAATTTTCATTTTTGACCAATTCGATAGGTCCTGGGCTTAGGTAAGTTATCATATGTCACAAAACCGTTAAAGCTCCTGTTAAAAAATGATGCTCCGAAATCAACTTCTGTCACCTCAGTGATACATTTTGGAATGGTACCTAAAGTTTAAAGCAGAAATAGGGGCACTTTTGAAATTTTCATTTTTGACCAATTCGATAGGTCTGAGGCTTAGGTAAGTTATCATATGTCACAAAACCGTTAAAGCTCCTGTTCAAAAATTATGCTCCGAAATCAACTTCTGTCACCTCAGTGATACATATTGCAATTGAACCTAAAGTTTAAAGCTGAAATTGGTGCACTTTTAAAATTTTCATTTTTGACCAATGCGATAGGTCCGGGGCTTAGGTAAATTATCATATGTCACAAAACCGTTAAAGTTCCTGTTAAAAAATGATGCTCCGAAATCAACTTCTGTCACCTCAGTGATACATTTTGGAATGGTGCCTAAAGTTTAAAGCAGAAATTGGTGCACTTTTGAAATTTTCATTTTTGACCAATTCGATAGGTCCGGGGCTTAGGTAAGTTATCATATGTCTCAAAACCGTTAAAGCTCCTGTTCAAAAAGGATGCTCCGAAATAAACTTCTGTCACCTCAGTGATACATTTTTTAATGGTACCTAAAGTTTAAAGCAGAAATAGGGGCACTTTTGACATTTTCATTTTTGACCAATTCGATAGGTCTGAGGCTTAGGTAAGTTATCATATATCACAAAACCGTTAAAGCTCCTGTTCAAAAATGATGCTTCGAAATAAACTTCTGTCACCTCAGTGATACATATTACAATGGTACCTAAAGTTTAAAGCTGAAATTGGTGCACTTTTAAAATTTTCATTTTTGACCAATTCGATAGGTCCGGGGCTTAGGTAAGTTATCATATGTCACAAAACCGTTAAAGCTCCTGTTCAAAAATTATGCTCCGAAATCAACTTCTGTCACCTCAGTGATACATTTTGGAATGGTACCTAAAGTTTAAAGCAGAAATAGGGGCACTTTTAAAATTTTCATTTTTGACCAATTCGATAGGTCTGAGGCTTAGGTAAGTTATCATATGTCACAAAACTGTTAAAGCTCCTGTTCAAAAATTATGCTCCGAAATCAACTTCTGTCACCTCAGTGCTACATATTGCAATGGTACCTAAAGTTTAAAGCTGAAATTGGTGCACTTTTAAAATTTTCATTATTGACCAATTCGATAGGTCCGGGGCTTAGGTAAGTTATCATATGTCACAAAACCGTTAAAGCTCCTGTTAAAAAATTATGCTCCGAAATCAACTTCTGTCACCTCAGTGATACATTTTGGAATGGTACCTAAAGTTTAAAGCAGAAATAGGGGCACTTTTGAAATTTTCATTTTTGACCAATTCGATATGTCCGGGGCTTAGGTAAGTTATCATATGTCACAAAACCGTTAAAGCTCCTGTTCAAAAATTGTGCTCCGAAATCAACTTCTGTCACCTCAGTGATACATTTTGGAATGGTACCTAAAGTTTAAAGCAGAAGTAGGGGCACTTTTGAAATTTTCATTTTTGACCAATTCGATAGGTCTGAGGCTTAGGTAAGTTATCATATGTCACAAAACCGTTAAAGCTCCTGTTCAAAAATTATGCTCCGAAATCAACTTCTGTCACCTCAGTGATACATTTTGGAATGGTACCTAAAGTTTAAAGCAGAAAAGGGGCACTTTTAAAATTTTCATTTTTGACCAATTCGATAGGTCCTGGGCTTAGGTAAGTTATCATATGTCACAAAACCGTTAAAGCTCCTGTTCAAAAATTATGCTCCGAAATCAACTTCTGTCACCTCAGTGATACATTTTGGAATGGTACCTAAAGTTTAAAGCAGAAATAGGGGCACTTTTGAAATTTTCATTTTTGACCAATTCGATAGGTCTGAGGCTTAGGTAAGTTATCATATGTCACAAAACCGTTAAAGCTCCTGTTCAAAAATTATGCTCCGAAATCAACTTCTGTCACCTCAGTGATACATTTTGGAATGGTACCTAAAGTTTAAAGCAGAAAAGGGGCACTTTTAAAATTTTCATTTTTGACCAATTCGATAGGTCCTGGGCTTAGGTAAGTTATCATATGTCACAAAACCGTTAAAGCTCCTGTTCAAAAATTATGCTCCGAAATCAACTTCTGTCACCTCAGTGATACATTTTGGAATGGTACCTAAAGTTTAAAGCAGAAATAGGGGCACTTTTGAAATTTTCATTTTTGACCAATTCGATAGGTCTGAGGCTTAGGTAAGTTATCATATGTCACAAAACCGTTAAAGCTCCTGTTCAGAAATTATGCTCCGAAATCAACTTCTGTCACCTCAGTGATACATATTGCAATGGAACCTAAAGTTTAAAGCTGAAATTGGTGCACTTTTAAAATTTTCATTTTTGACCAATGCGATAGGTCCGGGGCTTAGGTAAATTATCATATGTCACAAAACCGTTAAAGCTCCTGTTAAAAAATGATGCTCCGAAATCAACTTCTGTCACCTCAGTGATACATTTTGGAATGGTGCCTAAAGTTTAAAGCAGAAATTGGTGCACTTTTGAAATTTTCATTTTTGACCAATTCGATATGTCCGAGGCTTAGGTAAGTTATCATATGTCACAAAACCGTTAAAGCTCCTGTTCAAAAATTATGCTCCGAAATCAACTTCTGTCACCTCAGTGATACATTTTGGAATGGTACCTAAAGTTTAAAGCAGAAATTGGTGCACTTTTGAAATTTTCATTTTTGACCAATTCGATAGGTCCGGGGCTTAGGTAAGTTATCATATGTCACAAAACCGTTAAAGCTCCTGTTCAAAAATTGTGCTCCGAAATAAACTTCTGTCACCTCAGTGATACATATTGCAATGGTACCTAAAGTTTAAAGCTGAAATTGGAGCACTTTTATAATTTTCATTTTTGACCAATTCGATAGGTCCTGGGCTTAGGTAAGTTATCATATGTCACAAAACCGTTAAAGCTCCTGTTCAAAAATTATGCTCCGAAATCAACTTCTGTCACCTCAGTGATACATTTTGGAATGGTACCTAAAGTTTAAAGCAGAAATAGGGGCACTTTTGAAATTTTCATTTTTGACCAATTCGATAGGTCTGAGGCTTAGGTAAGTTATCATATGTCACAAAACCGTTAAAGCTCCTGTTCAGAAATTATGCTCCGAAATCAACTTCTGTCACCTCAGTGATACATATTGCAATGGAACCTAAAGTTTAAAGCTGAAATTGGTGCACTTTTAAAATTTTCATTTTTGACCAATGCGATAGGTCCGGGGCTTAGGTAAATTATCATATGTCACAAAACCGTTAAAGCTCCTGTTAAAAAATGATGCTCCGAAATCAACTTCTGTCACCTCAGTGATACATTTTGGAATGGTGCCTAAAGTTTAAAGCAGAAATTGGTGCACTTTTGAAATTTTCATTTTTGACCAATTCGATAGGTCCGGGGCTTAGGTAAGTTATCATATGTCACAAAACCGTTAAAGCTCCTGTTCAAAAATTGTGCTCCGAAATAAACTTCTGTCACCTCAGTGATACATATTGCAATGGTACCTAAAGTTTAAAGCTGAAATTGGAGCACTTTTATAATTTTCATTTTTGACCAATGCGATAGGTCCGGGGCTTAGGTAAATTATCATATGTCACAAAACCGTTAAAGCTCCTGTTAAAAAATTATGCTCCGAAATCAACTTCTGTCACCTCAGTGATACATTTTGGAATGGTACCTAAAGTTTAAAGCAGAAATAGGGGCACTTTTGAAATTTTCATTTTTGACCAATTCGATATGTCCGAGGCTTAGGTAAGTTATCATATGTCACAAAACCGTTAAAGCTCCTGTTCAAAAATTATGCTCCGAAATCAACTTCTGTCACCTCAGTGATACATTTTGGAATGGTACCTAAAGTTTAAAGCAGAAATTGGTGCACTTTTGAAATTTTCATTTTTGACCAATTCGATAGGTCCGGGGCTTAGGTAAGTTATCATATGTCACAAAACCGTTAAAGCTCCTGTTCAAAAATTGTGCTCCGAAATAAACTTCTGTCACCTCAGTGATACATATTGCAATGGTACCTAAAGTTTAAAGCTGAAATTGGAGCACTTTTATAATTTTCATTTTTGACCAATGCGATAGGTCCGGGGCTTAGGTAAATTATCATATGTCACAAAACCGTTAAAGCTCCTGTTAAAAAATTATGCTCCGAAATCAACTTCTGTCACCTCAGTGATACATTTTGGAATGGTACCTAAAGTTTAAAGCAGAAATAGGGGCACTTTTGAAATTTTCATTTTTGACCAATTCGATATGTCCGAGGCTTAGGTAAGTTATCATATGTCACAAAACCGTTAAAGCTCCTGTTCAAAAATTATGCTCCGAAATCAACTTCTGTCACCTCAGTGCTACATATTGCAATGGTGCCTAAAGTTTAAAGCAGAAATTGGTACACTTTTGAAATTTTCATTTTTGACCAATTCGATAGGTCCGGGGCTTAGGTAAGTTATCATATGTCTCAAAACCGTTAAAGCTCCTGTTCAAAAAGGATGCTCCGAAATAAACTTCTGTCACCTCAGTGATACATTTTTTAATGGTACCTAAAGTTTAAAGCAGAAATAGGGGCACTTTTGACATTTTAATTTTTGACCAATTCGATAGGTCCGGGGCTTAGGTAAGTTATCATATGTCACAAAACCGTTAAAGCTCCTGTTCAAAAATGATGCTTCGAAATAAACTTCTGTCACCTCAGTGATACATATTACAATGGTACCTAAAGTTTAAAGCTGAAATTGGTGCACTTTTAAAATTTTCATTTTTGACCAATTCGATAGGTCCGGGGCTTAGGTAAGTTATCATATGTCACAAAACCGTTAAAGCTCCTGTTCAAAAATTATGCTCCGAAATCAACTTCTGTCACCTCAGTGATACATTTTGGAATGGTACCTAAAGTTTAAAGCAGAAATAGGGGCACTTTTGAAATTTTCATTTTTGACCAATTCGATAGGTCTGAGGCTTAGGTAAGTTATCATATGTCACAAAACCGTTAAAGCTCCTGTTAAAAAATTATGCTCCGAAATCAACTTCTGTCACCTCAGTGCTACATATTGCAATGGTACCTAAAGTTTAAAGCTGAAATTGGTGCACTTTTAAAATTTTCATTATTGACCAATTCGATAGGTCCGGGGCTTAGGTAAGTTATCATATGTCACAAAACCGTTAAAGCTCCTGTTAAAAAATTATGCTCCGAAATCAACTTCTGTCACAGCAGTGATACATTTTGGAATGGTACCTAAAGTTTAAAGCAGAAATAGGGGCACTTTTGAAATTTTCATTTTTGACCAATTCGATATGTCCGGGGCTTAGGTAAGTTGTCATATGTCACAAAACCGTTAAAGCTCCTGTTCAAAAATTATGCTCCGAAATCAACTTCTGTCACCTCAGTGATACATTTTGGAATGGTACCTAAAGTTTAAAGCAGAAAAGGGGCACTTTTGAAATTTTCATTTTTGACCAATTCGATAGGTCTGAGGCTTAGGTAAGTTATCATATGTCACAAAAACGTTAAAGCTCCTGTTCAAAAATGATGCTCCGAAATCAACTTCTGTCACCTCAGTGCTACATATTGCAATGGTACCTAAAGTTTAAAGCAGAAATAGGGGCACTTTTGAAATTTTCATTTTTGACCAATTCGATAGGTCTGAGGCTTAGGTAAGTTATCATATGTCACAAAACCATTAAAGCTCCTGTTCAAAAATTATGCTCCGAAATCAACTTCTGTCACCTCAGTGATACATATTGCAATGGAACCTAAAGTTTAAAGCTGAAATTGGTGCACTTTTAAAATTTTCATTTTTGACCAATGCGATAGGTCCGGGGCTTAGGTAAATTATCATATGTCACAAAACCGTTAAAGCTCCTGTTAAAAAATGATGCTCCGAAATCAACTTCTGTCACCTCAGTGATACATTTTGGAATGGTGCCTAAAGTTTAAAGCAGAAATTGGTGCACTTTTGAAATTTTCATTTTTGACCAATTCGATAGGTCCGGGGCTTAGGTAAGTTATCATATGTCACAAAACCGTTAAAGCTCCTGTTCAAAAATTGTGCTCCGAAATAAACTTCTGTCACCTCAGTGATACATATTGCAATGGTACCTAAAGTTTAAAGCTGAAATTGGAGCACTTTTATAATTTTCATTTTTGACCAATGCGATAGGTCCGGGGCTTAGGTAAATTATCATATGTCACAAAACCGTTAAAGCTCCTGTTCAAAAATGATGCTCCGAAATAAACTTCTGTCACCTCAGTGATACATATTGCAATGGTACCTAAAGTTTAAAGCTGAAATTGGAGCACTTTTATAATTTTCATTTTTGACCAATTCGATAGGTCCGGGGCTTAGGTAAGTTATCATATGTCACAAAACCGTTAAAGCTCCTGTTCAAAAATTATGCTCCGAAATCAACTTCTGTCACCTCAGTGATACATTTTGGAATGGTACCTAAAGTTTAAAGCAGAAAAGGGGCACTTTTGAAATTTTCATTTTTGACCAATTCGATAGGTCTGAGGCTTAGGTAAGTTATCATATGTCACAAAAACGTTAAAGCTCCTGTTCAAAAATGATGCTCCGAAATCAACTTCTGTCACCTCAGTGCTACATATTGCAATGGTACCTAAAGTTTAAAGCAGAAATAGGGGCACTTTTGAAATTTTCATTTTTGACCAATTCGATAGGTCTGAGGCTTAGGTAAGTTATCATATGTCACAAAACCATTAAAGCTCCTGTTCAAAAATTATGCTCCGAAATCAACTTCTGTCACCTCAGTGATACATATTGCAATGGAACCTAAAGTTTAAAGCTGAAATTGGAGCACTTTTATAATTTTCATTTTTGACCAATGCGATAGGTCCGGGGCTTAGGTAAATTATCATATGTCACAAAACCGTTAAAGCTCCTGTTCAAAAATGATGCTCCGAAATAAACTTCTGTCACCTCAGTGATACATATTGCAATGGTACCTAAAGTTTAAAGCTGAAATTGGAGCACTTTTATAATTTTCATTTTTGACCAATTCGATAGGTCCGGGGCTTAGGTAAGTTATCATATGTCACAAAACCGTTAAAGCTCCTGTTAAAAAATTATGCTCCGAAATCAACTTCTGTCACCTCAGTGATACATTTTGGAATGGTACCTAAAGTTTAAAGCAGAAATAGGGGCACTTTTGAAATTTTCATTATTGACCAATTCGATATGTCCGAGGCTTAGGTAAGTTATCATATGTCACAAAACCGTTAAAGCTCCAGTTCAAAAATTATGCACCGAAATCAACTTCTGTCACCTCGGTGATACATTTTGGAATGGTACCTAAAGTTTAAAGCAGAAATAGGGGCACTTTTGAAATTTTCATTTTTGACCAATTCGATAGGTCCTGGGCTTAGGTAAGTTATCATATGTCACAAAACCGTTAAAGCTCCAGTTCAAAAATTATGCTCCGAAATCAATTTCTGTCACCTCAGTGATACATATTGCAATGGTACCTAAAGTTTAAAGCTGAAATTGGTGCACTTTTAAAATTTTCATTTTTGACCAATGCGATAGGTCCGGGGCTTAGGTAAATTATCATATGTCACAAAACCGTTAAAGCTCCTGTTAAAAAATGATGCTCCGAAATCAACTTCTGTCACCTCAGTGATACATTTTGGAATGGTACCTAAAGTTTAAAGCAGAAATAGGGGCACTTTTGAAATTTTCATTTTTGACCAATTCGATAGGTCTGAGGCTTAGGTAAGTTATCATATATCACAAAACCGTTAAAGCTCCTGTTCAAAAATTATGCTCCGAAATCAACTTCAGTCACCTCAGTGATACATTTTGGAATGGTACCTAAAGTTTAAAGCAGAAAAGGGGCACTTTTGAAATTTTCATTTTTGACCAATTCGATAGGTCTGAGGCTTAGGTAAGTTATCATATGTCACAAAAACGTTAAAGCTCCTGTTCAAAAATGATGCTCCGAAATCAACTTCTGTCACCTCAGTGCTACATATTGCAATGGTACCTAAAGTTTAAAGCAGAAATAGGGGCACTTTTGACATTTTCAGTTTTTTAAACCAATTCAATAGGTCCGGGGCTTAGGTAAGTTATCATATGTCACAAAACCGTTAAAGCTCCTGTTCAATAATGATGCTTCGAAATAAACTTCTGTCACCTCAGTGATACATATTACAATGGTACCTAAAGTTTAAAGCTGAAATTGGTGCACTTTTAAAATTTTCATTTTTGACCAATTCGATAGGTCCGGGGCTTAGGTAAGTTATCATATGTCACAAAACCGTTATAGCTCCTGTTCAAAAATTATGCTCCGAAATCAACTTCTGTCACCTCAGTGATACATTTTGGAATGGTACCTAAAGTTTAAAGCAGAAATAGGGGCACTTTTAAAATTTTCATTTTTGACCAATTCGATAGGTCTGAGGCTTAGGTAAGTTATCATATGTCACAAAACCGTTAAAGCTCCTGTTCAAAAATTATGCTCCGAAATCAACTTCTGTCACCTCAGTGCTACATATTGCAATGGTACCTAAAGTTTAAAGCTGAAATTGGTGCACTTTTAAAATTTTCATTATTGACCAATTCGATAGGTCCGGGGCTTAGGTAAGTTATCATATGTCACAAAACCGTTAAAGCTCCTGTTAAAAAATTATGCTCCGAAATCAACTTCTGTCACCTCAGTGATACATTTTGGAATGGTACCTAAAGTTTAAAGCAGAAATAGGGGCACTTTTGAAATTTTCATTTTTGACCAATTCGATATGTCCGGGGCTTAGGTAAGTTATCATATGTCACAAAACCGTTAAAGCTCCTGTTCAAAAATTGTGCTCCGAAATCAACTTCTGTCACCTCAGTGATACATTTTGGAATGGTACCTAAAGTTTAAAGCAGAAGTAGGGGCACTTTTGAAATTTTCATTTTTGACCAATTCGATAGGTCTGAGGCTTAGGTAAGTTATCATATGTCACAAAACCGTTAAAGCTCCTGTTCAAAAATGATGCTCCGAAATCAACTTCTGTCACCTCAGTGATACATTTTGGAATGGTACCTAAAGTTTAAAGCAGAAATAGGGGCACTTTTGAAATTTTCATTTTTGACCAATTCGATAGGTCTGAGGCTTAGGTAAGTTATCATATATCACAAAACCGTTAAAGCTCCTGTTCAAAAATTATGCTCCGAAATCAACTTCAGTCACCTCAGTGATACATTTTGGAATGGTACCTAAAGTTTAAAGCAGAAAAGGGGCACTTTTAAAATTTTCATTTTTGACCAATTCGATAGGTCCTGGGCTTAGGTAAGTTATCATATGTCACAAAACCGTTAAAGCTCCTGTTCAAAAATTATGCTCCGAAATCAACTTCTGTCACCTCAGTGATACATTTTGGAATGGTACCTAAAGTTTAAAGCAGAAATAGGGGCACTTTTAAAATTTTCATTTTTGACCAATGTGATAGGTCTGGGGCTTAGGTAAATTATCATATGTCACAAAACCGTTAAAGCTCCTGTTCAAAAATTGTGCTCCGAAATAAACTTCTGTCACCTCAGTGATACATATTGCAATGGTACCTAAAGTTTAAAGCTGAAATTGGAGCACTTTTATAATTTTCATTTTTAAACAATGCGATAGGTCCGGGGCTTAGGTAAATTATCTTATGTCACAAAACCGTTAAAGCTCCTGTTAAAAAATTATGCTCCGAAATCAACTTCTGTCACCTCAGTGATACATTTTGGAATGGTACCTAAAGTTTAAAGCAGAAATAGGGGCACTTTTGAAATTTTCATTTTTGACCAATTCGATATGTCCGAGGCTTAGGTAAGTTATCATATGTCACAAAACCGTTAAAGCTCCTGTTCAAAAATTATGCTCCGAAATCAACTTCTGTCACCTCAGTGATACATTTTGGAATGGTACCTAAAGTTTAAAGCAGAAATTGGTGCAGTTTTGAAATTTTCATTTTTGACCAATTCGATATGTCCGGGGCTTAGGTAAGTTATCATATGTCACAAAACCGTTAAAGCTCCTGTTCAAAAATTGTGCTCCGAAATAAACTTCTGTCACCTCAGTGATACATATTGCAATGGTACCTAAAGTTTAAAGCTGAAATTGGAGCACTTTTATAATTTTCATTTTTGACCAATGCGATAGGTCCGGGGCTTAGGTAAATTATCATATGTCACAAAACCGTTAAAGCTCCTGTTAAAAAATTATGCTCCGAAATCAACTTCTGTCACCTCAGTGATACATTTTGGAATGGTACCTAAAGTTTAAAGCAGAAATAGGGGCACTTTTGAAATTTTCATTTTTGACCAATTCGATATGTCCGAGGCTTAGGTAAGTTATCATATGTCACAAAACCGTTAAAGCTCCTGTTCAAAAATTATGCTCCGAAATCAACTTCTGTCACCTCAGTGATACATTTTGGAATGGTACCTAAAGTTTAAAGCAGAAATAGGGGCACTTTTGAAATTTTCATTTTTGACCAATTCGATAGGTCTGAGGCTTAGGTAAGTTATCATATGTCACAAAACCGTTAAAGCTCCTGTTCAAAAATTATGCTCCGAAATCAACTTCTGTCACCTCAGTGATACATATTGCAATGGAACCTAAAGTTTAAAGCTGAAATTGGTGCACCTTTAAAATTTTCATTTTTGACCAATGCGATAGGTCCGGGGCTTAGGTAAATTATCATATGTCACAAAACCGTTAAAGCTCCTGTTCAAAAATTATGCTCCGAAATCAACTTCTGTCACCTCAGTGCTACATATTGCAATGGTGCCTAAAGTTTAAAGCAGAAATTGGTGCACTTTTGAAATTTTCATTTTTGACCAATTCGATAGGTCCGGGGCTTAGGTAAGTTATCATATGTCTCAAAACCGTTAAAGCTCCTGTTCAAAAAGGATGCTCCGAAATAAACTTCTGTCACCTCAGTGATACATTTTTTAATGGTACCTAAAGTTTAAAGCAGAAATAGGGGCACTTTTGACATTTTCATTTTTGACCAATTCGATAGGTCCGGGGCTTAGGTAAGTTATCATATGTCACAAAACCGTTAAAGCTCCTGTTCAAAAATTATGCTCCGAAATCAACTTCTGTCACCTCAGTGATACATTTTGGAATGGTACCTAAAGTTTAAAGCAGAAATAGGGGCACTTTTGAAATTTTCATTTTTGACCAATTCGATATGTCCGAGGCTTAGGTAAGTTATCATATGTCACAAAACCGTTAAAGCTCCTGTTCAAAAATTATGCTCCGAAATCAACTTCTGTCACCTCAGTGATACATTTTGGAATGGTACCTAAAGTTTAAAGCAGAAATAGGGGCACTTTTGAAATTTTCATTTTTGACCAATTCGATAGGTCTGAGGCTTAGGTAAGTTATCATATGTCACAAAACCGTTAAAGCTCCTGTTCAAAAATTATGCTCCGAAATCAACTTCTGTCACCTCAGTGATACATATTGCAATGGAACCTAAAGTTTAAAGCTGAAATTGGTGCACCTTTAAAATTTTCATTTTTGACCAATGCGATAGGTCCGGGGCTTAGGTAAATTATCATATGTCACAAAACCGTTAAAGCTCCTGTTCAAAAATTATGCTCCGAAATCAACTTCTGTCACCTCAGTGCTACATATTGCAATGGTGCCTAAAGTTTAAAGCAGAAATTGGTGCACTTTTGAAATTTTCATTTTTGACCAATTCGATAGGTCCGGGGCTTAGGTAAGTTATCATATGTCTCAAAACCGTTAAAGCTCCTGTTCAAAAAGGATGCTCCGAAATAAACTTCTGTCACCTCAGTGATACATTTTTTAATGGTACCTAAAGTTTAAAGCAGAAATAGGGGCACTTTTGACATTTTCATTTTTGACCAATTCGATAGGTCCGGGGCTTAGGTAAGTTATCATATGTCACAAAACCGTTAAAGCTCCTGTTCAAAAATTATGCTCCGAAATCAACTTCTGTCACCTCAGTGATACATTTTGGAATGGTACCTAAAGTTTAAAGCAGAAATAGGGGCACTTTTGAAATTTTCATTTTTGACCAATTCGATAGGTCTGAGGCTTAGGTAAGTTATCATATGTCACAAAACCGTTAAAGCTCCTGTTCAAAAATTATGCTCCGAAATCAACTTCTGTCACCTCAGTGCTACATATTGCAATGGTACCTAAAGTTTAAAGCTGAAATTGGTGCACTTTTAAAATTTTCATTATTGACCAATTCGATAGGTCCGGGGCTTAGGTAAGTTATCATATGTCACAAAACCGTTAAAGCTCCTGTTAAAAAATTATGCTCCGAAATCAACTTCTGTCACCTCAGTGATACATTTTGGAATGGTACCTAAAGTTTAAAGCAGAAATAGGGGCACTTTTGAAATTTTCATTTTTGACCAATTCGATATGTCCGGGGCTTAGGTAAGTTGTCATATGTCACAAAACCGTTAAAGCTCCTGTTCAAAAATTATGCTCCGAAATCAACTTCTGTCACCTCAGTGATACATTTTGGAATGGTACCTAAAGTTTAAAGCAGAAAAGGGGCACTTTTGAAATTTTCATTTTTGACCAATTCGATAGGTCTGAGGCTTAGGTAAGTTATCATATGTCACAAAAACGTTAAAGCTCCTGTTCAAAAATGATGCTCCGAAATCAACTTCTGTCACCTCAGTGCTACATATTGCAATGGTACCTAAAGTTTAAAGCAGAAATAGGGGCACTTTTGAAATTTTCATTTTTGACCAATTCGATAGGTCTGAGGCTTAGGTAAGTTATCATATGTCACAAAACCGTTAAAGCTCCTGTTCAAAAATTATGCTCCGAAATCAACTTCTGTCACCTCAGTGATACATATTGCAATGGAACCTAAAGTTTAAAGCTGAAATTGGTGCACTTTTAAAATTTTCATTTTTGACCAATGCGATAGGTCCGGGGCTTAGGTAAATTATCATATGTCACAAAACCGTTAAAGCTCCTGTTCAAAAATTATGCTCCGAAATCAACTTCTGTCACCTCAGTGATACATTTTGGAATGGTGCTTAAAGTTTAAAGCAGAAATTGGTGCACTTTTGAAATTTTCATTTTTGACCAATTCGATAGGTCCGGGGCTTAGGTAAGTTATCATATGTCTCAAAACCGTTAAAGCTCCTGTTCAAAAAGGATGCTCCAAAATAAACTTCTGTCACCTCAGTGATACATTTTTTAATGGTACCTAAAGTTTAAAGCAGAAATAGGGGCACTTTTGACATTTTCATTTTTGACCAATTCGATAGGTCCGGGGCTTAGGTAAGTTATCATATGTCACAAAACCGTTAAAGCTCCTGTTCAAAAATGATGCTTCGAAATAAACTTCTGTCACCTCAGTGATACATATTACAATGGTACCTAAAGTTTAAAGCTGAAATTGGTGCACTTTTAAAATTTTCATTTTTGACCAATTCGATAGGTCCGGGGCTTAGGTAAGTTATCATATGTCACAAAACCGTTAAAGCTCCTGTTCAAAAATTATGCTCCGAAATCAACTTCTGTCACCTCAGTGATACATTTTGGAATGGTACCTAAAGTTTAAAGCAGAAATAGGGGCACTTTTGAAATTTTCATTTTTGACCAATTCGATAGGTCTGAGGCTTAGGTAAGTTATCATATGTCACAAAACCGTTAAAGCTCCTGTTCAAAAATTATGCTCCGAAATCAACTTCTGTCACCTCAGTGCTACATATTGCAATGGTACCTAAAGTTTAAAGCTGAAATTGGTGCACTTTTAAAATTTTCATTATTGACCAATTCGATAGGTCCGGGGCTTAGGTAAGTTATCATATGTCACAAAACCGTTAAAGCTCCTGTTAAAAAATTATGCTCCGAAATCAACTTCTGTCACCTCAGTGATACATTTTGGAATGGTACCTAAAGTTTAAAGCAGAAATAGGGGCACTTTTGAAATTTTCATTTTTGACCAATTCGATATGTCCGGGGCTTAGGTAAGTTATCATATGTCACAAAACCGTTAAAGCTCCTGTTCAAAAATTATGCTCCGAAATCAACTTCTGTCACCTCAGTGATACATTTTGGAATGGTGCCTAAAGTTTAAAGCAGAAATAGGGGCACTTTTGAAATTTTCATTTTTGACCAATTCGATAGGTCTGAGGCTTAGGTAAGTTATCATATGTCACAAAACCGTTAAAGCTCCTGTTCAAAAATTATGCTCCGAAATCAACTTCTGTCACCTCAGTGATACATTTTGGAATGGTACCTAAAGTTTAAAGCAGAAATAGGGGCACTTTTGAAATTTTCATTTTTGACCAATTCGATAGGTCTGAGGCTTAGGTAAGTTATCATATATCACAAAACCGTTAAAGCTCCTGTTCAAAAATTATGCTCCGAAATCAACTTCAGTCACCTCAGTGATACATTTTGGAATGGTACCTAAAGTTTAAAGCAGAAAAGGGGCACTTTTAAAATTTTCATTTTTGACCAATTCGATAGGTCATGGGCTTAGGTAAGTTATCATATGTCACAAAACCGTTAAAGCTCCTGTTCAAAAATTATGCTCCGAAATCAACTTCTGTCACCTCAGTGATACATTTTGGAATGGTACCTAAAGTTTAAAGCAGAAATAGGGGCACTTTTGAAATTTTCATTTTTGACCAATTCGATAGGTCTGAGGCTTAGGTAAGTTATCATATGTCACAAAACCGTTAAAGCTCCAGTTCAAAAATTATGCTCCGAAATCAATTTCTGTCACCTCAGTGATACATATTGCAATGGTACCTAAAGTTTAAAGCTGAAATTGGTGCACTTTTAAAATTTTCATTTTTGACCAATGCGATAGGTCCGGGGCTTAGGTAAATTATCATATGTCACAAAACCGTTAAAGCTCCTGTTAAAAAATGATGCTCCGAAATCAACTTCTGTCACCTCAGTGATACATTTTGGAATGGTACCTAAAGTTTAAAGCAGAAATTGGTGCACTTTTAAAATTTTCATTTTTGACCAATTCGATAGGTCCGGGGCTTAGGTAAGTTATCATATGTCTCAAAATCGTTAAAGCTCCTGTTCAAAAAGGATGCTCCGAAATAAACTTCTGTCACCTCAGTGATACATTTTTTAATGGTACCTAAAGTTTAAAGCAGAAATAGGGGCACTTTTGACATTTTCATTTTTGACCAATTCGATAGGTCCGGGGCTTAGGTAAGTTATCATATGTCACAAAACCGTTAAAGCTCCTGTTCAAAAATGATGCTTCGAAATAAACTTCTGTCACCTCAGTGATACATATTGCAATGGTACCTAAAGTTTAAAGCTGAAATTGGTGCACTTTTAAAATTTTCATTATTGACCAATTCGATAGGTCCGGGGCTTAGGTAAGTTATCATATGTCACAAAACCGTTAAAGCTCCTGTTAAAAAATTATGCTCCGAAATCAACTTCTGTCACCTCAGTGATACATTTTGGAATGGTACCTAAAGTTTAAAGCAGAAATAGGGGCACTTTTGAAATTTTCATTTTTGACCAATTCGATATGTCCGGGGCTTAGGTAAGTTATCATATGTCACAAAACCGTTAAAGCTCCTGTTCAAAAATTATGCTCCGAAATCAACTTCTGTCACCTCAGTGATACATTTTGGAATGGTACCTAAAGTTTAAAGCAGAAATAGGGGCACTTTTGAAATTTTCATTTTTGACCAATTCGATAGGTCTGAGGCTTAGGTAAGTTATCATATATCACAAAACCGTTAAAGCTCCTGTTCAAAAATTATGCTCCGAAATCAACTTCAGTCACCTCAGTGATACATTTTGGAATGGTACCTAAAGTTTAAAGCAGAAAAGGGGCACTTTTGAAATTTTTATTTTTGACCAATTCGATAGGTCTGAGGCTTAGGTAAGTTATCATATGTCACAAAAACGTTAAAGCTCCTGTTCAAAAATGATGCTCCGAAATCAACTTCTGTCACCTCAGTGCTACATATTGCAATGGTACCTAAAGTTTAAAGCAGAAATTGGGGCACTTTTAAAATTTTAATTTTTGACCAATTCGATAGGTCCGGGGCTTAGGTAAGTTATCATATGTCACAAAACCGTTAAAGCTCCTGTTCAAAAATTATGCTCCGAAATCAACTTTTGTCACCTCAGTGATACATATTGCAATGGAACCTTAAGTTTAAAGCTGAAATTGGTGCACTTTTAAAATTTTCATTTTTGACCAATGCGATAGGAACGGGGCTTAGGTAAATTATCATATGTCACAAAACCGTTAAAGCTCCTGTTCAAAAATTATGCTCCGAAATCAACTTCTGTCACCTCAGTGCTACATATTGCAATGGTGCCTAAAGTTTAAAGCAGAAATTGGTGCTCTTTTGAAATTTTCATTTTTGACCAATTCGATAGGTCCGGGGCTTAGGTAAGTTATCATATGTCTCAAAACCGTTAAAGCTCCTGTTCAAAAAGGATGCTCCGAAATAAACTTCTGTCACCTCAGTGATACATTTTGGAATGGTACCTAAAGTTTAAAGCAGAAATAGGGGCACTTTAGACATTTTCATTTTTGACCAATTCGATAGGTCCGGGGCTTAGGTAAGTTATCATATGTCACAAAACCGTTAAAGCTCCTGTTCAAAAATGATGCTTCGAAATAAACTTCTGTCACCTCAGTGATACATATTACAATGGTACCTAAAGTGAAAAGCTGAAATTGGTGCACTTTTAAAATTTTCATTTTTGACCAATTCGATAGGCCCGGGGCTTAGGTAAGTTATCATATGTCACAAAACCGTTAAAGCTCCTGTTCAAAAATTATGCTCCGAAATCAACTTCTGTCACCTCAGTGATACATTTTGGAATGGTACCTAAAGTTTAAAGCAGAAATAGGGGCACTTTTGAAATTTTCATTTTTGACCAATTCGATAGGTCTGAGGCTTAGGTAAGTTATCATATGTCACAAAACCGTTAAAGCTCCTGTTCAAAAATTATGCTCCGAAATCAACTTCTGTCACCTCAGTGCTACATATTGCAATGGTACCTAAAGTTTAAAGCTGAAATTGGTGCACTTTTAAAATTTTCATTATTGACCAATTCGATAGGTCCGGGGCTTAGGTAAGTTATCATATGTCACAAAACCGTTAAAGCTCCTGTTAAAAAATTATGCTCCGAAATCAACTTCTGTCACCTCAGTGATACATTTTTTAATGGTACCTAAAGTTTAAAGCAGAAATAGGGGCACTTTTGACATTTTCATTTTTTTACCAATTCGATAGGTCCGGGGCTTAGGTAAGTTATCATATGTCACAAAACCGTTAAAGCTCCTGTTCAAAAATGATGCTTCGAAATAAACTTCTGTCACCTCAGTGATACATATTACAATGGTACCTAAAGTTTAAAGCTGAAATTGGTGCACTTTTAAAATTTTCATTTTTGACCAATTCGATAGGTCCGGGGCTTAGGTAAGTTATCATATGTCACAAAACCGTTAAAGCTCCTGTTCAAAAATTATGCTCCGAAATCAACTTCTGTCACCTCAGTGATACATTTTGGAATGGTACCTAAAGTTTAAAGCAGAAATAGGGGCACTTTTGAAATTTTCATTTTTGACAAATTCGATAGGTCTGAGGCTTAGGTAAGTTATCATATGTCACAAAACCGTTAAAGCTCCTGTTCAAAAATTATGCTCCGAAATCAACTTCTGTCACCTCAGTGCTACATATTGCAATGGTACCTAAAGTTTAAAGCTGAAATTGGTGCACTTTTAAAATTTTCATTATTGACCAATTCGATAGGTCCGGGGCTTAGGTAAGTTATCATATGTCACAAAACCGTTAAAGCTCCTGTTAAAAAATTATGCTCCGAAATCAACTTCTGTCACCTCAGTGATACATTTTGGAATGGTACCTAAAGTTTAAAGCAGAAATAGGGGCACTTTTGAAATTTTCATTTTTGACCAATTCGATATGTCCGGGGCTTAGGTAAGTTATCATATGTCACAAAACCATTAAAGCTCCTGTTCAAAAATTATGCTCCGAAATCAACTTCTGTCACCTCAGTGATACATTTTGGAATGGTGCCTAAAGTTTAAAGCAGAAATAGGGGCACTTTTGAAATTTTCATTTTTGACCAATTCGATAGGTCTGAGGCTTAGGTAAGTTATCATATGTCACAAAACCGTTAAAGCTCCTGTTCAAAAATTATGCTCCGAAATCAACGTCTGTCACCTCAGTGATACATTTTGGAATGGTACCTAAAGTTTAAAGCAGAAATAGGGGCACTTTTGAAATTTTCATTTTTGACCAATTTGATAGGTCTGAGGCTTAGGTAAGTTATCATATATCACAAAACCTTTAAAGCTCCTGTTCAAAAATTATGCTCCGAAATCAACTTCAGTCACCTCAGTGATACATTTTGGAATGGTACCTAAAGTTTAAAGCAGAAAAGGGGCACTTTTGAAATTTTCATTTTTGACCAATTCGATAGGTCATGGGCTTAGGTAAGTTATCATATGTCACAAAACCGTTAAAGCTCCTGTTCAAAAATTATGCTCCGAAATCAACTTCTGTCACCTCAGTGATACATTTTGGAATGGTACCTAAAGTTTAAAGCAGAAATAGGGGCACTTTTGAAATTTTCATTTATGACCAATTCGATAGGTCTGAGGCTTAGGTAAGTTATCATATGTCACAAAACCGTTAAAGCTCCAGTTCAAAAATTATGCTCCGAAATCAATTTCTGTCACCTCAGTGATACATATTGCAATGGTATCTAAAGTTTAAAGCTGAAATTGGTGCACTTTTAAAATTTTCATTTTTGACCAATGCGATAGGTCCGGGGCTTAGGTAAATTATCATATGTCACAAAACCGTTAAAGCTCCTGTTAAAAAATGATGCTCCGAAATCAACTTCTGTCACCTCAGTGATACATTTTGGAATGGTACCTAAAGTTTAAAGCAGAAATTGGTGCACTTTTAAAATTTTCATTTTTGACCAATTCGATAGGTCCGGGGCTTAGGTAAGTTATCATATGTCTCAAAATCGTTAAAGCTCCTGTTCAAAAAGGATGCTCCGAAATAAACTTCTGTCACCTCAGTGATACATTTTTTAATGGTACCTAAAGTTTAAAGCAGAAATAGGGGCACTTTTGACATTTTCATTTTTGACCAATTCGATAGGTCCGGGGCTTAGGTAAGTTATCATATGTCACAAAACCGTTAAAGCTCCTGTTCAAAAATGATGCTTCGAAATAAACTTCTGTCACCTCAGTGATACATATTGCAATGGTACCTAAAGTTTAAAGCTGAAATTGGTGCACTTTTAAAATTTTCATTATTGACCAATTCGATAGGTCCGGGGCTTAGGTAAGTTATCATATGTCACAAAACCGTTAAAGCTCCTGTTAAAAAATTATGCTCCGAAATCAACTTCTGTCACCTCAGTGATACATTTTGGAATGGTACCTAAAGTTTAAAGCAGAAATAGGGGCACTTTTGAAATTTTCATTTTTGACCAATTCGATATGTCCGGGGCTTAGGTAAGTTATCATATGTCACAAAACCGTTAAAGCTCCTGTTAAAAAAATATGCTCCGAAATCAACTTCTGTCACCTCAGTGATACATTTTGGAATGGTACCTTAAGTTTAAAGCAGAAATAGGGGCACTTTTGAAATTTTCATTTTTGACCAATTCGATAGGTCTGAGGCTTAGGTAAGTTATCATATATCACAAAACCGTTAAAGCTCCTGTTCAAAAATTATGCTCCGAAATCAACTTCAGTCACCTCAGTGATACATTTTGGAATGGTACCTAAAGTTTAAAGCAGAAAAGGGGCACTTTTGAAATTTTTATTTTTGACCAATTCGATAGGTCTGAGGCTTAGGTAAGTTATCATATGTCACAAAAACGTTAAAGCTCCTGTTCAAAAATGATGCTCCGAAATCAACTTCTGTCACCTCAGTGCTACATATTGCAATGGTACCTAAAGTTTAAAGCAGAAATTGGGGCACTTTTAAAATTTTCATTTTTGACTAATTCGATAGGTCCTGGGCTTAGGTAAGTTATCATATGTCACAAAACCGTTAAAGCTCCTGTTAAAAAATTATGCTCCGAAATCAACTTCTGTCACATCAGTGATACATTTTGGAATGGTACCTAAAGTTTAAAGCAGAAATAGGGGCACTTTTGAAATTTTCATTTTTGACCAATTCGATAGGTCCGGGGCTTAGGTAAGTTATCATATGTCACAAAACCGTTAAAGCTCCTGTTCAAAAATTATGCTCCGAAATCAACTTCTGTCACCTCAGTGATACATATTGCAATGGAACCTAAAGTTTAAAGCTGAAATTGGTGCACTTTTAAAATTTTCATTTTTGACCAATGCGATAGGTCCGGGGCTTAGGTAAATTATCATATGTCACAAAACCGTTAAAGCTCCTGTTCAAAAATTATGCTCCGAAATCAACTTCTGTCACCTCAGTGCTACATATTGCAATGGTGCCTAAAGTTTAAAGCAGAAATTGGTGCACTTTTGAAATTTTCATTTTTGACCAATTCGATAGGTCCGGGGCTTAGGTAAGTTATCATATGTCTCAAAACCGTTAAAGCTCCTGTTCAAAAAGGATGCTCCGAAATAAACTTCTGTCACCTCAATGATACATTTTTTAATGGTACCTAAAGTTTAAAGCAGAAATAGGGGCACTTTTGACATTTTCATTTTTGACCAATTCGATAGGTCCGGGGCTTAGGTAAGTTATCATATGTCACAAAACCGTTAAAGCTCCTGTTCAAAAATGATGCTTCGAAATAAACTTCTGTCACCTCAGTGATACATATTACAATGGTACCTAAAGTTTAAAGCTGAAATTGGTGCACTTTTAAAATTTTCATTTTTGACCAATTCGATAGGTCCGGGGCTTAGGTAAGTTATCATATGTCACAAAACCGTTAAAGCTCCTGTTCAAAAATTATGCTCCGAAATCAACTTCTGTCACCTCAGTGATACATTTTGGAATGGTACCTAAAGTTTAAAGCAGAAATAGGGGCACTTTTGAAATTTTCATTTTTGACCAATTCGATAGGTCTGAGGCTTAGGTAAGTTATCATATGTCACAAAACCGTTAAAGCTCCTGTTCAAAAATTATGCTCCGAAATCAACTTCTGTCACCTCAGTGCTACATATTGCAATGGTACCTAAAGTTTAAAGCTGAAATTGGTGCACTTTTAAAATTTTCATTATTGACCAATTCGATAGGTCCGGGGCTTAGGTAAGTTATCATATGTCACAAAACCGTTAAAGCTCCTGTTAAAAAATTATGCTCCGAAATCAACTTCTGTCACCTCAGTGATACATTTTGGAATGGTACCTAAAGTTTAAAGCAGAAATAGGGGCACTTTTGAAATTTTCATTTTTGACCAATTCGATATGTCCGGGGCTTAGGTAAGTTGTCATATGTCACAAAACCGTTAAAGCTCCTGTTCAAAAATTATGCTCCGAAATCAACTTCTGTCACCTCAGTGATACATTTTGGAATGGTACCTAAAGTTTAAAGCAGAAAAGGGGCACTTTTGAAATTTTCATTTTTGACCAATTCGATAGGTCTGAGGCTTAGGTAAGTTATCATATGTCACAAAAACGTTAAAGCTCCTGTTCAAAAATTATGCTCCGAAATCAACTTCAGTCACCTCAGTGATACATTTTGGAATGGTACCTAAAGTTTTAAGCAGAAAAGGGGCACTTTTGAAATTTTTATTTTTGACCAATTCGATAGGTCTGAGGCTTAGGTAAGTTATCATATGTCACAAAAACGTTAAAGCTCCTGTTCAAAAATGATGCTCCGAAATCAACTTCTGTCACCTCAGTGCTACATATTGCAATGGTACCTAAAGTTTAAAGCAGAAATTGGGGCACTTTTAAAATTTTCATTTTTGACCAATTCGATAGGTCCTGGGCTTAGGTAAGTTATCATATGTCACAAAACCGTTAAAGCTCCTGTTAAAAAATTATGCTCCGAAATCAACTTCTGTCACCTCAGTGATACATTTTGGAATGGTACTGTACCTAAAGTTTAAAGCAGAAATAGGGGCACTTTTAAAATTTTCATTTTTGACCAATTCGATAGGTCCGGGGCTTAGGTAAGTTATCATATGTCACAAAACCGTTAAAGCTCCTGTTCAAAAATTATGCTCCGAAATCAACTTCTGTCACCTCAGTGATACATATTGCAATGGAACCTAAAGTTTAAAGCTGAAATTGGTGCACTTTTAAAATTTTCATTTTTGACCAATGCGATAGAGCCGGGGCTTAGGTAAATTATCATATGTCACAAAACCGTTAAAGCTCCTGTTCAAAAATTATGCTCCGAAATCAACTTCTGTCACCTCAGTGCTACATATTGCAATGGTGCCTAAAGTTTAAAGCAGAAATAGGGGCACTTTTGACATTTTCATTTTTGACCAATTCGATAGGTCCGGGGCTTAGGTAAGTTATCATATGTCACAAAACCGTTAAAGCTCCTGTTCAAAAATGATGCTTCGAAATAAACTTCTGTCACCTCAGTGATACATATTACAATGGTACCTAAAGTTTAAAGCTGAAATTGGTGCACTTTTAAAATTTTCATTTTTGACCAATTCGATAGGTCCGGGGCTTAGGTAAGTTATCATATGTCACAAAACCGTTAAAGCTCCTGTTCAAAAATTATGCTCCGAAATCAACTTCTGTCACCTCAGTGATACATTTTGGAATGGTACCTAAAGTTTAAAGCAGAAATAGGGGCACTTTTGAAATTTTCATTTTTGACCAATTCGATAGGTCTGAGGCTTAGGTAAGTTATCATATGTCACAAAACCGTTAAAGCTCCTGTTCAAAAATTATGCTCCGAAATCAACTTCTGTCACCTCAGTGCTACATATTGCAATGGTACCTAAAGTTTAAAGCTGAAATTGGTGCACTTTTAAAATTTTCATTATTGACCAATTCGATAGGTCCGGGGCTTAGGTAAGTTATCATATGTCACAAAACCGTTAAAGCTCCTGTTAAAAAATTATGCTCCGAAATCAACTTCTGTCACCTCAGTGATACATTTTGGAATGGTACCTAAAGTTTAAAGCAGAAATAGGGGCACTTTTGAAATTTTCATTTTTGACCAATTCGATATGTCCGGGGCTTAGGTAAGTTGTCATATGTCACAAAACCGTTAAAGCTCCTGTTCAAAAATTATGCTCCGAAATCAACTTCTGTCACCTCAGTGATACATTTTGGAATGGTACCTAAAGTTTAAAGCAGAAAAGGGGCACTCTTAAAATTTTCATTTTTGACCAATTCGATAGGTCTGAGGCTTAGGTAAGTTATCATATGTCACAAAAACGTTAAAGCTCCTGTTCAAAAATGATGCTCCGAAATCAACTTCTGTCACCTCAGTGCTACATATTGCAATGGTACCTAAAGTTTAAAGCAGAAATAGGGGCACTTTTGAAATTTTCATTTTTGACCAATTCGATAGGTCTGAGGCTTAGGTAAGTTATCATATGTCACAAAACCGTTAAAGCTCCTGTTCAAAAATTATGCTCCGAAATCAACTTCTGTCACCTCAGTGATACATATTGCAATGGAACCTAAAGTTTAAAGCTGAAATTGGTGCACTTTTAAAATTTTCATTTTTGACCAATGCGATAGGTCCGGGGCTTAGGTAAATTATCATATGTCACAAAACCGTTAAAGCTCCTGTTAAAAAATGATGCTCCGAAATCAACTTCTGTCACCTCAGTGATACATTTTGGAATGGTGCCTAAAGTTTAAAGCAGAAATTGGTGCACTTTTGAAATTTTAATTTTTGACCAATTCGATAGGTCCGGGGCTTAGGTAAGTTATCATATGTCTCAAAACCGTTAAAGCTCCTGTTCAAAAAGGATGCTCCGAAATAAACTTCTGTCACCTCAGTGATACATTTTTTAATGGTACCTAAAGTTTAAAGCAGAAATAGGGGCACTTTTGACATTTTCATTTTTGACCAATTCGATAGGTCCGGGGCTTAGGTAAGTTATCATATGTCACAAAACCGTTAAAGCTCCTGTTCAAAAATGATGCTTCGAAATAAACTTCTGTCACCTCAGTGATACATATTACAATGGTACCTAAAGTTTAAAGCTGAAATTGGTGCACTTTTAAAATTTTCATTTTTGACCAATTCGATAGGTCCGGGGCTTAGGTAAGTTATCATATGTCACAAAACCGTTAAAGCTCCTGTTCAAAAATTATGCTCCGAAATCAACTTCTGTCACCTCAGTGATACATTTTGGAATGGTACCTAAAGTTTAAAGCAGAAATAGGGGCACTTTTGAAATTTTCATTTTTGACCAATTCGATAGGTCTGAGGCTTAGGTAAGTTATCATATGTCACAAAACCGTTAAAGCTCCTGTTCAAAAATTATGCTCCGAAATCAACTTCTGTCACCTCAGTGCTACATATTGCAATGGTACCTAAAGTTTAAAGCTGAAATTGGTGCACTTTTAAAATTTTCATTATTGACCAATTCGATAGGTCCGGGGCTTAGGTAAGTTATCATATGTCACAAAACCGTTAAAGCTCCCGTTAAAAAATTATGCTCCGAAATCAACTTCTGTCACCTCAGTGATACATTTTGGAATGGTACCTAAAGTTTAAAGCAGAAATAGGGGCACTTTTGAAATTTTCATTTTTGACCAATTCGATATGTCCGGGGCTTAGGTAAGTTATCATATGTCACAAAACCGTTAAAGCTCCTGTTCAAAAATTATGCTCCGAAATCAACTTCTGTCACCTCAGTGATACATTTTGGAATGGTGCCTAAAGTTTAAAGCAGAAATAGGGGCACTTTTGAAATTTTCATTTTTGACCAATTCGATAGGTCTGAGGCTTAGGTAAGTTATCATATGTCACAAAACCGTTAAAGCTCCTGTTCAAAAATTATGCTCCGAAATCAACTTCTGTCACCTCAGTGATACATTTTGGAATGGTACCTAAAGTTTAAAGCAGAAAAGGGGCACTTTTGAAATTTTTATTTTTGACCAATTCGATAGGTCTGAGGCTTAGGTAAGTTATCATATGTCACAAAAACGTTAAAGCTCCTGTTCAAAAATGATGCTCCGAAATCAACTTCTGTCACCTCAGTGCTACATATTGCAATGGTACCTAAAGTTTAAAGCAGAAATTGGGGCACTTTTAAAATTTTCATTTTTGACCAATTCGATAGGTCCTGGGCTTAGGTAAGTTATCATATGTCACAAAACCGTTAAAGCTCCTGTTCAAAAATTATGCTCCGAAATCAACTTCTGTCACCTCAGTGATACATTTTGGAATGGTACCTAAAGTTTAAAGCAGAAATAGGGGCACTTTTGAAATTTTCATTTTTGACCAATTCGATAGGTCCGGGGCTTAGGTAAGTTATCATATGTCACAAAACCGTTAAAGCTCCTGTTCAAAAATTATGCTCCGAAATCAACTTCTGTCACCTCAGTGATACATATTGCAATGGAACCTAAAGTTTAAAGCTGAAATTGGTGCACTTTTAAAATTTTCATTTTTGACCAATGCGATAGGTCCGGGGCTTAGGTAAATTATCATATGTCACAAAACCGTTAAAGCTCCTGTTCAAAAATTATGCTCCGAAATCAACTTCTGTCACCTCAGTGCTACATATTGCAATGGTGCCTAAAGTTTAAAGCAGAAATTGGTGCACTTTTGAAATTTTCATTTTTGACCAATTCGATAGGTCCGGGGCTTAGGTAAGTTATCATATGTCTCAAAACCGTTAAAGCTCCTGTTCAAAAAGGATGCTCCGAAATAAACTTCTGTCACCTCAGTGATACATTTTTTTATGGTACCTAAAGTTTAAAGCAGAAATAGGGGCACTTTTGAAATTTTCATTTTTGACCAATTCGATAGGTCTGAGGCTTAGGTGAGTTATCATATGTCACAAAACCGTTAAAGCTCCTGTTCAAAAATGATGCTTCGAAATAAACTTCTGTCACCTCAGTGATACATATTACAATGGTACCTAAAGTTTAAAGCTGAAATTGGTGCACTTTTAAAATTTTCATTTTTGACCAATTCGATAGGTCCGGGGCTTAGGTAAGTTATCATATGTCACAAAACCGTTAAAGCTCCTGTTCAAAAATTATGCTCCGAAATCAACTTCTGTCACCTCAGTGATACATTTTGGAATGGTACCTAAAGTTTAAAGCAGAAATAGGGGCACTTTTGAAATTTTCATTTTTGACCAATTCGATAGGTCTGAGGCTTAGGTAAGTTATCATATGTCACAAAACCGTTAAAGCTCCTGTTCAAAAATTATGCTCCGAAATCAACTTCTGTCACCTCAGTGCTACATATTGCAATGGTACCTAAAGTTTAAAGCTGAAATTGGTGCACTTTTAAAATTTTCATTATTGACCAATTCGATAGGTCCGGGGCTTAGGTAAGTTATCATATGTCACAAAACCGTTAAAGCTCCTGTTAAAAAATTATGCTCCGAAATCAACTTCTGTCACCTCAGTGATACATTTTGGAATGGTACCTAAAGTTTAAAGCAGAAATAGGGGCACTTTTGAAATTTTCATTTTTGACCAATTCGATATGTCCGGGGCTTAGGTAAGTTGTCATATGTCACAAAACCGTTAAAGCTCCTGTTCAAAAATTATGCTCCGAAATCAACTTCTGTCACCTCAGTGATACATTTTGGAATGGTACCTAAAGTTTAAAGCAGAAAAGGGGCACTTTTGAAATTTTCATTTTTGACCAATTCGATAGGTCTGAGGCTTAGGTAAGTTATCATATGTCACAAAACCGTTAAAGCTCCTGTTCAAAAATTATGCTCCGAAATCAACTTCTGTCACCTCAGTGATACATATTGCAATGGAACCTAAAGTTTAAAGCTGAAATTGGTGCACTTTTAAAATTTTCATTTTTGACCAATGCGATAGGTCCGGGGCTTAGGTAAATTATCATATGTCACAAAACCGTTAAAGCTCCTGTTCAAAAATGATGCTCCGAAATCAACTTCTGTCACCTCAGTGATACATTTTGGAATGGTGCCTAAAGGTTAAAGCAGAAATTGGTGCACTTTTGAAATTTTCATTTTTACCAATTCGATAGGTCTGGGGCTTAGGTAAGTTATCATATGTCTCAAAACCGTTAAAGCTCCTGTTCAAAAAGGATGCTCCGAAATAAACTTCTGTCACCTCAGTGATACATTTTTTAATGGTACCTAAAGTTTAAAGCAGAAATAGGGGCACTTTTGACATTTTCATTTTTGACCAATTCGATAGGTCCGGGGCTTAGGTAAGTTATCATATGTCACAAAACCGTTAAAGCTCCTGTTCAAAAATGATGCTTCGAAATAAACTTCTGTCACCTCAGTGATACATATTACAATGGTACCTAAAGTTTAAAGCTGAAATTGGTGCACTTTTAAAATTTTCATTTTTGACCAATTCGATAGGTCCGGGGCTTAGGTAAGTTATCATATGTCACAAAACCGTTAAAGCTCCTGTTCAAAAATTATGCTCCGAAATCAACTTCTGTCACCTCAGTGCTACATATTGCAATGGTACCTAAAGTTTAAAGCAGAAATTGGGGCACTTTTAAAATTTTCATTTTTGACCAATTCGATAGGTGTGGGGCTTAGGTAAGTTATCATATGTCACAAAACCGTTAAAGCTCCTGTTCAAAAATTATGCTCCGAAATCAACTTCAGTCACCTCAGTGATACATTTTGGAATGGTACCTAAAGTTTAAAGCAGAAAAGGGGCACTTTTGAAATTTTCATTTTTGACCAATTCGATAGGTCTGAGGCTTAGGTAAGTTATCATATGTCACAAAACCGTTAAAGCTCCTGTTCAAAAATTATGCTCCGAAATCAACTTCTGTCACCTCAGTGATACATATTGCAATGGAACCTAAAGTTTAAAGCTGAAATTGGTGCACTTTTAAAATTTTCATTTTTGACCAATGCGATAGGTCCGGGGCTTAGGTAAATTATCATATGTCACAAAACCGTTAAAGCTCCTGTTAAAAAATGATGCTCCGAAATCAACTTCTGTCACCTCAGTGATACATTTTGGAATGGTGCCTAAAGTTTAAAGCAGAAATTGGTGCACTTTTGAAATTTTCATTTTTGACCAATTCGATAGGTCCGGGGCTTAGGTAAGTTATCATATGTCTCAAAACCGTTAAAGCTCCTGTTCAAAAAGGATGCTCCGAAATAAACTTCTGTCACCTCAGTGATACATTTTTTAATGGTACCTAAAGTTTAAAGCAGAAATAGGGGCACTTTTGACATTTTCATTTTTGACCAATTCGATAGGTCCGGGGCTTAGGTAAGTTATCATATGTCACAAAACCGTTAAAGCTCCTGTTCAAAAATGATGCTTCGAAATAAACTTCTGTCACCTCAGTGATACATATTACAATGGTACCTAAAGTTTAAAGCTGAAATTGGTGCACTTTTAAAATTTTCATTTTTGACCAATTCGATAGGTCCGGGGCTTAGGTAAGTTATCATATGTCACAAAACCGTTAAAGCTCCTGTTCAAAAATTATGCTCCGAAATCAACTTCTGTCACCTCAGTGATACATTTTGGAATGGTACCTAAAGTTTAAAGCAGAAATAGGGGCACTTTTGAAATTTTCATTTTTGACCAATTCGATAGGTCTGGGGCTTAGGTAAGTTATAATATGTCACAAAACCGTTAAAGCTCCTGTTAAAAAATTATGCTCCGAAATCAACTTCTGTCACCTCAGTGATACATTTTGGAATGGTACCTAAAGTTTAAAGCAGAAAAGGGGCACTTTTGAAATTTTCATTTTTGACCAATTCGATAGGTCTGAGGCTTATGTAAGTTATCATATGTCACAAAAACGTTAAAGCTCCTGTTCAAAAATTATGCTCCGAAATCAACTTCTGTCACCTCAGTGCTACATATTGCAATGGTACCTAAAGTTTAAAGCAGAACTTGGGGCACTTTTGAAATTTTCATTTTTGACCAATTCGATAAGGACGGGTCTTAGGTAAGTTATCATATGTCACAAAACCGTTAAAGCTCAAGTTCAAAAATGATGCTCCGAAATCAACTTCTATCACCTCAGTGATACATTTTGGAATGGTACCTAAAGTTTAAAGCAGAAATAGGGGCACTTTTGAAATTTTCATTTTTGACCAATTTGATAGGTCCGGGGCTTAAGTAAGTTATCATATGTCACAAAACCGTTAAAGCTCCTGTTCAAAAAGGATGCTCCGAAATAAACTTCTGTCACCTCAGTGATACATTTTGGAATAATACCTAAAGTTTAAAGCAGAAATAGGGGCACTTTTGAAATTTTCATTTTTGACCAATTCGATAGGTTCGGGGCTTAGGTAAGTTATTATATGTCACAAAACCGTTAAAGCTCCTGTTCAAAAATGATGCTCCGAAATAAACTTCTGTCACCTCAGTGATACATATTGCAATGGTACCTAAAGTTTAAAGCTGAAATTGGTGCACTTTTAAAATTTTCATTTTTGACCAATTCGATAGGTCCGGGGATTAGGTAAGTTATCATATGTCACAAAACCGTTAAAGCTCCTGTTCAAAAATTATGCTCCGAAATCAACTTCTGTCACCTCAGTGATATATTTTGGAATGGTACCTAAAGTTTAAAGCAGAAATAGGGGCACTTTTGAAATTTTCATTTTTGACCAATTCGATAGGTCTGAGGCTTAGGTAAGTTATCATATGTCATAGAAAAGTTAAAGCTCCTGTTCAAAAATGATGCTCAGAAGCCAACTTCTGTCACCTCAGTGATACATTTTGGAATGGTACCTAAAGTTTAAAGCAGAAATAGGGGCACTTTTGAAATTTTCATTTTTGACCAATTCGATAAGTTTGGGGCTTAGGTAAGTTATCATATGTCACAAAACCGTTAAAGCTCCTGTTCACAAAGGATGCTCCGAAAAAAACTTCTGTCACCTCAGTGATACATTTTGGAATGGTACCTAAAGTTTAAAGCAGAAATAGGGGCACTTTTTAAATTTTCATTTTTGGCCAATTCGATAGGTCCGGGGCTTAGGTAAGTTATCCTATGTCACAAAACCGTTAAAGCTCCTGTTCAAAAAGGATGCTCCGAAATAAACTTCTGTCACCTCAGTGATACATTTTTTAATGGTACCTAAAGTTTAAAGCAGAAATAGGGGCACTTTTGACATTTTCATTTTTGACCAATTCGATAGGTCCGGGGCTTAGGTAAGTTATCATATGTCACAAAACCGTTAAAGCTCCTGTTCAAAAATGATGCTTCGAAATAAACTTCTGTCACCTCAGTGATACATATTGCAATGGTACCTAAAGTTTAAAGCTGAAATTGGTGCACTTTTAAAATTTTCTTTATTGACCAATTCGATAGGTCCGGGGCTTAGGTAAGTTATCATATGTCACAAAACCGTTAAAGCTCCTGTTAAAAAATTATGCTCCGAAATCAACTTCTGTCACCTCAGTGATACATTTTGGAATGGTACCTAAAGTTTAAAGCAGAAATAGGGGCACTTTTGAAATTTTCATTTTTGACCAATTCGATATGTCCGGGGCTTAGGTAAGTTATCATATGTCACAAAACCGTTAAAGCTCCTGTTCAAAAATTATGCTCCGAAATCAACTTCTGTCACCTCAGTGATACATTTTGGAATGGTACCTAAAGTTTAAAGCAGAAATAGGGGCACTTTTGAAATTTTCATTTTTGACCAATTCGATAGGTCTGAGGCTTAGGTAAGTTATCAAATGTCACAAAATCGATAAAACTCCTGTTCAAAAATGATGCTCCAAAATCAACTTCTGTCACCTCAGTGATACATTTTGGAATAGTACCTAAAGTTTAAAGCAGAAATTGGGGCACTTTTGAAATTTTCATTTTTGACCAATTCGATAGGTCCGGGGCTTAGGTAAGTTATCATATGTCACAATACCGTTAAAGCACCTGTTGAAAAATAATGCTCCAAAATCAACTTCTGTCACCTCTGTGATACATTTTGGAATAGTACCTAAAGTTTAAAGCAGAAATTGGGGAACATTTACATTTTTCATTTTTGACCAATTCGATAGGTCCGGGGCTTAGGTAAGTTATCATATGTCACAAAACCGTTAAAGCTCCTGTTCAAAAATTATGCTCCGAAATCAACTTCTGTCACCTCAGTGATACATTTTGGAATAGTACCTAAAGTTTAAAGCAGAAATTGGTGAACATTTAAAATTTTCATTTTTGACCAATTCGATAGGTCCGGGGCTTAGGTAAGTTATCATATGTCACAAAACCGTTAAAGCTCCTGTTCAAAAATTATGCTCCGAAATCAACTTCTGTCACCTCAGTGCTACATATTGCAATGGTACCTAAAGTTTAAAGCAGAAATTGGGGCACTTTTAAAATTTTCATTTTTGACCAATTCGATAGGTCCGGGGCTTAGGTAAGTTATCATATGTCACAAAACCGTTAAAGTTCCTGTTCAAAAATTATGCTCCGAAATCAACTTCTGTCACCTCGGTGACACATTTTGGAATGGTACCTAAAGTTTAAAGCAGAAATAGGGGCACTTTTGAAATTTTCATTTTTGACCAATTCGATAGGTTCGGGGCTTAGGTAAGTTATCATATGTCACAGAACCGTTAAAGCTCCTGTTCAAAAATGATGCTCAGAAACCAACTTCTGTCACCTCAGTGATACATTTTGGAATAGTACCTAAAGTTTAAAGCAGAAATTGGTGAACTTTTAAAATTTTCATTTTTGACCAGTTCGATAGGTACGGGGCTTAGGTAAGTTATCAAATGTCACAAAATCGATAAAACTCCTGTTAAAAAATGATGCTCCAAAATAAACTTCTGTCACCTCAGTGATACATTTTGGAATGGTACCTAAAGTTTAAAGCAGAAATAGGGGCACTTTTGAAATTTTCATTTTTGACCAATTCGATAGGTCCGGGGCTTAGGTAAGTTATCATATTTCACAAAACCGTTAAAGCTCCTGTTCAAAAATTATGCTCCGAAATCATCTTCTGTCACCTCAGTGATACATTTTGGAATGGTACCTAAAGTTTAAAGCAGAAATAGGGGCACTTTTGAAATTTTCATTTTTGACCAATTTGATAGGTCCGGGGCTTAGGTAAGTTATCATATGTCACAAAACCGTTAAAGCTCCTGTTCAAAAATTATGCTCCGATATCAACTTCTGTCACCTCAGTGCTACATATTGCAATGGTACCTAAAGTTTAAAGCAGAAATTGGGGCACTTTTAAAATTTTCATTTTTGACCAATTCGATAGGTCCGGGGCTTAGGTAAGTTATCATATGTCACAGAACCGTTAAAGCTCCTGTTCAAAAATGAAGCTCAGAAGCCAACTTCTGTCACCTCTGTTATACATTTTGGAATGGTACCTAAAGTTTAAAGCAGAAATAGGGGCACTTTTGAAATTTTCATTTTTGACCAGTTCGATATGTCCGGGGCTTAGGTAAGTTATCATATGTCACAGAACCGTTAAAGCTCCTGTTCAAAAATGATGCTCAGAAGCCAACTTCTGTCACCTCAGTGATACATTTTGGAATGGTACCTAAAGTTTAAAGCAGAAATAGGGGCACTTTTGAAATTTTCATTTTTGACCAGTTCGATAGGTCCGGGGCTTAGGTAAGTTATCAAATGTCACAAAATCGATAAAACTCCTGTTCAAAAATGATGCTCCAAAATCAACTTCTGTCACCTCAGTGATACATTTTGGAATAGTACCTAAAGTTTAAAGCAGAAATTGGGGCACTTTTGAAATTTTCATTTTTGACCAATTCGATAGGTCCGGTGCTTAGGTAAGTTATCATATTTCACAAAATTGATAAAACTCCTGTTCAAAAATGATGCTCCAAAATCAACTTCTGTCACCTCAGTGATACATTTTGGAATGGTACCTAAAGTTTAAAGCAGAAATAGGGGCACTTTTGAAATTTTCATTTTTGACCAGTTCGATAGGTCCGGGGCTTAGGTAAGTTATCATATGTCACAGAACCGTTAAAGCTCCTGTTCAAAAATGATGCTCAGAAGCCAACTTCTGTCACCTCAGTGATACATTTTGGAATGGTACCTAAAGTTTAAAGCAGAAATAGGGGCACTTTTGAAATTTTCATTTTTGACCAGTTCGATAGGTCCGGGGCTTAGGTAAGTTATCATATGTCACAAAACCGTTAAAGCTCCTGTTCAAAAATTATGCTCCGAAATCAACTTCTGTCACCTCAGTGATACATTTTGGAATAGTACCTAAAGTTTAAAGCAGAAATTAGTGAACTTTTAAAATTTTCATTTTTGACCAGTTCGATAGGTCCGGGGCTTAGGTAAGTTATCAAATGTCACAAAATCGATAAAACTCCTGTTCAAAAATGATGCTCCAAAATCAACTTCTGTCACCTCAGTGATACATTTTGGAATAGTACCTAAAGTTTAAAGCAGAAATTGGGGCACTTTTGAAATTTTCATTTTTGACCAATTCGATAGGTCCGGGGCTTAGGTAAGTTATCATATGTCACAATACCGTTAAAGCACCTGTTGAAAAATAATGCTCCAAAATCAACTTCTGTCACCTCAGTGATACATTTTGGAATAGTACCTAAAGTTTAAAGCAGAAATTGGGGAACTTTTACATTTTTCATTTTTGACCAATTCGATAGGTCCGGGGCTTAGGTAAGCTATCATATTTCACAAAACAGTTAAAGCTCCTGTTAAAAAATTATGCTCCGAAATCAACTTCTGTCACCTCAGTGATACATTTTGGAATGGTACCTAAAGTTTAAAGCAGAAATTGGTGAACTTTTAAAATTTTCATTTTTGACCAGTTCGATAGGTCCGGGGCTTAGGTAACTTATCATATGTCACAATACCGTTAAAGCACCTGTTGAAAAATAATGCTCCAAAATCAACTTCTGTCACCTCAGTGATACATTTTGGAATGGTACCTAAAGTTTAAAGCAGAAATAGGGGCACTTTTGAAATTTTCATTTTTGACCAATTCGATAGGTCCGGGGCTTAGGTAAGTTATCATATGTCACAAAACCGTTAAAGCTCCTGTTCAAAAATTATGCTCCGAAATCAACTTCTGTCACCTCAGTGCTACATATTGCAATGGTACCTAAAGTTTAAAGCAGAAATAGGGGCACTTTTGAAATTTTCATTTTTGACCAATTCGATAGGTCCGGGGCTAAGGTAAGCTATCATATTTCACAAAACCGTTAAAGCTCCTGTTCAAAAATAATGCTCCGAAATCAACTTCTGTCACCTCAGTGATACATTTTGGAATGGTACCTAAAGTTTAAAGCAGAAATAGGGGCACTTTTGAAATTTTCATTTTTGACCAATTCGATAGGTCCGGGGCTTAGGTAAGTTTTCATATGTCACAAAACCGTTAAAGCTCCTGTTCAAAAATTATGCTCCGAAATCAACTTCTGTCACCTCAGTGCTACATATTGCAATGGTACCTAAAGTTTAAAGCAGAAAGAGGGGCACTTTTGAAATTTTCATTTTTGACCAATTCGATAGGTCCGGGGCTAAGGTAAGCTATCATATTTCACAAAACCGTTAAAGCTCCTGTTCAAAAATTATGCTCCGAAATCAACTTCTGTCACCTCAGTGATACATTTTGGAATGGTACCTAAAGTTTAAAGCAGAAATAGGGGCACTTTTGAAATTTTCATTTTTGACCAATTCGATAGGTCCGGGGCTTAGGTAAGTTATCATATGTCACAAAACCGTTAAAGCTCCTGTTCAAAAATGATGCTCCGAAATCAACTTCTGTCACCTCAGTGCTACATATTGCAATGGTACCTAAAGTTTAAAGCAGAAATTGGGGCACTTTTAAAATTTTCATTTTTGACCAATTCGATATGTCCGGGGCTTAGGTAAGTTATCATATGTCACAAAACCGTTAAAGCTCTTGTTCAAAAATTATGCTCCGAAATCAACTTCTGTCACCTCAGTGATACATTTTGGAATAGTACCTAAAGTTTAAAGCAGAAATTGGTGAACTTTTAAAATTTTCATTTTTGACCAGTTCGATAGGTACGGGGCTTAGGTAAGTTATCAAATGTCACAAAATCGATAAAACTCCTGTTCAAAAATGATGCTCCAAAATAAACTTCTGTCACCTCAGTGATACATTTTGGAATAGTACCTAAAGTTTAAAGCAGAAATAGGGGAACTTTTGAAATTTTCATTTTTGACCAATTCGATAGGTCCGGGGCTTAGGTAAGTTATCATATTTCACAAAACCGTTAAAGCTCCTGTTCAAAAATTATGCTCCGAAATCATCTTCTGTCACCTCAGTGATACATTTTGGAATGGTACCTAAAGTTTAAAGCAGAAATAGGGGCACTTTTGAAATTTTAATTTTTGACCAATTCGATAGGTCCGGGGCTTAGGTAAGTTATCATATGTCACAAAACCGTTAAAGCTCATGTTCAAAAATTATGCTCCGATATCAAGTTCTGTCACCTCAGTGCTACATATTGCAATGGTACCTAAAGTTTAAAGCAGAAATTGGGGCACTTTTAAAATTTTCATTTTTGACCAATTCGATAGGTCCGGGGCTTAGGTAAGTTATCATATGTCACAAAACCGTTAAAGCTCCTGTTCAAAAATTATGCTCCGAAATCAACTTCTGTCACCTCAGTGATACATTTTGGAATAGTACCTAAAGTTTAAAGCAGAAATAGGGGAACTTTTGAAATTTTCATTTTTGACCAATTCGATAGGTCCGGGGCTTAGGTAAGTTATCATATTTCACAAAACCATTAAAGCTCCTGTTCAAAAATTATGCTCCGAAATCAACTTCTGTCACCTCAGTGCTACATATTGCAATGGTACCTAAAGTTTAAAGCAGAAATAGGGGCACTTTTGAAATTTTCATTTTTGACCAATTCGATAGGTCCGGGGCTTAGGTAAGTTATCATATTTCACAAAACCGTTAAAGCTCCTGTTCAAAAATTATGCTCCGAAATCATCTTCTGTCACCTCAGTGATACATTTTGGAATGGTACCTAAAGTTTAAAGCAGAAATAGGGGCACTTTTAAAGTTTTCATTTTTGACCAATTCGATAGGTCCGGGGCTTATGTAAGTTATCATATTTCACAAAACCGTTAAAGCTCCTGTTCAAAAATTATGCTCCGAAATCATCTTCTGTCACCTCAGTGATACATTTTGGAATGGTACCTAAAGTTTAAAGCAGAAATAGGGGCACTTTTGAAATTTTCATTTTTTGATCAATTCGATAGGTCCGGGGCTTAGGTAAGTTATCATATGTCACAAAACCGTTAAAGCTCATGTTCAAAAATTATGCTCCAATATCAAGTTCTGTCACCTCAGTGCTACATATTGCAATGGTACCTAAAGTTTAAAGCAGAAATTGGGGCACTTTTAAAGTTTTCATTTTTGACCAATTCGATAGGTCCGGGGCTTATGTAAGTTATCATATTTCACAAAACCGTTATAGCTCCTGTTCAAAAATTATGCTCCGAAATCATCTTCTGTCACCTCAGTGATACATTTTGGAATGGTACCTAAAGTTTAAAGCAGAAATAGGGGCACTTTTGAAATTTTCATTTTTGATCAATTCGATAGGTCCGGGGCTTAGGTAAGTTATCATATGTCACAAAACCGTTAAAGCTCATGTTCAAAAATTATGCTCCAATATCAAGTTCTGTCACCTCAGTGCTACATATTGCAATGGTACCTAAAGTTTAAAGCAGAAATTGGGGCACTTTTAAAATTTTCATTTTTGACCAATTCGATAGGTCCGGGGCTTAGGTAAGTTATCATATGTCACAAAACCGTTAAAGCTCCTGTTCAAAAATTATGCTCCGAAATCAACTTCTGTCACCTCAGTGATACATTTTGGAATAGTACCTAAAGTTTAAAGCAGAAATAGGGGCACTTTTGAAATTTTCATTTTTGACCAGTTCGATAGGTCCGGGGCTTAGGTAAGTTATCAAATGTCACAAAATCGATAAAACTCCAGTTCAAAAATGATGCTCCAAAATCAACTTCTGTCACCTCAGTGATACATTTTGGAATAGTACCTAAAGTTTAAAGCAGAAATTGGGGCACTTTTGAAATGTTCATTTTTGACCAATTCGATAGGTCCGGGGCTTAGGTAAGTTATCATATGTCACAAAATCGATAAAACTCCTGTTCAAAAATGATGCTCCAAAATCAACTTCTGTCACCTCAGTGATACATTTTGGAATAGTACCTAAAGTTTAAAGCAGGAATTGGGGCACTTTTGAAATTTTCATTTTTGACCAATTCGATAGGTCCGGGGCTTAGGTAAGTTATCATATGTCACAATACCGTTAAAGCACCTGTTGAAAAATAATGCTCCAAAATCAACTTCTGTCACCTCAGTGATACATTTTGGAATAGTACCTAAAGTTTAAAGCAGAAATTGGGGAACTTTTACATTTTTCATTTTTGACCAATTCGATAGGTCCGGGGCTTAGGTAAGCTATCATATTTCACAAAACAGTTAAAGCTCCTGTTAAAAAATTATGCTCCGAAATCAACTTCTGTCACCTCAGTGATACATTTTGGAATGGTACCTAAAGTTTAAAGCAGAAATAGGGGCACTTTTGAAATTTTCATTTTTGACCAATTCGATATGTCCGGGGCTTAGGTAAGTTATCATATGTCACAAAACCGTTAAAGCTCCTGTTCAAAAATTATGCTCCGAAATCAACTTCTGTCACCTCAGTGATACATTTTGGAATGGTACCTAAAGTTTAAAGCAGAAATTGGTGAACTTTTAAAATTTTCATTTTTGACCAGTTCGATAGGTCCGGGGCTTAGGTAACTTATCATATGTCACAATACCGTTAAAGCACCTGTTGAAAAATAATGCTCCAAAATCAACTTCTGTCACCTCAGTGATACATTTTGGAATGGTACCTAAAGTTTAAAGCAGAAATAGGGGCACTTTTGAAATTTTCATTTTTGACCAATTCGATAGGTCCGGGGCTTAGGTAAGTTATCATATGTCACAAAACCGTTAAAGCTCCTGTTCAAAAATTATGCTCCGAAATCAACTTCTGTCACCTCAGTGCTACATATTGCAATGCTACCTAAAGTTTAAAGCAGAAATAGGGGCACTTTTGAAATTTTCATTTTTGACCAATTCGATAGGTCCGGGGCTAAGGTAAGCTATCATATTTCACAAAACCGTTAAAGCTCCTGTTCAAAAATAATGCTCCGAAATCAACTTCTGTCACCTCAGTGATACATTTTGGAATGGTACCTAAAGTTTAAAGCAGAAATAGGGGCACTTTTGAAATTTTCATTTTTGACCAATTCGATAGGTCCGGGGCTTAGGTAAGTTATCATATGTCACAAAACCGTTAAAGCTCCTGTTCAAAAATGATGCTCCGAAATCAACTTCTGTCACCTCAGTGCTACATATTGCAATGGTACCTAAAGTTTAAAGCAGAAATTGGGGCACTTTTAAAATTTTCATTTTTGACCAATTCGATATGTCCGGGGCTTAGGTAAGTTATCATATGTCACAAAACCGTTAAAGCTCTTGTTCAAAAATTATGCTCCGAAATCAACTTCTGTCACCTCAGTGATACATTTTGGAATAGTACCTAAAGTTTAAAGCAGAAATTGGTGAACTTTTAAAATTTTCATTTTTGACCAGTTCGATAGGTACGGGGCTTAGGTAAGTTATCAAATGTCACAAAATCGATAAAACTCCTGTTCAAAAATGATGCTCCAAAATAAAATTCTGTCACCTCAGTGATACATTTTGGAATAGTACCTAAAGTTTAAAGCAGAAATAGGGGAACTTTTGAAATTTTCATTTTTGACCAATTCGATAGGTCCGGGGCTTAGGTAAGTTATCATATTTCACAAAACCGTTAAAGCTCCTGTTCAAAAATTATGCTCCGAAATCATCTTCTGTCACCTCAGTGATACATTTTGGAATGGTACCTAAAGTTTAAAGCAGAAATAGGGGCACTTTTGAAATTTTAATTTTTGACCAATTCGATAGGTCCGGGGCTTAGGTAAGTTATCATATGTCACAAAACCGTTAAAGCTCATGTTCAAAAATTATGCTCCGATATCAAGTTCTGTCACCTCAGTGCTACATATTGCAATGGTACCTAAAGTTTAAAGCAGAAATTGGGGCACTTTTAAAATTTTCATTTTTGACCAATTCGATAGGTCCGGGGCTTAGGTAAGTTATCATATGTCACAAAACCGTTAAAGCTCCTGTTCAAAAATTATGCTCCGAAATCAACTTCTGTCACCTCAGTGATACATTTTGGAATAGTACCTAAAGTTTAAAGCAGAAATAGGGGAACTTTTGAAATTTTCATTTTTGACCAATTCGATAGGTCCGGGGCTTAGGTAAGTTATCATATTTCACAAAACCATTAAAGCTCCTGTTCAAAAATTATGCTCCGAAATCAACTTCTGTCACCTCAGTGCTACATATTGCAATGGTACCTAAAGTTTAAAGCAGAAATAGGGGCACTTTTGAAATTTTCATTTTTGACCAATTCGATAGGTCCGGGGCTTAGGTAAGTTATCATATTTCACAAAACCGTTAAAGCTCCTGTTCAAAAATTATGCTCCGAAATCATCTTCTGTCACCTCAGTGATACATTTTGGAATGGTACCTAAAGTTTAAAGCAGAAATAGGGGCACTTTTAAAGTTTTCATTTTTGACCAATTCGATAGGTCCGGGGCTTATGTAAGTTATCATATTTCACAAAACCGTTAAAGCTCCTGTTCAAAAATTATGCTCCGAAATCATCTTCTGTCACCTCAGTGATACATTTTGGAATGGTACCTAAAGTTTAAAGCAGAAATAGGGGCACTTTTGAAATTTTCATTTTTTGATCAATTCGATAGGTCCGGGGCTTAGGTAAGTTATCATATGTCACAAAACCGTTAAAGCTCATGTTCAAAAATTATGCTCCAATATCAAGTTCTGTCACCTCAGTGCTACATATTGCAATGGTACCTAAAGTTTAAAGCAGAAATTGGGGCACTTTTAAAGTTTTCATTTTTGACCAATTCGATAGGTCCGGGGCTTATGTAAGTTATCATATTTCACAAAACCGTTATAGCTCCTGTTCAAAAATTATGCTCCGAAATCATCTTCTGTCACCTCAGTGATACATTTTGGAATGGTACCTAAAGTTTAAAGCAGAAATAGGGGCACTTTTGAAATTTTCATTTTTGATCAATTCGATAGGTCCGGGGCTTAGGTAAGTTATCATATGTCACAAAACCGTTAAAGCTCATGTTCAAAAATTATGCTCCAATATCAAGTTCTGTCACCTCAGTGCTACATATTGCAATGGTACCTAAAGTTTAAAGCAGAAATTGGGGCACTTTTAAAATTTTCATTTTTGACCAATTCGATAGGTCCGGGGCTTAGGTAAGTTATCATATGTAACAAAACCGTTAAAGCTCCTGTTCAAAAATTATGCTCCGAAATCAACTTCTGTCACCTCAGTGATACATTTTGGAATAGTACCTAAAGTTTAAAGCAGAAATAGGGGCACTTTTGAAATTTTCATTTTTGACAAGTTCGATAGGTCCGGGGCTTAGGTAAGTTATCAAATGTCACAAAATCGATAAAACTCCAGTTCAAAAATGATGCTCCAAAATCAACTTCTGTCACCTCAGTGATACATTTTGGAATAGTACCTAAAGTTTAAAGCAGAAATTGGGGCACTTTTGAAATGTTCATTTTTGACCAATTCGATAGGTCCGGGGCTTAGGTAAGTTATCATATGTCACAAAATCGATAAAACTCCTGTTCAAAAATGATGCTCCAAAATCAACTTCTGTCACCTCAGTGATACATTTTGGAATAGTACCTAAAGTTTAAAGCAGAAATTGGGGCACTTTTGAAATTTTCATTTTTGACCAATTCGATAGGTCCGGGGCTTAGGTAAGTTATCATATGTCACAATACCGTTAAAGCACCTGTTGAAAAATAATGCTCCAAAATCAACTTCTGTCACCTCAGTGATACATTTTGGAATGGTACCTAAAGTTTAAAGCAGAAATAGGGGCACTTTTGAAATTTTCATTTTTGACCAATTCGATATGTCCGGGGCTTAGGTAAGTTATCATATGTCACAAAACCGTTAAAGCTCCTGTTCAAAAATTATGCTCCGAAATCAACTTCTGTCACCTCAGTGATACATTTTGGAATGGTACCTAAAGTTTAAAGCAGAAATTGGTGAACTTTTAAAATTTTCATTTTTGACCAGTTCGATAGGTCCGGGGCTTAGGTAACTTATCATATGTCACAATACCGTTAAAGCACCTGTTGAAAAATAATGGTCCAAAATCAACTTCTGTCACCTCAGTGATACATTTTGGAATGGTACCTAAAGTTTAAAGCAGAAATAGGGGCACTTTTGAAATTTTCATTTTTGACCAATTCGATAGGTCCGGGGCTTAGGTAAGTTATCATATGTCACAAAACCGTTAAAGCTCCTGTTCAAAAATTATGCTCCGAAATCAACTTCTGTCACCTCAGTGCTACATATTGCAATGGTACCTAAAGTTTAAAGCAGAAATAGGGGCACTTTTGAAATTTTCATTTTTGACCAATTCGATATGTCCGGGGCTTAGGTAAGTTATCATATGTCACAAAACCGTTAAAGCTCTTGTTCAAAAATTATGCTCCGAAATCAACTTCTGTCACCTCAGTGCTACATATTGCAATGGTACCTAAAGTTTAAAGCAGAAATTGGGGCACTTTTAAAATTTTCATTTTTGACCAATTCGATATGTCCGGGGCTTAGGTAAGTTATCATATGTCACAAAACCGTTAAAGCTCTTGTTCAAAAATTATGCTCCGAAATCAACTTCTGTCACCTCAGTGATACATTTTGGAATAGTACCTAAAGTTTAAAGCAGAAATTGGTGAACTTTTAAAATTTTCATTTTTGACCAGTTCGATAGGTACGGGGCTTAGGTAAGTTATCAAATGTCACAAAATCGATAAAACTCCTGTTCAAAAATGATGCTCCAAAATAAACTTCTGTCACCTCAGTGATACATTTTGGAATAGTACCTAAAGTTTAAAGCAGAAATAGGGGAACTTTTGAAATTTTCATTTTTGACCAATTCGATAGGTCCGGGGCTTAGGTAAGCTATCATATTTCACAAAACAGTTAAAGCTCCTGTTAAAAAATTATGCTCCGAAATCAACTTCTGTCACCTCAGTGATACATTTTGGAATGGTACCTAAAGTTTAAAGCAGAAATAGGGGCACTTTTGAAATTTTCATTTTTGACCAATTCGATATGTCCGGGGCTTAGGTAAGTTATCATATGTCACAAAACCGTTAAAGCTCCTGTTCAAAAATTATGCTCCGAAATCAACTTCTGTCACCTCAGTGATACATTTTGGAATGGTACCTAAAGTTTAAAGCAGAAATTGGTGAACTTTTAAAATTTTCATTTTTGACCAGTTCGATAGGTCCGGGGCTTAGGTAACTTATCATATGTCACAATACCGTTAAAGCACCTGTTGAAAAATAATGGTCCAAAATCAACTTCTGTCACCTCAGTGATACATTTTGGAATGGTACCTAAAGTTTAAAGCAGAAATAGGGGCACTTTTGAAATTTTCATTTTTGACCAATTCGATAGGTCCGGGGCTTAGGTAAGTTATCATATGTCACAAAACCGTTAAAGCTCCTGTTCAAAAATTATGCTCCGAAATCAACTTCTGTCACCTCAGTGCTACATATTGCAATGGTACCTAAAGTTTAAAGCAGAAATAGGGGCACTTTTGAAATTTTCATTTTTGACCAATTCGATAGGTCCGGGGCTAAGGTAAGCTATCATATTTCACAAAACCGTTAAAGCTCCTGTTCAAAAATAATGCTCCGAAATCAACTTCTGTCACCTCAGTGATACATTTTGGAATGGTACCTAAAGTTTAAAGCAGAAATAGGGGCACTTTTGAAATTTTCATTTTTGACCAATTCGATATGTCCGGGGCTTAGGTAAGTTATCATATGTCACAAAACCGTTAAAGCTCTTGTTCAAAAATTATGCTCCGAAATCAACTTCTGTCACCTCAGTGCTACATATTGCAATGGTACCTAAAGTTTAAAGCAGAAATTGGGGCACTTTTAAAATTTTCATTTTTGACCAATTCGATATGTCCGGGGCTTAGGTAAGTTATCATATGTCACAAAACCGTTAAAGCTCTTGTTCAAAAATTATGCTCCGAAATCAACTTCTGTCACCTCAGTGATACATTTTGGAATAGTACCTAAAGTTTAAAGCAGAAATTGGTGAACTTTTAAAATTTTCATTTTTGACCAGTTCGATAGGTACGGGGCTTAGGTAAGTTATCAAATGTCACAAAATCGATAAAACTCCTGTTCAAAAATGATGCTCCAAAATAAACTTCTGTCACCTCAGTGATACATTTTGGAATAGTACCTAAAGTTTAAAGCAGAAATAGGGGAACTTTTGAAATTTTCATTTTTGACCAATTCGATAGGTCCGGGGCTTAGGTAAGTTATCATATTTCACAAAACCGTTAAAGCTCCTGTTCAAAAATTATGCTCCGAAATCATCTTCTGTCACCTCAGTGATACATTTTGGAATGGTACCTAAAGTTTAAAGCAGAAATAGGGGCACTTTTGAAATTTTAATTTTTGACCAATTCGATAGGTCCGGGGCTTAGGTAAGTTATCATATGTCACAAAACCGTTAAAGCTCATGTTCAAAAATTATGCTCCGATATCAAGTTCTGTCACCTCAGTGCTACATATTGCAATGGTACCTAAAGTTTAAAGCAGAAATTGGGGCACTTTTAAAATTTTCATTTTTGACCAATTCGATAGGTCCGGGGCTTAGGTAAGTTATCATATGTCACAAAACCGTTAAAGCTCCTGTTCAAAAATTATGCTCCGAAATCAACTTCTGTCACCTCAGTGATACATTTTGGAATAGTACATAAAGTTTAAAGCAGAAATAGGGGAACTTTTGAAATTTTCATTTTTGACCAATTCGATAGGTCCGGGGCTTAGGTAAGTTATCATATTTCACAAAACCATTAAAGCTCCTGTTCAAAAATTATGCTCCGAAATCAACTTCTGTCACCTCAGTGCTACATATTGCAATGGTACCTAAAGTTTAAAGCAGAAATAGGGGCACTTTTGAAATTTTCATTTTTGACCAATTCGATAGGTCCGGGGCTTAGGTAAGTTATCATATTTCACAAAACCGTTAAAGCTCCTGTTCAAAAATTATGCTCCGAAATCATCTTCTGTCACCTCAGTGATACATTTTGGAATGGTACCTAAAGTTTAAAGCAGAAATAGGGGCACTTTTGAAATTTTCATTTTTTGATCAATTCGATAGGTCCGGGGCTTAGGTAAGTTATCATATGTCACAAAACCGTTAAAGCTCATGTTCAAAAATTATGCTCCAATATCAAGTTCTGTCACCTCAGTGCTACATATTGCAATGGTACCTAAAGTTTAAAGCAGAAATTGGGGCACTTTTAAAGTTTTCATTTTTGACCAATTCGATAGGTCCGGGGCTTATGTAAGTTATCATATTTCACAAAACCGTTATAGCTCCTGTTCAAAAATTATGCTCCGAAATCATCTTCTGTCACCTCAGTGATACATTTTGGAATGGTACCTAAAGTTTAAAGCAGAAATAGGGGCACTTTTGAAATTTTCATTTTTGATCAATTCGATAGGTCCGGGGCTTAGGTAAGTTATCATATGTCACAAAACCGTTAAAGCTCATGTTCAAAAATTATGCTCCAATATCAAGTTCTGTCACCTCAGTGCTACATATTGCAATGGTACCTAAAGTTTAAAGCAGAAATTGGGGCACTTTTGAAATGTTCATTTTTGACCAATTCGATAGGTCCGGGGCTTAGGTAAGTTATCATATGTCACAAAATCGATAAAACTCCTGTTCAAAAATGATGCTCCAAAATCAACTTCTGTCACCTCAGTGATACATTTTGGAATAGTACCTAAAGTTTAAAGCAGAAATTGGGGCACTTTTGAAATTTTCATTTTTGACCAATTCGATAGGTCCGGGGCTTAGGTAAGTTATCATATGTCACAATACCGTTAAAGCACCTGTTGAAAAATAATGCTCCAAAATCAACTTCTGTCACCTCAGTGATACATTTTGGAATAGTACCTAAAGTTTAAAGCAGAAATTGGGGAACTTTTAAATTTTTCATTTTTGACCAATTCGATAGGTCCGGGGCTTAGGTAAGCTATCATATTTCACAAAACAGTTAAAGCTCCTGTTAAAAAATTATGCTCCGAAATCAACTTCTGTCACCTCAGTGATACATTTTGGAATGGTACCTAAAGTTTAAAGCAGAAATAGGGGCACTTTTGAAATTTTCATTTTTGACCAATTCGATATGTCCGGGGCTTAGGTAAGTTATCATATGTCACAAAACCGTTAAAGCTCCTGTTCAAAAATTATGCTCCGAAATCAACTTCTGTCACCTCAGTGATACATTTTGGAATGGTACCTAAAGTTTAAAGCAGAAATTGGTGAACTTTTAAAATTTTCATTTTTGACCAGTTCGATAGGTCCGGGGCTTAGGTAACTTATCATATGTCACAATACCGTTAAAGCACCTGTTGAAAAATAATGGTCCAAAATCAACTTCTGTCACCTCAGTGATACATTTTGGAATGGTACCTAAAGTTTAAAGCAGAAATAGGGGCACTTTTGAAATTTTCATTTTTGACCAATTCGATAGGTCCGGGGCTTAGGTAAGTTATCATATGTCACAAAACCGTTAAAGCTCCTGTTCAAAAATTATGCTCCGAAATCAACTTCTGTCACCTCAGTGCTACATATTGCAATGGTACCTAAAGTTTAAAGCAGAAATAGGGGCACTTTTGAAATTTTCATTTTTGACCAATTCGATAGGTCCGGGGCTAAGGTAAGCTATCATATTTCACAAAACCGTTAAAGCTCCTGTTCAAAAATAATGCTCCGAAATCAACTTCTGTCACCTCAGTGATACATTTTGGAATGGTACCTAAAGTTTAAAGCAGAAATAGGGGCACTTTTGAAATTTTCATTTTTGACCAATTCGATATGTCCGGGGCTTAGGTAAGTTATCATATGTCACAAAACTGTTAAAGCTCTTGTTCAAAAATTATGCTCCGAAATCAACTTCTGTCACCTCAGTGCTACATATTGCAATGGTACCTAAAGTTTAAAGCAGAAATTGGGGCACTTTTAAAATTTTCATTTTTGACCAATTCGATATGTCCGGGGCTTAGGTAAGTTATCATATGTCACAAAACCGTTAAAGCTCTTGTTCAAAAATTATGCTCCGAAATCAACTTCTGTCACCTCAGTGATACATTTTGGAATAGTACCTAAAGTTTAAAGCAGAAATTGGTGAACTTTTAAAATTTTCATTTTTGACCAGTTCGATAGGTACGGGGCTTAGGTAAGTTATCAAATGTCACAAAATCGATAAAACTCCTGTTCAAAAATGATGCTCCAAAATAAACTTCTGTCACCTCAGTGATACATTTTGGAATAGTACCTAAAGTTTAAAGCAGAAATAGGGGAACTTTTGAAATTTTCATTTTTGACCAATTCGATAGGTCCGGGGCTTAGGTAAGTTATCATATTTCACAAAACCGTTAAAGCTCCTGTTCAAAAATTATGCTCCGAAATCATCTTCTGTCACCTCAGTGATACATTTTGGAATGGTACCTAAAGTTTAAAGCAGAAATAGGGGCACTTTTGAAATTTTAATTTTTGACCAATTCGATAGGTCCGGGGCTTAGGTAAGTTATCATATGTCACAAAACCGTTAAAGCTCATGTTCAAAAATTATGCTCCGATATCAAGTTCTGTCACCTCAGTGCTACATATTGCAATGGTACCTAAAGTTTAAAGCAGAAATTGGGGCACTTTTAAAATTTTCATTTTTGACCAATTCGATAGGTCCGGGGCTTAGGTAAGTTATCATATGTCACAAAACCGTTAAAGCTCCTGTTCAAAAATTATGCTCCGAAATCAACTTCTGTCACCTCAGTGATACATTTTGGAATAGTACCTAAAGTTTAAAGCAGAAATAGGGGAACTTTTGAAATTTTCATTTTTGACCAATTCGATAGGTCCGGGGCTTAGGTAAGTTATCATATTTCACAAAACCATTAAAGCTCCTGTTCAAAAATTATGGTCCGAAATCAACTTCTGTCACCTCAGTGCTACATATTGCAATGGTACCTAAAGTTTAAAGCAGAAATAGGGGCACTTTTGAAATTTTCATTTTTGACCAATTCGATAGGTCCGGGGCTTAGGTAAGTTATCATATTTCACAAAACCGTTAAAGCTCCTGTTCAAAAATTATGCTCCGAAATCATCTTCTGTCACCTCAGTGATACATTTTGGAATGGTACCTAAAGTTTAAAGCAGAAATAGGGGCACTTTTAAAGTTTTCATTTTTGACCAATTCGATAGGTCCGGGGCTTATGTAAGTTATCATATTTCACAAAACCGTTAAAGCTCCTGTTCAAAAATTATGCTCCGAAATCATCTTCTGTCACCTCAGTGATACATTTTGGAATGGTACCTAAAGTTTAAAGCAGAAATAGGGGCACTTTTGAAATTTTCATTTTTTGATCAATTCGATAGGTCCGGGGCTTAGGTAAGTTATCATATGTCACAAAACCGTTAAAGCTCATGTTCAAAAATTATGCTCCAATATCAAGTTCTGTCACCTCAGTGCTACATATTGCAATGGTACCTAAAGTTTAAAGCAGAAATTGGGGCACTTTTAAAGTTTTCATTTTTGACCAATTCGATAGGTCCGGGGCTTATGTAAGTTATCATATTTCACAAAACCGTTATAGCTCCTGTTCAAAAATTATGCTCCGAAATCATCTTCTGTCACCTCAGTGATACATTTTGGAATGGTACCTAAAGTTTAAAGCAGAAATAGGGGCACTTTTGAAATTTTCATTTTTGATCAATTCGATAGGTCCGGGGCTTAGGTAAGTTATCATATGTCACAAAACCGTTAAAGCTCATGTTCAAAAATTATGCTCCAATATCAAGTTCTGTCACCTCAGTGCTACATATTGCAATGGTACCTAAAGTTTAAAGCAGAAATTGGGGCACTTTTAAAATTTTCATTTTTGACCAATTCGATAGGTCCGGGGCTTAGGTAAGTTATCATATGTCACAAAACCGTTAAAACTCCTGTTCAAAAATTATGCTCCGAAATCAACTTCTGTCACCTCAGTGATACATTTTGGAATAGTACCTAAAGTTTAAAGCAGAAATAGGGGAACTTTTGAAATTTTCATTTTTGACCAATTCGATAGGTCCGGGGCTTAGGTAAGTTATCATATTTCACAAAACCATTAAAGCTCCTGTTCAAAAATTATGCTCCGAAATCAACTTCTGTCACCTCAGTGCTACATATTGCAATGGTACCTAAAGTTTAAAGCAGAAATAGGGGCACTTTTGAAATTTTCATTTTTGACCAATTCGATAGGTCCGGGGCTTAGGTAAGTTATCATATTTCACAAAACCGTTAAAGCTCCTGTTCAAAAATTATGCTCCGAAATCATCTTCTGTCACCTCAGTGATACATTTTGGAATGGTACCTAAAGTTTAAAGCAGAAATAGGGGCACTTTTAAAGTTTTCATTTTTGACCAATTCGATAGGTCCGGGGCTTATGTAAGTTATCATATTTCACAAAACCGTTAAAGCTCCTGTTCAAAAATTATGCTCCGAAATCATCTTCTGTCACCTCAGTGATACATTTTGGAATGGTACCTAAAGTTTAAAGCAGAAATAGGGGCACTTTTGAAATTTTCATTTTTTGATCAATTCGATAGGTCCGGGGCTTAGGTAAGTTATCATATGTCACAAAACCGTTAAAGCTCATGTTCAAAAATTATGCTCCAATATCAAGTTCTGTCACCTCAGTGCTACATATTGCAATGGTACCTAAAGTTTAAAGCAGAAATTGGGGCACTTTTAAAGTTTTCATTTTTGACCAATTCGATAGGTCCGGGGCTTATGTAAGTTATCATATTTCACAAAACCGTTATAGCTCCTGTTCAAAAATTATGCTCCGAAATCATCTTCTGTCACCTCAGTGATACATTTTGGAATGGTACCTAAAGTTTAAAGCAGAAATAGGGGCACTTTTGAAATTTTCATTTTTGATCAATTCGATAGGTCCGGGGCTTAGGTAAGTTATCATATGTCACAAAACCGTTAAAGCTCATGTTCAAAAATTATGCTCCAATATCAAGTTCTGTCACCTCAGTGCTACATATTGCAATGGTACCTAAAGTTTAAAGCAGAAATTGGGGCACTTTTAAAATTTTCATTTTTGACCAATTCGATAGGTCCGGGGCTTAGGTAAGTTATCATATGTCACAAAACCGTTAAAGCTCCTGTTCAAAAATTATGCTCCGAAATCAACTTCTGTCACCTCAGTGATACATTTTGGAATAGTACCTAAAGTTTAAAGCAGAAATAGGGGCACTTTTGAAATTTTCATTTTTGACCAGTTCGATAGGTCCGGGGCTTAGGTAAGTTATCAAATGTCACAAAATCGATAAAACTCCAGTTCAAAAATGATGCTCCAAAATCAACTTCTGTCACCTCAGTGATACATTTTGGAATAGTACCTAAAGTTTAAAGCAGAAATTGGGGCACTTTTGAAATGTTCATTTTTGACCAATTCGATAGGTCCGGGGCTTAGGTAAGTTATCATATGTCACAAAATCGATAAAACTCCTGTTCAAAAATGATGCTCCAAAATCAACTTCTGTCACCTCAGTGATACATTTTGGAATAGTACCTAAAGTTTAAAGCAGAAATTGGGGCACTTTTGAAATTTTCATTTTTGACCAATTCGATAGGTCCGGGGCTTAGGTAAGTTATCATATGTCACAATACCGTTAAAGCACCTGTTGAAAAATAATGCTCCAAAATCAACTTCTGTCACCTCAGTGATACATTTTGGAATAGTACCTAAAGTTTAAAGCAGAAATTGGGGAACTTTTAAATTTTTCATTTTTGACCAATTCGATAGGTCCGGGGCTTAGGTAAGCTATCATATTTCACAAAACAGTTAAAGCTCCTGTTAAAAAATTATGCTCCGAAATCAACTTCTGTCACCTCAGTGATACATTTTGGAATGGTACCTAAAGTTTAAAGCAGAAATAGGGGCACTTTTGAAATTTTCATTTTTGACCAATTCGATATGTCCGGGGCTTAGGTAAGTTATCATATGTCACAAAACCGTTAAAGCTCCTGTTCAAAAATTATGCTCCGAAATCAACTTCTGTCACCTCAGTGATACATTTTGGAATAGTACCTAAAGTTTAAAGCAGAAATAGGGGAACTTTTGAAATTTTCATTTTTGACCAATTCGATAGGTCCGGGGCTTAGGTAAGTTATCATATTTCACAAAACCATTAAAGCTCCTGTTCAAAAATTATGGTCCGAAATCAACTTCTGTCACCTCAGTGCTACATATTGCAATGGTACCTAAAGTTTAAAGCAGAAATAGGGGCACTTTTGAAATTTTCATTTTTGACCAATTCGATAGGTCCGGGGCTTAGGTAAGTTATCATATTTCACAAAACCGTTAAAGCTCCTGTTCAAAAATTATGCTCCGAAATCATCTTCTGTCACCTCAGTGATACATTTTGGAATGGTACCTAAAGTTTAAAGCAGAAATAGGGGCACTTTTAAAGTTTTCATTTTTGACCAATTCGATAGGTCCGGGGCTTATGTAAGTTATCATATTTCACAAAACCGTTAAAGCTCCTGTTCAAAAATTATGCTCCGAAATCATCTTCTGTCACCTCAGTGATACATTTTGGAATGGTACCTAAAGTTTAAAGCAGAAATAGGGGCACTTTTGAAATTTTCATTTTTTGATCAATTCGATAGGTCCGGGGCTTAGGTAAGTTATCATATGTCACAAAACCGTTAAAGCTCATGTTCAAAAATTATGCTCCAATATCAAGTTCTGTCACCTCAGTGCTACATATTGCAATGGTACCTAAAGTTTAAAGCAGAAATTGGGGCACTTTTAAAGTTTTCATTTTTGACCAATTCGATAGGTCCGGGGCTTATGTAAGTTATCATATTTCACAAAACCGTTATAGCTCCTGTTCAAAAATTATGCTCCGAAATCATCTTCTGTCACCTCAGTGATACATTTTGGAATGGTACCTAAAGTTTAAAGCAGAAATAGGGGCACTTTTGAAATTTTCATTTTTGATCAATTCGATAGGTCCGGGGCTTAGGTAAGTTATCATATGTCACAAAACCGTTAAAGCTCATGTTCAAAAATTATGCTCCAATATCAAGTTCTGTCACCTCAGTGCTACATATTGCAATGGTACCTAAAGTTTAAAGCAGAAATTGGGGCACTTTTAAAATTTTCATTTTTGACCAATTCGATAGGTCCGGGGCTTAGGTAAGTTATCATATGTCACAAAACCGTTAAAGCTCCTGTTCAAAAATTATGCTCCGAAATCAACTTCTGTCACCTCAGTGATACATTTTGGAATAGTACCTAAAGTTTAAAGCAGAAATAGGGGCACTTTTGAAATTTTCATTTTTGACCAGTTCGATAGGTCCGGGGCTTAGGTAAGTTATCATATGTCACAAAATCGATAAAACTCCTGTTCAAAAATGATGCTCCAAAATCAACTTCTGTCACCTCAGTGATACATTTTGGAATAGTACCTAAAGTTTAAAGCAGAAATTGGGGCACTTTTGAAATTTTCATTTTTGACCAATTCGATAGGTCCGGGGCTTAGGTAAGTTATCATATGTCACAATACCGTTAAAGCACCTGTTGAAAAATAATGCTCCAAAATCAACTTCTGTCACCTCAGTGATACATTTTGGAATAGTACCTAAAGTTTAAAGCAGAAATTGGGGAACTTTTAAATTTTTCATTTTTGACCAATTCGATAGGTCCGGGGCTTAGGTAAGCTATCATATTTCACAAAACAGTTAAAGCTCCTGTTAAAAAATTATGCTCCGAAATCAACTTCTGTCACCTCAGTGATACATTTTGGAATGGTACCTAAAGTTTAAAGCAGAAATAGGGGCACTTTTGAAATTTTCATTTTTGACCAATTCGATATGTCCGGGGCTTAGGTAAGTTATCATATGTCACAAAACCGTTAAAGCTCCTGTTCAAAAATTATGCTCCGAAATCAACTTCTGTCACCTCAGTGATACATTTTGGAATGGTACCTAAAGTTTAAAGCAGAAATTGGTGAACTTTTAAAATTTTCATTTTTGACCAGTTCGATAGGTCCGGGGCTTAGGTAACTTATCATATGTCACAATACCGTTAAAGCACCTGTTGAAAAATAATGGTCCAAAATCAACTTCTGTCACCTCAGTGATACATTTTGGAATGGTACCTAAAGTTTAAAGCAGAAATAGGGGCACTTTTGAAATTTTCATTTTTGACCAATTCGATAGGTCCGGGGCTTAGGTAAGTTATCATATGTCACAAAACCGTTAAAGCTCCTGTTCAAAAATTATGCTCCGAAATCAACTTCTGTCACCTCAGTGCTACATATTGCAATGGTACCTAAAGTTTAAAGCAGAAATAGGGGCACTTTTGAAATTTTCATTTTTGACCAATTCGATAGGTCCGGGGCTAAGGTAAGCTATCATATTTCACAAAACCGTTAAAGCTCCTGTTCAAAAATAATGCTCCGAAATCAACTTCTGTCACCTCAGTGATACATTTTGGAATGGTACCTAAAGTTTAAAGCAGAAATAGGGGCACTTTTGAAATTTTCATTTTTGACCAATTCGATAGGTCCGGGGCTTAGGTAAGTTTTCATATGTCACAAAACCGTTAAAGCTCCTGTTCAAAAATTATGCTCCGAAATCAACTTCTGTCACCTCAGTGCTACATATTGCAATGGTACCTAAAGTTTAAAGCAGAAAGAGGGGCACTTTTGAAATTTTCATTTTTGACCAATTCGATAGGTCCGGGGCTAAGGTAAGCTATCATATTTCACAAAACCGTTAAAGCTCCTGTTCAAAAATTATGCTCCGAAATCAACTTCTGTCACCTCAGTGATACATTTTGGAATGGTACCTAAAGTTTAAAGCAGAAATAGGGGCACTTTTGAAATTTTCATTTTTGACCAATTCGATAGGTCCGGGGCTTAGGTAAGTTATCATATGTCACAAAACCGTTAAAGCTCCTGTTCAAAAATGATGCTCCGAAATCAACTTCTGTCACCTCAGTGCTACATATTGCAATGGTACCTAAAGTTTAAAGCAGAAATTGGGGCACTTTTAAAATTTTCATTTTTGACCAATTCGATATGTCCGGGGCTTAGGTAAGTTATCATATGTCACAAAACCGTTAAAGCTCTTGTTCAAAAATTATGCTCCGAAATCAACTTCTGTCACCTCAGTGATACATTTTGGAATAGTACCTAAAGTTTAAAGCAGAAATTGGTGAACTTTTAAAATTTTCATTTTTGACCAGTTCGATAGGTACGGGGCTTAGGTAAGTTATCAAATGTCACAAAATCGATAAAACTCCTGTTCAAAAATGATGCTCCAAAATAAACTTCTGTCACCTCAGTGATACATTTTGGAATAGTACCTAAAGTTTAAAGCAGAAATAGGGGAACTTTTGAAATTTTCATTTTTGACCAATTCGATAGGTCCGGGGCTTAGGTAAGTTATCATATTTCACAAAACCGTTAAAGCTCCTGTTCAAAAATTATGCTCCGAAATCATCTTCTGTCACCTCAGTGATACATTTTGGAATGGTACCTAAAGTTTAAAGCAGAAATAGGGGCACTTTTGAAATTTTCATTTTTGACCAATTCGATAGGTCCGGGGCTTAGGTAAGTTATCATATGTCACAAAACCGTTAAAGCTCATGTTCAAAAATTATGCTCCGATATCAAGTTCTGTCACCTCAGTGCTACATATTGCAATGGTACCTAAAGTTTAAAGCAGAAATTGGGGCACTTTTAAAATTTTCATTTTTGACCAATTCGATAGGTCCGGGGCTTAGGTAAGTTATCATATGTCACAAAACCGTTAAAGCTCCTGTTCAAAAATTATGCTCCGAAATCAACTTCTGTCACCTCAGTGATACATTTTGGAATAGTACCTAAAGTTTAAAGCAGAAATAGGGGAACTTTTGAAATTTTCATTTTTGACCAATTCGATAGGTCCGGGGCTTAGGTAAGTTATCATATTTCACAAAACCGTTAAAGCTCCTGTTCAAAAATTATGCTCCGAAATCATCTTCTGTCACCTCAGTGATACATTTTGGAATGGTACCTAAAGTTTAAAGCAGAAATAGGGGCACTTTTAAAGTTTTCATTTTTGACCAATTCGATAGGTCCGGGGCTTATGTAAGTTATCATATTTCACAAAACCGTTAAAGCTCCTGTTCAAAAATTATGCTCCGAAATCATCTTCTGTCACCTCAGTGATACATTTTGGAATGGTACCTAAAGTTTAAAGCAGAAATAGGGGCACTTTTGAAATTTTCATTTTTTGATCAATTCGATAGGTCCGGGGCTTAGGTAAGTTATCATATGTCACAAAACCGTTAAAGCTCATGTTCAAAAATTATGCTCCGATATCAAGTTCTGTCACCTCAGTGCTACATATTGCAATGGTACCTAAAGTTTAAAGCAGAAATTGGGGCACTTTTAAAATTTTCATTTTTTGACCAATTCGATAGGTCCGGGGCTTAGGTAAGTTATCATATGTCACAAAACCGTTAAAGCTCCTGTTCAAAAATTATGCTCCGAAATCAACTTCTGTCACCTCAGTGATACATTTTGGAATAGTACCTAAAGTTTAAAGCAGAAATAGGGGAACTTTTGAAATTTTCATTTTTGACCAATTCGATAGGTCCGGGGCTTAGGTAAGTTATCATATTTCACAAAACCATTAAAGCTCCTGTTCAAAAATTATGCTCCGAAATCAACTTCTGTCACCTCAGTGCTACATATTGCAATGGTACCTAAAGTTTAAAGCAGAAATAGGGGCACTTTTGAAATTTTCATTTTTGACCAATTCGATAGGTCCGGGGCTTAGGTAAGTTATCATATTTCACAAAACCGTTAAAGCTCCTGTTCAAAAATTATGCTCCGAAATCATCTTCTGTCACCTCAGTGATACATTTTGGAATGGTACCTAAAGTTTAAAGCAGAAATAGGGGCACTTTTAAAGTTTTCATTTTTGACCAATTCGATAGGTCCGGGGCTTATGTAAGTTATCATATTTCACAAAACCGTTAAAGCTCCTGTTCAAAAATTATGCTCCGAAATCATCTTCTGTCACCTCAGTGATACATTTTGGAATGGTACCTAAAGTTTAAAGCAGAAATAGGGGCACTTTTGAAATTTTCATTTTTTGATCAATTCGATAGGTCCGGGGCTTAGGTAAGTTATCATATGTCACAAAACCGTTAAAGCTCATGTTCAAAAATTATGCTCCAATATCAAGTTCTGTCACCTCAGTGCTACATATTGCAATGGTACCTAAAGTTTAAAGCAGAAATTGGGGCACTTTTAAAGTTTTCATTTTTGACCAATTCGATAGGTCCGGGGCTTATGTAAGTTATCATATTTCACAAAACCGTTATAGCTCCTGTTCAAAAATTATGCTCCGAAATCATCTTCTGTCACCTCAGTGATACATTTTGGAATGGTACCTAAAGTTTAAAGCAGAAATAGGGGCACTTTTGAAATTTTCATTTTTGATCAATTCGATAGGTCCGGGGCTTAGGTAAGTTATCATATGTCACAAAACCGTTAAAGCTCATGTTCAAAAATTATGCTCCAATATCAAGTTCTGTCACCTCAGTGCTACATATTGCAATGGTACCTAAAGTTTAAAGCAGAAATTGGGGCACTTTTAAAATTTTCATTTTTGACCAATTCGATAGGTCCGGGGCTTAGGTAAGTTATCATATGTCACAAAACCGTTAAAGCTCCTGTTCAAAAATTATGCTCCGAAATCAACTTCTGTCACCTCAGTGATACATTTTGGAATAGTACCTAAAGTTTAAAGCAGAAATAGGGGAACTTTTGAAATTTTCATTTTTGACCAATTCGATAGGTCCGGGGCTTAGGTAAGTTATCATATTTCACAAAACCATTAAAGCTCCTGTTCAAAAATTATGCTCCGAAATCAACTTCTGTCACCTCAGTGCTACATATTGCAATGGTACCTAAAGTTTAAAGCAGAAATAGGGGCACTTTTGAAATTTTCATTTTTGACCAATTCGATAGGTCCGGGGCTTAGGTAAGTTATCATATTTCACAAAACCGTTAAAGCTCCTGTTCAAAAATTATGCTACGAAATCATCTTCTGTCACCTCAGTGATACATTTTGGAATGGTACCTAAAGTTTAAAGCAGAAATAGGGGCACTTTTAAAGTTTTCATTTTTGACCAATTCGATAGGTCCGGGGCTTATGTAAGTTATCATATTTCACAAAACCGTTAAAGCTCCTGTTCAAAAATTATGCTCCGAAATCATCTTCTGTCACCTCAGTGATACATTTTGGAATGGTACCTAAAGTTTAAAGCAGAAATAGGGGCACTTTTGAAATTTTCATTTTTTGATCAATTCGATAGGTCCGGGGCTTAGGTAAGTTATCATATGTCACAAAACCGTTAAAGCTCATGTTCAAAAATTATGCTCCAATATCAAGTTCTGTCACCTCAGTGCTACATATTGCAATGGTACCTAAAGTTTAAAGCAGAAATTGGGGCACTTTTAAAGTTTTCATTTTTGACCAATTCGATAGGTCCGGGGCTTATGTAAGTTATCATATTTCACAAAACCGTTATAGCTCCTGTTCAAAAATTATGCTCCGAAATCATCTTCTGTCACCTCAGTGATACATTTTGGAATGGTACCTAAAGTTTAAAGCAGAAATAGGGGCACTTTTGAAATTTTCATTTTTGATCAATTCGATAGGTCCGGGGCTTAGGTAAGTTATCATATGTCACAAAACCGTTAAAGCTCATGTTCAAAAATTATGCTCCAATATCAAGTTCTGTCACCTCAGTGCTACATATTGCAATGGTACCTAAAGTTTAAAGCAGAAATTGGGGCACTTTTAAAATTTTCATTTTTGACCAATTCGATAGGTCCGGGGCTTAGGTAAGTTATCATATGTCACAAAACCGTTAAAGCTCCTGTTCAAAAATTATGCTCCGAAATCAACTTCTGTCACCTCAGTGATACATTTTGGAATAGTACCTAAAGTTTAAAGCAGAAATAGGGGCACTTTTGAAATTTTCATTTTTGACCAGTTCGATAGGTCCGGGGCTTAGGTAAGTTATCAAATGTCACAAAATCGATAAAACTCCAGTTCAAAAATGATGCTCCAAAATCAACTTCTGTCACCTCAGTGATACATTTTGGAATAGTACCTAAAGTTTAAAGCAGAAATTGGGGCACTTTTGAAATGTTCATTTTTGACCAATTCGATAGGTCCGGGGCTTAGGTAAGTTATCATATGTCACAAAATCGATAAAACTCCTGTTCAAAAATGATGCTCCAAAATCAACTTCTGTCACCTCAGTGATACATTTTGGAATAGTACCTAAAGTTTAAAGCAGAAATTGGGGCACTTTTGAAATTTTCATTTTTGACCAATTCGATAGGTCCGGGGCTTAGGTAAGTTATCATATGTCACAATACCGTTAAAGCACCTGTTGAAAAATAATGCTCCAAAATCAACTTCTGTCACCTCAGTGATACATTTTGGAATAGTACCTAAAGTTTAAAGCAGAAATTGGGGAACTTTTAAATTTTTCATTTTTGACCAATTCGATAGGTCCGGGGCTTAGGTAAGCTATCATATTTCACAAAACAGTTAAAGCTCCTGTTAAAAAATTATGCTCCGAAATCAACTTCTGTCACCTCAGTGATACATTTTGGAATGGTACCTAAAGTTTAAAGCAGAAATAGGGGCACTTTTGAAATTTTCATTTTTGACCAATTCGATATGTCCGGGGCTTAGGTAAGTTATCATATGTCACAAAACCGTTAAAGCTCCTGTTCAAAAATTATGCTCCGAAATCAACTTCTGTCACCTCAGTGATACATTTTGGAATGGTACCTAAAGTTTAAAGCAGAAATTGGTGAACTTTTAAAATTTTCATTTTTGACCAGTTCGATAGGTCCGGGGCTTAGGTAACTTATCATATGTCACAATACCGTTAAAGCACCTGTTGAAAAATAATGGTCCAAAATCAACTTCTGTCACCTCAGTGATACATTTTGGAATGGTACCTAAAGTTTAAAGCAGAAATAGGGGCACTTTTGAAATTTTCATTTTTGACCAATTCGATAGGTCCGGGGCTTAGGTAAGTTATCATATGTCACAAAACCGTTAAAGCTCCTGTTCAAAAATTATGCTCCGAAATCAACTTCTGTCACCTCAGTGCTACATATTGCAATGGTACCTAAAGTTTAAAGCAGAAATAGGGGCACTTTTGAAATTTTCATTTTTGACCAATTCGATAGGTCCGGGGCTAAGGTAAGCTATCATATTTCACAAAACCGTTAAAGCTCCTGTTCAAAAATAATGCTCCGAAATCAACTTCTGTCACCTCAGTGATACATTTTGGAATGGTACCTAAAGTTTAAAGCAGAAATAGGGGCACTTTTGAAATTTTCATTTTTGACCAATTCGATAGGTCCGGGGCTTAGGTAAGTTTTCATATGTCACAAAACCGTTAAAGCTCCTGTTCAAAAATTATGCTCCGAAATCAACTTCTGTCACCTCAGTGCTACATATTGCAATGGTACCTAAAGTTTAAAGCAGAAAGAGGGGCACTTTTGAAATTTTCATTTTTGACCAATTCGATAGGTCCGGGGCTAAGGTAAGCTATCATATTTCACAAAACCGTTAAAGCTCCTGTTCAAAAATTATGCTCCGAAATCAACTTCTGTCACCTCAGTGATACATTTTGGAATGGTACCTAAAGTTTAAAGCAGAAATAGGGGCACTTTTGAAATTTTCATTTTTGACCAATTCGATAGGTCCGGGGCTTAGGTAAGTTATCATATGTCACAAAACCGTTAAAGCTCCTGTTCAAAAATGATGCTCCGAAATCAACTTCTGTCACCTCAGTGCTACATATTGCAATGGTACCTAAAGTTTAAAGCAGAAATTGGGGCACTTTTAAAATTTTCATTTTTGACCAATTCGATATGTCCGGGGCTTAGGTAAGTTATCATATGTCACAAAACCGTTAAAGCTCTTGTTCAAAAATTATGCTCCGAAATCAACTTCTGTCACCTCAGTGATACATTTTGGAATAGTACCTAAAGTTTAAAGCAGAAATTGGTGAACTTTTAAAATTTTCATTTTTGACCAGTTCGATAGGTACGGGGCTTAGGTAAGTTATCAAATGTCACAAAATCGATAAAACTCCTGTTCAAAAATGATGCTCCAAAATAAACTTCTGTCACCTCAGTGATACATTTTGGAATAGTACCTAAAGTTTAAAGCAGAAATAGGGGAACTTTTGAAATTTTCATTTTTGACCAATTCGATAGGTCCGGGGCTTAGGTAAGTTATCATATTTCACAAAACCGTTAAAGCTCCTGTTCAAAAATTATGCTCCGAAATCATCTTCTGTCACCTCAGTGATACATTTTGGAATGGTACCTAAAGTTTAAAGCAGAAATAGGGGCACTTTTGAAATTTTCATTTTTGACCAATTCGATAGGTCCGGGGCTTAGGTAAGTTATCATATGTCACAAAACCGTTAAAGCTCATGTTCAAAAATTATGCTCCGATATCAAGTTCTGTCACCTCAGTGCTACATATTGCAATGGTACCTAAAGTTTAAAGCAGAAATTGGGGCACTTTTAAAATTTTCATTTTTGACCAATTCGATAGGTCCGGGGCTTAGGTAAGTTATCATATGTCACAAAACCGTTAAAGCTCCTGTTCAAAAATTATGCTCCGAAATCAACTTCTGTCACCTCAGTGATACATTTTGGAATAGTACCTAAAGTTTAAAGCAGAAATAGGGGAACTTTTGAAATTTTCATTTTTGACCAATTCGATAGGTCCGGGGCTTAGGTAAGTTATCATATTTCACAAAACCGTTAAAGCTCCTGTTCAAAAATTATGCTCCGAAATCATCTTCTGTCACCTCAGTGATACATTTTGGAATGGTACCTAAAGTTTAAAGCAGAAATAGGGGCACTTTTAAAGTTTTCATTTTTGACCAATTCGATAGGTCCGGGGCTTATGTAAGTTATCATATTTCACAAAACCGTTAAAGCTCCTGTTCAAAAATTATGCTCCGAAATCATCTTCTGTCACCTCAGTGATACATTTTGGAATGGTACCTAAAGTTTAAAGCAGAAATAGGGGCACTTTTGAAATTTTCATTTTTTGATCAATTCGATAGGTCCGGGGCTTAGGTAAGTTATCATATGTCACAAAACCGTTAAAGCTCATGTTCAAAAATTATGCTCCAATATCAAGTTCTGTCACCTCAGTGCTACATATTGCAATGGTACCTAAAGTTTAAAGCAGAAATTGGGGCACTTTTAAAGTTTTCATTTTTGACCAATTCGATAGGTCCGGGGCTTATGTAAGTTATCATATTTCACAAAACCGTTAAAGCTCCTGTTCAAAAATTATGCTCCGAAATCATCTTCTGTCACCTCAGTGATACATTTTGGAATGGTACCTAAAGTTTAAAGCAGAAATAGGGGCACTTTTGAAATTTTCATTTTTGATCAATTCGATAGGTCCGGGGCTTAGGTAAGTTATCATATGTCACAAAACCGTTAAAGCTCATGTTCAAAAATTATGCTCCAATATCAAGTTCTGTCACCTCAGTGCTACATATTGCAATGGTACCTAAAGTTTAAAGCAGAAATTGGGGCACTTTTAAAATTTTCATTTTTGACCAATTCGATAGGTCCGGGGCTTAGGTAAGTTATCATATGTCACAAAACCGTTAAAGCTCCTGTTCAAAAATTATGCTCCGAAATCAACTTCTGTCACCTCAGTGATACATTTTGGAATAGTACCTAAAGTTTAAAGCAGAAATAGGGGCACTTTTGAAATTTTCATTTTTGACCAGTTCGATAGGTCCGGGGCTTAGTTAAGTTATCAAATGTCACAAAATCGATAAAACTCCAGTTCAAAAATGATGCTCCAAAATCAACTTCTGTCACCTCAGTGATACATTTTGGAATAGTACCTAAAGTTTAAAGCAGAAATTGGGGCACTTTTGAAATGTTCATTTTTGACCAATTCGATAGGTCCGGGGCTTAGGTAAGTTATCATATGTCACAAAATCGATAAAACTCCTGTTCAAAAATGATGCTCCAAAATCAACTTCTGTCACCTCAGTGATACATTTTGGAATAGTACCTAAAGTTTAAAGCAGAAATTGGGGCACTTTTGAAATTTTCATTTTTGACCAATTCGATAGGTCCGGGGCTTAGGTAAGTTATCATATGTCACAATACCGTTAAAGCACCTGTTGAAAAATAATGCTCCAAAATCAACTTCTGTCACCTCAGTGATACATTTTGGAATAGTACCTAAAGTTTAAAGCAGAAATAGGGGAACTTTTGAAATTTTCATTTTTGACCAATTCGATAGGTCCGGGGCTTAGGTAAGTTATCATATTTCACAAAACCGTTAAAGCTCCTGTTCAAAAATTATGCTCCGAAATCAACTTCTGTCACCTCAGTGCTACATATTGCAATGGTACCTAAAGTTTAAAGCAGAAATAGGGGCACTTTTGAAATTTTCATTTTTGACCAATTCGATAGGTCCGGGGCTTAGGTAAGTTATCATATTTCACAAAACCGTTAAAGCTCCTGTTCAAAAATTATGCTCCGAAATCATCTTCTGTCACCTCAGTGATACATTTTGGAATGGTACCTAAAGTTTAAAGCAGAAATAGGGGCACTTTTGAAATTTTCATTTTTGATCAATTCGATAGGTCCGGGGCTTAGGTAAGTTATCATATGTCACAAAACCGTTAAAGCTCATGTTCAAAAATTATGCTCCGATATCAAGTTCTGTCACCTCAGTGCTACATATTGCAATGGTACCTAAAGTTTAAAGCAGAAATTGGGGCACTTTTAAAGTTTTCATTTTTGACCAATTCGATAGGTCCGGGGCTTATGTAAGTTATCATATTTCACAAAACCGTTAAAGCTCCTGTTCAAAAATTATGCTCCGAAATCATCTTCTGTCACCTCAGTGATACATTTTGGAATGGTACCTAAAGTTTAAAGCAGAAATAGGGGCACTTTTGAAATTTTCATTTTTGATCAATTCGATAGGTCCGGGGCTTAGGTAAGTTATCATATGTCACAAAACCGTTAAAGCTCATGTTCAAAAATTATGCTCCAATATCAAGTTCTGTCACCTCAGTGCTACATATTGCAATGGTACCTAAAGTTTAAAGCAGAAATTGGGGCACTTTTAAAATTTTCATTTTTGACCAATTCGATAGGTCCGGGGCTTAGGTAAGTTATCATATGTCACAAAACCGTTAAAGCTCCTGTTCAAAAATTATGCTCCGAAATCAACTTCTGTCACCTCAGTGATACATTTTGGAATAGTACCTAAAGTTTAAAGCAGAAATAGGGGCACTTTTGAAATTTTCATTTTTGACCAGTTCGATAGGTCCGGGGCTTAGGTAAGTTATCAAATGTCACAAAATCGATAAAACTCCTGTTCAAAAATGATGCTCCAAAATCAACTTCTGTCACCTCAGTGATACATTTTGGAATAGTACCTAAAGTTTAAAGCAGAAATTGGGGCACTTTTGAAATGTTCATTTTTGACCAATTCGATAGGTCCAGGGCTTAGGTAAGTTATCATATGTCACAATACCGTTAAAGCACCTGTTGAAAAATAATGCTCCAAAATCAACTTCTGTCACCTCAGTGATACATTTTGGAATAGTACCTAAAGTTTAAAGCAGAAATTGGGGCACTTTTAAAATTTTCATTTTTGACCAATTCGATAGGTCCGGGGCTTAGGTAAGTTATCATATGTCACAAAACCGTTAAAGCTCCTGTTCAAAAATTATGCTCCGAAATCAACTTCTGTCACCTCGGTGATACATTTTGGAATGGTACCTAAAGTTTAAAGCAGAAATAGGGGCACTTTTGAAATTTTCATTTTTGACCAATTCGATAGGTCCGGGGCTTAGGTAAGTTATCATATGTCACAGAACCGTTAAAGCTCCTGTTCAAAAATGATGCTCAGAAGTCAACTTCTGTCACCTCAGTGATACATTTTGGAATGGTACCTAAAGTTTAAAGCAGAAATAGGGGCACTTTTGAAATTTTCATTTTTGACAAATTCGATAGGTCCGGGGCTAAGGTAAGTTATCATATGTCACAAAACCGTTAAAGCTCTTGTTCAAAAATTATGCTCCGAAATCAACTTATGTCACCTCAGTGATACATTTTGGAATAGTACCTAAAGTTTAAAGCAGAAATTGGGGCACTTTTGAAATTTTCATTTTTGACCAATTCGATAGGTCCGGGGCTTAGGTAAGTTATCATATGTCACAATACCGTTAAAGCACCTGTTGAAAAATAATGCTCCAAAATCAACTTCTGTCACCTCAGTGATACATTTTGGAATAGTACCTAAAGTTTAAAGCAGAAATTGGGGAACTTTTACATTTTTCATTTTTGACCAATTCGATAGGTCCGGGGCTTAGGTAAGTTATCATATGTCACAAAACCGTTAAAGCTCCTGTTCAAAAATTATGCTCCGAAATCAACTTCTGTCACCTCAGTGATACATTTTGGAATAGTACCTAAAGTTTAAAGCAGAAATTGGTGAACATTTAAAATTTTCATTTTTGACCAGTTCGATAGGTCCAGGGCTTAGGTAAGCTATCATATTTCACAAAACCGTTAAAGCTCCTGTTCAAAAATTATGCTCCGAAATCAACTTCTGTCACCTCAGTGATACATTTTGGAATGGTACCTAAAGTTTAAAGCAGAAATAGGGGCACTTTTGAAATTTTCATTTTTGACCAATTCGATATGTCCGGGGCTTAGGTAAGTTATCATATGTCACAAAACCGTTAAAGCTCCTGTTCAAAAATTATGCTCCGAAATCAACTTCTGTCACCTCAGTGCTACATATTGCAATGGTACCTATAGTTTAAAGCAGAAATTGGGGCACTTTTAAAATTTTCATTTTTGACCAATTCGATAGGTCCGGGGCTTAGGTAAGTTATCATATGTCACAAAACCGTTAAAGCTCCTGTTCAAAAATTATGCTCCGAAATCAACTTCTGTCACCTCAGTGATACATTTTGGAATAGTACCTAAAGTTTAAAGCAGAAATTGGTGAACTTTTAAAATTTTCATTTTTGACCAGTTCGATAGGTACGGGGCTTAGGTAAGTTATCAAATGTCACAAAATCGATAAAACTCCTGTTCAAAAATGATGCTCCAAAATAAACTTCTGTCACCTCAGTGATACATTTTGGAATGGTACCTAAAGTTTAAAGCAGAAATTGGGGCACTTTTAAAATTTTCATTTTTGACCAATTCGATAGGTCCGGGGCTTAGGTAAGTTATCATATGTCACAGAACCGTTAAAGCTCCTGTTCAAAAATGATGCTCAGAAGCCAACTTCTGTCACCTCAGTGATACATTTTGGAATGGTACCTAAAGTTTAAAGCAGAAATAGGGGCACTTTTGAAATTTTCATTTTTGACCAGTTCGATAGGTTCGGGGCTTAGGTAAGTTATCATATGTCACAAAACCGTTAAAGCTCCTGTTCAAAAATTATGCTCCGAAATCAACTTCTGTCACCTCAGTGATACATTTTGGAATAGTACCTAAAGTTTAAAGCAGAAATTGGTGAACTTTTAAAATTTTCATTTTTGACCAGTTCGATAGGTCCGGGGCTTAGGTAAGTTATCAAATGTCACAAAATCGATAAAACTCCTGTTGAAAAATAATGCTCCAAAATCAACTTCTGTCACCTCAGTGATACATTTTGGAATAGTACCTAAAGTTTAAAGCAGAAATTGGGGAACTTTTACATTTTTCATTTTTGACCAATTCGATAGGTCCGGGGCTTAGGTAAGTTATCATATGTCACAAAACCGTTAAAGCTCCTGTTCAAAAATTATGCTCCGAAATCAACTTCTGTCACCTCAGTGATACATTTTGGAATAGTACCTAAAGTTTAAAGCAGAAATTGGTGAACATTTAAAATTTTCATTTTTGACCAGTTCGATAGGTCCAGGGCTTAGGTAAGCTATCATATTTCACAAAACCGTTAAAGCTCCTGTTCAAAAATTATGCTCCGAAATCAACTTCTGTCACCTCAGTGATACATTTTGGAATGGTACCTAAAGTTTAAAGCAGAAATAGGGGCACTTTTGAAATTTTCATTTTTGACCAATTCGATAGGTCCGGGGCTTAGGTAAGTTATCATATGTCACAAAACCGTTAAAGCTCCTGTTCAAAAATTATGCTCCGAAATCAACTTCTGTCACCTCAGTGATACATTTTGGAATAGTACCTAAAGTTTAAAGCAGAAATTGGTGAACTTTTAAAATTTTCATTTTTGACCAGTTCGATAGGTACGGGGCTTAGGTAAGTTATCAAATGTCACAAAATCGATAAAACTCCTGTTCAAAAATGATGCTCCAAAATAAACTTCTGTCGCCTCAGTGATACATTTTGGAATAGTACCTAAAGTTTAAAGCAGAAATTGGGGCACTTTTAAAATTTTCATTTTTGACCAATTCGATAGGTCCGGGGCTTAGGTAAGTTATCATATGTCACAGAACCGTTAAAGCTCCTGTTCAAAAATGATGCTCAGAAGCCAACTTCTGTCACCTCAGTGATACATTTTGGAATGGTACCTAAAGTTTAAAGCAGAAATAGGGGCACTTTTGAAATTTTCATTTTTGACCAGTTCGATAGGTTCGGGGCTTAGGTAAGTTATCATATGTCACAAAACCGTTAAAGCTCCTGTTCAAAAATTATGCTCCGAAATCAACTTCTGTCACCTCAGTGATACATTTTGGAATAGTACCTAAAGTTTAAAGCAGAAATTGGTGAACTTTTAAAATTTTCATTTTTGACCAGTTCGATAGGTCCGGGGCTTAGGTAAGTTATCAAATGTCACAAAATCGATAAAACTCCTGTTCAAAAATGATGCTCCAAAATCAACTTCTGTCACCTCAGTGATACATTTTGGAATAGTACCTAAAGTTTAAAGCAGAAATTGGGGCACTTTTGAAATTTTCATTTTTGACCAGTTCGATAGGTTCGGGGCTTAGGTAAGTTATCATATGTCACAAAACCGTTAAAGCTCCTGTTCAAAAATTATGCTCCGAAATCAACTTCTGTCACCTCAGTGATACATTTTGGAATAGTACCTAAAGTTTAAAGCAGAAATTGGTGAACTTTTAAAATTTTCATTTTTGACCAGTTCGATAGGTCCGGGGCTTAGGTAAGTTATCAAATGTCACAAAATCGATAAAACTCCTGTTCAAAAATGATGCTCCAAAATCAACTTCTGTCACCTCAGTGATACATTTTGGAATAGTACCTAAAGTTTAAAGCAGAAATTGGGGCACTTTTGAAATTTTCATTTTTGACCAATTCGATAGGTCCGGGGCTTAGGTAAGTTATCATATGTCACAAAACCGTTAAAGCTCCTGTTCAAAAATTATGCTCCGAAATCAACTTCTGTCACCTCAGTGATACATTTTGGAATAGTACCTAAAGTTTAAAGCAGAAATAGGGGCACTTTTGAAATTTTCATTTTTGACCAATTCGATAGGTCCTGGGCTTAGGTAAGTTATCATATGTCACAAAACCGTTAAAGCTCCCGTTCAAAAATTATGCTCCGAAATCAACTTCTGTCACCTCAGTGCTACATATTGCAATGGTACCTAAAGTTTAAAGCAGAAATTGGGGCACTTTTAAAATTTTCATTTTTGACCAATTCGATAGGTCCGGGGCTTAGGTAAGTTATCATATGTCACAAAACCGTTAAAGCTCCTGTTCAAAAATTATGCTCTGAAATCAACTTCTGTCACCTCGGTGACACATTTTGGAATGGTACCTAAAGTTTAAAGCAGAAATAGGTGCACTTTTGAAATTTTTATTTTTGACCAATTCGATAGGTCCGGGGCTTAGGTAAGTTATCATATGTCACAGAACCGTTAAAGCTCCTGTTCAAAAATGATGCTCAGAAGCCAACTTCTGTCACCTCAGTGATACATTTTGGAATGGTACCTAAAGTTTAAAGCAGAAATAGGGGCACTTTTGAAATTTTCATTTTTGACCAATTCGATAGGTCCGGGGCTTAGGTAAGTTATCATATGTCACAAAACCGTTAAAGCTCCTGTTCAAAAATTATGCTCCGAAATCAACTTCTGTCACCTCAGTGATACATTTTGGAATAGTACCTAAAGTTTAAAGCAGAAATTGGTGAACTTTTAAAATTTTCATTTTTGACCAGTTCGATAGGTACGGGGTTTAGGTAAGTTATCAAATGTCACAAAATCGATAAAACTCCTGTTCAAAAATGATGCTCCAAAATAAACTTCTGTCACCTCAGTGCTACATATTGCAATGGTACCTAAAGTTTAAAGCAGAAATAGGGGCACTTTTGAAATTTTCATTTTTGACCAATTCGATAGGTTCGGGGCTTAGGTAAGTTATCATATTTCACAAAACCGTTAAAGCTCCTGTTCAAAAATTATGCTCCGAAATCATCTTCTGTCACCTCAGTGATACATTTTGGAATGGTACCTAAAGTTTAAAGCAGAAATAGGGGCACTTTTGAAATTTTCATTTTTGACCAATTCGATAGGTCCGGGGCTTAGGTAAGTTATCATATGTCACAAAACCGTTAAAGCTCCTGTTCAAAAATTATGCTCCGATATCAACTTCTGTCACCTCAGTGCTACATATTGCAATGGTACCTAAAGTTTAAAGCAGAAATTGGGGCACTTTTAAAATTTTCATTTTTGACCAATTCGATAGGTCCGGGGCTTAGGTAAGTTATCATATGTCAAAGAACCGTTAAAGCTCCTGTTCAAAAATGATGCTCAGAATCCAACTTCTGTCACCTCAGTGATACATTTTGGAATGGTACCTAAAGTTTAAAGCAGAAATAGGGGCACTTTTGAAATTTTCATTTTTGACCAGTTCGATAGGTTCGGGGCTTAGGTAAGTTATCATATGTCACAAAACCGTTAAAGCTCCTGTTCAAAAATTATGCTCCGAAATCAACTTCTGTCACCTCAGTGATACATTTTGGAATAGTACCTAAAGTTTAAAGCAGAAATTGGGGAACTTTTACATTTTTAATTTTTGACCAGTTCGATAGGTCCGGGGCTTAGGTAAGTTATCAAATGTCACAAAATCGATAAAACTCCTGTTTAAAAATGATGCTCCAAAATCAACTTCTGTCACCTCAGTGATACATTTTGGAATAGTACCTAAAGTTTAAAGCAGAAATTGGGGCACTTTTGAAATTTTCATTTTTGACCAATTCGATAGGTCCGGGGCTTAGGTAAGTTATCATATGTCACAATACCGTTAAAGCACCTGTTGAAAAATAATGCTCCAAAATCAACTTCTGTCACCTCAGTGATACATTTTGGAATAGTACCTAAAGTTTAAAGCAGAAATTGGTGAACTTTTAAAATTTTCATTTTTGACCAGTTCGATAGGTACGGGGTTTAGGTAAGTTATCAAATGTCACAAAATCGATAAAACTCCTGTTCAAAAATGATGCTCCAAAATAAACTTCTGTCACCTCAGTGCTACATATTGCAATGGTACCTAAAGTTTACAGCAGAAATAGGGGCACTTTTGAAATTTTCATTTTTGACCAATTCGATAGGTTCGGGGCTTAGGTAAGTTATCATATTTCACAAAACCGTTAAAGCTCCTGTTCAAAAATTATGCTCTGAAATCATCTTCTGTCACCTCAGTGATACATTTTGGAATGGTACCTAAAGTTTAAAGCAGAAATAGGGGCACTTTTGAAATTTTCATTTTTGACCAATTCGATAGGTCCGGGGCTTAGGTAAGTTATCATATGTCACAAAACCGTTAAAGCTCCTGTTCAAAAATTATGCTCCGAAATCAACTTCTGTCACCTCAGTGATACATTTTGGAATAGTACCTAAAGTTTAAAGCAGAAATTGGGGAACTTTTACATTTTTAATTTTTGACCAGTTCGATAGGTCCGGGGCTTAGGTAAGTTATCAAATGTCACAAAATCGATAAAACTCCTGTTTAAAAATGATGCTCCAAAATCAACTTCTGTCACCTCAGTGATACATTTTGGAATAGTACCTAAAGTTTAAAGCAGAAATAGGGGCACTTTTGAAATTTTCATTTTTGACCAATTCGATAGGTCCGGGGCTTAGGTAAGTTATCATATGTCACAATACCGTTAAAGCACCTGTTGAAAAATAATGCTCCAAAATCAACTTCTGTCACCTCAGTGATACATTTTGGAATAGTACCTAAAGTTTAAAGCAGAAATTGGGGAACTTTTACATTTTTCATTTTTGACCAATTCGATAGGTCCGGGGCTTAGGTAAGCTATCATATTTCACAAAACCGTTAAAGCTCCTGTTCAAAAATTATGCTCCGAAATCAACTTCTGTCTCCTCAGTGATACATTTTGGAATGGTACCTAAAGTTTAAAGCAGAAATAGGGGCACTTTTGAAATTTTCATTTTTGACCAATTCGATAGGTCCGGGGCTTAGGTAAGTTATCATATGTCACAAAACCATTAAAGCTCCTGTTAAAAAATTATGCTCCGAAATCAACTTCTGTCACCTCAGTGCTACATATTGCAATGGTACCTAAAGTTTAAAGCAGAAATTGGGGCACTTTTAAAATTTTCATTTTTGACCAATTCGATGGGTTCGGGGCTTAGGTAAGTTATCATATTTCACAAAACCGTTAAAGCTCCTGTTCAAAAATTATGCTCCGAAATCATCTTCTGTCACCTCAGTGATACATTTTGGAATGGTACCTAAAGTTTAAAGCAGAAATAGGGGCACTTTTGAAATTTTCATTTTTGACCAATTCGATAGGTCCGGGGCTTAGGTAAGTTATCATATGTCACAAAACCGTTAAATCTCCTGTTCAAAAATTATGCTCCGAAATCAACTTCTGTCACCTCAGTGATACATTTTGGAATAGTACCTAAAGTTTAAAGCAGAAATTGGGGAACTTTTACATTTTTAATTTTTGACCAGTTCGATAGGTCCGGGGCTTAGGTAAGTTATCAAATGTCACAAAATCGATAAAACTCCTGTTTAAAAATGATGCTCCAAAATCAACTTCTGTCACCTCAGTGATACATTTTGGAATAGTACCTAAAGTTTAAAGCAGAAATAGGGGCACTTTTGAAATTTTCATTTTTGACCAATTCGATAGGTCCGGGGCTTAGGTAAGTTATCATATGTCACAATACCGTTAAAGCACCTGTTGAAAAATAATGCTCCAAAATCAACTTCTGTCACCTCAGTGATACATTTTGGAATAGTACCTAAAGTTTAAAGCAGAAATTGGGGAACTTTTACATTTTTCATTTTTGACCAATTCGATAGGTCCGGGGCTTAGGTAAGCTATCATATTTCACAAAACCGTTAAAGCTCCTGTTCAAAAATTATGCTCCGAAATCAACTTCTGTCACCTCAGTGATACATTTTGGAATGGTACCTAAAGTTTAAAGCAGAAATAGGGGCACTTTTGAAATTTTCATTTTTGACCAATTCGATAGGTCCGGGGCTTAGGTAAGTTATCATATGTCACAAAACCGTTAAAGCTCCTGTTAAAAAATTATGCTCCGAAATCAACTTCTGTCACCTCAGTGCTACATATTGCAATGGTACCTAAAGTTTAAAGCAGAAATTGGGGAACTTTTACATTTTTAATTTTTGACCAGTTCGATAGGTCCGGGGCTTAGGTAAGTTATCAAATGTCACAAAATCGATAAAACTCCTGTTTAAAAATGATGCTCCAAAATCAACTTCTGTCACCTCAGTGATACATTTTGGAATAGTACCTAAAGTTTAAAGCAGAAATAGGGGCACTTTTGAAATTTTCATTTTTGACCAATTCGATAGGTCCGGGGCTTAGGTAAGTTATCATATGTCACAATACCGTTAAAGCACCTGTTGAAAAATAATGCTCCAAAATCAACTTCTGTCACCTCAGTGATACATTTTGGAATAGTACCTAAAGTTTAAAGCAGAAATTGGGGAACTTTTACATTTTTCATTTTTGACCAATTCGATAGGTCCGGGGCTTAGGTAAGCTATCATATTTCACAAAACCGTTAAAGCTCCTGTTCAAAAATTATGCTCCGAAATCAACTTCTGTCACCTCAGTGATACATTTTGGAATGGTACCTAAAGTTTAAAGCAGAAATAGGGGCACTTTTGAAATTTTCATTTTTGACCAATTCGATAGGTCCGGGGCTTAGGTAAGTTATCATATGTCACAAAACCGTTAAAGCTCCTGTTAAAAAATTATGCTCCGAAATCAACTTCTGTCACCTCAGTGCTACATATTGCAATGGTACCTAAAGTTTAAAGCAGAAATTGGGGCACTTTTAAAATTTTCATTTTTGACCAATTCGATAGGTCCGGGGCTTAGGTAAGTTATCATATGTCACAAAACCGTTAAAGCTCCTGTTCAAAAATTATGCTCTGAAATCAACTTCTGTCACCTCGGTGACAAATTTTGGAATGGTACCTAAAGTTTAAAGCAGAAATAGGTGCACTTTTGAAATTTTTATTTTTGACCAATTCGATAGGTCCGGGGCTTAGGTAAGTTATCATATGTCACAGAACCGTTAAAGCTCCTGTTCAAAAATGATGCTCAGAAGCCAACTTCTGTCACCTCAGTGATACATTTTGGAATGGTACCTAAAGTTTAAAGCAGAAATAGGGGCACTTTTGAAATTTTCATTTTTGACCAATTCGATAGGTCCGGGGCTTGGGTAAGTTATCATATGTCACAAAACCGTTAAAGCTCCTGTTCAAAAATTATGCTCCGAAATCAACTTCTGTCACCTCAGTGATACATTTTGGAATAGTACCTAAAGTTTAAAGCAGAAATTGGTGAACTTTTAAAATTTTTATTTTTGACCAGTTCGATAGGTACGGGGTTTAGGTAAGTTATCAAATGTCACAAAATCGATAAAACTCCTGTTCAAAAATGATGCTCCAAAATAAACTTCTGTCACCTCAGTGCTACATATTGCAATGGTACCTAAAGTTTAAAGCAGAAATAGGGGCACTTTTGAAATTTTCATTTTTGACCAATTCGATAGGTCCGAGGCTTAGGTAAGTTATCATATTTCACAAAACCGTTAAAGCTCCTGTTCAAAAATTATGCTCCGAAATCATCTTCTGTCACCTCAGTGATACATTTTGGAATGGTACCTAAAGTTTAAAGCAGAAATAGGGGCACTTTTGAAATTTTCATTTTTGACCAATTCGATAGGTCCGGGGCTTGGGTAAGTTATCATATGTCACAAAACCGTTAAAGCTCCTGTTCAAAAATTATGCTCCGAAATCAACTTCTGTCACCTCAGTGATACATTTTGGAATAGTACCTAAAGTTTAAAGCAGAAATTGGTGAACTTTTAAAATTTTCATTTTTGACCAGTTCGATAGGTACGGGGTTTAGGTAAGTTATCAAATGTCACAAAATCGATAAAACTCCTGTTCAAAAATGATGCTCCAAAATAAACTTCTGTCACCTCAGTGCTACATATTGCAATGGTACCTAAAGTTTAAAGCAGAAATAGGGGCACTTTTGAAATTTTCATTTTTGACCAATTCGATAGGTCCGGGGCTTAGGTAAGTTATCATATTTCACAAAACCGTTAAAGCTCCTGTTCAAAAATTATGCTCCGAAATCATCTTCTGTCACCTCAGTGATACATTTTGGAATGGTACCTAAAGTTTAAAGCAGAAATAGGGGCACTTTTGAAATTTTCATTTTTGACCAATTCGATAGGTCCGGGGCTTAGGTAAGTTATCATATGTCACAAAACCGTTAAAGCTCCTGTTCAAAAATTATGCTCCGAAATCAACTTCTGTCACCTCAGTGCTACATATTGCAATGGTACCTAAAGTTTAAAGCAGAAATTGGGGCACTTTTAAAATTTTCATTTTTGACCAATTCGATAGGTCCGGGGCTTAGGTAAGTTATCATATGTCACAAAACCGTTAAAGCTCCTGTTCAAAAATTATGCTCTGAAATCAACTTCTGTCACCTCGGTGACACATTTTGGAATGGTACCTAAAGTTTAAAGCAGAAATAGGTGCACTTTTGACATTTTTATTTTTGACCAATTCGATATATCCGGGGCTTAGGTAAGTTATCATATGTCACAGAACCGTTAAAGCTCCTGTTCAAAAATGATGCTCAGAAGCCAACTTCTGTCACCTCAGTGATACATTTTGGAATGGTACCTAAAGTTTAAAGCAGAAATATGGGCACTTTTGAAATTTTCATTTTTGACCAATTCGATAGGTCCGGGGCTTGGGTAAGTTATCATATGTCACAAAACCGTTAAAGCTCCTGTTCAAAAATTATGCTCCGAAATCAACTTCTGTCACCTCAGTGATACATTTTGGAATAGTACCTAAAGTTTAAAGCAGAAATTGGTGAACTTTTAAAATTTTCATTTTTGACCAGTTCGATAGGTACGGGGTTTAGGTAAGTTATCAAATGTCACAAAATCGATAAAACTCCTGTTCAAAAATGATGCTCAAAAATAAACTTCTGTCACCTCAGTGCTACATATTGCAATGGTACCTAAAGTTTAAAGCAGAAATAGGGGCACTTTTGAAATTTTCATTTTTGACCAATTCGATAGGTCCGGGGCTTAGGTAAGTTATCATATGTCACAGAACCGTTAAAGCTCCTGTTCAAAAATGATGCTCAGAAGCCAACTTCTGTCACCTCAGTGATACATTTTGGAATGGTACCTAAAGTTTAAAGCAGAAATAGGGGCACTTTTGAAATTTTCATTTTTGACCAGTTCGATAGGTCCGGGGCTTAGGTAAGTTATCAAATGTCACAAAATCGATAAAACTCCTGTTCAAAAATGATGCTCCAAAATCAACTTCTGTCACCTCAGTGATACATTTTGGAATAGTACCTAAAGTTTAAAGCAGAAATTGGGGCACTTTTGAAATTTTCATTTTTGACCAATTCGATAGGTCCGGTGCTTAGGTAAGTTATCATATGTCACAAAATTGATAAAACTCCTGTTCAAAAATGATGCTCCAAAATCAACTTCTGTCACCTCAGTGATACATTTTGGAATGGTACCTAAAGTTTAAAGCAGAAATAGGGGCACTTTTGAAATTTTCATTTTTGACCAGTTCGATAGGTCCGGGGCTTAGGTAAGTTATCATATGTCACAGAACCGTTAAAGCTCCTGTTCAAAAATGATGCTCAGAAGCCAACTTCTGTCACCTCAGTGATACATTTTGGAATGGTACCTAAAGTTTAAAGCAGAAATAGGGGCACTTTTGAAATTTTCATTTTTGACCAGTTCGATAGGTCCGGGGCTTAGGTAAGTTATCATATGTCACAAAACCGTTAAAGCTCCTGTTCAAAAATTATGCTCCGAAATCAACTTCTGTCACCTCAGTGATACATTTTGGAATAGTACCTAAAGTTTAAAGCAGAAATTAGTGAACTTTTAAAATTTTCATTTTTGACCAGTTCGATAGGTCCGGGGCTTAGGTAAGTTATCAAATGTCACAAAATCGATAAAACTCCTGTTCAAAAATGATGCTCCAAAATCAACTTCTGTCACCTCAGTGATACATTTTGGAATAGTACCTAAAGTTTAAAGCAGAAATTGGGGCACTTTTGAAATTTTCATTTTTGACCAATTCGATAGGTCCGGGGCTTAGGTAAGTTATCATATGTCACAATACCGTTAAAGCACCTGTTGAAAAATAATGCTCCAAAATCAACTTCTGTCACCTCAGTGATACATTTTGGAATAGTACCTAAAGTTTAAAGCAGAAATTGGGGAACTTTTACATTTTTCATTTTTGACCAATTCGATAGGTCCGGGGCTTAGGTAAGCTATCATATTTCACAAAACAGTTAAAGCTCCTGTTAAAAAATTATGCTCCGAAATCAACTTCTGTCACCTCAGTGATACATTTTGGAATGGTACCTAAAGTTTAAAGCAGAAATAGGGGCACTTTTGAAATTTTCATTTTTGACCAATTCGATATGTCCGGGGCTTAGGTAAGTTATCATATGTCACAAAACCGTTAAAGCTCCTGTTCAAAAATTATGCTCCGAAATCAACTTCTGTCACCTCAGTGATACATTTTGGAATGGTACCTAAAGTTTAAAGCAGAAATTGGTGAACTTTTAAAATTTTCATTTTTGACCAGTTCGATAGGTCCGGGGCTTAGGTAACTTATCATATGTCACAATACCGTTAAAGCACCTGTTGAAAAATAATGCTCCAAAATCAACTTCTGTCACCTCAGTGATACATTTTGGAATGGTACCTAAAGTTTAAAGCAGAAATAGGGGCACTTTTGAAATTTTCATTTTTGACCAATTCGATAGGTCCGGGGCTTAGGTAAGTTTTCATATGTCACAAAACCGTTAAAGCTCCTGTTCAAAAATTATGCTCCGAAATCAACTTCTGTCACCTCAGTGCTACATATTGCAATGGTACCTAAAGTTTAAAGCAGAAAGAGGGGCACTTTTGAAATTTTCATTTTTGACCAATTCGATAGGTCCGGGGCTAAGGTAAGCTATCATATTTCACAAAACCGTTAAAGCTCCTGTTCAAAAATTATGCTCCGAAATCAACTTCTGTCACCTCAGTGATACATTTTGGAATGGTACCTAAAGTTTAAAGCAGAAATAGGGGCACTTTTGAAATTTTCATTTTTGACCAATTCGATAGGTCCGGGGCTTAGGTAAGTTATCATATGTCACAAAACCGTTAAAGCTCCTGTTCAAAAATGATGCTCCGAAATCAACTTCTGTCACCTCAGTGCTACATATTGCAATGGTACCTAAAGTTTAAAGCAGAAATTGGGGCACTTTTAAAATTTTCATTTTTGACCAATTCGATATGTCCGGGGCTTAGGTAAGTTATCATATGTCACAAAACCGTTAAAGCTCTTGTTCAAAAATTATGCTCCGAAATCAACTTCTGTCACCTCAGTGATACATTTTGGAATAGTACCTAAAGTTTAAAGCAGAAATTGGTGAACTTTTAAAATTTTCATTTTTGACCAGTTCGATAGGTACGGGGCTTAGGTAAGTTATCAAATGTCACAAAATCGATAAAACTCCTGTTCAAAAATGATGCTCCAAAATAAACTTCTGTCACCTCAGTGATACATTTTGGAATAGTACCTAAAGTTTAAAGCAGAAATAGGGGAACTTTTGAAATTTTCATTTTTGACCAATTCGATAGGTCCGGGGCTTAGGTAAGTTATCATATTTCACAAAACCGTTAAAGCTACTGTTCAAAAATTATGCTCCGAAATCATCTTCTGTCACCTCAGTGATACATTTTGGAATGGTACCTAAAGTTTAAAGCAGAAATAGGGGCACTTTTGAAATTTTCATTTTTGACCAATTCGATAGGTCCGGGGCTTAGGTAAGTTATCATATGTCACAAAACCGTTAAAGCTCATGTTCAAAAATTATGCTCCGATATCAAGTTCTGTCACCTCAGTGCTACATATTGCAATGGTACCTAAAGTTTAAAGCAGAAATTGGGGCACTTTTAAAATTTTCATTTTTGACCAATTCGATAGGTCCGGGGCTTAGGTAAGTTATCATATGTCACAAAACCGTTAAAGCTCCTGTTCAAAAATTATGCTCCGAAATCAACTTCTGTCACCTCAGTGATACATTTTGGAATAGTACCTAAAGTTTAAAGCAGAAATAGGGGAACTTTTGAAATTTTCATTTTTGACCAATTCGATAGGTCCGGGGCTTAGGTAAGTTATCATATTTCACAAAACCATTAAAGCTCCTGTTCAAAAATTATGCTCCGAAATCAACTTCTGTCACCTCAGTGCTACATATTGCAATGGTACCTAAAGTTTAAAGCAGAAATAGGGGCACTTTTGAAATTTTCATTTTTGACCAATTATATAGGTCCGGGGCTTAGGTAAGTTATCATATTTCACAAAACCGTTAAAGCTCCTGTTCAAAAATTATGCTCCGAAATCATCTTCTGTCACCTCAGTGATACATTTTGGAATGGTACCTAAAGTTTAAAGCAGAAATAGGGGCACTTTTAAAGTTTTCATTTTTGACCAATTCGATAGGTCCGGGGCTTATGTAAGTTATCATATTTCACAAAACCGTTAAAGCTCCTGTTCAAAAATTATGCTCCGAAATCATCTTCTGTCACCTCAGTGATACATTTTGGAATGGTACCTAAAGTTTAAAGCAGAAATAGGGGCACTTTTGAAATTTTCATTTTTTGATCAATTCGATAGGTCCGGGGCTTAGGTAAGTTATCATATGTCACAAAACCGTTAAAGCTCATGTTCAAAAATTATGCTCCAATATCAAGTTCTGTCACCTCAGTGCTACATATTGCAATGGTACCTAAAGTTTAAAGCAGAAATTGGGGCACTTTTAAAGTTTTCATTTTTGACCAATTCGATAGGTCCGGGGCTTATGTAAGTTATCATATTTCACAAAACCGTTAAAGCTCCTGTTCAAAAATTATGCTCCGAAATCATCTTCTGTCACCTCAGTGATACATTTTGGAATGGTACCTAAAGTTTAAAGCAGAAATAGGGGCACTTTTGAAATTTTCATTTTTGATCAATTCGATAGGTCCGGGGCTTAGGTAAGTTATCATATGTCACAAAACCGTTAAAGCTCATGTTCAAAAATTATGCTCCAATATCAAGTTCTGTCACCTCAGTGCTACATATTGCAATGGTACCTAAAGTTTAAAGCAGAAATTGGGGCACTTTTAAAATTTTCATTTTTGACCAATTCGATAGGTCCGGGGCTTAGGTAAGTTATCATATGTCACAAAACCGTTAAAGCTCCTGTTCAAAAATTATGCTCCGAAATCAACTTCTGTCACCTCAGTGATACATTTTGGAATAGTACCTAAAGTTTAAAGCAGAAATTGGGGCACTTTTGAAATGTTCATTTTTGACCAATTCGATAGGTCCGGGGCTTAGGTAAGTTATCATATGTCACAAAATCGATAAAACTCCTGTTCAAAAATGATGCTCCAAAATCAACTTCTGTCACCTCAGTGATACATTTTGGAATAGTACCTAAAGTTTAAAGCAGAAATTGGGGCACTTTTGAAATTTTCATTTTTGACCAATTCGATAGGTCCGGGGCTTAGGTAAGTTATCATATGTCACAATACCGTTAAAGCACCTGTTGAAAAATAATGCTCCAAAATCAACTTCTGTCACCTCAGTGATACATTTTGGAATAGTACCTAAAGTTTAAAGCAGAAATTGGGGAACTTTTACATTTTTCATTTTTGACCAATTCGATAGGTCCGGGGCTTAGGTAAGCTATCATATTTCACAAAACAGTTAAAGCTCCTGTTAAAAAATTATGCTCCGAAATCAACTTCTGTCACCTCAGTGATACATTTTGGAATGGTACCTAAAGTTTAAAGCAGAAATAGGGGCACTTTTGAAATTTTCATTTTTGACCAATTCGATATGTCCGGGGCTTAGGTAAGTTATCATATGTCACAAAACCGTTAAAGCTCCTGTTCAAAAATTATGCTCCGAAATCAACTTCTGTCACCTCAGTGATACATTTTGGAATGGTACCTAAAGTTTAAAGCAGAAATTGGTGAACTTTTAAAATTTTCATTTTTGACCAGTTCGATAGGTCCGGGGCTTAGGTAACTTATCATATGTCACAATACCGTTAAAGCACCTGTTGAAAAATAATGCTCCAAAATCAACTTCTGTCACCTCAGTGATACATTTTGGAATGGTACCTAAAGTTTAAAGCAGAAATAGGGGCACTTTTGAAATTTTCATTTTTGACCAATTCGATAGGTCCGGGGCTTAGGTAAGTTATCATATGTCACAAAACCGTTAAAGCTCCTGTTCAAAAATTATGCTCCGAAATCAACTTCTGTCACCTCAGTGCTACATATTGCAATGGTACCTAAAGTTTAAAGCAGAAATAGGGGCACTTTTGAAATTTTCATTTTTGACCAATTCGATAGGTCCGGGGCTAAGGTAAGCTATCATATTTCACAAAACCGTTAAAGCTCCTGTTCAAAAATAATGCTCCGAAATCAACTTCTGTCACCTCAGTGATACATTTTGGAATGGTACCTAAAGTTTAAAGCAGAAATAGGGGCACTTTTGAAATTTTCATTTTTGACCAATTCGATAGGTCCGGGGCTTAGGTAAGTTTTCATATGTCACAAAACCGTTAAAGCTCCTGTTCAAAAATTATGCTCCGAAATCAACTTCTGTCACCTCAGTGCTACATATTGCAATGGTACCTAAAGTTTAAAGCAGAAAGAGGGGCACTTTTGAAATTTTCATTTTTGACCAATTCGATAGGTCCGGGGCTAAGGTAAGCTATCATATTTCACAAAACCGTTAAAGCTCCTGTTCAAAAATTATGCTCCGAAATCAACTTCTGTCACCTCAGTGATACATTTATTTTGGAATGGTACCTAAAGTTTAAAGCAGAAATAGGGGCACTTTTGAAATTTTCATTTTTGACCAATTCGATAGGTCCGGGGCTTAGGTAAGTTATCATATGTCACAAAACCGTTAAAGCTCCTGTTCAAAAATGATGCTCCGAAATCAACTTCTGTCACCTCAGTGCTACATATTGCAATGGTACCTAAAGTTTAAAGCAGAAATTGGGGCACTTTTAAAATTTTCATTTTTGACCAATTCGATATGTCCGGGGCTTAGGTAAGTTATCATATGTCACAAAACCGTTAAAGCTCTTGTTCAAAAATTATGCTCCGAAATCAACTTCTGTCACCTCAGTGATACATTTTGGAATAGTACCTAAAGTTTAAAGCAGAAATTGGTGAACTTTTAAAATTTTCATTTTTGACCAGTTCGATAGGTACGGGGCTTAGGTAAGTTATCAAATGTCACAAAATCGATAAAACTCCTGTTCAAAAATGATGCTCCAAAATAAACTTCTGTCACCTCAGTGATACATTTTGGAATAGTACCTAAAGTTTAAAGCAGAAATAGGGGAACTTTTGAAATTTTCATTTTTGACCAATTCGATAGGTCCGGGGCTTAGGTAAGTTATCATATTTCACAAAACCGTTAAAGCTCCTGTTCAAAAATTATGCTCCGAAATCATCTTCTGTCACCTCAGTGATACATTTTGGGATGGTACCTAAAGTTTAAAGCAGAAATAGGGGCACTTTTGAAATTTTCATTTTTGACCAATTCGATAGGTCCGGGGCTTAGGTAAGTTATCATATGTCACAAAACCGTTAAAGCTCATGTTCAAAAATTATGCTCCGATATCAAGTTCTGTCACCTCAGTGCTACATATTGCAATGGTACCTAAAGTTTAAAGCAGAAATTGGGGCACTTTTAAAATTTTCATTTTTGACCAATTCGATAGGTCCGGGGCTTAGGTAAGTTATCATATGTCACAAAACCGTTAAAGCTCCTGTTCAAAAATTATGCTCCGAAATCAACTTCTGTCACCTCAGTGATACATTTTGGAATAGTACCTAAAGTTTAAAGCAGAAATAGGGGAACTTTTGAAATTTTCATTTTTGACCAATTCGATAGGTCCGGGGCTTAGGTAAGTTATCATATTTCACAAAACCGTTAAAGCTCCTGTTCAAAAATTATGCTCCGAAATCATCTTCTGTCACCTCAGTGATACATTTTGGAATGGTACCTAAAGTTTAAAGCAGAAATAGGGGCACTTTTAAAGTTTTCATTTTTGACCAATTCGATAGGTCCGGGGTTTATGTAAGTTATCATATTTCACAAAACCGTTAAAGCTCCTGTTCAAAAATTATGCTCCGAAATCAACTTCTGTCACCTCAGTGCTACATATTGCAATGGTACCTAAAGTTTAAAGCAGAAAGAGGGGCACTTTTGAAATTTTCATTTTTGACCAATTCGATAGGTCCGGGGCTAAGGTAAGCTATCATATTTCACAAAACCATTAAAGCTCCTGTTCAAAAATTATGCTCCGAAATCAACTTCTGTCACCTCAGTGATACATTTATTTTGGAATGGTACCTAAAGTTTAAAGCAGAAATAGGGGCACTTTTGAAATTTTCATTTTTGACCAATTCGATAGGTCCGGGGCTTAGGTAAGTTATCATATGTCACAAAACCGTTAAAGCTCCTGTTCAAAAATGATGCTCCGAAATCAACTTCTGTCACCTCAGTGCTACATATTGCAATGGTACCTAAAGTTTAAAGCAGAAATTGGGGCACTTTTAAAATTTTCATTTTTGACCAATTCGATATGTCCGGGGCTTAGGTAAGTTATCATATGTCACAAAACCGTTAAAGCTCTTGTTCAAAAATTATGCTCCGAAATCAACTTCTGTCACCTCAGTGATACATTTTGGAATGGTACCTAAAGTTTAAAGCAGAAATAGGGGCACTTTTGAAATTTTCATTTTTTGATCAATTCGATAGGTCCGGGGCTTAGGTAAGTTATCATATGTCACAAAACCGTTAAAGCTCATGTTCAAAAATTATGCTCCAATATCAAGTTCTGTCACCTCAGTGCTACATATTGCAATGGTACCTAAAGTTTAAAGCAGAAATTGGGGCACTTTTAAAGTTTTCATTTTTGACCAATTCGATAGGTCCGGGGCTTATGTAAGTTATCATATTTCACAAAACCGTTAAAGCTCCTGTTCAAAAATTATGCTCCGAAATCATCTTCTGTCACCTCAGTGATACATTTTGGAATGGTACCTAAAGTTTAAAGCAGAAATAGGGGCACTTTTGAAATTTTCATTTTTGATCAATTCGATAGGTCCGGGGCTTAGGTAAGTTATCATATGTCACAAAACCGTTAAAGCTCATGTTCAAAAATTATGCTCCAATATCAAGTTCTGTCACCTCAGTGCTACATATTGCAATGGTACCTAAAGTTTAAAGCAGAAATTGGGGCACTTTTAAAATTTTCATTTTTGACCAATTCGATAGGTCCGGGGCTTAGGTAAGTTATCATATGTCACAAAACCGTTAAAGCTCCTGTTCAAAAATTATGCTCCGAAATCAACTTCTGTCACCTCAGTGATACATTTTGGAATAGTACCTAAAGTTTAAAGCAGAAATAGGGGCACTTTTGAAATTTTCATTTTTGACCAGTTCGATAGGTCCGGGGCTTAGGTAAGTTATCAAATGTCACAAAATCGATAAAACTCCAGTTCAAAAATGATGCTCCAAAATCAACTTCTGTCACCTCAGTGATACATTTTGGAATAGTACCTAAAGTTTAAAGCAGAAATTGGGGCACTTTTGAAATGTTCATTTTTGACCAATTCAATAGGTCCGGGGCTTAGGTAAGTTATCATATGTCACAAAATCGATAAAACTCCTGTTCAAAAATGATGCTCCAAAATCAACTTCTGTCACCTCAGTGATACATTTTGGAATAGTACCTAAAGTTTAAAGCAGAAATAGGGGAACTTTTGAAATTTTCATTTTTGACCAATTCGATAGGTCCGGGGCTTAGGTAAGTTATCATATTTCACAAAACCGTTAAAGCTCCTGTTCAAAAATTATGCTCCGAAATCAACTTCTGTCACCTCAGTGCTACATATTGCAATGGTACCTAAAGTTTAAAGCAGAAATAGGGGCACTTTTGAAATTTTCATTTTTGACCAATTCGATAGGTCCGGGGCTTAGGTAAGTTATCATATTTCACAAAACCGTTAAAGCTCCTGTTCAAAAATTATGCTCCGAAATCATCTTCTGTCACCTCAGTGATACATTTTGGAATGGTACCTAAAGTTTAAAGCAGAAATAGGGGCACTTTTGAAATTTTCATTTTTGATCAATTCGATAGGTCCGGGGCTTAGGTAAGTTATCATATGTCACAAAACCGTTAAAGCTCATGTTCAAAAATTATGCTCCGATATCAAGTTCTGTCACCTCAGTGCTACATATTGCAATGGTACCTAAAGTTTAAAGCAGAAATTGGGGCACTTTTAAAGTTTTCATTTTTGACCAATTCGATAGGTCCGGGGCTTATGTAAGTTATCATATTTCACAAAACCGTTAAAGCTCCTGTTCAAAAATTATGCTCTGAAATCATCTTCTGTCACCTCAGTGATACATTTTGGAATGGTACCTAAAGTTTAAAGCAGAAATAGGGGCACTTTTGAAATTTTCATTTTTGATCAATTCGATAGGTCCGGGGCTTAGGTAAGTTATCATATGTCACAAAACCGTTAAAGCTCATGTTCAAAAATTATGCTCCAATATCAAGTTCTGTCACCTCAGTGCTACATATTGCAATGGTACCTAAAGTTTAAAGCAGAAATTGGGGCACTTTTAAAATTTTCATTTTTGACCAATTCGATAGGTCCGGGGCTTAGGTAAGTTATCATATGTCACAAAACCGTTAAAGCTCCTGTTCAAAAATTATGCTCCGAAATCAACTTCTGTCACCTCAGTGATACATTTTGGAATAGTACCTAAAGTTTAAAGCAGAAATAGGGGCACTTTTGAAATTTTCATTTTTGACCAGTTCGATAGGTCCGGGGCTTAGGTAAGTTATCAAATGTCACAAAATCGATAAAACTCCTGTTCAAAAATGATGCTCCAAAATCAACTTCTGTCACCTCAGTGATACATTTTGGAATAGTACCTAAAGTTTAAAGCAGAAATTGGGGCACTTTTGAAATGTTCATTTTTGACCAATTCGATAGGTCCAGGGCTTAGGTAAGTTATCATATGTCACAATACCGTTAAAGCACCTGTTGAAAAATAATGCTCCAAAATCAACTTCTGTCACCTCAGTGATACATTTTGGAATAGTACCTAAAGTTTAAAGCAGAAATTGGGGCACTTTTAAAATTTTCATTTTTGACCAATTCGATAGGTCCGGGGCTTAGGTAAGTTATCATATGTCACAAAACCGTTAAAGCTCCTGTTCAAAAATTATGCTCCGAAATCAACTTCTGTCACCTCGGTGATACATTTTGGAATGGTACCTAAAGTTTAAAGCAGAAATAGGGGCACTTTTGAAATTTTCATTTTTTACCAATTCGATAGGTCCGGGGCTTAGGTAAGTTATCATATGTCACAGAACCGTTAAAGCTCCTGTTCAAAAATGATGCTCAGAAGTCAACTTCTGTCACCTCAGTGATACATTTTGGAATGGTACCTAAAGTTTAAAGCAGAAATAGGGGCACTTTTGAAATTTTCATTTTTGACAAATTCGATAGGTCCGGGGCTAAGGTAAGTTATCATATGTCACAAAACCGTTAAAGCTCTTGTTCAAAAATTATGCTCCGAAATCAACTTATGTCACCTCAGTGATACATTTTGGAATAGTACCTAAAGTTTAAAGCAGAAATTGGTGAACTTTTAAAATTTTCATTTTTGACCAGTTCGATAGGTCCGGGGCTTAGGTAAGTTATCAAATGTCACAAAATCGATAAAACTCCTGTTCAAAAATGATGCTCCAAAATCAACTTCTGTCACCTCAGTGATACATTTTGGAATAGTACCTAAAGTTTAAAGCAGAAATTGGGGCACTTTTGAAATTTTCATTTTTGACCAATTCGATAGGTCCGGGGCTTAGGTAAGTTATCATATGTCACAATACCGTTAAAGCACCTGTTGAAAAATAATGCTCCAAAATCAACTTCTGTCACCTCAGTGATACATTTTGGAATAGTACCTAAAGTTTAAAGCAGAAATTGGGGAACTTTTACATTTTTCATTTTTGACCAATTCGATAGGTCCGGGGCTTAGGTAAGTTATCATATGTCACAAAACCGTTAAAGCTCCTGTTCAAAAATTATGCTCCGAAATCAACTTCTGTCACCTCAGTGATACATTTTGGAATAGTACCTAAAGTTTAAAGCAGAAATTGGTGAACATTTAAAATTTTCATTTTTGACCAGTTCGATAGGTCCAGGGCTTAGGTAAGCTATCATATTTCACAAAACCGTTAAAGCTCCTGTTCAAAAATTATGCTCCGAAATCAACTTCTGTCACCTCAGTGATACATTTTGGAATGGTACCTAAAGTTTAAAGCAGAAATAGGGGCACTTTTGAAATTTTCATTTTTGACCAATTCGATATGTCCGGGGCTTAGGTAAGTTATCATATGTCACAAAACCGTTAAAGCTCCTGTTCAAAAATTATGCTCCGAAATCAACTTCTGTCACCTCGGTGACACATTTTGGAATGGTACCTAAAGTTTAAAGCAGAAATAGGGGCACTTTTGAAATTTTCAATTTTGACCAATTCGATAGGTCCGGGGCTTAGGTAAGTTATCATATGTCACAAAACCGTTAAAGCTCCTGTTCAAAAATTATGCTCCGAAATCAACTTCTGTCACCTCAGTGATACATTTTGGAATAGTACCTAAAGTTTAAAGCAGAAATTGGTGAACTTTTAAAATTTTCATTTTTGACCAGTTCGATAGGTACGGGGCTTAGGTAAGTTATCAAATGTCACAAAATCGATAAAACTCCTGTTCAAAAATGATGCTCCAAAATAAACTTCTGTCACCTCAGTGATACATTTTGGAATGGTACCTAAAGTTTAAAGCAGAAATTGGGGCACTTTTAAAATTTTCATTTTTGACCAATTCGATAGGTCCGGGGCTTAGGTAAGTTATCATATGTCACAGAACCGTTAAAGCTCCTGTTCAAAAATGATGCTCAGAAGCCAACTTCTGTCACCTCAGTGATACATTTTGGAATGGTACCTAAAGTTTAAAGCAGAAATAGGGGCACTTTTGAAATTTTCATTTTTGACCAGTTCGATAGGTTCGGGGCTTAGGTAAGTTATCATATGTCACAAAACCGTTAAAGCTCCTGTTCAAAAATTATGCTCCGAAATCAACTTCTGTCACCTCAGTGATACATTTTGGAATAGTACCTAAAGTTTAAAGCAGAAATTGGTGAACTTTTAAAATTTTCATTTTTGACCAGTTCGATAGGTCCGGGGCTTAGGTAAGTTATCAAATGTCACAAAATCGATAAAACTCCTGTTGAAAAATAATGCTCCAAAATCAACTTCTGTCACCTCAGTGATACATTTTGGAATAGTACCTAAAGTTTAAAGCAGAAATTGGGGAACTTTTACATTTTTCATTTTTGACCAATTCGATAGGTCCGGGGCTTAGGTAAGTTATCATATGTCACAAAACCGTTAAAGCTCCTGTTCAAAAATTATGCTCCGAAATCAACTTCTGTCACCTCAGTGATACATTTTGGAATAGTACCTAAAGTTTAAAGCAGAAATTGGTGAACATTTAAAATTTTCATTTTTGACCAGTTCGATAGGTCCAGGGCTTAGGTAAGCTATCATATTTCACAAAACCGTTAAAGCTCCTGTTCAAAAATTATGCTCCGAAATCAACTTCTGTCACCTCAGTGATACATTTTGGAATGGTACCTAAAGTTTAAAGCAGAAATAGGGGCACTTTTGAAATTTTCATTTTTGACCAATTCGATAGGTCCGGGGCTTAGGTAAGTTATCATATGTCACAAAACCGTTAAAGCTCCTGTTCAAAAATTATGCTCCGAAATCAACTTCTGTCACCTCAGTGATACATTTTGGAATAGTACCTAAAGTTTAAAGCAGAAATTGGTGAACTTTTAAAATTTTCATTTTTGACCAGTTCGATAGGTACGGGGCTTAGGTAAGTTATCAAATGTCACAAAATCGATAAAACTCCTGTTCAAAAATGATGCTCCAAAATAAACTTCTGTCGCCTCAGTGATACATTTTGGAATGGTACCTAAAGTTTAAAGCAGAAATTGGGGCACTTTTAAAATTTTCATTTTTGACCAATTCGATAGGTCCGGGGCTTAGGTAAGTTATCATATGTCACAGAACCGTTAAAGCTCCTGTTCAAAAATGATGCTCAGAAGCCAACTTCTGTCACCTCAGTGATACATTTTGGAATGGTACCTAAAGTTTAAAGCAGAAATAGGGGCACTTTTGAAATTTTCATTTTTGACCAGTTCGATAGGTTCGGGGCTTAGGTAAGTTATCATATGTCACAAAACCGTTAAAGCTCCTGTTCAAAAATTATGCTCCGAAATCAACTTCTGTCACCTCAGTGATACATTTTGGAATAGTACCTAAAGTTTAAAGCAGAAATTGGTGAACTTTTAAAATTTTCATTTTTGACCAGTTCGATAGGTCCGGGGCTTAGGTAAGTTATCAAATGTCACAAAATCGATAAAACTCCTGTTCAAAAATGATGCTCCAAAATCAACTTCTGTCACCTCAGTGATACATTTTGGAATAGTACCTAAAGTTTAAAGCAGAAATTGGGGCACTTTTGAAATTTTCATTTTTGACCAATTCGATAGGTCCGGGGCTTAGGTAAGTTATCATATGTCACAAAACCGTTAAAGCTCCTGTTCAAAAATTATGCTCCGAAATCAACTTCTGTCACCTCAGTGATACATTTTGGAATAGTACCTAAAGTTTAAAGCAGAAATAGGGGCACTTTTGAAATTTTCATTTTTGACCAATTCGATAGGTCCTGGGCTTAGGTAAGTTATCATATGTCACAAAACCGTTAAAGCTCCTGTTCAAAAATTATGCTCCGAAATCAACTTCTGTCACCTCAGTGATACATTTTGGAATGGTACCTAAAGTTTAAAGCAGAAATAGGGGCACTTTTGAAATTTTCATTTTTGACAAATTCGATAGGTCCGGGGCTAAGGTAAGTTATCATATGTCACAAAACCGTTAAAGCTCTTGTTCAAAAATTATGCTCCGAAATCAACTTATGTCACCTCAGTGATACATTTTGGAATAGTACCTAAAGTTTAAAGCAGAAATTGGTGAACTTTTAAAATTTTCATTTTTGACCAGTTCGATAGGTCCGGGGCTTAGGTAAGTTATCAAATGTCACAAAATCGATAAAACTCCTGTTCAAAAATGATGCTCCAAAATCAACTTCTGTCACCTCAGTGATACATTTTGGAATAGTACCTAAAGTTTAAAGCAGAAATTGGGGCACTTTTGAAATTTTCATTTTTGACCAATTCGATAGGTCCGGGGCTTAGGTAAGTTATCATATGTCACAATACCGTTAAAGCACCTGTTGAAAAATAATGCTCCAAAATCAACTTCTGTCACCTCAGTGATACATTTTGGAATAGTACCTAAAGTTTAAAGCAGAAATTGGGGAACTTTTACATTTTTCATTTTTGACCAATTCGATAGGTCCGGGGCTTAGGTAAGTTATCATATGTCACAAAACCGTTAAAGCTCCTGTTCAAAAATTATGCTCCGAAATCAACTTCTGTCACCTCAGTGATACATTTTGGAATAGTACCTAAAGTTTAAAGCAGAAATTGGTGAACATTTAAAATTTTCATTTTTGACCAGTTCGATAGGTCCAGGGCTTAGGTAAGCTATCATATTTCACAAAACCGTTAAAGCTCCTGTTCAAAAATTATGCTCCGAAATCAACTTCTGTCACCTCAGTGATACATTTTGGAATGGTACCTAAAGTTTAAAGCAGAAATAGGGGCACTTTTGAAATTTTCATTTTTGACCAATTCGATATGTCCGGGGCTTAGGTAAGTTATCATATGTCACAAAACCGTTAAAGCTCCTGTTCAAAAATTATGCTCCGAAATCAACTTCTGTCACCTCAGTGCTACATATTGCAATGGTACCTATAGTTTAAAGCAGAAATTGGGGCACTTTTAAAATTTTCATTTTTGACCAATTCGATAGGTCCGGGGCTTAGGTAAGTTATCATATGTCACAAAACCGTTAAAGCTCCTGTTCAAAAATTATGCTCCGAAATCAACTTCTGTCACCTCGGTGACACATTTTGGAATGGTACCTAAAGTTTAAAGCAGAAATAGGGGCACTTTTGAAATTTTCAATTTTGACCAATTCGATAGGTCCGGGGCTTAGGTAAGTTATCATATGTCACAAAACCGTTAAAGCTCCTGTTCAAAAATTATGCTCCGAAATCAACTTCTGTCACCTCAGTGATACATTTTGGAATAGTACCTAAAGTTTAAAGCAGAAATTGGTGAACTTTTAAAATTTTCATTTTTGACCAGTTCGATAGGTACGGCGCTTAGGTAAGTTATCAAATGTCACAAAATCGATAAAACTCCTGTTCAAAAATGATGCTCCAAAATAAACTTCTGTCACCTCAGTGATACATTTTGGAATGGTACCTAAAGTTTAAAGCAGAAATTGGGGCACTTTTAAAATTTTCATTTTTGACCAATTCGATAGGTCCGGGGCTTAGGTAAGTTATCATATGTCACAGAACCGTTAAAGCTCCTGTTCAAAAATGATGCTCAGAAGCCAACTTCTGTCACCTCAGTGATACATTTTGGAATGGTACCTAAAGTTTAAAGCAGAAATAGGGGCAGTTTTGAAATTTTCATTTTTGACCAGTTCGATAGGTTCGGGGCTTAGGTAAGTTATCATATGTCACAAAACCGTTAAAGCTCCTGTTCAAAAATTATGCTCCGAAATCAACTTCTGTCACCTCAGTGATACATTTTGGAATAGTACCTAAAGTTTAAAGCAGAAATTGGTGAACTTTTAAAATTTTCATTTTTGACCAGTTCGATAGGTCCGGGGCTTAGGTAAGTTATCAAATGTCACAAAATCGATAAAACTCCTGTTGAAAAATAATGCTCCAAAATCAACTTCTGTCACCTCAGTGATACATTTTGGAATAGTACCTAAAGTTTAAAGCAGAAATTGGGGAACTTTTACATTTTTCATTTTTGACCAATTCGATAGGTCCGGGGCTTAGGTAAGTTATCATATGTCACAAAACCGTTAAAGCTCCTGTTCAAAAATTATGCTCCGAAATCAACTTCTGTCACCTCAGTGATACATTTTGGAATAGTACCTAAAGTTTAAAGCAGAAATTGGTGAACATTTAAAATTTTCATTTTTGACCAGTTCGATAGGTCCAGGGCTTAGGTAAGCTATCATATTTCACAAAACCGTTAAAGCTCCTGTTCAAAAATGATGCTCCGAAATCAACTTCTGTCACCTCAGTGATACATTTTGGAATGGTACCTAAAGTTTAAAGCAGAAATAGGGGCACTTTTGAAATTTTCATTTTTGACCAATTCGATAGGTCCGGGGCTTAGGTAAGTTATCATATGTCACAAAACCGTTAAAGCTCCTGTTCAAAAATTATGCTCCGAAATCAACTTCTGTCACCTCAGTGATACATTTTGGAATAGTACCTAAAGTTTAAAGCAGAAATTGGTGAACTTTTAAAATTTTCATTTTTGACCAGTTCGATAGGTACGGGGCTTAGGTAAGTTATCAAATGTCACAAAATCGATAAAACTCCTGTTCAAAAATGATGCTCCAAAATAAACTTCTGTCGCCTCAGTGATACATTTTGGAATGGTACCTAAAGTTTAAAGCAGAAATTGGGGCACTTTTAAAATTTTCATTTTTGACCAATTCGATAGGTCCGGGGCTTAGGTAAGTTATCATATGTCATAGAACCGTTAAAGCTCCTGTTCAAAAATGATGCTCAGAAGCCAACTTCTGTCACCTCAGTGATACATTTTGGAATGGTACCTAAAGTTTAAAGCAGAAATAGGGGCACTTTTGAAATTTTCATTTTTGACCAGTTCGATAGGTTCGGGGCTTAGGTAAGTTATCATATGTCACAAAACCGTTAAAGCTCCTGTTCAAAAATTATGCTCCGAAATCAACTTCTGTCACCTCAGTGATACATTTTGGAATAGTACCTAAAGTTTAAAGCAGAAATTGGTGAACTTTTAAAATTTTCATTTTTGACCAGTTCGATAGGTCCGGGGCTTAGGTAAGTTATCAAATGTCACAAAATCGATAAAACTCCTGTTCAAAAATGATGCTCCAAAATCAACTTCTGTCACCTCAGTGATACATTTTGGAATAGTACCTAAAGTTTAAAGCAGAAATTGGGGCACTTTTGAAATTTTCATTTTTGACCAATTCGATAGGTCCGGGGCTTAGGTAAGTTATCATATGTCATAAAACCGTTAAAGCTCCTGTTCAAAAATTATGCTCCGAAATCAACTTCTGTCACCTCAGTGATACATTTTGGAATAGTACCTAAAGTTTAAAGCAGAAATAGGGGCACTTTTGAAATTTTCATTTTTGACCAATTCGATAGGTCCTGGGCTTAGGTAAGTTATCATATGTCACAAAACCGTTAAAGCTCCTGTTCAAAAATTATGCTCCGAAATCAACTTCTGTCACCTCAGTGCTACATATTGCAATGGTACCTAAAGTTTAAAGCAGAAATTGGGGCACTTTTAAAATTTTCATTTTTGACCAATTCGATAGGTCCGGGGCTTAGGTAAGTTATCATATGTCACAAAACCGTTAAAGCTCCTGTTCAAAAATTATGCTCTGAAATCAACTTCTGTCACCTCGGTGACACATTTTGGAATGGTACCTAAAGTTTAAAGCAGAAATAGGTGCACTTTTGAAATTTTTATTTTTGACCAATTCGATAGGTCCGGGGCTTAGGTAAGTTATCATATGTCACAGAACCGTTAAAGCTCCTGTTCAAAAATGATGCTCAGAAGCCAACTTCTGTCACCTCAGTGATACATTTTGGAATGGTACCTAAAGTTTAAAGCAGAAATAGGGGCACTTTTGAAATTTTCATTTTTGACCAATTCGATAGGTCCGGGGCTTAGGTAAGTTATCATATGTCACAAAACCGTTAAAGCTCCTGTTCAAAAATTATGCTCCGAAATCAACTTCTGTCACCTCAGTGATACATTTTGGAATAGTACCTAAAGTTTAAAGCAGAAATTGGTGAACTTTTAAAATTTTCATTTTTGACCAGTTCGATAGGTACGGGGTTTAGGTAAGTTATCAAATGTCACAAAATCGATAAAACTCCTGTTCAAAAATGATGCTCCAAAATAAACTTCTGTCACCTCAGTGCTACATATTGCAATGGTACCTAAAGTTTAAAGCAGAAATAGGGGCACTTTTGAAATTTTCATTTTTGACCAATTCGATAGGTTCGGGGCTTAGGTAAGTTATCATATTTCACAAAACCGTTAAAGCTCCTGTTCAAAAATTATGCTCCGAAATCATCTTCTGTCACCTCAGTGATACATTTTGGAATGGTACCTAAAGTTTAAAGCAGAAATAGGGGCACTTTTGAAATTTTCATTTTTGACCAATTCGATAGGTCCGGGGCTTAGGTAAGTTATCATATGTCACAAAACCGTTAAAGCTCCTGTTCAAAAATTATGCTCCGATATCAACTTCTGTCACCTCAGTGCTACATATTGCAATGGTACCTAAAGTTTAAAGCAGAAATTGGGGCACTTTTAAAATTTTCATTTTTGACCAATTCGATAGGTCCGGGGCTTAGGTAAGTTATCATATGTCAAAGAACCGTTAAAGCTCCTGTTCAAAAATGATGCTCAGAATCCAACTTCTGTCACCTCAGTGATACATTTTGGAATGGTACCTAAAGTTTAAAGCAGAAATAGGGGCACTTTTGAAATTTTCATTTTTGACCAGTTCGATAGGTTCGGGGCTTAGGTAAGTTATCATATGTCACAAAACCGTTAAAGCTCCTGTTCAAAAATTATGCTCCGAAATCAACTTCTGTCACCTCAGTGATACATTTTGGAATAGTACCTAAAGTTTAAAGCAGAAATTGGGGAACTTTTACATTTTTAATTTTTGACCAGTTCGATAGGTCCGGGGCTTAGGTAAGTTATCAAATGTCACAAAATCGATAAAACTCCTGTTTAAAAATGATGCTCCAAAATCAACTTCTGTCACCTCAGTGATACATTTTGGAATAGTACCTAAAGTTTAAAGCAGAAATTGGGGCACTTTTGAAATTTTCATTTTTGACCAATTCGATAGGTCCGGGGCTTAGGTAAGTTATCATATGTCACAATACCGTTAAAGCACCTGTTGAAAAATAATGCTCCAAAATCAACTTCTGTCACCTCAGTGATACATTTTGGAATAGTACCTAAAGTTTAAAGCAGAAATTGGTGAACTTTTAAAATTTTCATTTTTGACCAGTTCGATAGGTCCGGGGCTTAGGTAAGTTATCAAATGTCACAAAATCGATAAAACTCCTGTTCAAAAATGATGCTCCAAAATCAACTTCTGTCACCTCAGTGATACATTTTGGAATAGTACCTAAAGTTTAAAGCAGAAATTGGGGCACTTTTGAAATTTTCATTTTTGACCAATTCGATAGGTCCGGGGCTTAGGTAAGTTATCATATGTCACAAAACCGTTAAAGCTCCTGTTCAAAAATTATGCTCCGAAATCAACTTCTGTCACCTCAGTGATACATTTTGGAATAGTACCTAAAGTTTAAAGCAGAAATAGGGGCACTTTTGAAATTTTCATTTTTGACCAATTCGATAGGTCCTGGGCTTAGGTAAGTTATCATATGTCACAAAACCGTTAAAGCTCCTGTTCAAAAATTATGCTCCGAAATCAACTTCTGTCACCTCAGTGATACATTTTGGAATGGTACCTAAAGTTTAAAGCAGAAATAGGGGCACTTTTGAAATTTTCATTTTTGACAAATTCGATAGGTCCGGGGCTAAGGTAAGTTATCATATGTCACAAAACCGTTAAAGCTCTTGTTCAAAAATTATGCTCCGAAATCAACTTATGTCACCTCAGTGATACATTTTGGAATAGTACCTAAAGTTTAAAGCAGAAATTGGTGAACTTTTAAAATTTTCATTTTTGACCAGTTCGATAGGTCCGGGGCTTAGGTAAGTTATCAAATGTCACAAAATCGATAAAACTCCTGTTCAAAAATGATGCTCCAAAATCAACTTCTGTCACCTCAGTGATACATTTTGGAATAGTACCTAAAGTTTAAAGCAGAAATTGGGGCACTTTTGAAATTTTCATTTTTGACCAATTCGAAAGGTCCGGGGCTTAGGTAAGTTATCATATGTCACAATACCGTTAAAGCACCTGTTGAAAAATAATGCTCCAAAATCAACTTCTGTCACCTCAGTGATACATTTTGGAATAGTACCTAAAGTTTAAAGCAGAAATTGGGGAACTTTTACATTTTTCATTTTTGACCAATTCGATAGGTCCGGGGCTTAGGTAAGTTATCATATGTCACAAAACCGTTAAAGCTCCTGTTCAAAAATTATGCTCCGAAATCAACTTCTGTCACCTCAGTGATACATTTTGGAATAGTACCTAAAGTTTAAAGCAGAAATTGGTGAACATTTAAAATTTTCATTTTTGACCAGTTCGATAGGTCCAGGGCTTAGGTAAGCTATCATATTTCACAAAACCGTTAAAGCTCCTGTTCAAAAATTATGCTCCGAAATCAACTTCTGTCACCTCAGTGATACATTTTGGAATGGTACCTAAAGTTTAAAGCAGAAATAGGGGCACTTTTGAAATTTTCATTTTTGACCAATTCGATATGTCCGGGGCTTAGGTAAGTTATCATATGTCACAAAACCGTTAAAGCTCCTGTTCAAAAATTATGCTCCGAAATCAACTTCTGTCACCTCAGTGCTACATATTGCAATGGTACCTATAGTTTAAAGCAGAAATTGGGGCACTTTTAAAATTTTCATTTTTGACCAATTCGATAGGTCCGGGGCTTAGGTAAGTTATCATATGTCACAAAACCGTTAAAGCTCCTGTTCAAAAATTATGCTCCGAAATCAACTTCTGTCACCTCGGTGACACATTTTGGAATGGTACCTAAAGTTTAAAGCAGAAATAGGGGCACTTTTGAAATTTTCAATTTTGACCAATTCGATAGGTCCGGGGCTTAGGTAAGTTATCATATGTCACAAAACCGTTAAAGCTCCTGTTCAAAAATTATGCTCCGAAATCAACTTCTGTCACCTCAGTGATACATTTTGGAATAGTACCTAAAGTTTAAAGCAGAAATTGGTGAACTTTTAAAATTTTCATTTTTGACCAGTTCGATAGGTACGGCGCTTAGGTAAGTTATCAAATGTCACAAAATCGATAAAACTCCTGTTCAAAAATGATGCTCCAAAATAAACTTCTGTCACCTCAGTGATACATTTTGGAATGGTACCTAAAGTTTAAAGCAGAAATTGGGGCACTTTTAAAATTTTCATTTTTGACCAATTCGATAGGTCCGGGGCTTAGGTAAGTTATCATATGTCACAGAACCGTTAAAGCTCCTGTTCAAAAATGATGCTCAGAAGCCAACTTCTGTCACCTCAGTGATACATTTTGGAATGGTACCTAAAGTTTAAAGCAGAAATAGGGGCACTTTTGAAATTTTCATTTTTGACCAGTTCGATAGGTTCGGGGCTTAGGTAAGTTATCATATGTCACAATACCGTTAAAGCTCCTGTTCAAAAATTATGCTCCGAAATCAACTTCTGTCACCTCAGTGATACATTTTGGAATAGTACCTAAAGTTTAAAGCAGAAATTGGTGAACTTTTAAAATTTTCATTTTTGACCAGTTCGATAGGTACGGGGCTTAGGTAAGTTATCAAATGTCACAAAATCGATAAAACTCCTGTTGAAAAATAATGCTCCAAAATCAACTTCTGTCACCTCAGTGATACATTTTGGAATAGTACCTAAAGTTTAAAGCAGAAATTGGGGAACTTTTACATTTTTCATTTTTGACCAATTCGATAGGTCCGGGGCTTAGGTAAGTTATCATATGTCATAGAACCGTTAAAGCTCCTGTTCAAAAATGATGCTCAGAAGCCAACTTCTGTCACCTCAGTGATACATTTTGGAATAGTACCTAAAGTTTAAAGCAGAAATAGGGGCACTTTTGAAATTTTCATTTTTGACCAGTTCGATAGGTTCGGGGCTTAGGTAAGTTATCATATGTCACAAAACCGTTAAAGCTCCTGTTCAAAAATTATGCTCCGAAATCAACTTCTGTCACCTCAGTGATACATTTTGGAATAGTACCTAAAGTTTAAAGCAGAAATTGGTGAACTTTTAAAATTTTCATTTTTGACCAGTTCGATAGGTCCGGGGCTTAGGTAAGTTATCAAATGTCACAAAATCGATAAAACTCCTGTTCAAAAATGATGCTCCAAAATCAACTTCTGTCACCTCAGTGATACATTTTGGAATAGTACCTAAAGTTTAAAGCAGAAATTGGGGCACTTTTGAAATTTTCATTTTTGACCAATTCGATAGGTCCGGGGCTTAGGTAAGTTATCATATGTCATAAAACCGTTAAAGCTCCTGTTCAAAAATTATGCTCCGAAATCAACTTCTGTCACCTCAGTGATACATTTTGGAATAGTACCTAAAGTTTAAAGCAGAAATAGGGGCACTTTTGAAATTTTCATTTTTGACCAATTCGATAGGTCCTGGGCTTAGGTAAGTTATCATATGTCACAAAACCGTTAAAGCTCCTGTTCAAAAATTATGCTCCGAAATCAACTTCTGTCACCTCAGTGCTACATATTGCAATGGTACCTAAAGTTTAAAGCAGAAATTGGGGCACTTTTAAAATTTTCATTTTTGACCAATTCGATAGGTCCGGGGCTTAGGTAAGTTATCATATGTCACAAAACCGTTAAAGCTCCTGTTCAAAAATTATGCTCTGAAATCAACTTCTGTCACCTCGGTGACACATTTTGGAATGGTACCTAAAGTTTAAAGCAGAAATAGGTGCACTTTTGAAATTTTTATTTTTGACCAATTCGATAGGTCCGGGGCTTAGGTAAGTTATCATATGTCACAGAACCGTTAAAGCTCCTGTTCAAAAATGATGCTCAGAAGCCAACTTCTGTCACCTCAGTGATACATTTTGGAATGGTACCTAAAGTTTAAAGCAGAAATAGGGGCACTTTTGAAATTTTCATTTTTGACCAATTCGATAGGTCCGGGGCTTAGGTAAGTTATCATATGTCACAAAACCGTTAAAGCTCCTGTTCAAAAATTATGCTCCGAAATCAACTTCTGTCACCTCAGTGATACATTTTGGAATAGTACCTAAAGTTTAAAGCAGAAATTGGTGAACTTTTAAAATTTTCATTTTTGACCAGTTCGATAGGTACGGGGTTTAGGTAAGTTATCAAATGTCACAAAATCGATAAAACTCCTGTTCAAAAATGATGCTCCAAAATAAACTTCTGTCACCTCAGTGCTACATATTGCAATGGTACCTAAAGTTTAAAGCAGAAATAGGGGCACTTTTGAAATTTTCATTTTTGACCAATTCGATAGGTTCGGGGCTTAGGTAAGTTATCATATTTCACAAAACCGTTAAAGCTCCTGTTCAAAAATTATGCTCCGAAATCATCTTCTGTCACCTCAGTGATACATTTTGGAATGGTACCTAAAGTTTAAAGCAGAAATAGGGGCACTTTTGAAATTTTCATTTTTGACCAATTCGATAGGTCCGGGGCTTAGGTAAGTTATCATATGTCACAAAACCGTTAAAGCTCCTGTTCAAAAATTATGCTCCGATATCAACTTCTGTCACCTCAGTGCTACATATTGCAATGGTACCTAAAGTTTAAAGCAGAAATTGGGGCACTTTTAAAATTTTCATTTTTGACCAATTCGATAGGTCCGGGGCTTAGGTAAGTTATCATATGTCAAAGAACCGTTAAAGCTCCTGTTAAAAAATGATGCTCAGAATCCAACTTCTGTCACCTCAGTGATACATTTTGGAATGGTACCTAAAGTTTAAAGCAGAAATAGGGGCACTTTTGAAATTTTCATTTTTGACCAGTTCGATAGGTTCGGGGCTTAGGTAAGTTATCATATGTCACAAAACCGTTAAAGCTCCTGTTCAAAAATTATGCTCCGAAATCAACTTCTGTCACCTCAGTGATACATTTTGGAATAGTACCTAAAGTTTAAAGCAGAAATTGGGGAACTTTTACATTTTTAATTTTTGACCAGTTCGATAGGTCCGGGGCTTAGGTAAGTTATCAAATGTCACAAAATCGATAAAACTCCTGTTTAAAAATGATGCTCCAAAATCAACTTCTGTCACCTCAGTGATACATTTTGGAATAGTACCTAAAGTTTAAAGCAGAAATTGGGGCACTTTTGAAATTTTCATTTTTGACCAATTCGATAGGTCCGGGGCTTAGGTAAGTTATCATATGTCACAATACCGTTAAAGCACCTGTTGAAAAATAATGCTCCAAAATCAACTTCTGTCACCTCAGTGATACATTTTGGAATAGTACCTAAAGTTTAAAGCAGAAATTGGTGAACTTTTAAAATTTTCATTTTTGACCAGTTCGATAGGTACGGGGTTTAGGTAAGTTATCAAATGTCACAAAATCGATAAAACTCCTGTTCAAAAATGATGCTCCAAAATAAACTTCTGTCACCTCAGTGCTACATATTGCAATGGTACCTAAAGTTTACAGCAGAAATAGGGGCACTTTTGAAATTTTCATTTTTGACCAATTCGATAGGTTCGGGGCTTAGGTAAGTTATCATATGTCACAGAACCGTTAAAGCTCCTGTTCAAAAATGATGCTCAGAAGCCAACTTCTGTCACCTCAGTGATACATTTTGGAATGGTACCTAAAGTTTAAAGCAGAAATAGGGGCACTTTTGAAATTTTCATTTTTGACCAGTTCGATAGGTTCGGGGCTTAGGTAAGTTATCATTTGTCACAAAACCGTTAAAGCTCCTGTTCAAAAATTATGCTCCGAAATCAACTTCTGTCACCTCAGTGATACATTTTGGAATAGTACCTAAAGTTTAAAGCAGAAATTGGTGAACTTTTAAAATTTTCATTTTTGACCAGTTCGATAGGTCCGGGGCTTAGGTAAGTTATCAAATGTCACAAAATCGATAAAACTCCTGTTGAAAAATAATGCTCCAAAATCAACTTCTGTCACCTCAGTGATACATTTTGGAATAGTACCTAAAGTTTAAAGCAGAAATTGGGGAACTTTTACATTTTTCATTTTTGACCAATTCGATAGGTCCGGGGCTTAGGTAAGTTATCATATGTCACAAAACCGTTAAAGCTCCTGTTCAAAAATTATGCTCCGAAATCAACTTCTGTCACCTCAGTGATACATTTTGGAATAGTACCTAAAGTTTAAAGCAGAAATTGGTGAACATTTAAAATTTTCATTTTTGACCAGTTCGATAGGTCCAGGGCTTAGGTAAGCTATCATATTTCACAAAACCGTTAAAGCTCCTGTTCAAAAATTATGCTCCGAAATCAACTTCTGTCACCTCAGTGATACATTTTGGAATGGTACCTAAAGTTTAAAGCAGAAATAGGGGCACTTTTGAAATTTTCATTTTTGACCAATTCGATAGGTCCGGGGCTTAGGTAAGTTATCATATGTCACAAAACCGTTAAAGCTCCTGTTCAAAAATTATGCTCCGAAATCAACTTCTGTCACCTCAGTGATACATTTTGGAATAGTACCTAAAGTTTAAAGCAGAAATTGGTGAACTTTTAAAATTTTCATTTTTGACCAGTTCGATAGGTACGGGGCTTAGGTAAGTTATCAAATGTCACAAAATCGATAAAACTCCTGTTCAAAAATGATGCTCCAAAATAAACTTCTGTCGCCTCAGTGATACATTTTGGAATGGTACCTAAAGTTTAAAGCAGAAATTGGGGCACTTTTAAAATTTTCATTTTTGACCAATTCGATAGGTCCGGGGCTTAGGTAAGTTATCATATGTCACAGAACCGTTAAAGCTCCTGTTCAAAAATGATGCTCAGAAGCCAACTTCTGTCACCTCAGTGATACATTTTGGAATGGTACCTAAAGTTTAAAGCAGAAATAGGGGCACTTTTGAAATTTTCATTTTTGACCAGTTCGATAGGTTCGGGGCTTAGGTAAGTTATCATATGTCACAAAACCGTTAAAGCTCCTGTTCAAAAATTATGCTCCGAAATCAACTTCTGTCACCTCAGTGATACATTTTGGAATAGTACCTAAAGTTTAAAGCAGAAATTGGTGAACTTTTAAAATTTTCATTTTTGACCAGTTCGATAGGTCCGGGGCTTAGGTAAGTTATCAAATGTCACAAAATCGATAAAACTCCTGTTCAAAAATGATGCTCCAAAATCAACTTCTGTCACCTCAGTGATACATTTTGGAATAGTACCTAAAGTTTAAAGCAGAAATTGGGGCACTTTTGAAATTTTCATTTTTGACCAATTCGATAGGTCCGGGGCTTAGGTAAGTTATCATATGTCACAAAACCGTTAAAGCTCCTGTTCAAAAATTATGCTCCGAAATCAACTTCTGTCACCTCAGTGATACATTTTGGAATAGTACCTAAAGTTTAAAGCAGAAATAGGGGCACTTTTGAAATTTTCATTTTTGACCAATTCGATAGGTCCTGGGCTTAGGTAAGTTATCATATGTCACAAAACCGTTAAAGCTCCTGTTCAAAAATTATGCTCCGAAATCAACTTCTGTCACCTCAGTGATACATTTTGGAATGGTACCTAAAGTTTAAAGCAGAAATAGGGGCACTTTTGAAATTTTCATTTTTGACAAATTCGATAGGTCCGGGGCTAAGGTAAGTTATCATATGTCACAAAACCGTTAAAGCTCTTGTTCAAAAATTATGCTCCGAAATCAACTTATGTCACCTCAGTGATACATTTTGGAATAGTACCTAAAGTTTAAAGCAGAAATTGGTGAACTTTTAAAATTTTCATTTTTGACCAGTTCGATAGGTCCGGGGCTTAGGTAAGTTATCAAATGTCACAAAATCGATAAAACTCCTGTTCAAAAATGATGCTCCAAAATCAACTTCTGTCACCTCAGTGATACATTTTGGAATAGTACCTAAAGTTTAAAGCAGAAATTGGGGCACTTTTGAAATTTTCATTTTTGACCAATTCGATAGGTCCGGGGCTTAGGTAAGTTATCATATGTCACAATACCGTTAAAGCACCTGTTGAAAAATAATGCTCCAAAATCAACTTCTGTCACCTCAGTGATACATTTTGGAATAGTACCTAAAGTTTAAAGCAGAAATTGGGGAACTTTTACATTTTTCATTTTTGACCAATTCGATAGGTCCGGGGCTTAGGTAAGTTATCATATGTCACAAAACCGTTAAAGCTCCTGTTCAAAAATTATGCTCCGAAATCAACTTCTGTCACCTCAGTGATACATTTTGGAATAGTACCTAAAGTTTAAAGCAGAAATTGGTGAACATTTAAAATTTTCATTTTTGACCAGTTCGATAGGTCCAGGGCTTAGGTAAGCTATCATATTTCACAAAACCGTTAAAGCTCCTGTTCAAAAATTATGCTCCGAAATCAACTTCTGTCACCTCAGTGATACATTTTGGAATGGTACCTAAAGTTTAAAGCAGAAATAGGGGCACTTTTGAAATTTTCATTTTTGACCAATTCGATATGTCCGGGGCTTAGGTAAGTTATCATATGTCACAAAACCGTTAAAGCTCCTGTTCAAAAATTATGCTCCGAAATCAACTTCTGTCACCTCAGTGCTACATATTGCAATGGTACCTATAGTTTAAAGCAGAAATTGGGGCACTTTTAAAATTTTCATTTTTGACCAATTCGATAGGTCCGGGGCTTAGGTAAGTTATCATATGTCACAAAACCGTTAAAGCTCCTGTTCAAAAATTATGCTCCGAAATCAACTTCTGTCACCTCGGTGACACATTTTGGAATGGTACCTAAAGTTTAAAGCAGAAATAGGGGCACTTTTGAAATTTTCAATTTTGACCAATTCGATAGGTCCGGGGCTTAGGTAAGTTATCATATGTCACAAAACCGTTAAAGCTCCTGTTCAAAAATGATGCTCCGAAATCAACTTCTGTCACCTCAGTGATACATTTTGGAATAGTACCTAAAGTTTAAAGCAGAAATTGGTGAACTTTTAAAATTTTCATTTTTGACCAGTTCGATAGGTACGGCGCTTAGGTAAGTTATCAAATGTCACAAAATCGATAAAACTCCTGTTCAAAAATGATGCTCCAAAATAAACTTCTGTCACCTCAGTGATACATTTTGGAATGGTACCTAAAGTTTAAAGCAGAAATTGGGGCACTTTTAAAATTTTCATTTTTGACCAATTCGATAGGTCCGGGGCTTAGGTAAGTTATCATATGTCACAGAACCGTTAAAGCTCCTGTTCAAAAATGATGCTCAGAAGCCAACTTCTGTCACCTCAGTGATACATTTTGGAATGGTACCTAAAGTTTAAAGCAGAAATAGGGGCACTTTTGAAATTTTCATTTTTGACCAGTTCGATAGGTTCGGGGCTTAGGTAAGTTATCATATGTCACAAAACCGTTAAAGCTCCTGTTCAAAAATTATGCTCCGAAATCAACTTCTGTCACCTCAGTGATACATTTTGGAATAGTACCTAAAGTTTAAAGCAGAAATTGGTGAACTTTTAAAATTTTCATTTTTGACCAGTTCGATAGGTCTGGGGCTTAGGTAAGTTATCAAATGTCACAAAATCGATAAAACTCCTGTTGAAAAATAATGCTCCAAAATCAACTTCTGTCACCTCAGTGATACATTTTGGAATAGTACCTAAAGTTTAAAGCAGAAATTGGGGAACTTTTACATTTTTCATTTTTGACCAATTCGATAGGTCCGGGGCTTAGGTAAGTTATCATATGTCACAAAACCGTTAAAGCTCCTGTTCAAAAATTATGCTCCGAAATCAACTTCTGTCACCTCAGTGATACATTTTGGAATAGTACCTAAAGTTTAAAGCAGAAATTGGTGAACATTTAAAATTTTCATTTTTGACCAGTTCGATAGGTCCAGGGCTTAGGTAAGCTATCATATTTCACAAAACCGTTAAAGCTCCTGTTCAAAAATGATGCTCCGAAATCAACTTCTGTCACCTCAGTGATACATTTTGGAATGGTACCTAAAGTTTAAAGCAGAAATAGGGGCACTTTTGAAATTTTCATTTTTGACCAATTCGATAGGTCCGGGGCTTAGGTAAGTTATCATATGTCACAAAACCGTTAAAGCTCCTGTTCAAAAATTATGCTCCGAAATCAACTTCTGTCACCTCAGTGATACATTTTGGAATAGTACCTAAAGTTTAAAGCAGAAATTGGTGAACTTTTAAAATTTTCATTTTTGACCAGTTCGATAGGTACGGGGCTTAGGTAAGTTATCAAATGTCACAAAATCGATAAAACTCCTGTTCAAAAATGATGCTCCAAAATAAACTTCTGTCGCCTCAGTGATACATTTTGGAATGGTACCTAAAGTTTAAAGCAGAAATTGGGGCACTTTTAAAATTTTCATTTTTGACCAATTCGATAGGTCCGGGGCTTAGGTAAGTTATCATATGTCATAGAACCGTTAAAGCTCCTGTTCAAAAATGATGCTCAGAAGCCAACTTCTGTCACCTCAGTGATACATTTTGGAATGGTACCTAAAGTTTAAAGCAGAAATAGGGGCACTTTTGAAATTTTCATTTTTGACCAGTTCGATAGGTTCGGGGCTTAGGTAAGTTATCATATGTCACAAAACCGTTAAAGCTCCTGTTCAAAAATTATGCTCCGAAATCAACTTCTGTCACCTCAGTGATACATTTTGGAATAGTACCTAAAGTTTAAAGCAGAAATTGGTGAACTTTTAAAATTTTCATTTTTGACCAGTTCGATAGGTCCGGGGCTTAGGTAAGTTATCAAATGTCACAAAATCGATAAAACTCCTGTTCAAAAATGATGCTCCAAAATCAACTTCTGTCACCTCAGTGATACATTTTGGAATAGTACCTAAAGTTTAAAGCAGAAATTGGGGCACTTTTGAAATTTTCATTTTTGACCAATTCGATAGGTCCGGGGCTTAGGTAAGTTATCATATGTCATAAAACCGTTAAAGCTCCTGTTCAAAAATTATGCTCCGAAATCAACTTCTGTCACCTCAGTGATACATTTTGGAATAGTACCTAAAGTTTAAAGCAGAAATAGGGGCACTTTTGAAATTTTCATTTTTGACCAATTCGATAGGTCCTGGGCTTAGGTAAGTTATCATATGTCACAAAACCGTTAAAGCTCCTGTTCAAAAATTATGCTCCGAAATCAACTTCTGTCACCTCAGTGCTACATATTGCAATGGTACCTAAAGTTTAAAGCAGAAATTGGGGCACTTTTAAAATTTTCATTTTTGACCAATTCGATAGGTCCGGGGCTTAGGTAAGTTATCATATGTCACAAAACCGTTAAAGCTCCTGTTCAAAAATTATGCTCTGAAATCAACTTCTGTCACCTCGGTGACACATTTTGGAATGGTACCTAAAGTTTAAAGCAGAAATAGGTGCACTTTTGAAATTTTTATTTTTGACCAATTCGATAGGTCCGGGGCTTAGGTAAGTTATCATATGTCACAGAACCGTTAAAGCTCCTGTTCAAAAATGATGCTCAGAAGCCAACTTCTGTCACCTCAGTGATACATTTTGGAATGGTACCTAAAGTTTAAAGCAGAAATAGGGGCACTTTTGAAATTTTCATTTTTGACCAATTCGATAGGTCCGGGGCTTAGGTAAGTTATCATATGTCACAAAACCGTTAAAGCTCCTGTTCAAAAATTATGCTCCGAAATCAACTTCTGTCACCTCAGTGATACATTTTGGAATAGTACCTAAAGTTTAAAGCAGAAATTGGTGAACTTTTAAAATTTTCATTTTTGACCAGTTCGATAGGTACGGGGTTTAGGTAAGTTATCAAATGTCACAAAATCGATAAAACTCCTGTTCAAAAATGATGCTCCAAAATAAACTTCTGTCACCTCAGTGCTACATATTGCAATGGTACCTAAAGTTTAAAGCAGAAATAGGGGCACTTTTGAAATTTTCATTTTTGACCAATTCGATAGGTTCGGGGCTTAGGTAAGTTATCATATTTCACAAAACCGTTAAAGCTCCTGTTCAAAAATTATGCTCCGAAATCATCTTCTGTCACCTCAGTGATACATTTTGGAATGGTACCTAAAGTTTAAAGCAGAAATAGGGGCACTTTTGAAATTTTCATTTTTGACCAATTCGATAGGTCCGGGGCTTAGGTAAGTTATCATATGTCACAAAACCGTTAAAGCTCCTGTTCAAAAATTATGCTCCGATATCAACTTCTGTCACCTCAGTGCTACATATTGCAATGGTACCTAAAGTTTAAAGCAGAAATTGGGGCACTTTTAAAATTTTCATTTTTGACCAATTCGATAGGTCCGGGGCTTAGGTAAGTTATCATATGTCAAAGAACCGTTAAAGCTCCTGTTCAAAAATGATGCTCAGAATCCAACTTCTGTCACCTCAGTGATACATTTTGGAATGGTACCTAAAGTTTAAAGCAGAAATAGGGGCACTTTTGAAATTTTCATTTTTGACCAGTTCGATAGGTTCGGGGCTTAGGTAAGTTATCATATGTCACAAAACCGTTAAAGCTCCTGTTCAAAAATTATGCTCCGAAATCAACTTCTGTCACCTCAGTGATACATTTTGGAATAGTACCTAAAGTTTAAAGCAGAAATTGGGGAACTTTTACATTTTTAATTTTTGACCAGTTCGATAGGTCCGGGGCTTAGGTAAGTTATCAAATGTCACAAAATCGATAAAACTCCTGTTTAAAAATGATGCTCCAAAATCAACTTCTGTCACCTCAGTGATACATTTTGGAATAGTACCTAAAGTTTAAAGCAGAAATTGGGGCACTTTTGAAATTTTCATTTTTGACCAATTCGATAGGTCCGGGGCTTAGGTAAGTTATCATATGTCACAATACCGTTAAAGCACCTGTTGAAAAATAATGCTCCAAAATCAACTTCTGTCACCTCAGTGATACATTTTGGAATAGTACCTAAAGTTTAAAGCAGAAATTGGTGAACTTTTAAAATTTTCATTTTTGACCAGTTCGATAGGTACGGGGTTTAGGTAAGTTATCAAATGTCACAAAATCGATAAAACTCCTGTTCAAAAATGATGCTCCAAAATAAACTTCTGTCACCTCAGTGCTACATATTGCAATGGTACCTAAAGTTTACAGCAGAAATAGGGGCACTTTTGAAATTTTCATTTTTGACCAATTCGATAGGTTCGGGGCTTAGGTAAGTTATCATATTTCACAAAACCGTTAAAGCTCCTGTTCAAAAATTATGCTCTGAAATCATCTTCTGTCACCTCAGTGATACATTTTGGAATGGTACCTAAAGTTTAAAGCAGAAATAGGGGCACTTTTGAAATTTTCATTTTTGACCAATTCGATAGGTCCGGGGCTTAGGTAAGTTATCATATGTCACAAAACCTTTAAAGCTCCTGTTCAAAAATTATGCTCCGAAATCAACTTCTGTCACCTCAGTGATACATTTTGGAATAGTACCTAAAGTTTAAAGCAGAAATTGGGGAACTTTTACATTTTTAATTTTTGACCAGTTCGATAGGTCCGGGGCTTAGGTAAGTTATCAAATGTCACAAAATCGATAAAACTCCTGTTTAAAAATGATGCTCCAAAATCAACTTCTGTCACCTCAGTGATACATTTTGGAATAGTACCTAAAGTTTAAAGCAGAAATAGGGGCACTTTTGAAATTTTCATTTTTGACCAATTCGATAGGTCCGGGGCTTAGGTAAGTTATCATATGTCACAATACCGTTAAAGCACCTGTTGAAAAATAATGCTCCAAAATCAACTTCTGTCACCTCAGTGATACATTTTGGAATAGTACCTAAAGTTTAAAGCAGAAATTGGGGAACTTTTACATTTTTCATTTTTGACCAATTCGATAGGTCCGGGGCTTAGGTAAGCTATCATATTTCACAAAACCGTTAAAGCTCCTGTTCAAAAATTATGCTCCGAAATCAACTTCTGTCTCCTCAGTGATACATTTTGGAATGGTACCTAAAGTTTAAAGCAGAAATAGGGGCACTTTTGAAATTTTCATTTTTGACCAATTCGATAGGTCCGGGGCTTAGGTAAGTTATCATATGTCACAAAACCATTAAAGCTCCTGTTAAAAAATTATGCTCCGAAATCAACTTCTGTCACCTCAGTGCTACATATTGCAATGGTACCTAAAGTTTAAAGCAGAAATTGGGGCACTTTTAAAATTTTCATTTTTGACCAATTCGATAGGTTCGGGGCTTAGGTAAGTTATCATATTTCACAAAACCGTTAAAGCTCCTGTTCAAAAATTATGCTCCGAAATCATCTTCTGTCACCTCAGTGATACATTTTGGAATGGTACCTAAAGTTTAAAGCAGAAATAGGGGCACTTTTGAAATTTTCATTTTTGACCAATCGATAGGTCCGGGGCTTAGGTAAGTTATCATATGTCACAAAACCGTTAAAGCTCCTGTTCAAAAATTATGCTCCGAAATCAACTTCTGTCACCTCAGTGATACATTTTGGAATAGTACCTAAAGTTTAAAGCAGAAATTGGGGAACTTTTACATTTTTAATTTTTGACCAGTTCGATAGGTCCGGGGCTTAGGTAAGTTATCAAATGTCACAAAATCGATAAAACTCCTGTTTAAAAATGATGCTCCAAAATCAACTTCTGTCACCTCAGTGATACATTTTGGAATAGTACCTAAAGTTTAAAGCAGAAATAGGGGCACTTTTGAAATTTTCATTTTTGACCAATTCGATAGGTCCGGGGCTTAGGTAAGTTATCATATGTCACAATACCGTTAAAGCACCACCTGTTGAAAAATAATGCTCCAAAATCAACTTCTGTCACCTCAGTGATACATTTTGGAATAGTACCTAAAGTTTAAAGCAGAAATTGGGGAACTTTTACATTTTTCATTTTTGACCAATTCGATAGGTCCGGGGCTTAGGTAAGCTATCATATTTCACAAAACCGTTAAAGCTCCTGTTCAAAAATTATGCTCCGAAATCAACTTCTGTCACCTCAGTGATACATTTTGGAATGGTACCTAAAGTTTAAAGCAGAAATAGGGGCACTTTTGAAATTTTCATTTTTGACCAATTCGATAGGTCCGGGGCTTAGGTAAGTTATCATATGTCACAAAACCGTTAAAGCTCCTGTTAAAAAATTATGCTCCGAAATCAACTTCTGTCACCTCAGTGCTACATATTGCAATGGTACCTAAAGTTTAAAGCAGAAATTGGGGAACTTTTACATTTTTAATTTTTGATCAGTTCGATAGGTCCGGGGCTTAGGTAAGTTATCAAATGTCACAAAATCGATAAAACTCCTGTTTAAAAATGATGCTCCAAAATCAACTTCTGTCACCTCAGTGATACATTTTGGAATAGTACCTAAAGTTTAAAGCAGAAATAGGGGCACTTTTGAAATTTTCATTTTTGACCAATTCGATAGGTCCGGGGCTTAGGTAAGTTATCATATGTCACAATACCGTTAAAGCACCTGTTGAAAAATAATGCTCCAAAATCAACTTCTGTCACCTCAGTGATACATTTTGGAATAGTACCTAAAGTTTAAAGCAGAAATTGGGGAACTTTTACATTTTTCATTTTTGACCAATTCGATAGGTCCGGGGCTTAGGTAAGCTATCATATTTCACAAAACCGTTAAAGCTCCTGTTCAAAAATTATGCTCCGAAATCAACTTCTGTCACCTCAGTGATACATTTTGGAATGGTACCTAAAGTTTAAAGCAGAAATAGGGGCACTTTTGAAATTTTCATTTTTGACCAATTCGATAGGTCCGGGGCTTAGGTAAGTTATCATATGTCACAAAACCGTTAAAGCTCCTGTTAAAAAATTATGCTCCGAAATCAACTTCTGTCACCTCAGTGCTACATATTGCAATGGTACCTAAAGTTTAAAGCAGAAATTGGGGCACTTTTAAAATTTTCATTTTTGACCAATTCGATAGGTCCGGGGCTTAGGTAAGTTATCATATGTCACAAAACCGTTAAAGCTCCTGTTCAAAAATTATGCTCTGAAATCAACTTCTGTCACCTCGGTGACACATTTTGGAATGGTACCTAAAGTTTAAAGCAGAAATAGGTGCACTTTTGAAATTTTTATTTTTGACCAATTCGATAGGTCCGGGGCTTAGGTAAGTTATCATATGTCACAGAACCGTTAAAGCTCCTGTTCAAAAATGATGCTCAGAAGCCAACTTCTGTCACCTCAGTGATACATTTTGGAATGGTACCTAAAGTTTAAAGCAGAAATAGGGGCACTTTTGAAATTTTCATTTTTGACCAATTCGATAGGTCCGGGGCTTGGGTAAGTTATCATATGTCACAAAACCGTTAAAGCTCCTGTTCAAAAATTATGCTCCGAAATCAACTTCTGTCACCTCAGTGATACATTTTGGAATAGTACCTAAAGTTTAAAGCAGAAATTGGTGAACTTTTAAAATTTTCATTTTTGACCAGTTCGATAGGTACGGGGTTTAGGTAAGTTATCAAATGTCACAAAATCGATAAAACTCCTGTTCAAAAATGATGCTCCAAAATAAACTTCTGTCACCTCAGTGCTACATATTGCAATGGTACCTAAAGTTTAAAGCAGAAATAGGGGCACTTTTGAAATTTTCATTTTTGACCAATTCGATAGGTCCGGGGCTTAGGTAAGTTATCATATTTCACAAAACCGTTAAAGCTCCTGTTCAAAAATTATGCTCCGAAATCATCTTCTGTCACCTCAGTGATACATTTTGGAATGGTACCTAAAGTTTAAAGCAGAAATAGGGGCACTTTTGAAATTTTCATTTTTGACCAATTCGATAGGTCCGGGGCTTAGGTAAGTTATCATATGTCACAAAACCGTTAAAGCTCCTGTTCAAAAATTATGCTCCGAAATCAACTTCTGTCACCTCAGTGCTACATATTGCAATGGTACCTAAAGTTTAAAGCAGAAATTGGGGCACTTTTACAATTTTCATTTTTGACCAATTCGATAGGTCCGGGGCTTAGGTAAGTTATCATATGTCACAAAACCGTTAAAGCTCCTGTTCAAAAATTATGCTCTGAAATAAACTTCTGTCACCTCGGTGACACATTTTGGAATGGTACCTAAAGTTTAAAGCAGAAATAGGTGCACTTTTGAAATTTTTATTTTTGACCAATTCGATAGGTCCGGGGCTTAGGTAAGTTATCATATGTCACAGAACCGTTAAAGCTCCTGTTCAAAAATGATGCTCAGAAGCCAACTTCTGTCACCTCAGTGATACATTTTGGAATGGTACCTAAAGTTTAAAGCAGAAATATGGGCACTTTTGAAATTTTCATTTTTGACCAATTCGATAGGTCCGGGGCTTGGGTAAGTTATCATATGTCACAAAACCGTTAAAGCTCCTGTTCAAAAATTATGCTCCGAAATCAACTTCTGTCACCTCAGTGATACATTTTGGAATAGTACCTAAAGTTTAAAGCAGAAATTGGTGAACTTTTAAAATTTTTATTTTTGACCAGTTCGATAGGTACGGGGTTTAGGTAAGTTATCAAATGTCACAAAATCGATAAAACTCCTGTTCAAAAATGATGCTCCAAAATAAACTTCTGTCACCTCAGTGCTACATATTGCAATGGTACCTAAAGTTTAAAGCAGAAATAGGGGCACTTTTGAAATTTTCATTTTTGACCAATTCGATAGGTCCGGGGCTTAGGTAAGTTATCATATTTCACAAAACCGTTAAAGCTCCTGTTCAAAAATTATGCTCCGAAATCCTCTTCTGTCACCTCAGTGATACATTTTGGAATGGTACCTAAAGTTTAAAGCAGAAATAGGGGCACTTTTGAAATTTTCATTTTTGACCAATTCGATAGGTCCGGGGCTTGGGTAAGTTATCATATGTCACAAAACCGTTAAAGCTCCTGTTCAAAAATTATGCTCCGAAATCAACTTCTGTCACCTCAGTGATACATTTTGGAATAGTACCTAAAGTTTAAAGCAGAAATTGGTGAACTTTTAAAATTTTCATTTTTGACCAGTTCGATAGGTACGGGGTTTAGGTAAGTTATCAAATGTCACAAAATCGATAAAACTCCTGTTCAAAAATGATGCTCCAAAATAAACTTCTGTCACCTCAGTGCTACATATTGCAATGGTACCTAAAGTTTAAAGCAGAAATAGGGGCACTTTTGAAATTTTCATTTTTGACCAATTCGATAGGTCCGGGGCTTAGGTAAGTTATCATATTTCACAAAACCGTTAAAGCTCCTGTTCAAAAATTATGCTCCGAAATCATCTTCTGTCACCTCAGTGATACATTTTGGAATGGTACCTAAAGTTTAAAGCAGAAATAGGGGCACTTTTGAAATTTTCATTTTTGACCAATTCGATAGGTCCGGGGCTTAGGTAAGTTATCATATGTCACAAAAGCGTTAAAGCTCCTGTTCAAAAATTATGCTCCGAAATCAACTTCTGTCACCTCAGTGCTACATATTGCAATGGTACCTAAAGTTTAAAGCAGAAATTGGGGCACTTTTAAAATTTTCATTTTTGACCAATTCGATAGGTCCGGGGCTTAGGTAAGTTATCATATGTCACAAAACCGTTAAAGCTCCTGTTCAAAAATTATGCTCTGAAATAAACTTCTGTCACCTCGGTGACACATTTTGGAATGGTACCTAAAGTTTAAAGCAGAAATAGGTGCACTTTTGAAATTTTTATTTTTGACCAATTCGATAGGTCCGGGGCTTAGGTAAGTTATCATATGTCACAGAACCGTTAAAGCTCCTGTTCAAAAATGATGCTCAGAAGCCAACTTCTGTCACCTCAGTGATACATTTTGGAATGGTACCTAAAGTTTAAAGCAGAAATATGGGCACTTTTGAAATTTTCATTTTTGACCAATTCGATAGGTCCGGGGCTTGGGTAAGTTATCATATGTCACAAAACCGTTAAAGCTCCTGTTCAAAAATTATGCTCCGAAATCAACTTCTGTCACCTCAGTGATACATTTTGGAATAGTACCTAAAGTTTAAAGCAGAAATTGGTGAACTTTTAAAATTTTCATTTTTGACCAGTTCGATAGGTACGGGGTTTAGGTAAGTTATCAAATGTCACAAAATCGATAAAACTCCTGTTCAAAAATGATGCTCCAAAATAAACTTCTGTCACCTCAGTGCTACATATTGCAATGGTACCTAAAGTTTAAAGCAGAAATAGGGGCACTTTTGAAATTTTCATTTTTGACCAATTCGATAGGTCCGGGGCTTAGGTAAGTTATCATATTTCACAAAACCGTTAAAGCTCCTGTTCAAAAATTATGCTCCGAAATCATCTTCTGTCACCTCAGTGATACATTTTGGAATGGTACCTAAAGTTTAAAGCAGAAATAGGGGCACTTTTGAAATTTTCATTTTTGACCAATTCGATAGGTCCGGGGCTTAGGTAAGTTATCATATGTCACAAAACCGTTAAAGCTCCTGTTCAAAAATTATGCTCCGAAATCAACTTCTGTCACCTCAGTGCTACATATTGCAATGGTACCTAAAGTTTAAAGCAGAAATTGGGGCACTTTTAAAATTTTCATTTTTGACCAATTCGATAGGTCCGGGGCTTAGGTAAGTTATCATATGTCACAAAACCGTTAAAGCTCCTGTTCAAAAATTATGCTCTGAAATCAACTTCTGTCACCTCGGTGACACATTTTGGAATGGTACCTAAAGTTTAAAGCAGAAATAGGTGCACTTTTGACATTTTTATTTTTGACCAATTCGATATGTCCGGGGCTTAGGTAAGTTATCATATGTCACAGAACCGTTAAAGCTCCTGTTCAAAAATGATGCTCAGAAGCCAACTTCTGTCACCTCAGTGATACATTTTGGAATGGTACCTAAAGTTTAAAGCAGAAATATGGGCACTTTTGAAATTTTCATTTTTGACCAATTCGATAGGTCCGGGGCTTGGGTAAGTTATCATATGTCACAAAACCGTTAAAGCTCCTGTTCAAAAATTATGCTCCGAAATCAACTTCTGTCACCTCAGTGATACATTTTGGAATAGTACCTAAAGTTTAAAGCAGAAATTGGTGAACTTTTAAAATTTTCATTTTTGACCAGTTCGATAGGTACGGGGTTTAGGTAAGTTATCAAATGTCACAAAATCGATAAAACTCCTGTTCAAAAATGATGCTCCAAAATAAACTTCTGTCACCTCAGTGCTACATATTGCAATGGTACCTAAAGTTTAAAGCAGAAATAGGGGCACTTTTGAAATTTTCATTTTTGACCAATTCGATAGGTCCGGGGCTTAGGTAAGTTATCATATTTCACAAAACCGTTAAAGCTCCTGTTCAAAAATTATGCTCCGAAATCATCTTCTGTCACCTCAGTGATACATTTTGGAATGGTACCTAAAGTTTAAAGCAGAAATAGGGGTACTTTTATAATTTTCATTTTTGACCAATTCGATAGGTCCGGGGCTTGGGTAAGTTATCATATGTCACAAAACCGTTAAAGCTCCTGTTCAAAAATTATGCTCCGAAATCAACTTCTGTCACCTCAGTGATACATTTTGGAATAGTACCTAAAGTTTAAAGCAGAAATTGGTGAACTTTTAAAATTTTCATTTTTGACCAGTTCGATAGGTACGGGGTTTAGGTAAGTTATCAAATGTCACAAAATCGATAAAACTCCTGTTCAAAAATGATGCTCCAAAATAAACTTCTGTCACCTCAGTGCTACATATTGCAATGGTACCTAAAGTTTAAAGCAGAAATAGGGGCACTTTTGAAATTTTCATTTTTGACCAATTCGATAGGTCCGGGGCTTAGGTAAGTTATCATATTTCACAAAACCGTTAAAGCTCCTGTTCAAAAATTATGCTCCGAAATCATCTTCTGTCACCTCAGTGATACATTTTGGAATGGTACCTAAAGTTTAAAGCAGAAATAGGGGCACTTTTGAAATTTTCATTTTTGACCAATTCGATAGGTCCGGGGCTTAGGTAAGTTATCATATGTCACAAAACCGTTAAAGCTCCTGTTCAAAAATTATGCTCCGAAATCAACTTCTGTCACCTCAGTGCTACATATTGCAATGGTACCTAAAGTTTAAAGCAGAAATTGGGGCACTTTTAAAATTTTCATTTTTGACCAATTCGATAGGTCCGGGTCTTAGGTAAGTTATCATATGTCACAAAACCGTTAAAGCTCCTGTTCAAAAATTATGCTCTGAAATCAACTTCTGTCACCTCGGTGACACATTTTGGAATGGTACCTAAAGTTTAAAGCAGAAATAGGTGCACTTTTGAAATTTTTATTTTTGACCAATTCGATAGGTCCGGGGCTTAGGTAAGTTATCATATGTCACAGAACCGTTAAAGCTCCTGTTCAAAAATGATGCTCAGAAGCCAACTTCTGTCACCTCAGTGATACATTTTGGAATGGTACCTAAAGTTTAAAGCAGAAATAGGGGCACTTTTGAAATTTTCATTTTTGACCAATTCGATAGGTCCGGGGCTTGGGTAAGTTATCATATGTCACAAAACCGTTAAAGCTCCTGTTCAAAAATTATGCTCCGAAATCAACTTCTGTCACCTCAGTGATACATTTTGGAATAGTACCTAAAGTTTAAAGCAGAAATTGGTAACCTTTTAAAATTTTCATTTTTGACCAGTTCGATAGGTACGGGGTTTAGGTAAGTTATCAAATGTCACAAAATCGATAAAACTCCTGTTCAAAAATGATGCTCCAAAATAAACTTCTGTCACCTCAGTGCTACATATTGCAATGGTACCTAAAGTTTAAAGCAGAAATAGGGGCACTTTTGAAATTTTCATTTTTGACCAATTCGATAGGTCCGGGGCTTAGGTAAGTTATCATATTTCACAAAACCGTTAAAGCTCCTGTTCAAAAATTATGCTCCGAAATCATCTTCTGTCACCTCAGTGATACATTTTGGAATGGTACCTAAAGTTTAAAGCAGAAATAGGGGCACTTTTGAAATTTTCATTTTTGACCAATTCGATAGGTCCGGGGCTTAGGTAAGTTATCATATGTCACAAAACTGTTAAAGCTCCTGTTCAAAAATTATGCTCCGATATCAACTTCTGTCACCTCAGTGCTACATATTGCAATGGTACCTAAAGTTTAAAGCAGAAATTGGGGCACTTTTAAAATTTTCATTTTTGACCAATTCGATAGGTCCGGGGCTTAGGTAAGTTATCATATGTCAAAGAACCGTTAAAGCTCCTGTTCAAAAATGATGCTCAGAAGCCAACTTCTGTCACCTCAGTGATACATTTTGGAATGGTACCTAAAGTTTAAAGCAGAAATAGGGGCACGTTTGAAATTTTCATTTTTGACCAGTTCGATAGGTCCGGGGCTTAGGTAAGTTATCATATGTCACAAAACCGTTAAAGCTCCTGTTCAAAAATTATGCTCCGAAATCAACTTCTGTCACCTCAGTGCTACATATTGCAATGGTACCTAAAGTTTAAAGCAGAAATTGGGGCACTTTTAAAATTTTCATTTTTGACCAATTCGATAGGTCCGGGGCTTAGGTAAGTTATCATATGTCAAAGAACCGTTTAAGCTCCTGTTCAAAAATTATGCTCCGAAATCAACTTCTGTCACCTCAGTGATACATTTTGGAATAGTACCTAAAGTTTAAAGCAGAAATTGGTGAACTTTTAAAATTTTCATTTTTGACCAGTTCGATAGGTACGGGGTTTAGGTAAGTTATCAAATGTCACAAAATCGATAAAACTCCTGTTCAAAAATGATGCTCCAAAATAAACTTCTGTCACCTCAGTGCTACATATTGCAATGGTACCTAAAGTTTAAAGAAGAAATAGGGGCACTTTTGAAATTTTCATTTTTGACCAATTCGATAGGTCCGGGGCTTAGGTAAGTTATCATATTTCACAAAACCGTTAAAGCTCCTGTTCAAAAATTATGCTCCGAAATCATCTTCTGTCACCTCAGTGATACATTTTGGAATGGTACCTAAAGTTTAAAGCAGAAATAGGGGCACTTTTGAAATTTTCATTTTTGACCAATTCGATAGGTCCGGGGCTTAGGTAAGTTATCATATGTCACAAAACCGTTAAAGCTCCTGTTCAAAAATTATGCTCCGAAATCAACTTCTGTCACCTCAGTGCTACATATTGCAATGGTACCTAAAGTTTAAAGCAGAAATTGGGGCACTTTTAAAATTTTCATTTTTGACCAATTCGATAGGTCCGGGGCTTAGGTAAGTTATCATATGTCACAAAACCGTTAAAGCTCCTGTTCAAAAATTATGCTCTGAAATCAACTTCTGTCACCTCGGTGACACATTTTGGAATGGTACCTAAAGTTTAAAGCAGAAATAGGTGCACTTTTGAAATTTTTATTTTTGACCAATTCGATAGGTCCGGGGCTTAGGTAAGTTATCATATGTCACAGAACCGTTAAAGCTCCTGTTCAAAAATGATGCTCAGAAGCCAACTTCTGTCACCTCAGTGATACATTTTGGAATGGTACCTAAAGTTTAAAGCAGAAATAGGGGCACTTTTGAAATTTTCATTTTTGACCAATTCGATAGGTCCGGGGCTTGGGTAAGTTATCATATGTCACAAAACCGTTAAAGCTCCTGTTCAAAAATTATGCTCCGAAATCAACTTCTGTCACCTCAGTGATACATTTTGGAATAGTACCTAAAGTTTAAAGCAGAAATTGGTGAACTTTTAAAATTTTCATTTTTGACCAGTTCGATAGGTACGGGGTTTAGGTAAGTTATCAAATGTCACAAAATCGATAAAACTCCTGTTCAAAAATGATGCTCCAAAATAAACTTCTGTCACCTCAGTGCTACATATTGCAATGGTACCTAAAGTTTAAAGCAGAAATAGGGGCACTTTTGAAATTTTCATTTTTGACCAATTCGATAGGTCCGGGGCTTAGGTAAGTTATCATATTTCACAAAACCGTTAAAGCTCCTGTTCAAAAATTATGCTCCGAAATCATCTTCTGTCACCTCAGTGATACATTTTGGAATGGTACCTAAAGTTTAAAGCAGAAATAGGGGCACTTTTGAAATTTTCATTTTTGACCAATTCGATAGGTCCGGGGCTTAGGTAAGTTATCATATGTCACAAAACCGTTAAAGCTCCTGTTCAAAAATTATGCTCCGATATCAACTTCTGTCACCTCAGTGCTACATATTGCAATGGTACCTAAAGTTTAAAGCAGAAATTGGGGCACTTTTAAAATTTTCATTTTTGACCAATTCGATAGGTCCGGGGCTTAGGTAAGTTATCATATGTCAAAGAACCGTTAAAGCTCCTGTTCAAAAATGATGCTCAGAAGCCAACTTCTGTCACCTCAGTGATACATTTTGGAATGGTACCTAAAGTTTAAAGCAGAAATAGGGGCACGTTTGAAATTTTCATTTTTGACCAGTTCGATAGGTCCGGGGCTTAGGTAAGTTATCATATGTCACAAAACCGTTAAAGCTCCTGTTCAAAAATTATGCTCCGAAATCAACTTCTGTCACCTCAGTGATACATTTTGGAATAGTACCTAAAGTTTAAAGCAGAAATTGGTGAACTTTTAAAATTTTCATTTTTGACCAGTTCGATAAGTCCGGGGCTTAGGTAAGTTATCAAATGTCACAAAATCGATAAAACTCCTCTTCAAAAATGATGCTCCAAAATCAACTTCTGTCACCTCAGTGATACATTTTGGAATAGTACCTAAAGTTTAAAGCAGAAATTGGGGCACTTTTGAAATTTTCATTTTTGACCAATTCGATAGGTCCGGGGCTTAGGTAAGTTATCATATGTCACAAAATCGATAAAACTCCTGTTAAAAAATGATGCTCCAAAATCAACTTCTGTCACCTCAGTGATACATTTTGGAATAGTACCTAAAGTTTAAAGCAGAAATTGGTGAACTTTTAAAATTTTCATTTTTGACCAGTTCGATAGGTCCGGGGCTTAGGTAAGTTATCAAATGTCACAAAATCGATAAAACTCCTCTTCAAAAATGATGCTCCAAAATCAACTTCTGTCACCTCAGTGATACATTTTGGAATAGTACCTAAAGTTTAAAGCAGAAATTGGGGCACTTTTAAAATTTTCATTTTTGACCAATTCGATAGGTCCGGGGCTTTGGTAACTTATCATATGTCACAATACCGTTAAAGCACCTGTTGAAAAATAATGCTCCAAAATCAACTTCTGTCACCTCAGTGATACATTTTGGAATAGTACCTAAAGTTTAAAGCAGAAATTGGGGAACTTTTACATTTTTCATTTTTGACCAGTTCGATAGGTTCGGGGTTTAGGTAAGTTATCAAATGTCACAAAATCAATAAAACTCCTGTTTAAAAATGATGCTCCAAAATCAACTTCTGTCACCTCAGTGATACATTTTGGAATAGTACCTAAAGTTTAAAGCAGAAATTGGGGCACTTTTGAAATTTTCATTTTTGACCAATTCGATAGGTCCGGGGCTTAGGTAAGTTATCATATGTCACAATACCGTTAAAGCACCTGTTGAAAAATAATGCTCCAAAATCAACTTCTGTCACCTCAGTGATACATTTTGGAATAGTACCTAAAGTTTAAAGCAGAAATTGGGGAACTTTTACATTTTTCATTTTTGACCAATTCGATAGGTCCGGGGCTTAGGTAAGCTATCATATTTCACAAAACCGTTAAAGCTCCTGTTCAAAAATTATGCTCCGAAATCAACTACTGTCACCTCAGTGATACATTTTGGAATGTTACCTAAAGTTTAAAGCAGAAATAGGGGCACTTTTGAAATTTTCATTTTTGACCAATTCGATAGGTCCGGGGCTTAGGTAAGTTATCATATTTCACAAAACCGTTAAAGCTCCTGTTCAAAAATTATGCTCCGAAATCATCTTCTGTCACCTCAGTGATACATTTTGGAATGGTACCTAAAGTTTAAAGCAGAAATAGGGGCACTTTTGAAATTTTCATTTTTGACCAATTCGATAGGTCCGGGGCTTAGGTAAGTTATCATATGTCACAAAACCGTTAAAGCTCCTGTTCAAAAATTATGCTCCGATATCAACTTCTGTCACCTCAGTGCTACATATTGCAATGGTACCTAAAGTTTAAAGCAGAAATTGGGGCACTTTTAAAATTTTCATTTTTGACCAATTCGATAGGTCCGGGGCTTAGGTAAGTTATCATATGTCAAAGAACCGTTAAAGCTCCTGTTCAAAAATGATGCTCAGAAGCCAACTTCTGTCACCTCAGTGATACATTTTGGAATGGTACCTAAAGTTTAAAGCAGAAATAGGGGCACTTTTGAAATTTTCATTTTTGACCAATTCGATAGGTCCGGGGCTTAGGTAAGTTATCATATGTCACAAAACCGTTAAAGCTCCTGTTCAAAAATTATGCTCCGAAATCAACTTCTGTCACCTCAGTGATACATTTTGGAATAGTACCTAAAGTTTAAAGCAGAAATTGGTGAACTTTTAAAATTTTCATTTTTGACCAGTTCGATAGGTCCGGGGCTTAGGTAAGTTATCAAATGTCACAAAATCGATAAAACTCCTCTTCAAAAATGATGCTCCAAAATCAACTTCTGTCACCTCAGTGATACATTTTGGAATAGTACCTAAAGTTTAAAGCAGAAATTGGGGCACTTTTGAAATTTTCATTTTTGACCAATTCGATAGGTCCGGGGCTTAGGTAAGTTATCATATGTCACAAAATCGATAAAACTCCTGTTAAAAAATGATGCTCCAAAATCAACTTCTGTCACCTCAGTGATACATTTTGGAATAGTACCTACAGTTTAAAGCAGAAATTGGGGCACTTTTAAAATTTTCATTTTTGACCAATTCGATAGGTCCGGGGCTTTGGTAACTTATCATATGTCACAATACCGTTAAAGCACCTGTTGAAAAATAATGCTCCAAAATCAACTTCTGTCACCTCAGTGATACATTTTGGAATAGTACCTAAAGTTTAAAGCAGAAATTGGGGAACTTTTACATTTTTCATTTTTGACCAGTTCGATAGGTTCGGGGTTTAGGTAAGTTATCAAATGTCACAAAATCGATAAAACTCCTGTTTAAAAATGATGCTCCAAAATCAACTTCTGTCACCTCAGTGATACATTTTGGAATAGTACCTAAAGTTTAAAGCAGAAATTGGGGCACTTTTGAAATTTTCATTTTTGACCAATTCGATAGGTCCGGGGCTTAGGTAAGTTATCATATGTCACAATACCGTTAAAGCACCTGTTGAAAAATAATGCTCCAAAATCAACTTCTGTCACCTCAGTGATACATTTTGGAATAGTACCTAAAGTTTAAAGCAGAAATTGGGGAACTTTTACATTTTTCATTTTTGACCAATTCGATAGGTCCGGGGCTTAGGTAAGCTATCATATTTCACAAAACCGTTAAAGCTCCTGTTCAAAAATTATGCTCCGAAATCAACTTCTGTCACCTCAGTGCTACATATTGCAATGGTACCTAAAGTTTAAAGCAGAAATTGGGGCACTTTTAAAATTTTCATTTTTGACCAATTCGATAGGTCCGGGGCTTAGGTAAGTTATCATATGTCACAAAACCGTTAAAGCTCCTGTTCAAAAATTATGCTCCGAAATCAACTTCTGTCACCTCGGTGATACATTTTGGAATGGTACCTAAAGTTTAAAGCAGAAATTGGTGAACTTTTAAAATTTTCATTTTTGACCAGTTCGATAGGTACGGGGTTTAGGTAAGTTATCAAATGTCACAAAATCGATAAAACTCCTGTTCAAAAATGATGCTCCAAAATAAACTTCTGTCACCTCAGTGCTACATATTGCAATGGTACCTAAAGTTTAAAGCAGAAATAGGGGCACTTTTGAAATTTTCATTTTTGACCAATTCGATAGGTCCGGGGCTTAGGTAAGTTATCATATTTCACAAAACCGTTAAAGCTCCTGTTCAAAAATTATGCTCCGAAATCATCTTCTGTCACCTCAGTGATACATTTTGGAATGGTACCTAAAGTTTAAAGCAGAAATAGGGGCACTTTTGAAATTTTCATTTTTGACCAATTCGATAGGTCCGGGGCTTAGGTAAGTTATCATATGTCACAAAACCGTTAAAGCTCCTGTTCAAAAATTATGCTCCGAAATCAACTTCTGTCACCTCAGTGCTACATATTGCAATGGTACCTAAAGTTTAAAGCAGAAATTGGGGCACTTTTAAAATTTTCATTTTTGACCAATTCGATAGGTCCGGGGCTTAGGTAAGTTATCATATGTCACAAAACCGTTAAAGCTCCTGTTCAAAAATTATGCTCTGAAATCAACTTCTGTCACCTCGGTGACACATTTTGGAATGGTACCTAAAGTTTAAAGCAGAAATAGGTGCACTTTTGAAATTTTTATTTTTGACCAATTCGATAGGTCCGGGGCTTAGGTAAGTTATCATATGTCACAGAACCGTTAAAGCTCCTGTTCAAAAATGATGCTCAGAAGCCAACTTCTGTCACCTCAGTGATACATTTTGGAATGGTACCTAAAGTTTAAAGCAGAAATATGGGCACTTTTGAAATTTTCATTTTTGACCAATTCGATAGGTCCGGGGCTTGGGTAAGTTATCATATGTCACAAAACCGTTAAAGCTCCTGTTCAAAAATGATGCTCCGAAATCAACTTCTGTCACCTCAGTGATACATTTTGGAATAGTACCTAAAGTTTAAAGTAGAAATTGGTGAACTTTTAAAATTTTCATTTTTGACCAGTTCGATAGGTACGGGGTTTAGGTAAGTTATCAAATGTCACAAAATCGATAAAACTCCTGTTCAAAAATGATGCTCCAAAATAAACTTCTGTCACCTCAGTGCTACATATTGCAATGGTACCTAAAGTTTAAAGCAGAAATAGGGGCACTTTTGAAATTTTCATTTTTGACCAATTCGATAGGTCCGGGGCTTAGGTAAGTTATCATATGTCACAAAACCGTTAAAGCTCCTGTTCAAAAATTATGCTCCGATATCAACTTCTGTCACCTCAGTGCTACATATTGCAATGGTACCTAAAGTTTAAAGCAGAAATTGGGGCACTTTTAAAATTTTCATTTTTGACCAATTCGATAGGTCCGGGGCTTAGGTAAGTTATCATATGTCAAAGAACCGTTAAAGCTCCTGTTCAAAAATGATGCTCAGAAGCCAACTTCTGTCCCCTCAGTGATACATTTTGGAATGGTACCTAAAGTTTAAAGCAGAAATAGGGGCACTTTTGAAATTTTCATTTTTGACCAGTTCGATAGGTCCGGGGCTTAGGTAAGTTATCATATGTCACAAAACCGTTAAAGCTCCTGTTCAAAAATTATGCTCCGAAATCAACTTCTGTCACCTCAGTGATACATTTTGGAATAGTACCTAAAGTTTAAAGCAGAAATTGGTGAACTTTTAAAATTTTCATTTTTGACCAGTTCGATAGGTCCGGGGCTTAGGTAAGTTATCAAATGTCACAAAATCGATAAAACTCCTCTTCAAAAATGATGCTCCAAAATCAACTTCTGTCACCTCAGTGATACATTTTGGAATAGTACCTAAAGTTTAAAGCAGAAATTGGGGCACTTTTAAAATTTTCATTTTTGACCAATTCGATAGGTCCGGGGCTTTGGTAACTTATCATATGTCACAATACCGTTAAAGCACCTGTTGAAAAATAATGCTCCAAAATCAACTTCTGTCACCTCAGTGATACATTTTGGAATAGTACCTAAAGTTTAAAGCAGAAATTGGGGAACTTTTACATTTTTCATTTTTGACCAGTTCGATAGGTTCGGGGTTTAGGTAAGTTATCAAATGTCACAAAATCGATAAAACTCCTGTTTAAAAATGATGCTCCAAAATCAACTTCTGTCACCTCAGTGATACATTTTGGAATAGTACCTAAAGTTTAAAGCAGAAATTGGGGCACTTTTGAAATTTTAATTTTTGACCAATTCGATAGGTCCGGGGCTTAGGTAAGTTATCATATGTCACAATACCGTTAAAGCACCTGTTGAAAAATAATGCTCCAAAATCAACTTCTGTCACCTCAGTGATACATTTTGGAATAGTACCTAAAGTTTAAAGCAGAAATTGGGGAACTTTTACATTTTTCATTTTTGACCAATTCGATAGGTCCGGGGCTTAGGTAAGCTATCATATTTCACAAAACCGTTAAAGCTCCTGTTCAAAAATTATGCTCCGAAATCAACTTCTGTCACCTCAGTGCTACATATTGCAATGGTACCTAAAGTTTAAAGCAGAAATTGGGGCACTTTTAAAATTTTCATTTTTGACCAATTCGATAGGTCCGGGGCTTAGGTAAGTTATCATATGTCACAAAACCGTTAAAGCTCCTGTTCAAAAATTATGCTCTGAAATCAACTTCTGTCACCTCGGTGATACATTTTGGAATGGTACCTAAAGTTTAAAGCAGAAATAGGGGCACTTTTGAAATTTTCATTTTTGACCAATTCGATAGGTCCGGGGCTTAGGTAAGTTATCATATGTCACAGAACCGTTAAAGCTCTGTTCAAAAATTATGCTCAGAAGCCAACTTCTGTCACCTCAGTGATACATTTTGGAATGGTACCTAAAGTTTAAAGCAGAAATAGGGGCACTTCTGAAATTTTCATTTTTGACCAGTTCGATAGGTCCGGGGCTTAGGTAAGTTATCATATGTCACAAAACCGTTAAAGCTCCTGTTCAAAAATGATGCTCCGAAATCAACTTCTGTCACCTCAGTGATACATTTTGTAATAGTACCTAAAGTTTAAAGCAGAAATTGGTGAACTTTTAAAATTTTCATTTTTGACCAGTTCGATAGGTCCGGGGCTTAGGTAAGTTATCAAATGTCACAAAATCGATAAAACTCCTGTTCAAAAATGATGCTCCAAAATCAACTTCTGTCACCTCAGTGATACATTTTGGAATAGTACCTAAAGTTTAAAGCAGAAATTGGGGCACTTTTGAAATTTTCATTTTTGACCAATTCGATAGGTCCGGGGCTTAGGTAAGTTATCATATGTCACAATACCGTTAAAGCACCTGTTAAAAAATAATGCTCCAAAATCAACTTCTGTCACCTCAGTGATACATTTTGGAATAGTACCTAAAGTTTAAAGCAGAAATTGGGGAACTTTTACATTTTTCATTTTTGACCAATTCGATAGGTCTGGGGCTTAGGTAAGTTATCATATGTCACAAAACCGTTAAAGCTCCTGTTCAAAAATTATGCTCCGAAATCAACTTCTGTCACCTCAGTGATACATTTTGGAATAGTACCTAAAGTTTAAAGCAGAAATTGGTGAACTTTTAAAATTTTCATTTTTGACCAGTTCGATAGGTACGGGGTTTAGGTAAGTTATCAAATGTCACAAAATCGATAAAACTCCTGTTCAAAAATGATGCTCCAAAATAAACTTCTGTCACCTCAGTGCTACATATTGCAATGGTACCTAAAGTTTAAAGCAGAAATAGGGGCACTTTTGAAATTTTCATTTTTGACCAATTCGATAGGTCCGGGGCTTAGGTAAGTTATCATATGTCACAGAACCGTTAAAGCTCCTGTTCAAAAATTATGCTCAGAAGCAAACTTCTGTCACCTCAGTGATACATTTTGGAATGGTACCTAAAGTTTAAAGCAGAAATAGGGGCACTTTTGAAATTTTCATTTTTGACCAGTTCGATAGGTCCGGGGCTTAGGTAAGTTATCATATGTCACAAAACCGTTAAAGCTCCTGTTCAAAAATTATGCTCCGAAATCAACTTCTGTCACCTCAGTGATACATTTTGGAATAGTACCTAAAGTTTAAAGCAGAAATTGGTGAACTTTTAAAATTTTCATTTTTGACCAGTTCGATAGGTCCGGGGCTTAGGTAAGTTATCAAATGTCACAAAATCGATAAAGCTCTTGTTCAAAAATTATGCTCCGAAATCAACTTCTGTCACCTCAGTGATACATTTTGGAATAGTACCTAAAGTTTAAAGCAGAAATTGGTGAACTTTTAAAATTTTCATTTTTGAACAGTTCGATAGGTACGGGGCTTAGGTAAGTTATCAAATGTCACAAAATCGATAAAACTCCTGTTCAAAAATGATGCTCCAAAATAAACTTCTGTCACCTCAGTGATACATTTTGGAATAGTACCTAAAGTTTAAAGCAGAAATAGGGGAACTTTTGAAATTTTCATTTTTGACCAATTCGATAGGTCCGGGGCTTAGGTAAGTTATCATATTTCACAAAACCGTTAAAGCTCCTGTTCAAAAATTATGCTCCAAAATCATCTTCTGTCACCTCAGTGATACATTTTGGAATGGTACCTAAAGTTTAAAGCAGAAATAGGGGCACTTTTGAAATTTTCATTTTTGACCAATTCGATAGGTCCGGGGATTAGGTAAGTTATCATATGTCACAAAACCGTTAAAGCTCCTGTTCAAAAATTATGCTCCGAAATCAACTTCTGTCACCTCAGTGATACATTTTGGAATAGTACCTAAAGTTTAAAGCAGAAATAGGGGCACTTTTGAAATTTTCATTTTTGAAGAGTTCGATAGGTACGGGGCTTAGGTAAGTTATCAAATGTCACAAAATCGATAAAACTCCTGTTCAAAAATGATGCTCCAAAATAAACTTCTGTCACCTCAGTGATACATTTTGGAATAGTACCTAAAGTTTAAAGCAGAAATAGGGGAACTTTTGAAATTTTCATTTTTGACCAATTCGATAGGTCCGGGGCTTAGGTAAGTTATCATATTTCACAAAACCGTTAAAGCTCCTGTTCAAAAATTATGCTCCGAAATCATCTTCTGTCACCTCAGTGATACATTTTGGAATGGTACCTAAAGTTTAAAGCAGAAATAGGGGCACTTTTGAAATTTTCATTTTTGACCAATTCGATAGGTCCGGGGCTTAGGTAAGTTATCATATGTCACAAAACCGTTAAAGCTCATGTTCAAAAATTATGCTCCGATATCAAGTTCTGTCACCTCAGTGCTACATATTGCAATGGTACCTAAAGTTTAAAGCAGAAATTGGGGCACTTTTAAAATTTTTATTTTTGACCAATTCGATAGGTCCGGGGCTTAGGTAAGTTATCATATGTCACAAAACCGTTAAAGCTCCTGTTCAAAAATTATGCTCCGAAATCAACTTCTGTCACCTCAGTGATACATTTTGGAATAGTACCTAAAGTTTAAAGCAGAAATAGGGGCACTTTTGAAATTTTCATTTTTGACCAATTCGATAGGTCCGGGGCTTAGGTAAGTTATCATATGTCACAAAACCGTTAAAGCTCATGTTCAAAAATTATGCTCCGAAATCAACTTCTGTCACCTCAGTGCTACATATTGCAATGGTACCTAAAGTTTAAAGCAGAAATAGGGGCACTTTTGAAAATTTCATTTTTGACCAATTCGATAGGTCCGGGGCTTAGGTAAGTTATCATATTTCACAAAACCGTTAAAGCTCCTGTTCAAAAATTATGCTCCGAAATCAACTTCTGTCACCTCAGTGCTACATTTTGGAATAGTACCTAAAGTTTAAAGCAGAAATTGGTGAACTTTTAAAATTTTCATTTTTGACCAGTTCGATAGGTCCGGGGCTTAGGTAAGTTATCAAATGTCACAAAATCGATAAAACTCCTCTTCAAAAATGATGCTCCAAAATCAACTTCTGTCACCTCAGTGATACATTTTGGAATAGTACCTAAAGTTTAAAGCAGAAATTGGGGCACTTTTAAAATTTTCATTTTTGACCAATTCGATAGGTCCGGGGCTTTGGTAACTTATCATATGTCACAATACCGTTAAAGCACCTGTTGAAAAATAATGCTCCAAAATCAACTTCTGTCACCTCAGTGATACATTTTGGAATAGTACCTAAAGTTTAAAGCAGAAATTGGGGAACTTTTACATTTTTCATTTTTGACCAGTTCGATAGGTTCGGGGTTTAGGTAAGTTATCAAATGTCACAAAATCGATAAAACTCCTGTTTAAAAATGATGCTCCAAAATCAACTTCTGTCACCTCAGTGCTACATATTGCAATGGTACCTAAAGTTTAAAGCAGAAATAGGGGCACTTTTGAAATTTTCATTTTTGACCAATTCGATAGGTCCGGGGCTTAGGTAAGTTATCATATTTCACAAAACCGTTAAAGCTCCTGTTCAAAAATTATGCTCCGAAATCATCTTCTGTCACCTCAGTGATACATTTTGGAATGGTACCTAAAGTTTAAAGCAGAAATAGGGGCACTTTTGAAATTTTCATTTTTGACCAATTCGATAGGTCCGGGGCTTAGGTAAGTTATCATATGTCACAAAACCGTTAAAGCTCCTGTTCAAAAATTATGCTCCGAAATCAACTTCTGTCACCTCAGTGCTACATATTGCAATGGTACCTAAAGTTTAAAGCAGAAATTGGGGCACTTTTAAAATTTTCATTTTTGACCAATTCGATAGGTCCGGGGCTTAGGTAAGTTATCATATGTCACAAAACCGTTAAAGCTCCTGTTCAAAAATTATGCTCTGAAATCAACTTCTGTCACCTCGGTGACACATTTTGGAATGGTACCTAAAGTTTAAAGCAGAAATAGGTGCACTTTTGACATTTTTATTTTTGACCAATTCGATATGTCCGGGGCTTAGGTAAGTTATCATATGTCACAGAACCGTTAAAGCTCCTGTTCAAAAATGATGCTCAGAAGCCAACTTCTGTCACCTCAGTGATACATTTTGGAATGGTACCTAAAGTTTAAAGCAGAAATATGGGCACTTTTGAAATTTTCATTTTTGACCAATTCGATAGGTCCGGGGCTTGGGTAAGTTATCATATGTCACAAAACCGTTAAAGCTCCTGTTCAAAAATTATGCTCCGAAATCAACTTCTGTCACCTCAGTGATACATTTTGGAATAGTACCTAAAGTTTAAAGCAGAAATTGGTGAACTTTTAAAATTTTCATTTTTGACCAGTTCGATAGGTACGGGGTTTAGGTAAGTTATCAAATGTCACAAAATCGATAAAACTCCTGTTCAAAAATGATGCTCCAAAATAAACTTCTGTCACCTCAGTGCTACATATTGCAATGGTACCTAAAGTTTAAAGCAGAAATAGGGGCACTTTTGAAATTTTCATTTTTGACCAATTCGATAGGTCCGGGGCTTAGGTAAGTTATCATATTTCACAAAACCGTTAAAGCTCCTGTTCAAAAATTATGCTCCGAAATCATCTTCTGTCACCTCAGTGATACATTTTGGAATGGTACCTAAAGTTTAAAGCAGAAATAGGGGTACTTTTATAATTTTCATTTTTGACCAATTCGATAGGTCCGGGGCTTGGGTAAGTTATCATATGTCACAAAACCGTTAAAGCTCCTGTTCAAAAATTATGCTCCGAAATCAACTTCTGTCACCTCAGTGATACATTTTGGAATAGTACCTAAAGTTTAAAGCAGAAATTGGTGAACTTTTAAAATTTTCATTTTTGACCAGTTCGATAGGTACGGGGTTTAGGTAAGTTATCAAATGTCACAAAATCGATAAAACTCCTGTTCAAAAATGATGCTCCAAAATAAACTTCTGTCACCTCAGTGCTACATATTGCAATGGTACCTAAAGTTTAAAGCAGAAATAGGGGCACTTTTGAAATTTTCATTTTTGACCAATTCGATAGGTCCGGGGCTTAGGTAAGTTATCATATTTCACAAAACCGTTAAAGCTCCTGTTCAAAAATTATGCTCCGAAATCATCTTCTGTCACCTCAGTGATACATTTTGGAATGGTACCTAAAGTTTAAAGCAGAAATAGGGGCACTTTTGAAATTTTCATTTTTGACCAATTCGATAGGTCCGGGGCTTAGGTAAGTTATCATATGTCACAAAACCGTTAAAGCTCCTGTTCAAAAATTATGCTCCGAAATCAACTTCTGTCACCTCAGTGCTACATATTGCAATGGTACCTAAAGTTTAAAGCAGAAATTGGGGCACTTTTAAAATTTTCATTTTTGACCAATTCGATAGGTCCGGGTCTTAGGTAAGTTATCATATGTCACAAAACCGTTAAAGCTCCTGTTCAAAAATTATGCTCTGAAATCAACTTCTGTCACCTCGGTGACACATTTTGGAATGGTACCTAAAGTTTAAAGCAGAAATAGGTGCACTTTTGAAATTTTTATTTTTGACCAATTCGATAGGTCCGGGGCTTAGGTAAGTTATCATATGTCACAGAACCGTTAAAGCTCCTGTTCAAAAATGATGCTCAGAAGCCAACTTCTGTCACCTCAGTGATACATTTTGGAATGGTACCTAAAGTTTAAAGCAGAAATAGGGGCACTTTTGAAATTTTCATTTTTGACCAATTCGATAGGTCCGGGGCTTGGGTAAGTTATCATATGTCACAAAACCGTTAAAGCTCCTGTTCAAAAATTATGCTCCGAAATCAACTTCTGTCACCTCAGTGATACATTTTGGAATAGTACCTAAAGTTTAAAGCAGAAATTGGTAACCTTTTAAAATTTTCATTTTTGACCAGTTCGATAGGTACGGGGTTTAGGTAAGTTATCAAATGTCACAAAATCGATAAAACTCCTGTTCAAAAATGATGCTCCAAAATAAACTTCTGTCACCTCAGTGCTACATATTGCAATGGTACCTAAAGTTTAAAGCAGAAATAGGGGCACTTTTGAAATTTTCATTTTTGACCAATTCGATAGGTCCGGGGCTTAGGTAAGTTATCATATTTCACAAAACCGTTAAAGCTCCTGTTCAAAAATTATGCTCCGAAATCATCTTCTGTCACCTCAGTGATACATTTTGGAATGGTACCTAAAGTTTAAAGCAGAAATAGGGGCACTTTTGAAATTTTCATTTTTGACCAATTCGATAGGTCCGGGGCTTAGGTAAGTTATCATATGTCACAAAACTGTTAAAGCTCCTGTTCAAAAATTATGCTCCGATATCAACTTCTGTCACCTCAGTGCTACATATTGCAATGGTACCTAAAGTTTAAAGCAGAAATTGGGGCACTTTTAAAATTTTCATTTTTGACCAATTCGATAGGTCCGGGGCTTAGGTAAGTTATCATATGTCAAAGAACCGTTAAAGCTCCTGTTCAAAAATGATGCTCAGAAGCCAACTTCTGTCACCTCAGTGATACATTTTGGAATGGTACCTAAAGTTTAAAGCAGAAATAGGGGCACGTTTGAAATTTTCATTTTTGACCAGTTCGATAGGTCCGGGGCTTAGGTAAGTTATCATATGTCACAAAACCGTTAAAGCTCCTGTTCAAAAATTATGCTCCGAAATCAACTTCTGTCACCTCAGTGCTACATATTGCAATGGTACCTAAAGTTTAAAGCAGAAATTGGGGCACTTTTAAAATTTTCATTTTTGACCAATTCGATAGGTCCGGGGCTTAGGTAAGTTATCATATGTCAAAGAACCGTTTAAGCTCCTGTTCAAAAATTATGCTCCGAAATCAACTTCTGTCACCTCAGTGATACATTTTGGAATAGTACCTAAAGTTTAAAGCAGAAATTGGTGAACTTTTAAAATTTTCATTTTTGACCAGTTCGATAGGTACGGGGTTTAGGTAAGTTATCAAATGTCACAAAATCGATAAAACTCCTGTTCAAAAATGATGCTCCAAAATAAACTTCTGTCACCTCAGTGCTACATATTGCAATGGTACCTAAAGTTTAAAGAAGAAATAGGGGCACTTTTGAAATTTTCATTTTTGACCAATTCGATAGGTCCGGGGCTTAGGTAAGTTATCATATTTCACAAAACCGTTAAAGCTCCTGTTCAAAAATTATGCTCCGAAATCATCTTCTGTCACCTCAGTGATACATTTTGGAATGGTACCTAAAGTTTAAAGCAGAAATAGGGGCACTTTTGAAATTTTCATTTTTGACCAATTCGATAGGTCCGGGGCTTAGGTAAGTTATCATATGTCACAAAACCGTTAAAGCTCCTGTTCAAAAATTATGCTCCGAAATCAACTTCTGTCACCTCAGTGCTACATATTGCAATGGTACCTAAAGTTTAAAGCAGAAATTGGGGCACTTTTAAAATTTTCATTTTTGACCAATTCGATAGGTCCGGGGCTTAGGTAAGTTATCATATGTCACAAAACCGTTAAAGCTCCTGTTCAAAAATTATGCTCTGAAATCAACTTCTGTCACCTCGGTGACACATTTTGGAATGGTACCTAAAGTTTAAAGCAGAAATAGGTGCACTTTTGAAATTTTTATTTTTGACCAATTCGATAGGTCCGGGGCTTAGGTAAGTTATCATATGTCACAGAACCGTTAAAGCTCCTGTTCAAAAATGATGCTCAGAAGCCAACTTCTGTCACCTCAGTGATACATTTTGGAATGGTACCTAAAGTTTAAAGCAGAAATAGGGGCACTTTTGAAATTTTCATTTTTGACCAATTCGATAGGTCCGGGGCTTGGGTAAGTTATCATATGTCACAAAACCGTTAAAGCTCCTGTTCAAAAATTATGCTCCGAAATCAACTTCTGTCACCTCAGTGATACATTTTGGAATAGTACCTAAAGTTTAAAGCAGAAATTGGTGAACTTTTAAAATTTTCATTTTTGACCAGTTCGATAGGTACGGGGTTTAGGTAAGTTATCAAATGTCACAAAATCGATAAAACTCCTGTTCAAAAATGATGCTCCAAAATAAACTTCTGTCACCTCAGTGCTACATATTGCAATGGTACCTAAAGTTTAAAGCAGAAATAGGGGCACTTTTGAAATTTTCATTTTTGACCAATTCGATAGGTCCGGGGCTTAGGTAAGTTATCATATTTCACAAAACCGTTAAAGCTCCTGTTCAAAAATTATGCTCCGAAATCATCTTCTGTCACCTCAGTGATACATTTTGGAATGGTACCTAAAGTTTAAAGCAGAAATAGGGGCACTTTTGAAATTTTCATTTTTGACCAATTCGATAGGTCCGGGGCTTAGGTAAGTTATCATATGTCACAAAACCGTTAAAGCTCCTGTTCAAAAATTATGCTCCGATATCAACTTCTGTCACCTCAGTGCTACATATTGCAATGGTACCTAAAGTTTAAAGCAGAAATTGGGGCACTTTTAAAATTTTCATTTTTGACCAATTCGATAGGTCCGGGGCTTAGGTAAGTTATCATATGTCAAAGAACCGTTAAAGCTCCTGTTCAAAAATGATGCTCAGAAGCCAACTTCTGTCACCTCAGTGATACATTTTGGAATGGTACCTAAAGTTTAAAGCAGAAATAGGGGCACGTTTGAAATTTTCATTTTTGACCAGTTCGATAGGTCCGGGGCTTAGGTAAGTTATCATATGTCACAAAACCGTTAAAGCTCCTGTTCAAAAATTATGCTCCGAAATCAACTTCTGTCACCTCAGTGATACATTTTGGAATAGTACCTAAAGTTTAAAGCAGAAATTGGTGAACTTTTAAAATTTTCATTTTTGACCAGTTCGATAAGTCCGGGGCTTAGGTAAGTTATCAAATGTCACAAAATCGATAAAACTCCTCTTCAAAAATGATGCTCCAAAATCAACTTCTGTCACCTCAGTGATACATTTTGGAATAGTACCTAAAGTTTAAAGCAGAAATTGGGGCACTTTTGAAATTTTCATTTTTGACCAATTCGATAGGTCCGGGGCTTAGGTAAGTTATCATATGTCACAAAATCGATAAAACTCCTGTTAAAAAATGATGCTCCAAAATCAACTTCTGTCACCTCAGTGATACATTTTGGAATAGTACCTAAAGTTTAAAGCAGAAATTGGTGAACTTTTAAAATTTTCATTTTTGACCAGTTCGATAGGTCCGGGGCTTAGGTAAGTTATCAAATGTCACAAAATCGATAAAACTCCTCTTCAAAAATGATGCTCCAAAATCAACTTCTGTCACCTCAGTGATACATTTTGGAATAGTACCTAAAGTTTAAAGCAGAAATTGGGGCACTTTTAAAATTTTCATTTTTGACCAATTCGATAGGTCCGGGGCTTTGGTAACTTATCATATGTCACAATACCGTTAAAGCACCTGTTGAAAAATAATGCTCCAAAATCAACTTCTGTCACCTCAGTGATACATTTTGGAATAGTACCTAAAGTTTAAAGCAGAAATTGGGGAACTTTTACATTTTTCATTTTTGACCAGTTCGATAGGTTCGGGGTTTAGGTAAGTTATCAAATGTCACAAAATCAATAAAACTCCTGTTTAAAAATGATGCTCCAAAATCAACTTCTGTCACCTCAGTGATACATTTTGGAATAGTACCTAAAGTTTAAAGCAGAAATTGGGGCACTTTTGAAATTTTCATTTTTGACCAATTCGATAGGTCCGGGGCTTAGGTAAGTTATCATATGTCACAATACCGTTAAAGCACCTGTTGAAAAATAATGCTCCAAAATCAACTTCTGTCACCTCAGTGATACATTTTGGAATAGTACCTAAAGTTTAAAGCAGAAATTGGGGAACTTTTACATTTTTCATTTTTGACCAATTCGATAGGTCCGGGGCTTAGGTAAGCTATCATATTTCACAAAACCGTTAAAGCTCCTGTTCAAAAATTATGCTCCGAAATCAACTACTGTCACCTCAGTGATACATTTTGGAATGTTACCTAAAGTTTAAAGCAGAAATAGGGGCACTTTTGAAATTTTCATTTTTGACCAATTCGATAGGTCCGGGGCTTAGGTAAGTTATCATATTTCACAAAACCGTTAAAGCTCCTGTTCAAAAATTATGCTCCGAAATCATCTTCTGTCACCTCAGTGATACATTTTGGAATGGTACCTAAAGTTTAAAGCAGAAATAGGGGCACTTTTGAAATTTTCATTTTTGACCAATTCGATAGGTCCGGGGCTTAGGTAAGTTATCATATGTCACAAAACCGTTAAAGCTCCTGTTCAAAAATTATGCTCCGATATCAACTTCTGTCACCTCAGTGCTACATATTGCAATGGTACCTAAAGTTTAAAGCAGAAATTGGGGCACTTTTAAAATTTTCATTTTTGACCAATTCGATAGGTCCGGGGCTTAGGTAAGTTATCATATGTCAAAGAACCGTTAAAGCTCCTGTTCAAAAATGATGCTCAGAAGCCAACTTCTGTCACCTCAGTGATACATTTTGGAATGGTACCTAAAGTTTAAAGCAGAAATAGGGGCACTTTTGAAATTTTCATTTTTGACCAATTCGATAGGTCCGGGGCTTAGGTAAGTTATCATATGTCACAAAACCGTTAAAGCTCCTGTTCAAAAATTATGCTCCGAAATCAACTTCTGTCACCTCAGTGATACATTTTGGAATAGTACCTAAAGTTTAAAGCAGAAATTGGTGAACTTTTAAAATTTTCATTTTTGACCAGTTCGATAGGTCCGGGGCTTAGGTAAGTTATCAAATGTCACAAAATCGATAAAACTCCTCTTCAAAAATGATGCTCCAAAATCAACTTCTGTCACCTCAGTGATACATTTTGGAATAGTACCTAAAGTTTAAAGCAGAAATTGGGGCACTTTTGAAATTTTCATTTTTGACCAATTCGATAGGTCCGGGGCTTAGGTAAGTTATCATATGTCACAAAATCGATAAAACTCCTGTTAAAAAATGATGCTCCAAAATCAACTTCTGTCACCTCAGTGATACATTTTGGAATAGTACCTACAGTTTAAAGCAGAAATTGGGGCACTTTTAAAATTTTCATTTTTGACCAATTCGATAGGTCCGGGGCTTTGGTAACTTATCATATGTCACAATACTGTTAAAGCACCTGTTGAAAAATAATGCTCCAAAATCAACTTCTGTCACCTCAGTGATACATTTTGGAATAGTACCTAAAGTTTAAAGCAGAAATTGGGGAACTTTTACATTTTTCATTTTTGACCAGTTCGATAGGTTCGGGGTTTAGGTAAGTTATCAAATGTCACAAAATCGATAAAACTCCTGTTTAAAAATGATGCTCCAAAATCAACTTCTGTCACCTCAGTGATACATTTTGGAATAGTACCTAAAGTTTAAAGCAGAAATTGGGGCACTTTTGAAATTTTCATTTTTGACCAATTCGATAGGTCCGGGGCTTAGGTAAGTTATCATATGTCACAATACCGTTAAAGCACCTGTTGAAAAATAATGCTCCAAAATCAACTTCTGTCACCTCAGTGATACATTTTGGAATAGTACCTAAAGTTTAAAGCAGAAATTGGGGAACTTTTACATTTTTCATTTTTGACCAATTCGATAGGTCCGGGGCTTAGGTAAGCTATCATATTTCACAAAACCGTTAAAGCTCCTGTTCAAAAATTATGCTCCGAAATCAACTTCTGTCACCTCAGTGCTACATATTGCAATGGTACCTAAAGTTTAAAGCAGAAATTGGGGCACTTTTAAAATTTTCATTTTTGACCAATTCGATAGGTCCGGGGCTTAGGTAAGTTATCATATGTCACAAAACCGTTAAAGCTCCTGTTCAAAAATTATGCTCCGAAATCAACTTCTGTCACCTCGGTGATACATTTTGGAATGGTACCTAAAGTTTAAAGCAGAAATTGGTGAACTTTTAAAATTTTCATTTTTGACCAGTTCGATAGGTACGGGGTTTAGGTAAGTTATCAAATGTCACAAAATCGATAAAACTCCTGTTCAAAAATGATGCTCCAAAATAAACTTCTGTCACCTCAGTGCTACATATTGCAATGGTACCTAAAGTTTAAAGCAGAAATAGGGGCACTTTTGAAATTTTCATTTTTGACCAATTCGATAGGTCCGGGGCTTAGGTAAGTTATCATATGTCACAAAACCGTTAAAGCTCCTGTTCAAAAATTATGCTCCGATATCAACTTCTGTCACCTCAGTGCTACATATTGCAATGGTACCTAAAGTTTAAAGCAGAAATTGGGGCACTTTTAAAATTTTCATTTTTGACCAATTCGATAGGTCCGGGGCTTAGGTAAGTTATCATATGTCAAAGAACCGTTAAAGCTCCTGTTCAAAAATGATGCTCAGAAGCCAACTTCTGTCACCTCAGTGATACATTTTGGAATGGTACCTAAAGTTTAAAGCAGAAATAGGGGCACTTTTGAAATTTTCATTTTTGACCAGTTCGATAGGTCCGGGGCTTAGGTAAGTTATCATATGTCACAAAACCGTTAAAGCTCCTGTTCAAAAATTATGCTCCGAAATCAACTTCTGTCACCTCAGTGATACATTTTGGAATAGTACCTAAAGTTTAAAGCAGAAATTGGTGAACTTTTAAAATTTTCATTTTTGACCAGTTCGATAGGTCCGGGGCTTAGGTAAGTTATCAAATGTCACAAAATCGATAAAACTCCTCTTCAAAAATGATGCTCCAAAATCAACTTCTGTCACCTCAGTGATACATTTTGGAATAGTACCTAAAGTTTAAAGCAGAAATTGGGGCACTTTTAAAATTTTCATTTTTGACCAATTCGATAGGTCCGGGGCTTTGGTAACTTATCATATGTCACAATACCGTTAAAGCACCTGTTGAAAAATAATGCTCCAAAATCAACTTCTGTCACCTCAGTGATACATTTTGGAATAGTACCTAAAGTTTAAAGCAGAAATTGGGGAACTTTTACATTTTTCATTTTTGACCAGTTCGATAGGTTCGGGGTTTAGGTAAGTTATCAAATGTCACAAAATCGATAAAACTCCTGTTTAAAAATGATGCTCCAAAATCAACTTCTGTCACCTCAGTGATACATTTTGGAATAGTACCTAAAGTTTAAAGCAGAAATTGGGGCACTTTTGAAATTTTAATTTTTGACCAATTCGATAGGTCCGGGGCTTAGGTAAGTTATCATATGTCACAATACCGTTAAAGCACCTGTTGAAAAATAATGCTCCAAAATCAACTTCTGTCACCTCAGTGATACATTTTGGAATAGTACCTAAAGTTTAAAGCAGAAATTGGGGAACTTTTACATTTTTCATTTTTGACCAATTCGATAGGTCCGGGGCTTAGGTAAGCTATCATATTTCACAAAACCGTTAAAGCTCCTGTTCAAAAATTATGCTCCGAAATCAACTTCTGTCACCTCAGTGCTACATATTGCAATGGTACCTAAAGTTTAAAGCAGAAATTGGGGCACTTTTAAAATTTTCATTTTTGACCAATTCGATAGGTCCGGGGCTTAGGTAAGTTATCATATGTCACAAAACCGTTAAAGCTCCTGTTCAAAAATTATGCTCTGAAATCAACTTCTGTCACCTCGGTGATACATTTTGGAATGGTACCTAAAGTTTAAAGCAGAAATAGGGGCACTTTTGAAATTTTCATTTTTGACCAATTCGATAGGTCCGGGGCTTAGGTAAGTTATCATATGTCACAGAACCGTTAAAGCTCTGTTCAAAAATTATGCTCAGAAGCCAACTTCTGTCACCTCAGTGATACATTTTGGAATGGTACCTAAAGTTTAAAGCAGAAATAGGGGCACTTCTGAAATTTTCATTTTTGACCAGTTCGATAGGTCCGGGGCTTAGGTAAGTTATCATATGTCACAAAACCGTTAAAGCTCCTGTTCAAAAATGATGCTCCGAAATCAACTTCTGTCACCTCAGTGATACATTTTGTAATAGTACCTAAAGTTTAAAGCAGAAATTGGTGAACTTTTAAAATTTTCATTTTTGACCAGTTCGATAGGTCCGGGGCTTAGGTAAGTTATCAAATGTCACAAAATCGATAAAACTCCTGTTCAAAAATGATGCTCCAAAATCAACTTCTGTCACCTCAGTGATACATTTTGGAATAGTACCTAAAGTTTAAAGCAGAAATTGGGGCACTTTTGAAATTTTCATTTTTGACCAATTCGATAGGTCCGGGGCTTAGGTAAGTTATCATATGTCACAATACCGTTAAAGCACCTGTTAAAAAATAATGCTCCAAAATCAACTTCTGTCACCTCAGTGATACATTTTGGAATAGTACCTAAAGTTTAAAGCAGAAATTGGGGAACTTTTACATTTTTCATTTTTGACCAATTCGATAGGTCTGGGGCTTAGGTAAGTTATCATATGTCACAAAACCGTTAAAGCTCCTGTTCAAAAATTATGCTCCGAAATCAACTTCTGTCACCTCAGTGATACATTTTGGAATAGTACCTAAAGTTTAAAGCAGAAATTGGTGAACTTTTAAAATTTTCATTTTTGACCAGTTCGATAGGTACGGGGTTTAGGTAAGTTATCAAATGTCACAAAATCGATAAAACTCCTGTTCAAAAATGATGCTCCAAAATAAACTTCTGTCACCTCAGTGCTACATATTGCAATGGTACCTAAAGTTTAAAGCAGAAATAGGGGCACTTTTGAAATTTTCATTTTTGACCAATTCGATAGGTCCGGGGCTTAGGTAAGTTATCATATGTCACAGAACCGTTAAAGCTCCTGTTCAAAAATTATGCTCAGAAGCAAACTTCTGTCACCTCAGTGATACATTTTGGAATGGTACCTAAAGTTTAAAGCAGAAATAGGGGCACTTTTGAAATTTTCATTTTTGACCAGTTCGATAGGTCCGGGGCTTAGGTAAGTTATCATATGTCACAAAACCGTTAAAGCTCCTGTTCAAAAATTATGCTCCGAAATCAACTTCTGTCACCTCAGTGATACATTTTGGAATAGTACCTAAAGTTTAAAGCAGAAATTGGTGAACTTTTAAAATTTTCATTTTTGACCAGTTCGATAGGTCCGGGGCTTAGGTAAGTTATCAAATGTCACAAAATCGATAAAGCTCTTGTTCAAAAATTATGCTCCGAAATCAACTTCTGTCACCTCAGTGATACATTTTGGAATAGTACCTAAAGTTTAAAGCAGAAATTGGTGAACTTTTAAAATTTTCATTTTTGAACAGTTCGATAGGTACGGGGCTTAGGTAAGTTATCAAATGTCACAAAATCGATAAAACTCCTGTTCAAAAATGATGCTCCAAAATAAACTTCTGTCACCTCAGTGATACATTTTGGAATAGTACCTAAAGTTTAAAGCAGAAATAGGGGAACTTTTGAAATTTTCATTTTTGACCAATTCGATAGGTCCGGGGCTTAGGTAAGTTATCATATTTCACAAAACCGTTAAAGCTCCTGTTCAAAAATTATGCTCCAAAATCATCTTCTGTCACCTCAGTGATACATTTTGGAATGGTACCTAAAGTTTAAAGCAGAAATAGGGGCACTTTTGAAATTTTCATTTTTGACCAATTCGATAGGTCCGGGGATTAGGTAAGTTATCATATGTCACAAAACCGTTAAAGCTCCTGTTCAAAAATTATGCTCCGAAATCAACTTCTGTCACCTCAGTGATACATTTTGGAATAGTACCTAAAGTTTAAAGCAGAAATAGGGGCACTTTTGAAATTTTCATTTTTGAAGAGTTCGATAGGTACGGGGCTTAGGTAAGTTATCAAATGTCACAAAATCGATAAAACTCCTGTTCAAAAATGATGCTCCAAAATAAACTTCTGTCACCTCAGTGATACATTTTGGAATAGTACCTAAAGTTTAAAGCAGAAATAGGGGAACTTTTGAAATTTTCATTTTTGACCAATTCGATAGGTCCGGGGCTTAGGTAAGTTATCATATTTCACAAAACCGTTAAAGCTCCTGTTCAAAAATTATGCTCCGAAATCATCTTCTGTCACCTCAGTGATACATTTTGGAATGGTACCTAAAGTTTAAAGCAGAAATAGGGGCACTTTTGAAATTTTCATTTTTGACCAATTCGATAGGTCCGGGGCTTAGGTAAGTTATCATATGTCACAAAACCGTTAAAGCTCATGTTCAAAAATTATGCTCCGATATCAAGTTCTGTCACCTCAGTGCTACATATTGCAATGGTACCTAAAGTTTAAAGCAGAAATTGGGGCACTTTTAAAATTTTTATTTTTGACCAATTCGATAGGTCCGGGGCTTAGGTAAGTTATCATATGTCACAAAACCGTTAAAGCTCCTGTTCAAAAATTATGCTCCGAAATCAACTTCTGTCACCTCAGTGATACATTTTGGAATAGTACCTAAAGTTTAAAGCAGAAATAGGGGCACTTTTGAAATTTTCATTTTTGACCAATTCGATAGGTCCGGGGCTTAGGTAAGTTATCATATGTCACAAAACCGTTAAAGCTCATGTTCAAAAATTATGCTCCGAAATCAACTTCTGTCACCTCAGTGCTACATATTGCAATGGTACCTAAAGTTTAAAGCAGAAATAGGGGCACTTTTGAAAATTTCATTTTTGACCAATTCGATAGGTCCGGGGCTTAGGTAAGTTATCATATTTCACAAAACCGTTAAAGCTCCTGTTCAAAAATTATGCTCCGAAATCAACTTCTGTCACCTCAGTGCTACATTTTGGAATAGTACCTAAAGTTTAAAGCAGAAATTGGTGAACTTTTAAAATTTTCATTTTTGACCAGTTCGATAGGTCCGGGGCTTAGGTAAGTTATCAAATGTCACAAAATCGATAAAACTCCTCTTCAAAAATGATGCTCCAAAATCAACTTCTGTCACCTCAGTGATACATTTTGGAATAGTACCTAAAGTTTAAAGCAGAAATTGGGGCACTTTTAAAATTTTCATTTTTGACCAATTCGATAGGTCCGGGGCTTTGGTAACTTATCATATGTCACAATACCGTTAAAGCACCTGTTGAAAAATAATGCTCCAAAATCAACTTCTGTCACCTCAGTGATACATTTTGGAATAGTACCTAAAGTTTAAAGCAGAAATTGGGGAACTTTTACATTTTTCATTTTTGACCAGTTCGATAGGTTCGGGGTTTAGGTAAGTTATCAAATGTCACAAAATCGATAAAACTCCTGTTTAAAAATGATGCTCCAAAATCAACTTCTGTCACCTCAGTGATACATTTTGGAATAGTACCTAAAGTTTAAAGCAGAAATTGGGGCACTTTTGAAATTTTCATTTTTGACCAATTCGATAGGTCCGGGGCTTAGGTAAGTTATCATATGTCACAATACCGTTAAAGCACCTGTTGAAAAATAATGCTCCAAAATCAACTTCTGTCACCTCAGTGATACATTTTGGAATAGTACCTAAAGTTTAAAGCAGAAATTGGGGAACTTTTACATTTTTCATTTTTGACCAATTCGATAGGTCCGGGGCTTAGGTAAGCTATCATATTTCACAAAACCGTTAAAGCTCCTGTTCAAAAATTATGCTCCGAAATCAACTTCTGTCACCTCAGTGATACATTTTGGAATGGTACCTAAAGTTTAAAGCAGAAATAGGGGCACTTTTGAAATTTTCATTTTTGACCAATTCGATAGGTCCGGGGCATAGGTAAGTTATCATATGTCACAAAACCGTTAAAGCTCCTGTTCAAAAATTATGCTCCGAAATCAACTTCTGTCACCTCAGTGCTACATATTGCAATGGTACCTAAAGTTTAAAGCAGAAATTGGGGCACTTTTAAAATTTTCATTTTTGACCAATTCGATAGGTCCGGGGCTTAGGTAAGTTATCATATGTCACAAAACCGTTAAAGCTCCTGTTCAAAAATTATGCTCCGAAATCAACTTCTGTCACCTCGGTGATACATTTTGGAATGGTACCTAAAGTTTAAAGCAGAAATAGGGGCACTTTTGAAATTTTCATTTTTGACCAATTCGATAGGTCCGGGGCTTAGGTAAGTTATCATATGTCACAGAACCGTTAAAGCTCTGTTCAAAAATTATGCTCAGAAGCCAACTTCTGTCACCTCAGTGATACATTTTGGAATGGTACCTAAAGTTTAAAGCAGAAATAGGGGCACTTTTGAAATTTTCATTTTTGACCAGTTCGATAGGTCCGGGGCTTAGGTAAGTTATCATATGTCACAAAACCGTTAAAGCTCCTGTTCAAAAATTATGCTCCGAAATCAACTTCTGTCACCTCAGTGATACATTTTGGAATAGTACCTAAAGTTTAAAGCAGAAATTGGTGAACTTTTAAAATTTTCATTTTTGACCAGTTCGATAGGTCCGGGGCTTAGGTAAGTTATCAAATGTCACAAAATCGATAAAACTCCTGTTCAAAAATGATGCTCCAAAATCAACTTCTGTCACCTCAGTGATACATTTTGGAATAGTACCTAAAGTTTAAAGCAGAAATTGGGGCACTTTTGAAATTTTCATTTTTGACCAATTCGATAGGTCCGGGGCTTAGGTAAGTTATCATATGTCACAATACCGTTAAAGCACCTGTTAAAAAATAATGCTCCAAAATCAACTTCTGTCACCTCAGTGATACATTTTGGAATAGTACCTAAAGTTTAAAGCAGAAATTGGGGAACTTTTACATTTTTCATTTTTGACCAATTCGATAGGTCTGGGGCTTAGGTAAGTTATCATATGTCACAAAACCGTTAAAGCTCCTGTTCAAAAATTATGCTCCGAAATCAACTTCTGTCACCTCAGTGATACATTTTGGAATAGTACCTAAAGTTTAAAGCAGAAATTGGTGAACTTTTAAAATTTTCATTTTTGACCAGTTCGATAGGTACGGGGTTTAGGTAAGTTATCAAATGTCACAAAATCGATAAAACTCCTGTTCAAAAATGATGCTCCAAAATAAACTTCTGTCACCTCAGTGCTACATATTGCAATGGTACCTAAAGTTTAAAGCAGAAATAGGGGCACTTTTGAAATTTTCATTTTTGACCAATTCGATAGGTCCGGGGCTTAGGTAAGTTATCATATGTCACAGAACCGTTAAAGCTCCTGTTCAAAAATTATGCTCAGAAGCCAACTTCTGTCACCTCAGTGATACATTTTGGAATGGTACCTAAAGTTTAAAGCAGAAATAGGGGCACTTTTGAAATTTTCATTTTTGACCAGTTCGATAGGTCCGGGGCTTAGGTAAGTTATCATATGTCACAAAACCGTTAAAGCTCCTGTTCAAAAATTATGCTCCGAAATCAACTTCTGTCACCTCAGTGATACATTTTGGAATAGTACCTAAAGTTTAAAGCAGAAATTGGTGAACTTTTAAAATTTTCATTTTTGACCAGTTCGATAGGTCCGGGGCTTAGGTAAGTTATCAAATGTCACAAAATCGATAAAGCTCTTGTTCAAAAATTATGCTCCGAAATCAACTTCTGTCACCTCAGTGATACATTTTGGAATAGTACCTAAAGTTTAAAGCAGAAATTGGTGAACTTTTAAAATTTTCATTTTTGAACAGTTCGATAGGTACGGGGCTTAGGTAAGTTATCAAATGTCACAAAATCGATAAAACTCCTGTTCAAAAATGATGCTCCAAAATAAACTTCTGTCACCTCAGTGATACATTTTGGAATAGTACCTAAAGTTTAAAGCAGAAATAGGGGAACTTTTGAAATTTTCATTTTTGACCAATTCGATAGGTCCGGGGCTTAGGTAAGTTATCATATTTCACAAAACCGTTAAAGCTCCTGTTCAAAAATTATGCTCCGAAATCATCTTCTGTCACCTCAGTGATACATTTTGGAATGGTACCTAAAGTTTAAAGCAGAAATAGGGGCACTTTTGAAATTTTCATTTTTGACCAATTCGATAGGTCCGGGGCTTAGGTAAGTTATCATATGTCACAAAACCGTTAAAGCTCATGTTCAAAAATTATGCTCCGATATCAAGTTCTGTCACCTCAGTGCTACATATTGCAATGGTACCTAAAGTTTAAAGCAGAAATTGGGGCACTTTTAACATTTTCATTTTTGACCAATTCGATAGGTCCGGGGCTTAGGTAAGTTATCATATGTCACAAAACCGTTAAAGCTCCTGTTCAAAAATTATGCTCCGAAATCATCTTCTGTCACCTCAGTGATACATTTTGGAATGGTACCTAAAGTTTAAAGCAGAAATAGGGGCACTTTTGAAATTTTCATTTTTGACCAATTCGATAGGTCCGGGGCTTAGGTAAGTTATCATATGTCACAAAACCGTTAAAGCTCATGTTCAAAAATTATGCTCCGATATCAAGTTCTGTCACCTCAGTGCTACATATTGCAATGGTACCTAAAGTTTAAAGCAGAAATTGGGGCACTTTTAAAATTTTCATTTTTGACCAATTCGATAGGTCCGGGGCTTAGGTAAGTTATCATATGTCACAAAACCGTTAAAGCTCCTATTCAAAAATTATGCTCCGAAATCAACTTCTGTCACCTCAGTGATACATTTTGGAATAGTACCTAAAGTTTAAAGCAGAAATAGGGGCACTTTTGAAATTTTCATTTTTGACCAATTCGATAGGTCCGGGGCTTAGGTAAGTTATCATATGTCACAAAACCGTTAAAGCTCCTGTTCAAAAATTATGCTCCGAAATCAACTTCTGTCACCTCAGTGCTACATATTGCAATGGTACCTAAAGTTTAAAGCAGAAATAGGGGCACTTTTGAAATTTTCATTTTTGACCAATTCGATAGGTCCGGGGCTTAGGTAAGTTATCATATTTCACAAAACCGTTAAAGCTCCTGTTCAAAAATTATGCTCCGAAATCATCTTCTGTCACCTCAGTGATACATTTTGGAATGGTACCTAAAGTTTAAAGCAGAAATAGGGGCACTTTTGAAATTTTCATTTTTGATCAATTCGATAGGTCCGGGGCTTAGGTAAGTTATCATATGTCACAAAACCGTTAAAGCTCATGTTCAAAAATTATGCTCCAATATCAAGTTCTGTCACCTCAGTGCTACATATTGCAATGGTACCTAAAGTTTAAAGCAGAAATTGGGGCACTTTTAAAATTTTCATTTTTGACCAATTCGATAGGTCCGGGGCTTAGGTAAGTTATCATATGTCACAAAACCGTTAAAGCTCCTGTTCAAAAATTATGCTCCGAAATAAACTTCTGTCACCTCAGTGATACATTTTGGAATAGTACCTAAAGTTTAAAGCAGAAATTGGTGAACTTTTAAAATTTTCATTTTTGACCAGTTCGATAGGTCCGGGGCTTAGGTAAGTTATAAAATGTCACAAAATCGATAAAACTCCTGTTCAAAAATGATGCTCCAAAATCAACTTCTGTCACCTCAGTGATACATTTTGGAATAGTACCTAAAGTTTAAAGCAGAAATTGGGGCACTTTTGAAATTTTCATTTTTGACCAATTCGATAGGTCCGGGGCTTAGGTAAGTTATCATATGTCACAATACCGTTAAAGCACCTGTTGAAAAATAATGCTCCAAAATCAACTTCTGTCACCTCAGTGATACATTTTGGAATAGTACCTAAAGTTTAAAGCAGAAATTGGGGCACTTTTAAAATTTTCATTTTTGACCAATTCGATAGGTCCGGGGCTTAGGTAAGTTATCATATGTCACAAAACCGTTAAAGCTCCTGTTCAAAAATTATGCTCCGAAATCAACTTCTGTCACCTCGGTGATACATTTTGGAATGGTACCTAAAGTTTAAAGCAGAAATAGGGGCACTTTTGAAATTTTCATTTTTGACCAATTCGATAGGTCCGGGGCTTAGGTAAGTTATCATATGTCACAGAACCGTTAAAGCTCCTGTTCAAAAATGATGCTCAGAAGTCAACTTCTGTCACCTCAGTGATACATTTTGGAATGGTACCTAAAGTTTAAAGCAGAAATAGGGGCACTTTTGAAATTTTCATTTTTGACAAATTCGATAGGTCCGGGGCTAAGGTAAGTTATCATATGTCACAATACCGTTAAAGCTCCTGTTCAAAAATTATGCTCCGAAATCAACTTCTGTCACCTCAGTGATACATTTTGGAATAGTACCTAAAGTTTAAAGCAGAAATTAGTGAACTTTTAAAATTTTCATTTTTGACCAGTTCGATAGGTACGGGGCTTAGGTAAGTTATCAAATGTCACAAAATCGATAAAACTCCTGTTCAAAAATGATGCTCCAAAATAAACTTCTGTCACCTCAGTGATACATTTTGGAATGGTACCTAAAGTTTAAAGCAGAAATTGGGGCACTTTTAAAATTTTCATTTTTGACCAATTCGATAGGTCCGGGGCTTAGGTAAGTTATCATATGTCACAGAACCGTTAAAGCTCCTGTTCAAAAATGATGCTCAGAAGCCAACTTCTGTCACCTCAGTGATACATTTTGGAATGGTACCTAAAGTTTAAAGCAGAAATAGGGGCACTTTTGAAATTTTCATTTTTGACCAGTTCGATAGGTTCGGGGCTTAGGTAAGTTATCATATGTCACAAAACCGTTAAAGCTCCTGTTCAAAAATTATGCTCCGAAATCAACTTCTGTCACCTCAGTGATACATTTTGGAATAGTACCTAAAGTTTAAAGCAGAAATTGGTGAACTTTTAAAATTTTCATTTTTGACCAGTTCGATAGGTCCGGGGCTTAGGTAAGTTATCAAATGTCACAAAATCGATAAAACTCCTGTTCAAAAATGATGCTCCAAAATCAACTTCTGTCACCTCAGTGATACATTTTGGAATAGTACCTAAAGTTTAAAGCAGAAATTGGGGCACTTTTGAAATTTTCATTTTTGACCAATTCGATAGGTCCGGGGCTTAGGTAAGTTATCATATGTCACAAAACCGTTAAAGCTCCTGTTCAAAAATTATGCTCCGAAATCAACTTCTGTCACCTCAGTGATACATTTTGGAATAGTACCTAAAGTTTAAAGCAGAAATAGGGGCACTTTTGAAATTTTCATTTTTGACCAATTCGATAGGTCCGGGGCTTAGGTAAGTTATCATATGGCACAAAACCGTTAAAGCTCCTGTTCAAAAATTATGCTCCGAAATCAACTTCTGTCACCTCAGTGATACATTTTGGAATAGTACCTAAAGTTTAAAGCAGAAATTGGTGAACTTTTAAAATTTTCATTTTTGACCAGTTCGATAGGTCCGGGGCTTAGGTAAGTTATCAAATGTCACAAAATCGATAAAACTCCTGTTCAAAAATGATGCTCCAAAATCAACTTCTGTCACCTCAGTGATACATTTTGGAATAGTACCTAAAGTTTAAAGCAGAAATTGGGGCACTTTTGAAATTTTCATTTTTGACCAATTCGATAGGTCCGGGGCTTAGGTAAGTTATCATATGTCACAAAATCGATAAAACTCCTGTTCAAAAATGATGCTCCAAAATCAACTTCTGTCACCTCAGTGATACATTTTGGAATAGTACCTAAAGTTTAAAGCAGAAATTGGGGCACTTTTGAAATTTTCATTTTTGACCAATTCGATAGGTCCGGGGCTTAGGTAAGTTATCATATGTCACAATACCGTTAAAGCACCTGTTGAAAAATAATGCTCCAAAATCAACTTCTGTCACCTCAGTGATACATTTTGGAATAGTACCTAAAGTTTAAAGCAGAAATTGGGGCACTTTTAAAATTTTCATTTTTGACCAATTCGATAGGTCCGGGGCTTAGGTAAGTTATCATATGTCACAAAACCGTTAAAGCTCCTGTTCAAAAATTATGCTCCGAAATCAACTTCTGTCACCTCGGTGATACATTTTGGAATGGTACCTAAAGTTTAAAGCAGAAATAGGGGCACTTTTGAAATTTTCATTTTTGACCAATTCGATAGGTCCGGGGCTTAGGTAAGTTATCATATGTCACAGAACCGTTAAAGCTCCTGTTCAAAAATGATGCTCAGAAGCCAACTTCTGTCACCTCAGTGATACATTTTGGAATGGTACCTAAAGTTTAAAGCAGAAATAGGGGCACTTTTGAAATTTTCATTTTTGACAAATTCGATAGGTCCGGGGCTAAGGTAAGTTATCATATGTCACAAAACCGTTAAAGCTCTTGTTCAAAAATTATGCTCCGAAATCAACTTATGTCACCTCAGTGATACATTTTGGAATAGTACCTAAAGTTTAAAGCAGAAATTGGTGAACTTTTAAAATTTTCATTTTTGACCAGTTCGATAGGTCCGGGGCTTAGGTAAGTTATCAAATGTCACAAAATCGATAAAACTCCTGTTCAAAAATGATGCTCCAAAATCAACTTCTGTCACCTCAGTGATACATTTTGGAATAGTACCTAAAGTTTAAAGCAGAAATTGGGGCACTTTTGAAATTTTCATTTTTGACCAATTCGATAGGTCCGGGGCTTAGGTAAGTTATCATATGTCACAATACCGTTAAAGCACCTGTTGAAAAATAATGCTCCAAAATCAACTTCTGTCACCTCAGTGATACATTTTGGAATAGTACCTAAAGTTTAAAGCAGAAATTGGGGAACTTTTACATTTTTCATTTTTGACCAATTCGATAGGTCCGGGGCTTAGGTAAGTTATCATATGTCACAAAACCGTTAAAGCTCCTGTTCAAAAATTATGCTCCGAAATCAACTTCTGTCACCTCAGTGATACATTTTGGAATAGTACCTAAAGTTTAAAGCAGAAATTGGTGAACATTTAAAATTTTCATTTTTGACCAGTTCGATAGGTCCAGGGCTTAGGTAAGCTATCATATTTCACAAAACCGTTAAAGCTCCTGTTCAAAAATTATGCTCCGAAATCAACTTCTGTCACCTCAGTGATACATTTTGGAATGGTACCTAAAGTTTAAAGCAGAAATAGGGGCACTTTTGAAATTTTCATTTTTGACCAATTCGATAGGTCCGGGGCTTAGGTAAGTTATCATATGTCACAAAACCGTTAAAGCTCCTGTTCAAAAATTATGCTCCGAAATCAACTTCTGTCACCTCAGTGCTACATATTGCAATGGTACCTAAAGTTTAAAGCAGAAATTGGGGCACTTTTAAAATTTTCATTTTTGACCAATTCGATAGGTCCGGGGCTTAGGTAAGTTATCATATGTCACAAAACCGTTAAAGCTCCTGTTCAAAAATTATGCTCCGAAATCAACTTCTGTCACCTCGGTGACACATTTTGGAATGGTACCTAAAGTTTAAAGCAGAAATAGGGGCACTTTTGAAATTTTCATTTTTGACCAATTCGATAGGTCCGGGGCTTAGGTAAGTTATCATATGTCACAAAACCGTTAAAGCTCCTGTTCAAAAATTATGCTCCGAAATCAACTTCTGTCACCTCAGTGATACATTTTGGAATAGTACCTAAAGTTTAAAGCAGAAATTGGTGAACTTTTAAAATTTTCATTTTTGACCAGTTCGATAGGTACGGGGCTTAGGTAAGTTATCAAATGTCACAAAATCGATAATACTCCTGTTCAAAAATGATGCTCCAAAATAAACTTCTGTCGCCTCAGTGATACATTTTGGAATGGTACCTAAAGTTTAAAGCAGAAATTGGGGCACTTTTAAAATTTTCATTTTTGACCAATTCGATAGGTCCGGTGCTTAGGTAAGTTATCATATGTCACAGAACCGTTAAAGCTCCTGTTCAAAAATGATGCTCAGAAGCCAACTTCTGTCACCTCAGTGATACATTTTGGAATGGTACCTAAAGTTTAAAGCAGAAATAGGGGCACTTTTGAAATTTTCATTTTTGACCAGTTCGATAGGTTCGGGGCTTAGGTAAGTTATCATATGTCACAAAACCGTTAAAGCTCCTGTTCAAAAATTATGCTCCGAAATCAACTTCTGTCACCTCAGTGATACATTTTGGAATAGTACCTAAAGTTTAAAGCAGAAATTGGTGAACTTTTAAAATTTTCATTTTTGACCAGTTCGATAGGTCCGGGGCTTAGGTAAGTTATCAAATGTCACAAAATCGATAAAACTCCTGTTCAAAAATGATGCTCCAAAATCAACTTCTGTCACCTCAGTGATACATTTTGGAATAGTACCTAAAGTTTAAAGCAGAAATTGGGGCACTTTTGAAATTTTCATTTTTGACCAATTCGATAGGTCCGGGGCTTAGGTAAGTTATCATATGTCACAAAACCGTTAAAGCTCCTGTTCAAAAATTATGCTCCGAAATCAACTTCTGTCACCTCAGTGATACATTTTGGAATAGTACCTAAAGTTTAAAGCAGAAATAGGGGCACTTTTGAAATTTTCATTTTTGACCAATTCGATAGGTCCGGGGCTTAGGTAAGTTATCATATGTCACAAAACCGTTAAAGCTCCTGTTCAAAAATTATGCTCCGAAATCAACTTCTGTCACCTCAGTGCTACATATTGCAATGGTACCTAAAGTTTAAAGCAGAAATTGGGGCACTTTTAAAATTTTCATTTTTGACCAATTCGATAGGTCCGGGGCTTAGGTAAGTTATCATATGTCACAAAACCGTTAAAGCTCCTGTTCAAAAATTATGCTCTGAAATCAACTTCTGTCACCTCGGTGACACATTTTGGAATGGTACCTAAAGTTTAAAGCAGAAATAGGTGCACTTTTGAAATTTTTTTTTTGACCAATTCGATAGGTCCGGGGCTTAGGTAAGTTATCATATGTCACAGAACCGTTAAAGCTCCTGTTCAAAAATGATGCTCAGAAGCCAACTTCTGTCACCTCAGTGATACATTTTGGAATGGTACCTAAAGTTTAAAGCAGAAATAGGGGCACTTTTGAAATTTTCATTTTTGACCAATTCGATAGGTCCGGGGCTTAGGTAAGTTATCATATGTCACAATACCGTTAAAGCACCTGTTGAAAAATAATGCTCCAAAATAAACTTCTGTCACCTCAGTGATACATTTTGGAATAGTACCTAAAGTTTAAAGCAGAAATTGGTGAACTTTTAAAATTTTCATTTTTGACCAGTTCGATAGGTCCGGGGCTTAGGTAAGTTATCATATGTCACAAAACCGTTAAAGCTCCTGTTCAAAAATTATGCTCCGATATCAACTTCTGTCACCTCAGTGCTACATATTGCAATGGTACCTAAAGTTTAAAGCAGAAATTGGGGCACTTTTAAAATTTTCCTTTTTGACCAATTCGATAGGTCCGGGGCTTAGGTAAGTTATCATATGTCAAAGAACCGTTAAAGCTCCTGTTCAAAAATGATGCTCAGAATCCAACTTCTGTCACCTCAGTGATACATTTTGGAATGGTACCTAAAGTTTAAAGCAGAAATAGGGGCACTTTTGAAATTTTCATTTTTGACCAGTTCGATAGGTCCGGGGCTTAGGTAAGTTATCATATGTCACAAAACCGTTAAAGCTCCTGTTCAAAAATTATGCTCCGAAATCAACTTCTGTCACCTCAGTGATACATTTTGGAATAGTACCTAAAGTTTAAAGCAGAAATTGGGGAACTTTTACATTTTTAATTTTTGACCAGTTCGATAGGTCCGGGGCTTAGGTAAGTTATCAAATGTCACAAAATCGATAAAACTCCTGTTTAAAAATGATGCTCCAAAATCAACTTCTGTCACCTCAGTGATACATTTTGGAATAGTACCTAAAGTTTAAAGCAGAAATTGGGGCACTTTTGAAATTTTCATTTTTGACCAATTCGATAGGTCCGGGGCTTAGGTAAGTTATCATATGTCACAATACCGTTAAAGCACCTGTTGAAAAATAATGCTCCAAAATCAACTTCTGTCACCTCAGTGATACATTTTGGAATAGTACCTAAAGTTTAAAGCAGAAATTGGTGAACTTTTAAAATTTTCATTTTTGACCAGTTCGATAGGTACGGGGTTTAGGTAAGTTATCAAATGTCACAAAATCGATAAAACTCCTGTTCAAAAATGATGCTCCAAAATAAACTTCTGTCACCTCAGTGCTACATATTGCAATGGTACCTAAAGTTTAAAGCAGAAATAGGGGCACTTTTGAAATTTTCATTTTTGACCAATTCGATAGGTTCGGGGCTTAGGTAAGTTATCATATTTCACAAAACCGTTAAAGCTCCTGTTCAAAAATTATGCTCCGAAATCATCTTCTGTCACCTCAGTGATACATTTTGGAATGGTACCTAAAGTTTAAAGCAGAAATAGGGGCACTTTTGAAATTTTCATTTTTGACCAATTCGATAGGTCCGGGGCTTAGGTAAGTTATCATATGTCACAAAACCGTTAAAGCTCCTGTTCAAAAATTATGCTCCGATATCAACTTCTGTCACCTCAGTGCTACATATTGCAATGGTACCTAAAGTTTAAAGCAGAAATTGGGGCACTTTTAAAATTTTCATTTTTGACCAATTCGATAGGTCCGGGGCTTAGGTAAGTTATCATATGTCAAAGAACCGTTAAAGCTCCTGTTCAAAAATGATGCTCAGAATCCAACTTCTGTCACCTCAGTGATACATTTTGGAATGGTACCTAAAGTTTAAAGCAGAAATAGGGGCACTTTTGAAATTTTCATTTTTGACCAGTTCGATAGGTCCGGGGCTTAGGTAAGTTATCATATGTCACAAAACCGTTAAAGCTCCTGTTCAAAAATTATGCTCCGAAATCAACTTCTGTCACCTCAGTGATACATTTTGGAATAGTACCTAAAGTTTAAAGCAGAAATTGGGGAACTTTTACATTTTTAATTTTTGACCAGTTCGATAGGTCCGGGGCTTAGGTAAGTTATCAAATGTCACAAAATCGATAAAACTCCTGTTTAAAAATGATGCTCCAAAATCAACTTCTGTCACCTCAGTGATACATTTTGGAATGGTACCTAAAGTTTAAAGCAGAAATAGGGGCACTTTTGAAATTTTCATTTTTGACCAATTCGATAGGTCCGGGGCTTAGGTAAGTTATCATATGTCACAATACCGTTAAAGCACCTGTTTAAAAATGATGCTCCAAAATCATCTTCTGTCACCTCAGTGATACATTTTGGAATGGTACCTAAAGTTTAAAGCAGAAATAGGGGCACTTTTGAAATTTTCATTTTTGACCAATTCGATAGGTCCGGGGCTTAGGTAAGTTATCATATGTCACAAAACCGTTAAAGCTCCTGTTAAAAAATTATGCTCCGAAATCAACTTCTGTCACCTCAGTGCTACATATTGCAATGGTACCTAAAGTTTAAAGCAGAAATTGGGGCACTTTTAAAATTTTCATTTTTGACCAATTCGATAGGTCCGGGGCTTAGGTAAGTTATCATATGTCACAAAACCGTTAAAGCTCCTGTTCAAAAATTATGCTCTGAAATCAACTTCTGTCACCTCGGTGACACATTTTGGAATGGTACCTAAAGTTTAAAGCAGAAATAGGTGCACTTTTGAAATTTTTATTTTTGACCAATTCGATAGGTCCGGGGCTTAGGTAAGTTATCATATGTCACAGAACCGTTAAAGCTCCTGTTCAAAAATGATGCTCAGAAGCCAACTTCTGTCACCTCAGTGATACATTTTGGAATGGTACCTAAAGTTTAAAGCAGAAATAGGGGCACTTTTGAAATTTTCATTTTTGACCAATTCGATAGGTCCGGGGCTTGGGTAAGTTATCATATGTCACAAAACCGTTAAAGCTCCTGTTCAAAAATTATGCTCCGAAATCAACTTCTGTCACCTCAGTGATACATTTTGGAATAGTACCTAAAGTTTAAAGCAGAAATTGGTGAACTTTTAAAATTTTCATTTTTGACCAGTTCGATAGGTACTGGGTTTAGGTAAGTTATCAAATGTCACAAAATCGATAAAACTCCTGTTCAAAAATGATGCTCCAAAATAAACTTCTGTCACCTCAGTGCTACATATTGCAATGGTACCTAAAGTTTAAAGCAGAAATAGGGGCACTTTTGAAATTTTCATTTTTGACCAATTCGATAGGTCCGGGGCATAGGTAATTTATCATATTTCACAAAACCGTTAAAGCTCCTGTTCAAAAATTATGCTCCGAAATCATCTTCTGTCACCTCAGTGATACATTTTGGAATGGTACCTAAAGTTTAAAGCAGAAATAGGGGCACTTTTGAAATTTTCATTTTTGACCAATTCGATAGGTCCGGGGCTTAGGTAAGTTATCATATGTCACAAAACCGTTAAAGCTCCTGTTCAAAAATTATGCTCCGAAATCAACTTCTGTCACCTCAGTGCTACATATTGCAATGGTACCTAAAGTTTAAAGCAGAAATTGGGGCACTTTTACAATTTTCATTTTTGACCAATTCGATAGGTCCGGGGCTTAGGTAAGTTATCATATGTCACAAAACCGTTAAAGCTCCTGTTCAAAAATTATGCTCTGAAATAAACTTCTGTCACCTCGGTGACACATTTTGGAATGGTACCTAAAGTTTAAAGCAGAAATAGGTGCACTTTTGAAATTTTTGTTTTTGACCAATTCGATAGGTCCGGGGCTTAGGTAAGTTATCATATGTCACAGAACCGTTAAAGCTCCTGTTCAAAAATGATGCTCAGAAGCCAACTTCTGTCACCTCAGTGATACATTTTGGAATGGTACCTAAAGTTTAAAGCAGAAATATGGGCACTTTTGAAATTTTCATTTTTGACCAATTCGATAGGTCCGGGGCTTGGGTAAGTTATCATATGTCACAAAACCGTTAAAGCTCCTGTTCAAAAATTATGCTCCGAAATCAACTTCTGTCACCTCAGTGATACATTTTGGAATAGTACCTAAAGTTTAAAGCAGAAATTGGTGAACTTTTAAAATTTTTATTTTTGACCAGTTCGATAGGTACGGGGTTTAGGTAAGTTATCAAATGTCACAAAATCGATAAAACTCCTGTTCAAAAATGATGCTCCAAAATAAACTTCTGTCACCTCAGTGCTACATATTGCAATGGTACCTAAAGTTTAAAGCAGAAATAGGGGCACTTTTGAAATTTTCATTTTTGACCAATTCGATAGGTCCGGGGCTTAGGTAAGTTATCATATGTCACAAAACCGTTAAAGCTCCTGTTCAAAAATTATGCTCCGAAATCAACTTCTGTCACCTCAGTGATACATTTTGGAATAGTACCTAAAGTTTAAAGCAGAAATTGGTGAACTTTTAAAATTTTCATTTTTGACCAGTTCGATAGGTACGGGGTTTAGGTAAGTTATCAAATGTCACAAAATCGATAAAACTCCTGTTCAAAAATGATGCTCCAAAATAAACTTCTGTCACCTCAGTGCTACATATTGCAATGGTACCTAAAGTTTAAAGCAGAAATAGGGGCACTTTTGAAATTTTCATTTTTGACCAATTCGATAGGTCCGGGGCTTAGGTAAGTTATCATATGTCACAAAACCGTTAAAGCTCCTGTTCAAAAATTATGCTCCGAAATCAACTTCTGTCACCTCAGTGATACATTTTGGAATAGTACCTAAAGTTTAAAGCAGAAATTGGTGAACTTTTAAAATTTTCATTTTTGACCAGTTCGATAGGTACGGGGTTTAGGTAAGTTATCAAATGTCACAAAATCGATAAAACTCCTGTTCAAAAATGATGCTCCAAAATAAACTTCTGTCACCTCAGTGCTACATATTGCAATGGTACCTAAAGTTTAAAGCAGAAATAGGGGCACTTTTGAAATTTTCATTTTTGACCAATTCGATAGGTCCGGGGCTTAGGTAAGTTATCATATGTCACAAAACCGTTAAAGCTCCTGTTAAAAAATTATGCTCTGAAATCAACTTCTGTCACCTCGGTGACACATTTTGGAATGGTACCTAAAGTTTAAAGCAGAAATAGGTGCACTTTTGAAATTTTTATTTTTGACCAATTCGATAGGTCCGGGGCTTAGGTAAGTTATCATATGTCACAGAACCGTTAAAGCTCCTGTTCAAAAATGATGCTCAGAAGCCAACTTCTGTCACCTCAGTGATACATTTTGGAATGGTACCTAAAGTTTAAAGCAGAAATATGGGCACTTTTGAAATTTTCATTTTTGACCAATTCGATAGGTCCGGGGCTTGGGTAAGTTATCATATGTCACAAAACCGTTAAAGCTCCTGTTCAAAAATTATGCTCCGAAATCAACTTCTGTCACCTCAGTGATACATTTTGGAATAGTACCTAAAGTTTAAAGCAGAAATTGGTGAACTTTTAAAATTTTCATTTTTGACCAGTTCGATAGGTACGGGGTTTAGGTAAGTTATCAACTGTCACAAAATCGATAAAACTCCTGTTCAAAAATGATGCTCCAAAATAAACTTCTGTCACCTCAGTGCTACATATTGCAATGGTACCTAAAGTTTAAAGCAGAAATAGGGGCACTTTTGAAATTTTCATTTTTGACCAATTCGATAGGTCCGGGGCTTAGGTAAGTTATCATATTTCACAAAACCGTTAAAGCTCCTGTTCAAAAATTATGCTCCGAAATCATCTTCTGTCACCTCAGTGATACATTTTGGAATGGTACCTAAAGTTTAAAGCAGAAATAGGGGCACTTTTGAAATTTTCATTTTTGACCAATTCGATAGGTCCGGGGCTTAGGTAAGTTATCATATGTCACAAAACCGTTAAAGCTCCTGTTCAAAAATGATGCTCCGATATCAACTTCTGTCACCTCAGTGCTACATATTGCAATGGTACCTAAAGTTTAAAGCAGAAATTGGGGCACTTTTAAAATTTTCATTTTTGACCAATTCGATAGGTCCGGGGCTTAGGTAAGTTATCATATGTCAAAGAACCGTTAAAGCTCCTGTTCAAAAATGATGCTCAGAAGCCAACTTCTGTCACCTCAGTGATACATTTTGGAATGGTACCTAAAGTTTAAAGCAGAAATAGGGGCACTTTTGAAATTTTCATTTTTGACCAGTTCGATAGGTCCGGGGCTTAGGTAAGTTATCATATGTCACAAAACCGTTAAAGCTCCTGTTCAAAAATTATGCTCCGAAATCATCTTCTGTCACCTCAGTGATACATTTTGGAATGGTACCTAAAGTTTAAAGCAGAAATAGGGGCACTTTTGAAATTTTCATTTTTGACCAATTCGATAGGTCCGGGGCTTAGGTAAGTTATCATATGTCACAAAACCGTTAAAGCTCCTGTTCAAAAATTATGCTCCGAAATCAACTTCTGTCACCTCAGTGCTACATATTGCAATGGTACCTAAAGTTTAAAGCAGAAATTGGGGCACTTTTACAATTTTCATTTTTGACCAATTCGATAGGTCCGGGGCTTAGGTAAGTTATCATATGTCACAAAACCGTTAAAGCTCCTGTTAAAAAATTATGCTCTGAAATAAACTTCTGTCACCTCGGTGACACATTTTGGAATGGTACCTAAAGTTTAAAGCAGAAATAGGTGCACTTTTGAAATTTTTATTTTTGACCAATTCGATAGGTCCGGGGCTTAGGTAAGTTATCATATGTCACAGAACCGTTAAAGCTCCTGTTCAAAAATGATGCTCAGAAGCCAACTTCTGTCACCTCAGTGATACATTTTGGAATGGTACCTAAAGTTTAAAGCAGAAATATGGGCACTTTTGAAATTTTCATTTTTGACCAATTCGATAGGTCCGGGGCTTGGGTAAGTTATCATATGTCACAAAACCGTTAAAGCTCCTGTTCAAAAATTATGCTCCGAAATCAACTTCTGTCACCTCAGTGATACATTTTGGAATAGTACCTAAAGTTTAAAGCAGAAATTGGTGAACTTTTAAAATTTTTATTTTTGACCAGTTCGATAGGTACGGGGTTTAGGTAAGTTATCAAATGTCACAAAATCGATAAAACTCCTGTTCAAAAATGATGCTCCAAAATAAACTTCTGTCACCTCAGTGCTACATATTGCAATGGTACCTAAAGTTTAAAGCAGAAATAGGGGCACTTTTGAAATTTTCATTTTTGACCAATTCGATAGGTCCGGGGCTTAGGTAAGTTATCATATGTCACAAAACCGTTAAAGCTCCTGTTCAAAAATTATGCTCCGAAATCAACTTCTGTCACCTCAGTGATACATTTTGGAATAGTACCTAAAGTTTAAAGCAGAAATTGGTGAACTTTTAAAATTTTCATTTTTGACCAGTTCGATAGGTACGGGGTTTAGGTAAGTTATCAAATGTCACAAAATCAATAAAACTCCTGTTCAAAAATGATGCTCCAAAATAAACTTCTGTCACCTCAGTGCTACATATTGCAATGGTACCTAAAGTTTAAAGCAGAAATAGGGGCACTTTTGAAATTTTCATTTTTGACCAATTCGATAGGTCCGGGGCTTAGGTAAGTTATCATATGTCACAAAACCGTTAAAGCTCCTGTTCAAAAATTATGCTCCGAAATCAACTTCTTTCACCTCAGTGCTACATATTGCAATGGTACCTAAAGTTTAAAGCAGAAATTGGGGCACTTTTAAAATTTTCATTTTTGACCAATTCGATAGGTCCGGGGCTTAGGTAAGTTATCATATGTCACAAAACCGTTAAAGCTCCTGTTCAAAAATTATGCTCTGAAATCAACTTCTGTCACCTCGGTGACACATTTTGGAATGGTACCTAAAGTTTAAAGCAGAAATAGGTGCACTTTTGAAATTTTTATTTTTGACCAATTCGATAGGTCCGGGGCTTAGGTAAGTTATCATATGTCACAGAACCGTTAAAGCTCCTGTTCAAAAATGATGCTCAGAAGCCAACTTCTGTCACCTCAGTGATACATTTTGGAATGGTACCTAAAGTTTAAAGCAGAAATATGGGCACTTTTGAAATTTTCATTTTTGACCAATTCGATAGGTCCGGGGCTTGGGTAAGTTATCATATGTCACAAAACCGTTAAAGCTCCTGTTCAAAAATTATGCTCCGAAATCAACTTCTGTCACCTCAGTGATACATTTTGGAATAGTACCTAGAGTTTAAAGCAGAAATTGGTGAACTTTTAAAATTTTCATTTTTGACCAGTTCGATAGGTACGGGGTTTAGGTAAGTTATCAAATGTCACAAAATCGATAAAACTCCTGTTCAAAAATGATGCTCCAAAATAAACTTCTGTCACCTCAGTGCTACATATTGCAATGGTACCTAAAGTTTAAAGCAGAAATAGGGGCACTTTTGAAATTTTCATTTTTGACCAATTCGATAGGTCCGGGGCTTAGGTAAGTTATCATATGTCACAAAACCGTTAAAGCTCCTGTTCAAAAATTATGCTCCGAAATCAACTTCTGTCACCTCAGTGCTACATATTGCAATGGTACCTAAAGTTTAAAGCAGAAATTGGGGCACTTTTAAAATTTTCATTTTTGACCAATTCGATAGGTCCGGGGCTTAGGTAAGTTATCATATGTCACAAAACCGTTAAAGCTCCTGTTCAAAAATTATGCTCTGAAATCAACTTCTGTCACCTCGGTGACACATTTTGGAATGGTACCTAAAGTTTAAAGCAGAAATAGGTGCACTTTTGAAATTTTTATTTTTGACCAATTCGATAGGTCCGGGGCTTAGGTAAGTTATCATATGTCACAGAACCGTTAAAGCTCCTGTTCAAAAATGATGCTCAGAAGCCAACTTCTGTCACCTCAGTGATACATTTTGGAATGGTACCTAAAGTTTAAAGCAGAAATATGGGCACTTTTGAAATTTTTATTTTTGACCAATTCGATAGGTCCGGGGCTTAGGTAAGTTATCATATGTCACAAAACCGTTAAAGCTCCTGTTCAAAAATTATGCTCCGAAATCAACTTCTGTCACCTCAGTGATACATTTTGGAATAGTACCTAGAGTTTAAAGCAGAAATTGGTGAACTTTTAAAATTTTCATTTTTGACCAGTTCGATAGGTACGGGGTTTAGGTAAGTTATCAAATGTCACAAAATCGATAAAACTCCTGTTCAAAAATGATGCTCCAAAATAAACTTCTGTCACCTCAGTGCTACATATTGCAATGGTACCTAAAGTTTAAAGCAGAAATAGGGGCACTTTTGAAATTTTCATTTTTGACCAATTCGATAGGTCCGGGGCTTAGGTAAGTTATCATATTTCACAAAACCGTTAAAGCTCCTGTTCAAAAATTATGCTCCGAAATCATCTTCTGTCACCTCAGTGATACATTTTGGAATGGTACCTAAAGTTTAAAGCAGAAATAGGGGCACTTTTGAAATTTTCATTTTTGACCAATTCGATAGGTCCGGGGCTTAGGTAAGTTATCATATGTCACAAAACCGTTAAAGCTCCTGTTCAAAAATTATGCTCCGATATCAACTTCTGTCACCTCAGTGCTACATATTGCAATGGTACCTAAAGTTTAAAGCAGAAATTGGGGCACTTTTAAAATTTTCATTTTTGACCAATTCGATAGGTCCGGGGCTTAGGTAAGTTATCATATGTCAAAGAACCGTTAAAGCTCCTGTTCAAAAATGATGCTCAGAAGCCAACTTCTGTCACCTCAGTGATACATTTTGGAATGGTACCTAAAGTTTAAAGCAGAAATAGGGGCACTTTTGAAATTTTCATTTTTGACCAGTTCGATAGGTCCGGGGCTTAGGTAAGTTATCATATGTCACAAAACCGTTAAAGCTCCTGTTCAAAAATTATGCTCCGAAATCAACTTCTGTCACCTCAGTGATACATTTTGGAATAGTACCTAAAGTTTAAAGCAGAAATTGGTGAACTTTTAAAATTTTCATTTTTGACCAGTTCGATAGGTCCGGGGCTTAGGTAAGTTATCAAATGTCACAAAATCGATAAAACTCCTCTTCAAAAATGATGCTCCAAAATCAACTTCTGTCACCTCAGTGATACATTTTGGAATAGTACCTAAAGTTTAAAGCAGAAATTGGGGCACTTTTGAAATTTTCATTTTTGACCAATTCGATAGGTCCGGGGCTTAGGTAAGTTATCATATGTCACAAAATCGATAAAACTCCTGTTAAAAAATGATGCTCCAAAATCAACTTCTGTCACCTCAGTGATACATTTTGGAATAGTACCTAAAGTTTAAAGCAGAAATTGGGGCACTTTTAAAATTTTCATTTTTGACCAATTCGATAGGTCCGGGGCTTTGGTAACTTATCATATGTCACAATACCGTTAAAGCACCTGTTGAAAAATAATGCTCCAAAATCAACTTCTGTCACCTCAGTGATACATTTTGGAATAGTACCTAAAGTTTAAAGCAGAAATTGGGGAACTTTTACATTTTTCATTTTTGACCAGTTCGATAGGTTCGGGGTTTAGGTAAGTTATCAAATGTCACAAAATCGATAAAACTCCTGTTTAAAAATGATGCTCCAAAATCAACTTCTGTCACCTCAGTGATACATTTTGGAATAGTACCTAAAGTTTAAAGCAGAAATTGGGGCACTTTTGAAATTTTCATTTTTGACCAATTCGATAGGTCCGGGGCTTAGGTAAGTTATCATATGTCACAATACCGTTAAAGCACCTGTTGAAAAATAATGCTCCAAAATCAACTTCTGTCACCTCAGTGATACATTTTGGAATAGTACCTAAAGTTTAAAGCAGAAATTGGGGAACTTTTACATTTTTCATTTTTGACCAATTCGATAGGTCCGGGGCTTAGGTAAGCTATCATATTTCACAAAACCGTTAAAGCTCCTGTTCAAAAATTATGCTCCGAAATCAACTTCTGTCACCTCAGTGATACATTTTGGAATGGTACCTAAAGTTTAAAGCAGAAATAGGGGCACTTTTGAAATTTTCATTTTTGACCAATTCGATAGGTCCGGGGCTTAGGTAAGTTATCATATTTCACAAAACCGTTAAAGCTCCTGTTCAAAAATTATGCTCCGAAATCATCTTCTGTCACCTCAGTGATACATTTTGGAATGGTACCTAAAGTTTAAAGCAGAAATAGGGGCACTTTTGAAATTTTCATTTTTGACCAATTCGATAGGTCCGGGGCTTAGGTAAGTTATCATATGTCACAAAACCGTTAAAGCTCCTGTTCAAAAATTATGCTCCGATATCAACTTCTGTCACCTCAGTGCTACATATTGCAATGGTACCTAAAGTTTAAAGCAGAAATTGGGGCACTTTTAAAATTTTCATTTTTGACCAATTCGATAGGTCCGGGGCTTAGGTAAGTTATCATATGTAAAAGAACCGTTAAAGCTCCTGTTCAAAAATGATGCTCAGAAGCCAACTTCTGTCACCTCAGTGATACATTTTGGAATGGTACCTAAAGTTTAAAGCAGAAATAGGGGCACTTTTGAAATTTTCATTTTTGACCAGTTCGATAGGTCCGGGGCTTAGGTAAGTTATCATATGTCACAAAACCGTTAAAGCTCCTGTTCAAAAATTAAGCTCCGAAATCAACTTCTGTCACCTCAGTGATACATTTTGGAATAGTACCTAAAGTTTAAAGCAGAAATTGGTGAACTTTTAAAATTTTCATTTTTGACCAGTTCGATAGGTCCGGGGCTTAGGTAAGTTATCAAATGTCACAAAATCGATAAAACTCCTCTTCAAAAATGATGCTCCAAAATCAACTTCTGTCACCTCAGTGATACATTTTGGAATAGTACCTAAAGTTTAAAGCAGAAATTGGGGCACTTTTGAAATTTTCATTTTTGACCAATTCGATAGGTCCGGGGCTTAGGTAAGTTATCATATGTCACAAAATCGATAAAACTCCTGTTAAAAAATGATGCTCCAAAATCAACTTCTGTCACCTCAGTGATACATTTTGGAATAGTACCTAAAGTTTAAAGCAGAAATTGGGGCACTTTTAAAATTTTCATTTTTGACCAATTCGATATGTCCGGGGCTTTGGTAACTTATCATATGTCACAATACCGTTAAAGCACCTGTTGAAAAATAATGCTCCAAAATCAACTTCTGTCACCTCAGTGATACATTTTGGAATAGTACCTAAAGTTTAAAGCAGAAATTGGGGAACTTTTACATTTTTCATTTTTGACCAGTTCGATAGGTTCGGGGTTTAGGTAAGTTATCAAATGTCACAAAATCGATAAAACTCCTGTTTAAAAATGATGCTCCAAAATCAACTTCTGTCACCTCAGTGATACATTTTGGAATAGTACCTAAAGTTTAAAGCAGAAATTGGGGCACTTTTGAAATTTTCATTTTTGACCAATTCGATAGGTCCGGGGCTTAGGTAAGTTATCATATGTCACAATACCGTTAAAGCACCTGTTGAAAAATAATGCTCCAAAATCAACTTCTGTCACCTCAGTGATACATTTTGGAATAGTACCTAAAGTTTAAAGCAGAAATTGGGGAACTTTTAAATTTTTCATTTTTGACCAATTCGATAGGTCCGGGGCTTAGGTAAGCTATCATATTTCACAAAACCATTAAAGCTCCTGTTCAAAAATTATGCTCCGAAATCAACTTCTGTCACCTCAGTGATACATTTTGGAATGGTACCTAAAGTTTAAAGCAGAAATAGGGGCACTTTTGAAATTTTCATTTTTGACCAATTCGATAGGTCCGGGGCTTAGGTAAGTTATCATATGTCACAAAACCGTTAAAGCTCCTGTTCAAAAATTATGCTCCGAAATCAACTTCTGTCACCTCGGTGATACATTTTGGAATGGTACCTAAAGTTTAAAGCAGAAATTGGTGAACTTTTAAAATTTTCATTTTTGACCAGTTCGATAGGTACGGGGTTTAGGTAAGTTATCAAATGTCACAAAATCGATAAAACTCCTGTTCAAAAATGATGCTCCAAAATAAACTTCTGTCACCTCAGTGCTACATATTGCAATGGTACCTAAAGTTTAAAGCAGAAATAGGGGCACTTTTGAAATTTTCATTTTTGACCAATTCGATAGGTCCGGGGCTTAGGTAAGTTATCATATTTCACAAAACCGTTAAAGCTCCTGTTCAAAAATTATGCTCCGAAATCATCTTCTGTCACCTCAGTGATACATTTTGGAATGGTACCTAAAGTTTAAAGCAGAAATAGGGGCACTTTTGAAATTTTCATTTTTGACCAATTCGATAGGTCCGGGGCTTAGGTAAGTTATCATATGTCACAAAACCGTTAAAGCTCCTGTTCAAAAATTATGCTCCGAAATCAACTTCTGTCACCTCAGTGCTACATATTGCAATGGTACCTAAAGTTTAAAGAAGAAATTGGGGCACTTTGAAAATTTTCATTTTTGACCAATTCGATAGGTCCGGGGCTTAGGTAAGTTATCATATGTCACAAAACCGTTAAAGCTCCTGTTCAAAAATTATGCTCTGAAATCAACTTCTGTCACCTCGGTGACACATTTTGGAATGGTACCTAAAGTTTAAAGCAGAAATAGGTGCACTTTTGAAATTTTTATTTTTGACCAATTCGATAGGTCCGGGGCTTAGGTAAGTTATCATATGTCACAGAACCGTTAAAGCTCCTGTTCAAAAATGATGCTCAGAAGCCAACTTCTGTCACCTCAGTGATACATTTTGGAATGGTACCTAAAGTTTAAAGCAGAAATATGGGCACTTTTGAAATTTTCATTTTTGACCAATTCGATAGGTCCGGGGCTTGGGTAAGTTATCATATGTCACAAAACCGTTAAAGCTCCTGTTCAAAAATTATGCTCCGAAATCAACTTCTGTCACCTCAGTGATACATTTTGGAATAGTACCTAAAGTTTAAAGCAGAAATTGGTGAACTTTTAAAATTTTCATTTTTGACCAGTTCGATAGGTACGGGGTTTAGGTAAGTTATCAAATGTCACAAAATCGATAAAACTCCTGTTCAAAAATGATGCTCCAAAATAAACTTCTGTCACCTCAGTGCTACATATTGCAATGGTACCTAAAGTTTAAAGCAGAAATAGGGGCACTTTTGAAATTTTCATTTTTGACCAATTCGATAGGTCTGGGGCTTAGGTAAGTTATCATATTTCACAAAACCGTTAAAGCTCCTGTTCAAAAATTATGCTCCGAAATCATCTTCTGTCACCTCAGTGATACATTTTGGAATGGTACCTAAAGTTTAAAGCAGAAATAGGGGCACTTTTGAAATTTTCATTTTTGACCAATTCGATAGGTCCGGGGCTTAGGTAAGTTATCATATGTCACAAAACCGTTAAAGCTCCTGTTCAAAAATTATGCTCCGATATCAACTTCTGTCACCTCAGTGCTACATATTGCAATGGTACCTAAAGTTTAAAGCAGAAATTGGGGCACTTTTAAAATTTTCATTTTTGACCAATTCGATAGGTCCGGGGCTTAGGTAAGTTATCATATGTCAAAGAACCGTTAAAGCTCCTGTTCAAAAATGATGCTCAGAAGCCAACTTCTGTCACCTCAGTGATACATTTTGGAATGGTACCTAAAGTTTAAAGCAGAAATAGGGGCACTTTTGAAATTTTCATTTTTGACCAGTTCGATAGGTCCGGGGCTTAGGTAAGTTATCATATGTCACAAAACCGTTAAAGCTCCTGTTCAAAAATTATGCTCCGAAATCAACTTCTGTCACCTCAGTGATACATTTTGGAATAGTACCTAAAGTTTAAAGCAGAAATTGGTGAACTTTTAAAATTTTCATTTTTGACCAGTTCGATAGGTCCGGGGCTTAGGTAAGTTATCAAATGTCACAAAATCGATAAAACTCCTCTTCAAAAATGATGCTCCAAAATCAACTTCTGTCACCTCAGTGATACATTTTGGAATAGTACCTAAAGTTTAAAGCAGAAATTGGGGCACTTTTGAAATTTTCATTTTTGACCAATTCGATAGGTCCGGGGCTTAGGTAAGTTATCATATGTCACAAAATCGATAAAACTCCTGTTAAAAAATGATGCTCCAAAATCAACTTCTGTCACCTCAGTGATACATTTTGGAATAGTACCTAAAGTTTAAAGCAGAAATTGGGGCACTTTTAAAATTTTCATTTTTGACCAATTCGATAGGTCCGGGGCTTTGGTAACTTATCATATGTCACAATACCGTTAAAGCACCTGTTGAAAAATAATGCTCCAAAATCAACTTCTGTCACCTCAGTGATACATTTTGGAATAGTACCTAAAGTTTAAAGCAGAAATTGGGGAACTTTTACATTTTTCATTTTTGACCAGTTCGATAGGTTCGGGGTTTAGGTAAGTTATCAAATGTCACAAAATCGATAAAACTCCTGTTTAAAAATGATGCTCCAAAATCAACTTCTGTCACCTCAGTGATACATTTTGGAATAGTACCTAAAGTTTAAAGCAGAAATTGGGGCACTTTTGAAATTTTCATTTTTGACCAATTCGATAGGTCCGGGGCTTAGGTAAGTTATCATATGTCACAATACCGTTAAAGCACCTGTTGAAAAATAATGCTCCAAAATCAACTTCTGTCACCTCAGTGATACATTTTGGAATAGTACCTAAAGTTTAAAGCAGAAATTGGGGAACTTTTACATTTTTCATTTTTGACCAATTCGATAGGTCCGGGGCTTAGGTAAGCTATCATATTTCACAAAACCATTAAAGCTCCTGTTCAAAAATTATGCTCCGAAATCAACTTCTGTCACCTCAGTGATACATTTTGGAATGGTACCTAAAGTTTAAAGCAGAAATAGGGGCACTTTTGAAATTTTCATTTTTGACCAATTCGATAGGTCCGGGGCTTAGGTAAGTTATCATATGTCACAAAACCGTTAAAGCTCCTGTTCAAAAATTATGCTCCGAAATCAACTTCTGTCACCTCAGTGCTACATATTGCAATGGTACCTAAAGTTTAAAGCAGAAATTGGGGCACTTTTAAAATTTTCATTTTTGACCAATTCGATAGGTCCGGGGCTTAGGTAAGTTATCATATGTCACAAAACCGTTAAAGCTCCTGTTCAAAAATTATGCTCCGAAATCAACTTCTGTCACCTCGGTGATACATTTTGGAATGGTACCTAAAGTTTAAAGCAGAAATTGGTGAACTTTTAAAATTTTCATTTTTGACCAGTTCGATAGGTACGGGGTTTAGGTAAGTTATCAAATGTCACAAAATCGATAAAACTCCTGTTCAAAAATGATGCTCCAAAATAAACTTCTGTCACCTCAGTGCTACATATTGCAATGGTACCTAAAGTTTAAAGCAGAAATAGGGGCACTTTTGAAATTTTCATTTTTGACCAATTCGATAGGTCCGGGGCTTAGGTAAGTTATCATATTTCACAAAACCGTTAAAGCTCCTGTTCAAAAATTATGCTCCGAAATCATCTTCTGTCACCTCAGTGATACATTTTGGAATGGTACCTAAAGTTTAAAGCAGAAATAGGGGCACTTTTGAAATTTTCATTTTTGACCAATTCGATAGGTCCGGGGCTTAGGTAAGTTATCATATGTCACAAAACCGTTAAAGCTCCTGTTCAAAAATTATGCTCCGAAATCAACTTCTGTCACCTCAGTGCTACATATTGCAATGGTACCTAAAGTTTAAAGAAGAAATTGGGGCACTTTGAAAATTTTCATTTTTGACCAATTCGATAGGTCCGGGGCTTAGGTAAGTTATCATATGTCACAAAACCGTTAAAGCTCCTGTTCAAAAATGATGCTCTGAAATCAACTTCTGTCACCTCGGTGACACATTTTGGAATGGTACCTAAAGTTTAAAGCAGAAATAGGTGCACTTTTGAAATTTTTATTTTTGACCAATTCGATAGGTCCGGGGCTTAGGTAAGTTATCATATGTCACAGAACCGTTAAAGCTCCTGTTCAAAAATGATGCTCAGAAGCCAACTTCTGTCACCTCAGTGATACATTTTGGAATGGTACCTAAAGTTTAAAGCAGAAATATGGGCACTTTTGAAATTTTCATTTTTGACCAATTCGATAGGTCCGGGGCTTGGTTAAGTTATCATATGTCACAAAACCGTTAAAGCTCCTGTTCAAAAATTATGCTCCGAAATCAACTTCTGTCACCTCAGTGATACATTTTGGAATAGTACCTAAAGTTTAAAGCAGAAATTGGTGAACTTTTAAAATTTTCATTTTTGACCAGTTCGATAGGTACGGGGTTTAGGTAAGTTATCAAATGTCACAAAATCGATAAAACTCCTGTTCAAAAATGATGCTCCAAAATAAACTTCTGTCACCTCAGTGCTACATATTGCAATGGTACCTAAAGTTTAAAGCAGAAATAGGGGCACTTTTGAAATTTTCATTTTTGACCAATTCGATAGGTCTGGGGCTTAGGTAAGTTATCATATTTCACAAAACCGTTAAAGCTCCTGTTCAAAAATTATGCTCCGAAATCATCTTCTGTCACCTCAGTGATACATTTTGGAATGGTACCTAAAGTTTAAAGCAGAAATAGGGGCACTTTTGAAATTTTCATTTTTGACCAATTCGATAGGTCCGGGGCTTAGGTAAGTTATCATATGTCACAAAACCGTTAAAGCTCCTGTTCAAAAATTATGCTCCGATATCAACTTCTGTCACCTCAGTGCTACATATTGCAATGGTACCTAAAGTTTAAAGCAGAAATTGGGGCACTTTTAAAATTTTCATTTTTGACCAATTCGATAGGTCCGGGGCTTAGGTAAGTTATCATATGTCAAAGAACCGTTAAAGCTCCTGTTCAAAAATGATGCTCAGAAGCCAACTTCTGTCACCTCAGTGATACATTTTGGAATGGTACCTAAAGTTTAAAGCAGAAATAGGGGCACTTTTGAAATTTTCATTTTTGACCAGTTCGATAGGTCCGGGGCTTAGGTAAGTTATCATATGTCACAAAACCGTTAAAGCTCCTGTTCAAAAATGATGCTCCGAAATCAACTTCTGTCACCTCAGTGATACATTTTGGAATAGTACCTAAAGTTTAAAGCAGAAATTGGTGAACTTTTAAAATTTTCATTTTTGACCAGTTCGATAGGTCCGGGGCTTAGGTAAGTTATCAAATGTCACAAAATCGATAAAACTCCTCTTCAAAAATGATGCTCCAAAATCAACTTCTGTCACCTCAGTGATACATTTTGGAATAGTACCTAAAGTTTAAAGCAGAAATTGGGGCACTTTTGAAATTTTCATTTTTGACCAATTCGATAGGTCCGGGGCTTAGGTAAGTTATCATATGTCACAAAATCGATAAAACTCCTGTTAAAAAATGATGCTCCAAAATCAACTTCTGTCACCTCAGTGATACATTTTGGAATAGTACCTAAAGTTTAAAGCAGAAATTGGGGCACTTTTAAAATTTTCATTTTTGACCAATTCGATAGGTCCGGGGCTTTGGTAACTTATCATATGTCACAATACCGTTAAAGCACCTGTTGAAAAATAATGCTCCAAAATCAACTTCTGTCACCTCAGTGATACATTTTGGAATAGTACCTAAAGTTTAAAGCAGAAATTGGGGAACTTTTACATTTTTCATTTTTGACCAGTTCGATAGGTTCGGGGTTTAGGTAAGTTATCAAATGTCACAAAATCGATAAAACTCCTGTTTAAAAATGATGCTCCAAAATCAACTTCTGTCACCTCAGTGATACATTTTGGAATAGTACCTAAAGTTTAAAGCAGAAATTGGGGCACTTTTGAAATTTTCATTTTTGACCAATTCGATAGGTCCGGGGCTTAGGTAAGTTATCATATGTCACAATACCGTTAAAGCACCTGTTGAAAAATAATGCTCCAAAATCAACTTCTGTCACCTCAGTGATACATTTTGGAATAGTACCTAAAGTTTAAAGCAGAAATTGGGGAACTTTTACATTTTTCATTTTTGACCAATTCGATAGGTCCGGGGCTTAGGTAAGCTATCATATTTCACAAAACCGTTAAAGCTCCTGTTCAAAAATTATGCTCCGAAATCAACTTCTGTCACCTCAGTGATACATTTTGGAATGGTACCTAAAGTTTAAAGCAGAAATAGGGGCACTTTTGAAATTTTCATTTTTGACCAATTCGATAGGTCCGGGGCTTAGGTAAGTTATCATATGTCACAAAACCGTTAAAGCTCCTGTTCAAAAATTATGCTCCGAAATCAACTTCTGTCACCTCAGTGCTACATATTGCAATGGTACCTAAAGTTTAAAGCAGAAATTGGGGCACTTTTAAAATTTTCATTTTTGACCAATTCGATAGGTCCGGGGCTTAGGTAAGTTATCATATGTCACAAAACCGTTAAAGCTCCTGTTCAAAAATTATGCTCCGAAATCAACTTCTGTCACCTCGGTGATACATTTTGGAATGGTACCTAAAGTTTAAAGCAGAAATAGGGGCACTTTTGAAATTTTCATTTTTGACCAATTCGATAGGTCCGGGGCTTAGGTAAGTTATCATATGTCACAGAACCGTTAAAGCTCCTGTTCAAAAATTATGCTCAGAAGCCAACTTCTGTCACCTCAGTGATACATTTTGGAATGGTACCTAAAGTTTAAAGCAGAAATAGGGGCACTTTTGAAATTTTCATTTTTGACCAGTTCGATAGGTCCGGGGCTTAGGTAAGTTATCATATGTCACAAAACCGTTAAAGCTCCTGTTCAAAAATTATGCTCCGAAATCAACTTCTGTCACCTCAGTGATACATTTTGGAATAGTACCTAAAGTTTAAAGCAGAAATTGGTGAACTTTTAAAATTTTCATTTTTGACCAGTTCGATAGGTCCGGGGCTTAGGTAAGTTATCAAATGTCACAAAATCGATAAAACTCCTGTTCAAAAATGATGCTCCAAAATCAACTTCTGTCACCTCAGTGATACATTTTGGAATAGTACCTAAAGTTTAAAGCAGAAATTGGGGCACTTTTGAAATTTTCATTTTTGACCAATTCGATAGGTCCGGGGCTTAGGTAAGTTATCATATGTCACAATACCGTTAAAGCACCTGTTAAAAAAGAATGCTCCAAAATCAACTTCTGTCACCTCAGTGATACATTTTGGAATAGTACCTAAAGTTTAAAGCAGAAATTGGGGAACTTTTACATTTTTCATTTTTGACCAATTCGATAGGTCTGGGGCTTAGGTAAGTTATCATATGTCACAAAACCGTTAAAGCTCCTGTTCAAAAATTATGCTCCGAAATCAACTTCTGTCACCTCAGTGATACATTTTGGAATAGTACCTAAAGTTTAAAGCAGAAATTGGTGAACTTTTAAAATTTTCATTTTTGACCAGTTCGATAGGTACGGGGTTTAGGTAAGTTATCAAATGTCACAAAATCGATAAAACTCCTGTTCAAAAATGATGCTCCAAAATAAACTTCTGTCACCTCAGTGCTACATATTGCAATGGTACCTAAAGTTTAAAGCAGAAATTGGGGAACTTTTACATTTTTCATTTTTGACCAGTTCGATAGGTCCGGGGCTTAGGTAAGTTATCAAATATCACAAAATCGATAAAACTCCTGTTTAAAAATGATGCTCCAAAATCAACTTCTGTCACCTCAGTGATACATTTTGGAATAGTACCTAAAGTTTAAAGCAGAAATTGGGGCACTTTTGAAATTTTCATTTTTGACCAATTCGATAGGTTCGGGGCTTATGTAAGTTAGCATATGTCACAAAACCGTTAAAGCTCCTGTTCAAAAATTATGCTCCGAAATCAACTTCTGTCACCTCAGTGCTACATATTGCAATGGTACCTAAAGTTTAAAGCAGAAATTGGGGCACTTTTAAAATTTTCATTTTTGACCAACTCGATAGTGCCGGGGCTTAGGTAAGTTATCATATGTCACAAAACCGTTAAAGCTCCTGTTCAAAAATTATGCTCCGAAATCAACTTCTGTCACCTCAGTGATACATTTTGGAATGGTACCTAAAGTTTAAAGCAGAAATAGGGGCACTTTTGAAATTTTCATTTTTGACCAATTCGATAGGTTCGGGGCTTATGTAAGTTAGCATATGTCACAAAACCGTTAAAGCTCCTGTTCAAAAATGATACTCCGAAATAAACTTCTGTCACCTCAGTGATACATATTGCAATGGTACCTAAAGTTTAAAGCTGAAATTGGTGCACTTTTAAAATTTTCATTTTTGACCAATTCGATAGGTCCGGGGCTTAGGTAAGTTATCATATGTCACAAAACCGTTAAAGCTCCTGTTCAAAAATTATGCTCCGAAATCAACTTCTGTCACCTCAGTGATACATTTTGGAATGGTACCTAAAGTTTAAAGCAGAAATAGGGGCACTTTTGACATTTTCATTTTTTGACCAATTCGATAGGTCCGGGGCTTAGGTAAGTTATCATATGTCACAGAACCGTTAAAGCTCCTGTTCAAAAAGGATGCTCCGAAATAAACTTCTGTCACCTCAGTGATACATTTTGGAATGGTACCTAAAGTTTAAAGCAGAAATAGGGTTACTTTTGAAATTTTCATTTTTGACCAATTCTATAGGTCTGAGGCTTAGGTAAGTTATCATATGTCACAGAACCGTTAAAGCTCCTGTTCAAAAATGATGCTCAGAAGCCAACTTCTGTCACCTCAGTGATACATTTTGGAATGGTACCTAAAGTTTAAAGCAGAAATAGGGGCACTTTTGAAATTTTCATTTTTGACCAATTCGATATGTCTGAGGCTTAGGTAAGTTATCATATGTCACAAAACCGTTAAAGCTCCTGTTCAAAAATTATGCTCCGAAATCAACTTCTGTCACCTCAGTGCTACATATTGCAATGGTACCTAAAGTTTAAAGCAGAAATTGGGGCACTTTTAAAATTTTCATTTTTGACCAATTCGATAGGTTCGGGGCTTATGTAAGTTAGCATATGTCACAAAACCGTTAAAGCTCCTGTTCAAAAATGATACTCCGAAATAAACTTCTGTCACCTCAGTGATACATATTGCAATGGTACCTAAAGTTTAAAGCTGAAATTGGTGCACTTTTAAAATTTTCATTTTTGACCAATTCGATAGGTCCGGGGCTTAGGTAAGTTATCATATGTCACAAAACCGTTAAAGCTCCTGTTAAAAAATTATGCTCCGAAATCAACTTCTGTCACCTCAGTGATACATTTTGGAATAGTACCTAAAGTTTAAAGCAGAAATTGGTGAACTTTTAAAATTTTCATTTTTGACCAGTTCGATAGGTTCGGGGTTTAGGTAAGTTATCAAATGTCACAAAATCGATAAAACTCCTGTTTAAAAATGATGCTCCAAAATCAACTTCTGTCACCTCAGTGATACATTTTGGAATAGTACCTAAAGTTTAAAGCAGAAATTGGGGAACTTTTACATTTTTCATTTTTGACCAATTCGATAGGTCCGGGGCTTAGGTAAGCTATCATATTTCACAAAACCGTTAAAGCTCCTGTTCAAAAATTATGCTCCGAAATCAACTTCTGTCACCTCAGTGATACATTTTGGAATGGTACCTAAAGTTTAAAGCAGAAATAGGGGCACTTTTGAAATTTTCATTTTTGACCAATTCGATAGGTCCGGGGCTTAGGTAAGTTATCATATGTCACAAAACCGTTAAAGCTCCTGTTCAAAAATTATGCTCCGAAATCAACTTCTGTCACCTCAGTGCTACATATTGCAATGGTACCTAAAGTTTAAAGCAGAAATTGGGGCACTTTTAAAATTTTCATTTTTGACCAATTCGATAGGTCCGGGGCTTAGGTAAGTTATCATATGTCACAAAACCGTTAAAGCTCCTGTTCAAAAATTATGCTCCGAAATCAACTTCTGTCACCTCGGTGATACATTTTGGAATGGTACCTAAAGTTTAAAGCAGAAATAGGGGCACTTTTGAAATTTTCATTTTTGACCAATTCGATAGGTCCGGGGCTTAGGTAAGTTATCATATGTCACAAAACCGTTAAAGCTCCTGTTCAAAAATTATGCTCCGAAATCAACTTCTGTCACCTCAGTGATACATTTTGGAATAGTACCTAAAGTTTAAAGCAGAAATTGGTGAACTTTTAAAATTTTCATTTTTGACCAGTTCGATAGGTACGGGGTTTAGGTAAGTTATCAAATGTCACAAAATCGATAAAACTCCTGTTCAAAAATGATGCTCCAAAATAAACTTCTGTCACCTCAGTGATACATTTTGGAATAGTACCTAAAGTTTAAAGCAGAAATTGGGGAACTTTTACATTTTTCATTTTTAAACAATTCGATAGGTCCGGGGCTTAGGTAAGCTATCATATTTCACAAAACCGTTAAAGCTCCTGTTCAAAAATTATGCTCCGAAATCAACTTCTGTCACCTCAGTGCTACATATTGCAATGGTACCTAAAGTTTAAAGCAGAAATTGGGGCACTTTTAAAATTTTCATTTTTGACCAATTCGATAGGTCCGGGGCTTAGGTAAGTTATCATATGTCACAAAACCGTTAAAGCTCCTGTTCAAAAATTATGCTCCGAAATCAACTTCTGTCACCTCAGTGATACATTTTGGAATAGTACCTAAAGTTTAAAGCAGAAATTGGTGAACTTTTAAAATTTTCATTTTTGACCAGTTCGATAGGTCCGGGGCTTAGGTAAGTTATCAAATGTCACAAAATCGATAAAACTCCTGTTCAAAAATGATGCTCCAAAATCAACTTCTGTCACCTCAGTGATACATTTTGGAATAGTACCTAAAGTTTAAAGCAGAAATTGGGGCACTTTTGAAATTTTCATTTTTGACCAATTCGATAGGTCCGGGGCTTAGGTAAGTTATCATATGTCACAAAACCGTTAAAGCTCCTGTTCAAAAATTATGCTCCGAAATCAACTTCTGTCACCTCAGTGCTACATATTGCAATGGTACCTAAAGTTTAAAGCAGAAATTGGGGCACTTTTAAAATTTTCATTTTTGACCAATTCGATAGGTCCGGGGCTTAGGTAAGTTATCATATGTCACAAAACCGTTAAAGCTCCTGTTCAAAAATTATGCTCCGAAATCAACTTCTGTCACCTCGGTGATACATTTTGGAATGGTACCTAAAGTTTAAAGCAGAAATAGGGGCACTTTTGAAATTTTCATTTTTGACCAATTCGATAGGTCCGGGGCTTAGGTAAGTTATCATATGTCACAGAACCGTTAAAGCTCCTGTTCAAAAATTATGCTCAGAAGCCAACTTCTGTCACCTCAGTGATACATTTTGGAATGGTACCTAAAGTTTAAAGCAGAAATAGGGGCACTTTTGAAATTTTCATTTTTGACCAGTTCGATAGGTCCGGGGCTTAGGTAAGTTATCATATGTCACAAAACCGTTAAAGCTCCTGTTCAAAAATTATGCTCCGAAATCAACTTCTGTCACCTCAGTGATACATTTTGGAATAGTACCTAAAGTTTAAAGCAGAAATTGGTGAACTTTTAAAATTTTCATTTTTGACCAGTTCGATAGGTCCGGGGCTTAGGTAAGTTATCAAATGTCACAAAATCGATAAAACTCCTGTTCAAAAATGATGCTCCAAAATCAACTTCTGTCACCTCAGTGATACATTTTGGAATAGTACCTAAAGTTTAAAGCAGAAATTGGGGCACTTTTAAAATTTTCATTTTTGACCAATTCGATAGGTCCGGGGCTTACGTAAGTTATCATATGTCACAAAACCGTTAAAGCTCCTGTTCAAAAATTATGCTCCGAAATCAACTTCTGTCACCTCAGTGCTACATATTGCAATGGTACCTAAAGTTTAAAGCAGAAATTGGGGCACTTTTAAAATTTTCATTTTTGATCAATTCGATAGGTCCGGGGCTTAGGTAAGTTATCATATGTCACAAAACCGTTAAAGCTCCTGTTCAAAAATTATGCTTCGAAATCAACTTCTGTCACCTCAGTGATACATTTTGGAATGGTACCTAAAGTTTAAAGCAGAAATAGGTGCACTTTTGAAATTTTCATTTTTGACCAATTCGATAGGTTCGGGGCTTATGTAAGTTAGCATATGTCACAAAACCGTTAAAGCTCCTGTTCAAAAATGATACTCCGAAATAAACTTCTGTCACCTCAGTGATACATATTGCAATGGTACCTAAAGTTTAAAGCTGAAATTGGTGCACTTTTAAAATTTTCATTTTTGACCAATTCGATAGGTCCGGGGCTTAGGTAAGTTATCATATGTCACAAAACCGTTAAAGCTCCTGTTCAAAAATTATGCTCCGAAATCAACTTCTGTCACCTCAGTGATACATTTTGGAATGGTACCTAAAGTTTAAAGCAGAAATAGGGGCACTTTTGACATTTTCATTTTTTGACCAATTCGATAGGTCCGGGGCTTAGGTAAGTTATCATATGTCACAGAACCGTTAAAGCTCCTGTTCAAAAAGGATGCTCCGAAATAAACTTCTGTCACCTCAGTGATACATTTTGGAATGGTACCTAAAGTTTAAAGCAGAAATAGGGGTACTTTTGAAATTTTCACTTTTGACCAATTCGATAGGTCTGAGGCTTAGGTAAGTTATCATATGTCACAGAACCGTTAAAGCTCCTGTTCAAAAATGATGCTCAGAAGCCAACTTCTGTCACCTCAGTGATACATTTTGGAATGGTACCTAAAGTTTAAAGCAGAAATAGGGGCACTTTTGAAATTTTCATTTTTGACCAATTCGATATGTCTGAGGCTTAGGTAAGTTATCATATGTCACAAAACCGTTAAAGCTCCTGTTCAAAAATTATGCTCCGAAATCAACTTCTGTCACCTCAGTGCTACATATTGCAATGGTACCTAAAGTTTAAAGCAGAAATTGGGGCACTTTTAAAATTTTCATTTTTGACCAATTCGATAGGTTCGGGGCTTATGTAAGTTAGCATATGTCACAAAACCGTTAAAGCTCCTGTTCAAAAATGATACTCCGAAATCAACTTCTGTCACCTCAGTGATACATTTTGGAATAGTACCTAAAGTTTAAAGCAGAAATTGGTGAACTTTTAAAATTTTCATTTTTGACCAGTTCGATAGGTTCGGGGTTTAGGTAAGTTATCAAATGTCACAAAATCGATAAAACTCCTGTTTAAAAATGATGCTCCAAAATCAACTTCTGTCACCTCAGTGATACATTTTGGAATAGTACCTAAAGTTTAAAGCAGAAATTGGGGCACTTTTGAAATTTTCATTTTTGACCAATTCGATAGGTCCGGGGCTTAGGTAAGTTATCATATGTCACAATACCGTTAAAGCACCTGTCGAAAAATAATGCTCCAAAATCAACTTCTGTCACCTCAGTGATACATTTTGGAATAGTACCTAAAGTTTAAAGCAGAAATTGGGGAACTTTTACATTTTTCATTTTTGACCAATTCGATAGGTCCGGGGCTTAGGTAAGCTATCATATTTCACAAAACCGTTAAAGCTCCTGTTCAAAAATTATGCTCCGAAATCAACTTCTGTCACCTCAGTGATACATTTTGGAATGGTACCTAAAGTTTAAAGCAGAAATAGGGGCACTTTTGAAATTTTCATTTTTGACCAATTCGATAGGTCCGGGGCTTAGGTAAGTTATCATATGTCACAAAACCGTTAAAGCTCCTGTTCAAAAATTATGCTCCGAAATCAACTTCTGTCACCTCAGTGCTACATATTGCAATGGTACCTAAAGTTTAAAGCAGAAATTGGGGCACTTTTAAAATTTTCATTTTTGACCAATTCGATAGGTCCGGGGCTTAGGTAAGTTATCATATGTCACAAAACCGTTAAAGCTCCTGTTCAAAAATTATGCTCCGAAATCAACTTCTGTCACCTCGGTGATACATTTTGGAATGGTACCTAAAGTTTAAAGCAGAAATAGGGGCACTTTTGAAATTTTCATTTTTGACCAATTCGATAGGTCCGGGGCTTAGGTAAGTTATCATATGTCACAAAACCGTTAAAGCTCCTGTTCAAAAATTATGCTCCGAAATCAACTTCTGTCACCTCAGTGATACATTTTGGAATAGTACCTAAAGTTTAAAGCAGAAATTGGTGAACTTTTAAAATTTTCATTTTTGACCAGTTCGATAGGTACGGGGTTTAGGTAAGTTATCAAATGTCACAAAATCGATAAAACTCCTGTTCAAAAATGATGCTCCAAAATAAACTTCTGTCACCTCAGTGATACATTTTGGAATAGTACCTAAAGTTTAAAGCAGAAATTGGGGAACTTTTACATTTTTCATTTTTGACCAATTCGATAGGTCCGGGGCTTAGGTAAGCTATCATATTTCACAAAACCGTTAAAGCTCCTGTTCAAAAATTATGCTCCGAAATCAACTTCTGTCACCTCAGTGCTACATATTGCAATGGTACCTAAAGTTTAAAGCAGAAATTGGGGCACTTTTAAAATTTTCATTTTTGACCAATTCGATAGGTCCGGGGCTTAGGTAAGTTATCATTTGTCACAAAACCGTTAAAGCTCCTGTTCAAAAATTATGCTCCGAAATCAACTTCTGTCACCTCGGTGATACATTTTGGAATGGTACCTAAAGTTTAAAGCAGAAATAGGGGCACTTTTGAAATTTTCATTTTTGACCAATTCGATAGGTCCGGGGCTTAGGTAAGTTATCATATGTCACAGAACCGTTAAAGCTCCTGTTCAAAAATTATGCTCAGAAGCCAACTTCTGTCACCTCAGTGATACATTTTGGAATGGTACCTAACGTTTAAAGCAGAAATAGGGGCACTTTTGAAATTTTCATTTTTGACCAGTTCGATAGGTCCGGGGCTTAGGTAAGTTATCATATGTCACAAAACCGTTAAAGCTCCTGTTCAAAAATGATGCTCCGAAATCAACTTCTGTCACCTCAGTGATACATTTTGGAATAGTACCTAAAGTTTAAAGCAGAAATTGGTGAACTTTTAAAATTTTCATTTTTGACCAGTTCGATAGGTCCGGGGCTTAGGTAAGTTATCAAATGTCACAGAATCGATAAAACTCCTGTTCAAAAATGATGCTCCAAAATCAACTTCTGTCACCTCAGTGATACATTTTGGAATAGTACCTAAAGTTTAAAGCAGAAATTGGGGCACTTTTGAAATTTTCATTTTTGACCAATTCGATAGGTCCGGGGCTTAGGTAAGTTATCATATGTCACAAAACCGTTAAAGCTCCTGTTCAAAAATTATGCTCCGAAATCAACTTCTGTCACCTCAGTGCTACATATTGCAATGGTACCTAAAGTTTAAAGCAGAAATTGGGGCACTTTTAAAATTTTCATTTTTGACCAATTCGATAGGTCCGGGGCTTAGGTAAGTTATCATATGTCACAAAACCGTTAAAGCTCCTGTTAAAAAATTATGCTCCGAAATCAACTTCTGTCACCTCAGTGATACATTTTGGAATAGTACCTAAAGTTTAAAGCAGAAATTGGTGAACTTTTAAAATTTTCATTTTTGACCAGTTCGATAGGTCCGGGGCTTAGGTAAGTTATCAAATGTCACAAAATCGATAAAACTCCTGTTCAAAAATGATGCTCCAAAATCAACTTCTGTCACCTCAGTGATACATTTTGGAATAGTACCTAAAGTTTAAAGCAGAAATTGGGGAACTTTTACATTTTTCATTTTTGACCAATTCGATAGGTCCGGGGCTTAGGTAAGCTATCATATTTCACAAAACCATTAAAGCTCCTGTTCAAAAATTATGCTCCGAAATCAACTTCTGTCACCTCAGTGATACATTTTGGAATGGTACCTAAAGTTTAAAGCAGAAATAGGGGCACTTTTGAAATTTTCATTTTTGACCAATTCGATAGGTCCGGGGCTTAGGTAAGTTATCATATGTCACAAAACCGTTAAAGCTCCTGTTCAAAAATTATGCTCCGAAATCAACTTCTGTCACCTCAGTGCTACATATTGCAATGGTACCTAAAGTTTAAAGCAGAAATTGGGGCACTTTTAAAATTTTCATTTTTGACCAATTCGATAGGTCCGGGGCTTAGGTAAGTTATCATATGTCACAAAACCGTTAAAGCTCCTGTTCAAAAATTATGCTCCGAAATCAACTTCTGTCACCTCGGTGATACATTTTGGAATGGTACCTAAAGTTTAAAGCAGAAATTGGTGAACTTTTAAAATTTTCATTTTTGACCAGTTCGATAGGTACGGGGTTTAGGTAAGTTATCAAATGTCACAAAATCGATAAAACTCCTGTTCAAAAATGATGCTCCAAAATAAACTTCTGTCACCTCAGTGCTACATATTGCAATGGTACCTAAAGTTTAAAGCAGAAATAGGGGCACTTTTGAAATTTTCATTTTTGACCAATTCGATAGGTCCGGGGCTTAGGTAAGTTATCATATTTCACAAAACCGTTAAAGCTCCTGTTCAAAAATTATGCTCCGAAATCATCTTCTGTCACCTCAGTGATACATTTTGGAATGGTACCTAAAGTTTAAAGCAGAAATAGGGGCACTTTTGAAATTTTCATTTTTGACCAATTCGATAGGTCCGGGGCTTAGGTAAGTTATCATATGTCACAAAACCGTTAAAGCTCCTGTTCAAAAATTATGCTCCGAAATCAACTTCTGTCACCTCAGTGCTACATATTGCAATGGTACCTAAAGTTTAAAGAAGAAATTGGGGCACTTTGAAAATTTTCATTTTTGACCAATTCGATAGGTCCGGGGCTTAGGTAAGTTATCATATGTCACAAAACCGTTAAAGCTCCTGTTCAAAAATGATGCTCTGAAATCAACTTCTGTCACCTCGGTGACACATTTTGGAATGGTACCTAAAGTTTAAAGCAGAAATAGGTGCACTTTTGAAATTTTTATTTTTGACCAATTCGATAGGTCCGGGGCTTAGGTAAGTTATCATATGTCACAGAACCGTTAAAGCTCCTGTTCAAAAATGATGCTCAGAAGCCAACTTCTGTCACCTCAGTGATACATTTTGGAATGGTACCTAAAGTTTAAAGCAGAAATATGGGCACTTTTGAAATTTTCATTTTTGACCAATTCGATAGGTCCGGGGCTTGGGTAAGTTATCATATGTCACAAAACCGTTAAAGCTCCTGTTCAAAAATTATGCTCCGAAATCAACTTCTGTCACCTCAGTGATACATTTTGGAATAGTACCTAAAGTTTAAAGCAGAAATTGGTGAACTTTTAAAATTTTCATTTTTGACCAGTTCGATAGGTACGGGGTTTAGGTAAGTTATCAAATGTCACAAAATCGATAAAACTCCTGTTCAAAAATGATGCTCCAAAATAAACTTCTGTCACCTCAGTGCTACATATTGCAATGGTACCTAAAGTTTAAAGCAGAAATAGGGGCACTTTTGAAATTTTCATTTTTGACCAATTCGATAGGTCTGGGGCTTAGGTAAGTTATCATATTTCACAAAACCGTTAAAGCTCCTGTTCAAAAATTATGCTCCGAAATCATCTTCTGTCACCTCAGTGATACATTTTGGAATGGTACCTAAAGTTTAAAGCAGAAATAGGGGCACTTTTGAAATTTTCATTTTTGACCAATTCGATAGGTCCGGGGCTTAGGTAAGTTATCATATGTCACAAAACCGTTAAAGCTCCTGTTCAAAAATTATGCTCCGATATCAACTTCTGTCACCTCAGTGCTACATATTGCAATGGTACCTAAAGTTTAAAGCAGAAATTGGGGCACTTTTAAAATTTTCATTTTTGACCAATTCGATAGGTCCGGGGCTTAGGTAAGTTATCATATGTCAAAGAACCGTTAAAGCTCCTGTTCAAAAATGATGCTCAGAAGCCAACTTCTGTCACCTCAGTGATACATTTTGGAATGGTACCTAAAGTTTAAAGCAGAAATAGGGGCACTTTTGAAATTTTCATTTTTGACCAGTTCGATAGGTCCGGGGCTTAGGTAAGTTATCATATGTCACAAAACCGTTAAAGCTCCTGTTCAAAAATGATGCTCCGAAATCAACTTCTGTCACCTCAGTGATACATTTTGGAATAGTACCTAAAGTTTAAAGCAGAAATTGGTGAACTTTTAAAATTTTCATTTTTGACCAGTTCGATAGGTCCGGGGCTTAGGTAAGTTATCAAATGTCACAAAATCGATAAAACTCCTCTTCAAAAATGATGCTCCAAAATCAACTTCTGTCACCTCAGTGATACATTTTGGAATAGTACCTAAAGTTTAAAGCAGAAATTGGGGCACTTTTGAAATTTTCATTTTTGACCAATTCGATAGGTCCGGGGCTTAGGTAAGTTATCATATGTCACAAAATCGATAAAACTCCTGTTAAAAAATGATGCTCCAAAATCAACTTCTGTCACCTCAGTGATACATTTTGGAATAGTACCTAAAGTTTAAAGCAGAAATTGGGGCACTTTTAAAATTTTCATTTTTGACCAATTCGATAGGTCCGGGGCTTTGGTAACTTATCATATGTCACAATACCGTTAAAGCACCTGTTGAAAAATAATGCTCCAAAATCAACTTCTGTCACCTCAGTGATACATTTTGGAATAGTACCTAAAGTTTAAAGCAGAAATTGGGGAACTTTTACATTTTTCATTTTTGACCAGTTCGATAGGTTCGGGGTTTAGGTAAGTTATCAAATGTCACAAAATCGATAAAACTCCTGTTTAAAAATGATGCTCCAAAATCAACTTCTGTCACCTCAGTGATACATTTTGGAATAGTACCTAAAGTTTAAAGCAGAAATTGGGGCACTTTTGAAATTTTCATTTTTGACCAATTCGATAGGTCCGGGGCTTAGGTAAGTTATCATATGTCACAATACCGTTAAAGCACCTGTTGAAAAATAATGCTCCAAAATCAACTTCTGTCACCTCAGTGATACATTTTGGAATAGTACCTAAAGTTTAAAGCAGAAATTGGGGAACTTTTACATTTTTCATTTTTGACCAATTCGATAGGTCCGGGGCTTAGGTAAGCTATCATATTTCACAAAACCGTTAAAGCTCCTGTTCAAAAATTATGCTCCGAAATCAACTTCTGTCACCTCAGTGATACATTTTGGAATGGTACCTAAAGTTTAAAGCAGAAATAGGGGCACTTTTGAAATTTTCATTTTTGACCAATTCGATAGGTCCGGGGCTTAGGTAAGTTATCATATGTCACAAAACCGTTAAAGCTCCTGTTCAAAAATTATGCTCCGAAATCAACTTCTGTCACCTCAGTGCTACATATTGCAATGGTACCTAAAGTTTAAAGCAGAAATTGGGGCACTTTTAAAATTTTCATTTTTGACCAATTCGATAGGTCCGGGGCTTAGGTAAGTTATCATATGTCACAAAACCGTTAAAGCTCCTGTTCAAAAATTATGCTCCGAAATCAACTTCTGTCACCTCGGTGATACATTTTGGAATGGTACCTAAAGTTTAAAGCAGAAATAGGGGCACTTTTGAAATTTTCATTTTTGACCAATTCGATAGGTCCGGGGCTTAGGTAAGTTATCATATGTCACAGAACCGTTAAAGCTCCTGTTCAAAAATTATGCTCAGAAGCCAACTTCTGTCACCTCAGTGATACATTTTGGAATAGTACCTAAAGTTTAAAGCAGAAATTGGTGAACTTTTAAAATTTTCATTTTTGACCAGTTCGATAGGTCCGGGGCTTAGGTAAGTTATCAAATGTCACAAAATCGATAAAACTCCTGTTCAAAAATGATGCTCCAAAATCAACTTCTGTCACCTCAGTGATACATTTTGGAATAGTACCTAAAGTTTAAAGCAGAAATTGGGGCACTTTTGAAATTTTCATTTTTGACCAATTCGATAGGTCCGGGGCTTAGGTAAGTTATCATATGTCACAATACCGTTAAAGCACCTGTTAAAAAAGAATGCTCCAAAATCAACTTCTGTCACCTCAGTGATACATTTTGGAATAGTACCTAAAGTTTAAAGCAGAAATTGGGGAACTTTTACATTTTTCATTTTTGACCAATTCGATAGGTCTGGGGCTTAGGTAAGTTATCATATGTCACAAAACCGTTAAAGCTCCTGTTCAAAAATTATGCTCCGAAATCAACTTCTGTCACCTCAGTGATACATTTTGGAATAGTACCTAAAGTTTAAAGCAGAAATTGGTGAACTTTTAAAATTTTCATTTTTGACCAGTTCGATAGGTACGGGGTTTAGGTAAGTTATCAAATGTCACAAAATCGATAAAACTCCTGTTCAAAAATGATGCTCCAAAATAAACTTCTGTCACCTCAGTGCTACATATTGCAATGGTACCTAAAGTTTAAAGCAGAAATTGGGGAACTTTTACATTTTTCATTTTTGACCAGTTCGATAGGTCCGGGGCTTAGGTAAGTTATCAAATATCACAAAATCGATAAAACTCCTGTTTAAAAATGATGCTCCAAAATCAACTTCTGTCACCTCAGTGATACATTTTGGAATAGTACCTAAAGTTTAAAGCAGAAATTGGGGCACTTTTGAAATTTTCATTTTTGACCAATTCGATAGGTCCGGGGCTTAGGTAAGTTATCATATGTCACAAAACCGTTAAAGCTCCTGTTCAAAAATTATGCTCCGAAATCAACTTCTGTCACCTCAGTGCTACATATTGCAATGGTACCTAAAGTTTAAAGCAGAAATTGGGGCACTTTTAAAATTTTCATTTTTGACCAACTCGATAGTGCCGGGGCTTAGGTAAGTTATCATATGTCACAAAACCGTTAAAGCTCCTGTTCAAAAATTATGCTCCGAAATCAACTTCTGTCACCTCAGTGATACATTTTGGAATGGTACCTAAAGTTTAAAGCAGAAATAGGGGCACTTTTGAAATTTTCATTTTTGACCAATTCGATAGGTTCGGGGCTTATGTAAGTTAGCATATGTCACAAAACCGTTAAAGCTCCTGTTCAAAAATGATACTCCGAAATAAACTTCTGTCACCTCAGTGATACATATTGCAATGGTACCTAAAGTTTAAAGCTGAAATTGGTGCACTTTTAAAATTTTCATTTTTGACCAATTCGATAGGTCCGGGGCTTAGGTAAGTTATCATATGTCACAAAACCGTTAAAGCTCCTGTTCAAAAATTATGCTCCGAAATCAACTTCTGTCACCTCAGTGATACATTTTGGAATGGTACCTAAAGTTTAAAGCAGAAATAGGGGCACTTTTGACATTTTCATTTTTTGACCAATTCGATAGGTCCGGGGCTTAGGTAAGTTATCATATGTCACAGAACCGTTAAAGCTCCTGTTCAAAAAGGATGCTCCGAAATAAACTTCTGTCACCTCAGTGATACATTTTGGAATGGTACCTAAAGTTTAAAGCAGAAATAGGGTTACTTTTGAAATTTTCATTTTTGACCAATTCTATAGGTCTGAGGCTTAGGTAAGTTATCATATGTCACAGAACCGTTAAAGCTCCTGTTCAAAAATGATGCTCAGAAGCCAACTTCTGTCACCTCAGTGATACATTTTGGAATGGTACCTAAAGTTTAAAGCAGAAATAGGGGCACTTTTGAAATTTTCATTTTTGACCAATTCGATATGTCTGAGGCTTAGGTAAGTTATCATATGTCACAAAACCGTTAAAGCTCCTGTTCAAAAATTATGCTCCGAAATCAACTTCTGTCACCTCAGTGCTACATATTGCAATGGTACCTAAAGTTTAAAGCAGAAATTGGGGCACTTTTAAAATTTTCATTTTTGACCAATTCGATAGGTTCGGGGCTTATGTAAGTTAGCATATGTCACAAAACCGTTAAAGCTCCTGTTCAAAAATGATACTCCGAAATAAACTTCTGTCACCTCAGTGATACATATTGCAATGGTACCTAAAGTTTAAAGCTGAAATTGGTGCACTTTTAAAATTTTCATTTTTGACCAATTCGATAGGTCCGGGGCTTAGGTAAGTTATCATATGTCACAAAACCGTTAAAGCTCCTGTTAAAAAATTATGCTCCGAAATCAACTTCTGTCACCTCAGTGATACATTTTGGAATAGTACCTAAAGTTTAAAGCAGAAATTGGTGAACTTTTAAAATTTTCATTTTTGACCAGTTCGATAGGTTCGGGGTTTAGGTAAGTTATCAAATGTCACAAAATCGATAAAACTCCTGTTTAAAAATGATGCTCCAAAATCAACTTCTGTCACCTCAGTGATACATTTTGGAATAGTACCTAAAGTTTAAAGCAGAAATTGGGGAACTTTTACATTTTTCATTTTTGACCAATTCGATAGGTCCGGGGCTTAGGTAAGCTATCATATTTCACAAAACCGTTAAAGCTCCTGTTCAAAAATTATGCTCCGAAATCAACTTCTGTCACCTCAGTGATACATTTTGGAATGGTACCTAAAGTTTAAAGCAGAAATAGGGGCACTTTTGAAATTTTCATTTTTGACCAATTCGATAGGTCCGGGGCTTAGGTAAGTTATCATATGTCACAAAACCGTTAAAGCTCCTGTTCAAAAATTATGCTCCGAAATCAACTTCTGTCACCTCAGTGCTACATATTGCAATGGTACCTAAAGTTTAAAGCAGAAATTGGGGCACTTTTAAAATTTTCATTTTTGACCAATTCGATAGGTCCGGGGCTTAGGTAAGTTATCATATGTCACAAAACCGTTAAAGCTCCTGTTCAAAAATTATGCTCCGAAATCAACTTCTGTCACCTCGGTGATACATTTTGGAATGGTACCTAAAGTTTAAAGCAGAAATAGGGGCACTTTTGAAATTTTCATTTTTGACCAATTCGATAGGTCCGGGGCTTAGGTAAGTTATCATATGTCACAAAACCGTTAAAGCTCCTGTTCAAAAATTATGCTCCGAAATCAACTTCTGTCACCTCAGTGATACATTTTGGAATAGTACCTAAAGTTTAAAGCAGAAATTGGTGAACTTTTAAAATTTTCATTTTTGACCAGTTCGATAGGTACGGGGTTTAGGTAAGTTATCAAATGTCACAAAATCGATAAAACTCCTGTTCAAAAATGATGCTCCAAAATAAACTTCTGTCACCTCAGTGATACATTTTGGAATAGTACCTAAAGTTTAAAGCAGAAATTGGGGAACTTTTACATTTTTCATTTTTAAACAATTCGATAGGTCCGGGGCTTAGGTAAGCTATCATATTTCACAAAACCGTTAAAGCTCCTGTTCAAAAATTATGCTCCGAAATCAACTTCTGTCACCTCAGTGCTACATATTGCAATGGTACCTAAAGTTTAAAGCAGAAATTGGGGCACTTTTAAAATTTTCATTTTTGACCAATTCGATAGGTCCGGGGCTTAGGTAAGTTATCATATGTCACAAAACCGTTAAAGCTCCTGTTCAAAAATTATGCTCCGAAATCAACTTCTGTCACCTCAGTGATACATTTTGGAATAGTACCTAAAGTTTAAAGCAGAAATTGGTGAACTTTTAAAATTTTCATTTTTGACCAGTTCGATAGGTCCGGGGCTTAGGTAAGTTATCAAATGTCACAAAATCGATAAAACTCCTGTTCAAAAATGATGCTCCAAAATCAACTTCTGTCACCTCAGTGATACATTTTGGAATAGTACCTAAAGTTTAAAGCAGAAATTGGGGCACTTTTGAAATTTTCATTTTTGACCAATTCGATAGGTCCGGGGCTTAGGTAAGTTATCATATGTCACAAAACCGTTAAAGCTCCTGTTCAAAAATTATGCTCCGAAATCAACTTCTGTCACCTCAGTGCTACATATTGCAATGGTACCTAAAGTTTAAAGCAGAAATTGGGGCACTTTTAAAATTTTCATTTTTGACCAATTCGATAGGTCCGGGGCTTAGGTAAGTTATCATATGTCACAAAACCGTTAAAGCTCCTGTTCAAAAATTATGCTCCGAAATCAACTTCTGTCACCTCGGTGATACATTTTGGAATGGTACCTAAAGTTTAAAGCAGAAATAGGGGCACTTTTGAAATTTTCATTTTTGACCAATTCGATAGGTCCGGGGCTTAGGTAAGTTATCATATGTCACAGAACCGTTAAAGCTCCTGTTCAAAAATTATGCTCAGAAGCCAACTTCTGTCACCTCAGTGATACATTTTGGAATGGTACCTAAAGTTTAAAGCAGAAATAGGGGCACTTTTGAAATTTTCATTTTTGACCAGTTCGATAGGTCCGGGGCTTAGGTAAGTTATCATATGTCACAAAACCGTTAAAGCTCCTGTTCAAAAATTATGCTCCGAAATCAACTTCTGTCACCTCAGTGATACATTTTGGAATAGTACCTAAAGTTTAAAGCAGAAATTGGTGAACTTTTAAAATTTTCATTTTTGACCAGTTCGATAGGTCCGGGGCTTAGGTAAGTTATCAAATGTCACAAAATCGATAAAACTCCTGTTCAAAAATGATGCTCCAAAATCAACTTCTGTCACCTCAGTGATACATTTTGGAATAGTACCTAAAGTTTAAAGCAGAAATTGGGGCACTTTTAAAATTTTCATTTTTGACCAATTCGATAGGTCCGGGGCTTACGTAAGTTATCATATGTCACAAAACCGTTAAAGCTCCTGTTCAAAAATTATGCTCCGAAATCAACTTCTGTCACCTCAGTGCTACATATTGCAATGGTACCTAAAGTTTAAAGCAGAAATTGGGGCACTTTTAAAATTTTCATTTTTGATCAATTCGATAGGTCCGGGGCTTAGGTAAGTTATCATATGTCACAAAACCGTTAAAGCTCCTGTTCAAAAATTATGCTTCGAAATCAACTTCTGTCACCTCAGTGATACATTTTGGAATGGTACCTAAAGTTTAAAGCAGAAATAGGTGCACTTTTGAAATTTTCATTTTTGACCAATTCGATAGGTTCGGGGCTTATGTAAGTTAGCATATGTCACAAAACCGTTAAAGCTCCTGTTCAAAAATGATACTCCGAAATAAACTTCTGTCACCTCAGTGATACATATTGCAATGGTACCTAAAGTTTAAAGCTGAAATTGGTGCACTTTTAAAATTTTCATTTTTGACCAATTCGATAGGTCCGGGGCTTAGGTAAGTTATCATATGTCACAAAACCGTTAAAGCTCCTGTTCAAAAATTATGCTCCGAAATCAACTTCTGTCACCTCAGTGATACATTTTGGAATGGTACCTAAAGTTTAAAGCAGAAATAGGGGCACTTTTGACATTTTCATTTTTTGACCAATTCGATAGGTCCGGGGCTTAGGTAAGTTATCATATGTCACAGAACCGTTAAAGCTCCTGTTCAAAAAGGATGCTCCGAAATAAACTTCTGTCACCTCAGTGATACATTTTGGAATGGTACCTAAAGTTTAAAGCAGAAATAGGGGTACTTTTGAAATTTTCATTTTTGACCAATTCGATAGGTCTGAGGCTTAGGTAAGTTATCATATGTCACAGAACCGTTAAAGCTCCTGTTCAAAAATGATGCTCAGAAGCCAACTTCTGTCACCTCAGTGATACATTTTGGAATGGTACCTAAAGTTTAAAGCAGAAATAGGGGCACTTTTGAAATTTTCATTTTTGACCAATTCGATATGTCTGAGGCTTAGGTAAGTTATCATATGTCACAAAACCGTTAAAGCTCCTGTTCAAAAATTATGCTCCGAAATCAACTTCTGTCACCTCAGTGCTACATATTGCAATGGTACCTAAAGTTTAAAGCAGAAATTGGGGCACTTTTAAAATTTTCATTTTTGACCAATTCGATAGGTTCGGGGCTTATGTAAGTTAGCATATGTCACAAAACCGTTAAAGCTCCTGTTCAAAAATGATACTCCGAAATCAACTTCTGTCACCTCAGTGATACATTTTGGAATAGTACCTAAAGTTTAAAGCAGAAATTGGTGAACTTTTAAAATTTTCATTTTTGACCAGTTCGATAGGTTCGGGGTTTAGGTAAGTTATCAAATGTCACAAAATCGATAAAACTCCTGTTTAAAAATGATGCTCCAAAATCAACTTCTGTCACCTCAGTGATACATTTTGGAATAGTACCTAAAGTTTAAAGCAGAAATTGGGGCACTTTTGAAATTTTCATTTTTGACCAATTCGATAGGTCCGGGGCTTAGGTAAGTTATCATATGTCACAATACCGTTAAAGCACCTGTCGAAAAATAATGCTCCAAAATCAACTTCTGTCACCTCAGTGATACATTTTGGAATAGTACCTAAAGTTTAAAGCAGAAATTGGGGAACTTTTACATTTTTCATTTTTGACCAATTCGATAGGTCCGGGGCTTAGGTAAGCTATCATATTTCACAAAACCGTTAAAGCTCCTGTTCAAAAATTATGCTCCGAAATCAACTTCTGTCACCTCAGTGATACATTTTGGAATGGTACCTAAAGTTTAAAGCAGAAATAGGGGCACTTTTGAAATTTTCATTTTTGACCAATTCGATAGGTCCGGGGCTTAGGTAAGTTATCATATGTCACAAAACCGTTAAAGCTCCTGTTCAAAAATTATGCTCCGAAATCAACTTCTGTCACCTCAGTGCTACATATTGCAATGGTACCTAAAGTTTAAAGCAGAAATTGGGGCACTTTTAAAATTTTCATTTTTGACCAATTCGATAGGTCCGGGGCTTAGGTAAGTTATCATATGTCACAAAACCGTTAAAGCTCCTGTTCAAAAATTATGCTCCGAAATCAACTTCTGTCACCTCGGTGATACATTTTGGAATGGTACCTAAAGTTTAAAGCAGAAATAGGGGCACTTTTGAAATTTTCATTTTTGACCAATTCGATAGGTCCGGGGCTTAGGTAAGTTATCATATGTCACAAAACCGTTAAAGCTCCTGTTCAAAAATTATGCTCCGAAATCAACTTCTGTCACCTCAGTGATACATTTTGGAATAGTACCTAAAGTTTAAAGCAGAAATTGGTGAACTTTTAAAATTTTCATTTTTGACCAGTTCGATAGGTACGGGGTTTAGGTAAGTTATCAAATGTCACAAAATCGATAAAACTCCTGTTCAAAAATGATGCTCCAAAATAAACTTCTGTCACCTCAGTGATACATTTTGGAATAGTACCTAAAGTTTAAAGCAGAAATTGGGGAACTTTTACATTTTTCATTTTTGACCAATTCGATAGGTCCGGGGCTTAGGTAAGCTATCATATTTCACAAAACCGTTAAAGCTCCTGTTCAAAAATTATGCTCCGAAATCAACTTCTGTCACCTCAGTGCTACATATTGCAATGGTACCTAAAGTTTAAAGCAGAAATTGGGGCACTTTTAAAATTTTCATTTTTGACCAATTCGATAGGTCCGGGGCTTAGGTAAGTTATCATTTGTCACAAAACCGTTAAAGCTCCTGTTCAAAAATTATGCTCCGAAATCAACTTCTGTCACCTCGGTGATACATTTTGGAATGGTACCTAAAGTTTAAAGCAGAAATAGGGGCACTTTTGAAATTTTCATTTTTGACCAATTCGATAGGTCCGGGGCTTAGGTAAGTTATCATATGTCACAGAACCGTTAAAGCTCCTGTTCAAAAATTATGCTCAGAAGCCAACTTCTGTCACCTCAGTGATACATTTTGGAATGGTACCTAACGTTTAAAGCAGAAATAGGGGCACTTTTGAAATTTTCATTTTTGACCAGTTCGATAGGTCCGGGGCTTAGGTAAGTTATCATATGTCACAAAACCGTTAAAGCTCCTGTTCAAAAATGATGCTCCGAAATCAACTTCTGTCACCTCAGTGATACATTTTGGAATAGTACCTAAAGTTTAAAGCAGAAATTGGTGAACTTTTAAAATTTTCATTTTTGACCAGTTCGATAGGTCCGGGGCTTAGGTAAGTTATCAAATGTCACAGAATCGATAAAACTCCTGTTCAAAAATGATGCTCCAAAATCAACTTCTGTCACCTCAGTGATACATTTTGGAATAGTACCTAAAGTTTAAAGCAGAAATTGGGGCACTTTTGAAATTTTCATTTTTGACCAATTCGATAGGTCCGGGGCTTAGGTAAGTTATCATATGTCACAAAACCGTTAAAGCTCCTGTTCAAAAATTATGCTCCGAAATCAACTTCTGTCACCTCAGTGCTACATATTGCAATGGTACCTAAAGTTTAAAGCAGAAATTGGGGCACTTTTAAAATTTTCATTTTTGACCAATTCGATAGGTCCGGGGCTTAGGTAAGTTATCATATGTCACAAAACCGTTAAAGCTCCTGTTAAAAAATTATGCTCCGAAATCAACTTCTGTCACCTCAGTGATACATTTTGGAATAGTACCTAAAGTTTAAAGCAGAAATTGGTGAACTTTTAAAATTTTCATTTTTGACCAGTTCGATAGGTCCGGGGCTTAGGTAAGTTATCAAATGTCACAAAATCGATAAAACTCCTGTTCAAAAATGATGCTCCAAAATCAACTTCTGTCACCTCAGTGATACATTTTGGAATAGTACCTAAAGTTTAAAGCAGAAATTGGGGCACTTTTGAAATTTTCATTTTTGACCAATTCGATAGGTCCGGGGCTTAGGTAAGTTATCATATGTCACAAAACCGTTAAAGCTCCTGTTCAAAAATTGTGCTCCGAAATCAACTTCTGTCACCTCAGTGCTACATATTGCAATGGTACCTAAAGTTTAAAGCAGAAATTGGGGCACTTTTAAAATTTTCATTTTTGACCAATTCGATAGGTCCGGGGCTTAGGTAAGTTATCATATGTCACAAAACCGTTAAAGCTCCTGTTCAAAAATGATGCTCCGAAATCAACTTCTGTCACCTCGGTGATACATTTTGGAATGGTACCTAAAGTTTAAAGCAGAAATAGGGGCACTTTTGAAATTTTCATTTTTGACCAATTCGATAGGTCCGGGGCTTAGGTAAGTTATCATATGTCACAGAACCGTTAAAGCTCCTGTTCAAAAATTATGCTCAGAAGCCAACTTCTGTCACCTCAGTGATACATTTTGGAATGGTACCTAAAGTTTAAAGCAGAAATAGGGGCACTTTTGAAATTTTCATTTTTAACCAGTTCGATAGGTCCGGGGCTTAGGTAAGTTATCATATGTCACAAAACCGTTAAAGCTCCTGTTCAAAAATTATGCTCCGAAATCAACTTCTGTCACCTCAGTGATACATTTTGGAATAGTACCTAAAGTTTAAAGCAGAACTTGGTGAACTTTTAAAATTTTCATTTTTGACCAGTTCGATAGGTCCGGGGCTTAGGTAAGTTATCAAATGTCACAAAATCGATAAAACTCCTGTTCAAAAATGATGCTCCAAAATCAACTTCTGTCACCTCAGTGATACATTTTGGAATAGTACCTAAAGTTTAAAGCAGAAATTGGGGAACTTTTACATTTTTCATTTTTGACCAATTCGATAGGTACGGGGTTTAGGTAAGTTATCAAATGTCACAAAATCGATAAAACTCCTGTTCAAAAATGATGCTCCAAAATAAACTTCTGTCACCTCAGTGCTACATATTGCAATGGTACCTAAAGTTTAAAGCAGAAATTGGGGAACTTTTACATTTTTCATTTTTGACCAGTTCGATAGGTCCGGGGCTTAGGTAAGTTATCAAATATCACAAAATCGATAAAACTCCTGTTTAAAAATGATGCTCCAAAATCAACTTCTGTCACCTCAGTGATACATTTTGGAATAGTACCTAAAGTTTAAAGCAGAAATTGGGGCACTTTTGAAATTTTCATTTTTGACCAATTCGATAGGTCCGGGGCTTAGGTAAGTTATCATATGTCACAAAACCATTAAAGCTCCTGTTCAAAAATTATGCTCCGAAATCAACTTCTGTCACCTCAGTGCTACATATTGCAATGGTACCTAAAGTTTAAAGCAGAAATTGGGGCACTTTTAAAATTTTCATTTTTGACCAATTCGATAGGTCATGGGCTTAGGTAAGTTATCATATGTCACAAAACCGTTAAAGCTCCTGTTCAAAAATTATGCTCCGAATTCAACTTCTGTCACCTCGGTGATACATTTTGGAATGGTACCTAAAGTTTAAAGCAGAAATAGGGGCACTTTTGAAATTTTCATTTTTGACCAATTCGATAGGTCCGGGGCTTAGGTAAGTTATCATATGTCACAGAACCGTTAAAGCTCCTGTTCAAAAATTATGCTCAGAAGCCAACTTCTGTCACCTCAGTGATACATTTTGGAATGGTACCTAAAGTTTAAAGCAGAAATAGGGGCACTTTTGAAATTTTCATTTTTGACCAGTTCGATAGGTCCGGGGCTTAGGTAAGTTATCATATGTCACAAAACCGTTAAAGCTCCTGTTCAAAAATTATGCTCCGAAATCAACTTCTGTCACCTCAGTGATACATTTTGGAATAGTACCTAAAGTTTAAAGCAGAAATTGGTGAACTTTTAAAATTTTCATTTTTGACCAGTTCGATAGGTCCGGGGCTTAGGTAAGTTATCAAATGTCACAAAATCGATAAAACTCCTGTTCAAAAATGATGCTCCAAAATCAACTTCTGTCACCTCAGTGATACATTTTGGAATAGTACCTAAAGTTTAAAGCAGAAATTGGGGCACTTTTGAAATTTTCATTTTTGACCAATTCGATAGGTCCGGGGCTTAGGTAAGTTATCATATGTCACAATACCGTTAAAGCACCTGTTAAAAAATAATGCTCCAAAATCAACTTCTGTCACCTCAGTGCTACATATTGCAATGGTACCTAAAGTTTAAAGCAGAAATTGGGGCACTTTTAAAATTTTCATTTTTGACCAATTCGATAGGTCCGGGGCTTAGGTAAGTTATCATATGTCACAAAACCGTTAAAGCTCCTGTTCAAAAATTATGCTCCGAAATCAACTTCTGTCACCTCAGTGATACATTTTGGAATGGTACCTAAAGTTTAAAGCAGAAATAGGGGCACTTTTGAAATTTTCATTTTTGACCAATTCGATAGGTTCGGGGCTTATGTAAGTTAGCATATGTCACAAAACCGTTAAAGCTCCTGTTCAAAAATGATACTCCGAAATAAACTTCTGTCACCTCAGTGATACATATTGCAATGGTACCTAAAGTTTAAAGCTGAAATTGGTGCACTTTTAAAATTTTCATTTTTGACCAATTCGATAGGTCCGGGGCTTAGGTAAGTTATCATATGTCACAAAACCGTTAAAGCTCCTGTTCAAAAATTATGCTCCGAAATCAACTTCTGTCACCTCAGTGATACATTTTGGAATGGTACCTAAAGTTTAAAGCAGAAATAGGGGCACTTTTGACATTTTCATTTTTTGACCAATTCGATAGGTCCGGGGCTTAGGTAAGTTATCATATGTCACAGAACCGTTAAAGCTCCTGTTCAAAAAGGATGCTCCGAAATAAACTTCTGTCACCTCAGTGATACATTTTGGAATGGTACCTAAAGTTTAAAGCAGAAATAGGGGTACTTTTGAAATTTTCATTTTTGACCAATTCGATAGGTCTGAGGCTTAGGTAAGTTATCATATGTCACAGAACCGTTAAAGCTCCTGTTCAAAAATGATGCTCAGAAGCCAACTTCTGTCACCTCAGTGATACATTTTGGAATGGTACCTAAAGTTTAAAGCAGAAATAGGGGCACTTTTGAAATTTTCATTTTTGACCAATTCGATATGTCTGAGGCTTAGGTAAGTTATCATATGTCACAAAACCGTTAAAGCTCCTGTTCAAAAATTATGCTCCGAAATCAACTTCTGTCACCTCAGTGCTACATATTGCAATGGTACCTAAAGTTTAAAGCAGAAATTGGGGCACTTTTAAAATTTTCATTTTTGACCAATTCGATAGGTCTGAGGCTTAGGTAAGTTATCATATGTCACAGAACCGTTAAAGCTCCTGTTCAAAAATTATGCTCCGAAATCAACTTCTGTCACCTCAGTGCTACATATTGCAATGGTACCTAAAGTTTAAAGCAGAAATTGGGGCACTTTTAAAATTTTCATTTTTGACCAATTCGATAGGTTCGGGGCTTATGTAAGTTAGCATATGTCACAAAACCGTTAAAGCTCCTGTTCAAAAATGATACTCCGAAATAAACTTCTGTCACCTCAGTGATACATATTGCAATGGTACCTAAAGTTTAAAGCTGAAATTGGTGCACTTTTAAAATTTTCATTTTTGACCAATTCGATAGGTCCGGGGCTTAGGTAAGTTATCATATGTCACAAAACCGTTAAAGCTCCTGTTCAAAAATTATGCTCTGAAATCAACTTCTGTCACCTCAGTGATACATTTTGGAATAGTACCTAAAGTTTAAAGCAGAAATTGGTGAACTTTTAAAATTTTCATTTTTGACCAGTTCGATAGGTTCGGGGTTTAGGTAAGTTATCAAATGTCACAAAATCGATACAACTCCTGTTTAAAAATGATGCTCCAAAATCAACTTCTGTCACCTCAGTGATACATTTTGGAATAGTACCTAAAGTTTAAAGCAGAAATTGGGGCACTTTTGAAATTTTCATTTTTGACCAATTCGATAGGTCCGGGGCTTAGGTAAGTTATCATATGTCACAATACCGTTAAAGCACCTGTCGAAAAATAATGCTCCAAAATCAACTTCTGTCACCTCAGTGATACATTTTGGAATAGTACCTAAAGTTTAAAGCAGAAATTGGGGAACTTTTACATTTTTCATTTTTGACCAATTCGATAGGTCCGGGGCTTAGGTAAGCTATCATATTTCACAAAACCGTTAAAGCTCCTGTTCAAAAATTATGCTCCGAAATCAACTTCTGTCACCTCAGTGATACATTTTGGAATGGTACCTAAAGTTTAAAGCAGAAATAGGGGCACTTTTGAAATTTTCATTTTTGACCAATTCGATAGGTCCGGGGCTTAGGTAAGTTATCATATGTCACAAAACCGTTAAAGCTCCTGTTCAAAAATTATGCTCCGAAATCAACTTCTGTCACCTCAGTGCTACATATTGCAATGGTACCTAAAGTTTAAAGCAGAAATTGGGGCACTTTTAAAATTTTCATTTTTGACCAATTCGATAGGTCCGGGGCTTAGGTAAGTTATCATATGTCACAAAACCGTTAAAGCTCCTGTTCAAAAATTATGCTCCGAAATCAACTTCTGTCACCTCGGTGATACATTTTGGAATGGTACCTAAAGTTTAAAGCAGAAATAGGGGCACTTTTGAAATTTTCATTTTTGACCAATTCGATAGGTCCGGGGCTTAGGTAAGTTATCATATGTCACAAAACCGTTAAAGCTCCTGTTCAAAAATTATGCTCCGAAATCAACTTCTGTCACCTCAGTGATACATTTTGGAATAGTACCTAAAGTTTAAAGCAGAAATTGGTGAACTTTTAAAATTTTCATTTTTGACCAGTTCGATAGGTACGGGGTTTAGGTAAGTTATCAAATGTCACAAAATCGATAAAACTCCTGTTCAAAAATGATGCTCCAAAATAAACTTCTGTCACCTCAGTGATACATTTTGGAATAGTACCTAAAGTTTAAAGCAGAAATTGGGGAACTTTTACATTTTTCATTTTTGACCAATTCGATAGGTCCGGGGCTTAGGTAAGCTATCATATTTCACAAAACCGTTAAAGCTCCTGTTCAAAAATTATGCTCCGAAATCAACTTCTGTCACCTCAGTGCTACATATTGCAATGGTACCTAAAGTTTAAAGCAGAAATTGGGGCACTTTTAAAATTTTCATTTTTGACCAATTCGATAGGTCCGGGGCTTAGGTAAGTTATCATATGTCACAAAACCGTTAAAGCTCCTGTTCAAAAATTATGCTCCGAAATCAACTTCTGTCACCTCGGTGATACATTTTGGAATGGTACCTAAAGTTTAAAGCAGAAATAGGGGCACTTTTGAAATTTTCATTTTTGACCAATTCGATAGGTCCGGGGCTTAGGTAAGTTATCATATGTCACAGAACCGTTAAAGCTCCTGTTCAAAAATTATGCTCAGAAGCCAACTTCTGTCACCTCAGTGATACATTTTGGAATGGTACCTAACGTTTAAAGCAGAAATAGGGGCACTTTTGAAATTTTCATTTTTGACCAGTTCGATACGTCCGGGGCTTAGGTAAGTTATCATATGTCACAAAACCGTTAAAGCTCCTGTTCAAAAATTATGCTCCGAAATCAACTTCTGTCACCTCAGTGATACATTTTGGAATAGTACCTAAAGTTTAAAGCAGAAATTGGTGAACTTTTAAAATTTCCATTTTTGACCAGTTCGATAGGTCCGGGGCTTAGGTAAGTTATCAAATGTCACAAAATCGATAAAACTCCTGTTCAAAAATGATGCTCCAAAATCAACTTCTGTCACCTCAGTGATACATTTTGGAATAGTACCTAAAGTTTAAAGCAGAAATTGGGGCACTTTTGAAATTTTCATTTTTGACCAATTCGATAGGTCCGGGCTTAGGTAAGTTATCATATGTCACAATACCGTTAAAGCACCTGTTAAAAAATAATGCTCCAAAATCAACTTCTGTCACCTCAGTGATACATTTTGGAATAGTACCTAAAGTTTAAAGCAGAAATTGGGGAACTTTTACATTTTTCATTTTTGACCAATTCGATAGGTCCGGGGCTTAGGTAAGTTATCATATGTCACAAAACCGTTAAAGCTCCTGTTCAAAAATTATGCTCCGAAATCAACTTCTGTCACCTCAGTGATACATTTTGGAATAGTACCTAAAGTTTAAAGCAGAAATTGGTGAACTTTTAAAATTTTCATTTTTGACCAGTTCGATAGGTCCGGGGCTTAGGTAAGTTATAAAATGTCACAAAATCGATAAAACTCCTGTTCAAAAATGATGCTCCAAAATCAACTTCTGTCACCTCAGTGATACATTTTGGAATAGTACCTAAAGTTTAAAGCAGAAATTGGGGCACTTTTGAAATTTTCATTTTTGACCAATTCGATAGGTCCGGGGCTTAGGTAAGTTATCATATGTCACAAAACCGTTAAAGCTCCTGTTCAAAAATTATGCTCCGAAATCAACTTCTGTCACCTCAGTGCTACATATTGCAATGGTACCTAAAGTTTAAAGCAGAAATTGGGGCACTTTTAAAATTTTCATTTTTGACCAATTCGATAGGTCCGGGGCTTAGGTAAGTTATCATATGTCACAAAACCGTTAAAGCTCCTGTTAAAAAATTATGCTCCGAAATCAACTTCTGTCACCTCAGTGATACATTTTGGAATAGTACCTAAAGTTTAAAGCAGAAATTGGTGAACTTTTAAAATTTTCATTTTTGACCAGTTCGATAGGTCCGGGGCTTAGGTAAGTTATCAAATGTCACAAAATCGATAAAACTCCTGTTCAAAAATGATGCTCCAAAATCAACTTCTGTCACCTCAGTGATACATTTTGGAATAGTACCTAAAGTTTAAAGCAGAAATTGGGGCACTTTTGAAATTTTCATTTTTGACCAATTCGATAGGTCCGGGGCTTAGGTAAGTTATCATATGTCACAAAACCGTTAAAGCTCCTGTTCAAAAATTATGCTCCGAAATCAACTTCTGTCACCTCAGTGCTACATATTGCAATGGTACCTAAAGTTTAAAGCAGAAATTGGGGCACTTTTAAAATTTTCATTTTTGACCAATTCGATAGGTCCGGGGCTTAGGTAAGTTATCATATGTCACAAAACCGTTAAAGCTCCTGTTCAAAAATGATGCTCCGAAATCAACTTCTGTCACCTCGGTGATACATTTTGGAATGGTACCTAAAGTTTAAAGCAGAAATAGGGGCACTTTTGAAATTTTCATTTTTGACCAATTCGATAGGTCCGGGGCTTAGGTAAGTTATCATATGTCACAGAACCGTTAAAGCTCCTGTTCAAAAATTATGCTCAGAAGCCAACTTCTGTCACCTCAGTGATACATTTTGGAATGGTACCTAAAGTTTAAAGCAGAAATAGGGGCACTTTTGAAATTTTCATTTTTAACCAGTTCGATAGGTCCGGGGCTTAGGTAAGTTATCATATGTCACAAAACCGTTAAAGCTCCTGTTCAAAAATTATGCTCCGAAATCAACTTCTGTCACCTCAGTGATACATTTTGGAATAGTACCTAAAGTTTAAAGCAGAACTTGGTGAACTTTTAAAATTTTCATTTTTGACCAGTTCGATAGGTCCGGGGCTTAGGTAAGTTATCAAATGTCACAAAATCGATAAAACTCCTGTTCAAAAATGATGCTCCAAAATCAACTTCTGTCACCTCAGTGATACATTTTGGAATAGTACCTAAAGTTTAAAGCAGAAATTGGGGAACTTTTACATTTTTCATTTTTGACCAATTCGATAGGTACGGGGTTTAGGTAAGTTATCAAATGTCACAAAATCGATAAAACTCCTGTTCAAAAATGATGCTCCAAAATAAACTTCTGTCACCTCAGTGCTACATATTGCAATGGTACCTAAAGTTTAAAGCAGAAATTGGGGAACTTTTACATTTTTCATTTTTGACCAGTTCGATAGGTCCGGGGCTTAGGTAAGTTATCAAATATCACAAAATCGATAAAACTCCTGTTTAAAAATGATGCTCCAAAATCAACTTCTGTCACCTCAGTGATACATTTTGGAATAGTACCTAAAGTTTAAAGCAGAAATTGGGGCACTTTTGAAATTTTCATTTTTGACCAATTCGATAGGTCCGGGGCTTAGGTAAGTTATCATATGTCACAAAACCATTAAAGCTCCTGTTCAAAAATTATGCTCCGAAATCAACTTCTGTCACCTCAGTGCTACATATTGCAATGGTACCTAAAGTTTAAAGCAGAAATTGGGGCACTTTTAAAATTTTCATTTTTGACCAATTCGATAGGTCATGGGCTTAGGTAAGTTATCATATGTCACAAAACCGTTAAAGCTCCTGTTCAAAAATTATGCTCCGAATTCAACTTCTGTCACCTCGGTGATACATTTTGGAATGGTACCTAAAGTTTAAAGCAGAAATAGGGGCACTTTTGAAATTTTCATTTTTGACCAATTCGATAGGTCCGGGGCTTAGGTAAGTTATCATATGTCACAGAACCGTTAAAGCTCCTGTTCAAAAATTATGCTCAGAAGCCAACTTCTGTCACCTCAGTGATACATTTTGGAATGGTACCTAAAGTTTAAAGCAGAAATAGGGGCACTTTTGAAATTTTCATTTTTGACCAGTTCGATAGGTCCGGGGCTTAGGTAAGTTATCATATGTCACAAAACCGTTAAAGCTCCTGTTCAAAAATTATGCTCCGAAATCAACTTCTGTCACCTCAGTGATACATTTTGGAATAGTACCTAAAGTTTAAAGCAGAAATTGGTGAACTTTTAAAATTTTCATTTTTGACCAGTTCGATAGGTCCGGGGCTTAGGTAAGTTATCAAATGTCACAAAATCGATAAAACTCCTGTTCAAAAATGATGCTCCAAAATCAACTTCTGTCACCTCAGTGATACATTTTGGAATAGTACCTAAAGTTTAAAGCAGAAATTGGGGCACTTTTGAAATTTTCATTTTTGACCAATTCGATAGGTCCGGGGCTTAGGTAAGTTATCATATGTCACAATACCGTTAAAGCACCTGTTAAAAAATAATGCTCCAAAATCAACTTCTGTCACCTCAGTGCTACATATTGCAATGGTACCTAAAGTTTAAAGCAGAAATTGGGGCACTTTTAAAATTTTCATTTTTGACCAATTCGATAGGTCCGGGGCTTAGGTAAGTTATCATATGTCACAAAACCGTTAAAGCTCCTGTTCAAAAATTATGCTCCGAAATCAACTTCTGTCACCTCAGTGCTACATATTGCAATGGTACCTAAAGTTTAAAGCAGAAATTGGGGCACTTTTAAAATTTTCATTTTTGATCAATTCGATAGGTCCGGGGCTTAGGTAAGTTATCATATGTCACAAAACCGTTAAAGCTCCTGTTCAAAAATTATGCTCCGAAATCAACTTCTGTCACCTCAGTGATACATTTTGGAATGGTACCTAAAGTTTAAAGCAGAAATAGGGGCACTTTTGAAATTTTCATTTTTGACCAATTCGATAGGTTCGGGGCTTATGTAAGTTAGCATATGTCACAAAACCGTTAAAGCTCCTGTTCAAAAATGATACTCCGAAATAAACTTCTGTCACCTCAGTGATACATATTGCAATGGTACCTAAAGTTTAAAGCTGAAATTGGTGCACTTTTAAAATTTTCATTTTTGACCAATTCGATAGGTCCGGGGCTTAGGTAAGTTATCATATGTCACAAAACCGTTAAAGCTCCTGTTCAAAAATTATGCTCCGAAATCAACTTCTGTCACCTCAGTGATACATTTTGGAATGGTACCTAAAGTTTAAAGCAGAAATAGGGGCACTTTTGACATTTTCATTTTTTGACCAATTCGATAGGTCCGGGGCTTAGGTAAGTTATCATATGTCACAGAACCGTTAAAGCTCCTGTTCAAAAAGGATGCTCTGAAATAAACTTCTGTCACCTCAGTGATACATTTTGGAATGGTACCTAAAGTTTAAAGCAGAAATAGGGGTACTTTTGAAATTTTCATTTTTGACCAATTCGATAGGTCTGAGGCTTAGGTAAGTTATCATATGTCACAGAACCGTTAAAGCTCCTGTTCAAAAATGATGCTCAGAAGCCAACTTCTGTCACCTCAGTGATACATTTTGGAATGGTACCTAAAGTTTAAAGCAGAAATAGGGGCACTTTTGAAATTTTCATTTTTGACCAATTCGATATGTCTGAGGCTTAGGTAAGTTATCATATGTCACAAAACCGTTAAAGCTCCTGTTCAAAAATTATGCTCCGAAATCAACTTCTGTCACCTCAGTGCTACATATTGCAATGGTACCTAAAGTTTAAAGCAGAAATTGGGGCACTTTTAAAATTTTCATTTTTGACCAATTCGATAGGTCTGAGGCTTAGGTAAGTTATCATATGTCACAGAACCGTTAAAGCTCCTGTTCAAAAATTATGCTCCGAAATCAACTTCTGTCACCTCAGTGCTACATATTGCAATGGTACCTAAAGTTTAAAGCAGAAATTGGGGCACTTTTAAAATTTTCATTTTTGACCAATTCGATAGGTTCGGGGCTTATGTAAGTTAGCATATGTCACAAAACCGTTAAAGCTCCTGTTCAAAAATGATACTCCGAAATAAACTTCTGTCACCTCAGTGATACATATTGCAATGGTACCTAAAGTTTAAAGCTGAAATTGGTGCACTTTTAAAATTTTCATTTTTGACCAATTCGATAGGTCCGGGGCTTAGGTAAGTTATCATATGTCACAAAACCGTTAAAGCTCCTGTTCAAAAATTATGCTCCGAAATCAACTTCTGTCACCTCAGTGATACATTTTGGAATAGTACCTAAAGTTTAAAGCAGAAATTGGTGAACTTTTAAAATTTTCATTTTTGACCAGTTCGATAGGTTCGGGGTTTAGGTAAGTTATCAAATGTCACAAAATCGATAAAACTCCTGTTTAAAAATGATGCTCCAAAATCAACTTCTGTCACCTCAGTGATACATTTTGGAATAGTACCTAAAGTTTAAAGCAGAAATTGGGGCACTTTTGAAATTTTCATTTTTGACCAATTCGATAGGTCCGGGGCTTAGGTAAGTTATCATATGTCACAATACCGTTAAAGCACCTGTCGAAAAATAATGCTCCAAAATCAACTTCTGTCACCTCAGTGATACATTTTGGAATAGTACCTAAAGTTTAAAGCAGAAATTGGGGAACTTTTACATTTTTCATTTTTGACCAATTCGATAGGTCCGGGGCTTAGGTAAGCTATCATATTTCACAAAACCGTTAAAGCTCCTGTTCAAAAATTATGCTCCGAAATCAACTTCTGTCACCTCAGTGATACATTTTGGAATGGTACCTAAAGTTTAAAGCAGAAATAGGGGCACTTTTGAAATTTTCATTTTTGACCAATTCGATAGGTCCGGGGCTTAGGTAAGTTATCATATGTCACAAAACCATTAAAGCTCCTGTTCAAAAATTATGCTCCGAAATCAACTTCTGTCACCTCAGTGCTACATATTGCAATGGTACCTAAAGTTTAAAGCAGAAATTGGGGCACTTTTAAAATTTTCATTTTTGACCAATTCGATAGGTCCGGGGCTTAGGTAAGTTATCATATGTCACAAAACCGTTAAAGCTCCTGTTCAAAAATTATGCTCCGAAATCAACTTCTGTCACCTCGGTGATACATTTTGGAATGGTACCTAAAGTTTAAAGCAGAAATAGGGGCACTTTTGAAATTTTCATTTTTGACCAATTCGATAGGTCCGGGGCTTAGGTAAGTTATCATATGTCACAAAACCGTTAAAGCTCCTGTTCAAAAATTATGCTCCGAAATCAACTTCTGTCACCTCAGTGATACATTTTGGAATAGTACCTAAAGTTTAAAGCAGAAATTGGTGAACTTTTAAAATTTTCATTTTTGACCAGTTCGATAGGTACGGGGTTTAGGTAAGTTATCAAATGTCACAAAATCGATAAAACTCCTGTTCAAAAATGATGCTCCAAAATAAACTTCTGTCACCTCAGTGATACATTTTGGAATAGTACCTAAAGTTTAAAGCAGAAATTGGGGAACTTTTACATTTTTCATTTTTGACCAATTCGATAGGTCCGGGGCTTAGGTAAGCTATCATATTTCACAAAACCGTTAAAGCTCCTGTTCAAAAATTATGCTCCGAAATCAACTTCTGTCACCTCAGTGCTACATATTGCAATGGTACCTAAAGTTTAAAGCAGAAATTGGGGCACTTTTAAAATTTTCATTTTTGACCAATTCGATAGGTCCGGGGCTTAGGTAAGTTATCATATGTCACAAAACCGTTAAAGCTCCTGTTCAAAAATTATGCTCCGAAATCAACTTCTGTCACCTCGGTGATACATTTTGGAATGGTACCTAAAGTTTAAAGCAGAAATAGGGGCACTTTTGAAATTTTCATTTTTGACCAATTCGATAGGTCCGGGGCTTAGGTAAGTTATCATATGTCACAGAACCGTTAAAGCTCCTGTTCAAAAATTATGCTCAGAAGCCAACTTCTGTCACCTCAGTGATACATTTTGGAATGGTACCTAACGTTTAAAGCAGAAATAGGGGCACTTTTGAAATTTTCATTTTTGACCAGTTCGATACGTCCGGGGCTTAGGTAAGTTATCATATGTCACAAAACCGTTAAAGCTCCTGTTCAAAAATTATGCTCCGAAATCAACTTCTGTCACCTCAGTGATACATTTTGGAATAGTACCTAAAGTTTAAAGCAGAAATAGGTGAACTTTTAAAATTTCCATTTTTGACCAGTTCGATAGGTCCGGGGCTTAGGTAAGTTATCAAATGTCACAAAATCGATAAAACTCCTGTTCAAAAATGATGCTCCAAAATCAACTTCTGTCACCTCAGTGATACATTTTGGAATAGTACCTAAAGTTTAAAGCAGAAATTGGGGCACTTTTGAAATTTTCATTTTTGACCAATTCGATAGGTCCGGGCTTAGGTAAGTTATCATATGTCACAATACCGTTAAAGCACCTGTTAAAAAATAATGCTCCAAAATCAACTTCTGTCACCTCAGTGATACATTTTGGAATAGTACCTAAAGTTTAAAGCAGAAATTGGGGAACTTTTACATTTTTCATTTTTGACCAATTCGATAGGTCCGGGGCTTAGGTAAGTTATCATATGTCACAAAACCGTTAAAGCTCCTGTTCAAAAATTATGCTCCGAAATCAACTTCTGTCACCTCAGTGATACATTTTGGAATAGTACCTAAAGTTTAAAGCAGAAATTGGTGAACTTTTAAAATTTTAATTTTTGACCAGTTCGATAGGTACGGGGTTTAGGTAAGTTATCAAATGTCACAAAATCGATAAAACTCCTGTTCAAAAATGATGCTCCAAAATAAACTTCTGTCACCTCAGTGCTACATATTGCAATGGTACCTAAAGTTTAAAGCAGAAATTGGGGAACTTTTACATTTTTCATTATTGACCAGTTCGATAGGTCCGGGGCTTAGGTAAGTTATCAAATATCACAAAATCGATAAAACTCCTGTTTAAAAATGATGCTCCAAAATCAACTTCTGTCACCTCAGTGATACATTTTGGAATAGTACCTAAAGTTTAAAGCAGAAATTGGGGCACTTTTGAAATTTTCATTTTTTAACCAATTCGATAGGTCCGGGGCTTAGGTAAGTTATCATATGTCACAAAACCATTAAAGCTCCTGTTCAAAAATTATGCTCCGAAATCAACTTCTGTCACCTCAGTGCTACATATTGCAATGGTACCTAAAGTTTAAAGCAGAAATTGGGGCACTTTTAAAATTTTCATTTTTGACCAATTCGATAGGTCATGGGCTTAGGTAAGTTATCATATGTCACAAAACCGTTAAAGCTCCTGTTCAAAAATTATGCTCCGAAATCAACTTCTGTCACCTCGGTGATACATTTTGGAATGGTACCTAAAGTTTAAAGCAGAAATAGGGGCACTTTTGAAATTTTCATTTTTGACCAATTCGATAGGTCCGGGGCTTAGGTAAGTTATCATATGTCACAGAACCGTTAAAGCTCCTGTTCAAAAATTATGCTCAGAAGCCAACTTCTGTCACCTCAGTGATACATTTTGGAATGGTACCTAAAGTTTAAAGCAGAAATAGGGGCACTTTTGAAATTTTCATTTTTGACCAGTTCGATAGGTCCGGGGCTTAGGTAAGTTATCATATGTCACAAAACCGTTAAAGCTCCTGTTCAAAAATTATGCTCCGAAATCAACTTCTGTCACCTCAGTGATACATTTTGGAATAGTACCTAAAGTTTAAAGCAGAAATTGGTGAACTTTTAAAATTTTCATTTTTGACCAGTTCGATAGGTCCGGGGCTTAGGTAAGTTATCAAATGTCACAAAATCGATAAAACTCCTGTTCAAAAATGATGCTCCAAAATCAACTTCTGTCACCTCAGTGATACATTTTGGAATAGTACCTAAAGTTTAAAGCAGAAATTGGGGCACTTTTGAAATTTTCATTTTTGACCAATTCGATAGGTCCGGGGCTTAGGTAAGTTATCATATGTCACAATACCGTTAAAGCACCTGTTAAAAAATAATGCTCCAAAATCAACTTCTGTCACCTCAGTGCTACATATTGCAATGGTACCTAAAGTTTAAAGCAGAAATTGGGGCACTTTTAAAATTTTCATTTTTGACCAATTCGATAGGTCCGGGGCTTAGGTAAGTTATCATATGTCACAAAACCGTTAAAGCTCCTGTTCAAAAATTATGCTCCGAAATCAACTTCTGTCACCTCAGTGCTACATATTGCAATGGTACCTAAAGTTTAAAGCAGAAATTGGGGCACTTTTAAAATTTTCATTTTTGATCAATTCGATAGGTCCGGGGCTTAGGTAAGTTATCATATGTCACAAAACCGTTAAAGCTCCTGTTCAAAAATTATGCTCCGAAATCAACTTCTGTCACCTCAGTGATACATTTTGGAATGGTACCTAAAGTTTAAAGCAGAAATAGGGGCACTTTTGAAATTTTCATTTTTGACCAATTCGATATGTCTGAGGCTTAGGTAAGTTATCATATGTCACAAAACCGTTAAAGCTCCTGTTCAAAAATTATGCTCCGAAATCAACTTCTGTCACCTCAGTGCTACATATTGCAATGGTACCTAAAGTTTAAAGCAGAAATTGGGGCACTTTTAAAATTTTCATTTTTGACCAATTCGATAGGTTCGGGGCTTATGTAAGTTAGCATATGTCACAAAACCGTTAAAGCTCCTGTTCAAAAATGATACTCCGAAATAAACTTCTGTCACCTCAGTGATACATATTGCAATGGTACCTAAAGTTTAAAGCTGAAATTGGTGCACTTTTAAAATTTTCATTTTTGACCAATTCGATAGGTCCGGGGCTTAGGTAAGTTATCATATGTCACAAAACCGTTAAAGCTCCTGTTCAAAAATTATGCTCCGAGATCAACTTCTGTCACCTCAGTGATACATTTTGGAATAGTACCTAAAGTTTAAAGCAGAAATTGGTGAACTTTTAAAATTTTCATTTTTGACCAGTTCGATAGGTTCGGGGTTTAGGTAAGTTATCAAATGTCACAAAATCGATAAAACTCCTGTTTAAAAATGATGCTCCAAAATCAACTTCTGTCACCTCAGTGATACATTTTGGAATAGTACCTAAAGTTTAAAGCAGAAATTGGGGCACTTTTGAAATTTTCATTTTTGACCAATTCGATAGGTCCGGGGCTTAGGTAAGTTATCATATGTCACAATACCGTTAAAGCACCTGTCGAAAAATAATGCTCCAAAATCAACTTCTGTCACCTCAGTGATAGATTTTGGAATAGTACCTAAAGTTTAAAGCAGAAATTGGGGAACTTTTACATTTTTCATTTTTGACCAATTCGATAGGTCCGGGGCTTAGGTAAGCTATCATATTTCACAAAACCGTTAAAGCTCCTGTTCAAAAATTATGCTCCGAAATCAACTTCTGTCACCTCAGTGATACATTTTGGAATGGTACCTAAAGTTTAAAGCAGAAATTGGGGCACTTTTGAAATTTTCATTTTTGACCAATTCGATAGGTCCGGGGCTTAGGTAAGTTATCATATGTCACAATACCGTTAAAGCACCTGTTGAAAAATAATGCTCCAAAATCAACTTCTGTCACCTCAGTGATACATTTTGGAATAGTACCTAAAGTTTAAAGCAGAAATTGGGGAACTTTTACATTTTTAATTTTTGACCAATTCGATAGGTCCGGGGCTTAGGTAAGTTATCATATGTCACAAAACCGTTAAAGCTCCTGTTCAAAAATTATGCTCCGAAATCAACTTCTGTCACCTCAGTGCTACATATTGCAATGGTACCTAAAGTTTAAAGCAGAAATTGGGGCACTTTTAAAATTTTCATTTTTGACCAATTCGATAGGTCCGGGGCTTAGGTAAGTTATCATATGTCACAGAACCGTTAAAGCTCCTGTTCAAAAATGATGCTCAGAAGCCAACTTCTGTCACCTCAGTGATACATTTTGGAATGGTACCTAAAGTTTAAGGCAGAAATAGGGGCACTTTTGAAATTTTCATTTTTGACCAATTCGATAGGTCCGGGGCTTAGGTAAGTTATCATATGTCACAAAACCGTTAAAGCTCTTGTTCAAAAATTATGCTCCGAAATCAACTTCTGTCACCTCAGTGATACATTTTGGAATAGTACCTAAAGTTTAAAGCAGAAATTGGTGAACTTTTAAAATTTTCATTTTTGACCAGTTCGATAGGTCCGGGGCTTAGGTAAGTTATCAAATGTCACAAAATCGATAAAACTCCTGTTCAAAAATGATGCTCCAAAATCAACTTCTGTCACCTCAGTGATACATTTTGGAATAGTACCTAAAGTTTAAAGCAGAAATTGGGGCACTTTTGAAATTTTCATTTTTGACCAATTCGACAGGTACGGGACTTAGGTAAGTTATCATATGTCACAATACCGTTAAAGCACCTGTTGAAAAATAATGCTCCAAAATCAACTTCTGTCACCTCAGTGATACATTTTGGAATAGTACCTAAAGTTTAAAGCAGAAATTGGGGAACTTTTACATATTTCATTTTTGACCAATTCGATAGGTCCGGGGCTTAGGTAAGTTATCATATGTCACAAAACCGTTAAAGCTCCTGTTAAAAAATTATGCTCCGAAATCAACTTCTGTCACCTCAGTGATACATTTTGGAATAGTACCTAAAGTTTAAAGCAGAAATTGGTGAACATTTAAAATTTTCATTTTTGACCAGTTCGATAGGTCCGGGGCTTAGGTAAGCTATCATATTTCACAAAACCGTTAAAGCTCCTGTTCAAAAATTGTGCTCCGAAATCAACTTCTGTCACCTCAGTGATACATTTTGGAATGGTACCTAAAGTTTAAAGCAGAAATAGGGGCACTTTTGAAATTTTCATTTTTGACCAATTCGATAGGTCCGGGGCTTAGGTAAGTTATCATATGTCACAAAACCGTTAAAGCTCCTGTTCAAAAATTATGCTCCGAAATCAACTTCTGTCACCTCGGTGACACATTTTGGAATGGTACCTAAAGTTTAAAGCAGAAATAGGGGCACTTTTGAAATTTTCATTTTTGACCAATTCGATAGGTCCGGGGCTTAGGTAAGTTATCATATGTCACAGAACCGTTAAAGCTCCTGTTCAAAAATGACGCTCAGAAGCCAACTTCTGTCACCTCAGTGATACATTTTGGAATGGTACCTAAAGTTTAAAGCAGAAATTGGGGCACTTTTAAAATTTTCATTTTTGACCAATTCGATAGGTCCGGGGCTTAGGTAAGTTATCATATGTCACAAAATCGATAAAACTCCTGTTCAAAAATGATGCTCCAAAATCAACTTCTGTCACCTCAGTGATACATTTTGGAATAGTACCTAAAGTTTAAAGCAGAAATTGGGGAACTTTTACATTTTTCATTTTTGACCAGTTCGATAGGTCCGGGGCTTAGGTAAGTTATCAAATGTCACAAAATCGATAAAACTCCTGTTTAAAAATGATGCTCCAAAATCAACTTCTGTCACCTCAGTGATACATTTTGGAATAGTACCTAAAGTTTAAAGCAGAAATTGGGGCACTTTTGAAATTTTCATTTTTGACCAATTCGATAGGTCCGGGGCTTAGGTAAGTTATCATATGTCACAATACCGTTAAAGCACCTGTTGAAAAATAATGCTCCAAAATCAACTTCTGTCACCTCAGTGATACATTTTGGAATAGTACCTAAAGTTTAAAGCAGAAATTGGGGAACTTTTACATTTATCATTTTTGACCAATTCGATAGGTCCGGGGCTTAGGTAAGTTATCATATGTCACAAAACCGTTAAAGCTCCTGTTCAAAAATTATGCTCCGAAATCAACTTCTGTCACCTCAGTGCTACATATTGCAATGGTACCTAAAGTTTAAAGCAGAAATTGGGGCACTTTTAAAATTTTCATTTTTGACCAATTCGATAGGTCCGGGGCTTAGGTAAGTTATCATATGTCACAAAACCGTTAAAGCTCCTGTTCAAAAATTATGCTCCGAAATCAACTTCTGTCACCTCGGTGACACATTTTGGAATGGTACCTAAAGTTTAAAGCAGAAATAGGGGCACTTTTGAAATTTTCATTTTTGACCAATTCGATAGGTCCGGGGCTTAGGTAAGTTATCATATGTCGCAAAACCGTTAAAGCTCCTGTTCAAAAATTATGCTCCGAAATCAACTTCTGTCACCTCAGTGCTACATATTGCAATGGTACCTAAAGTTTAAAGCAGAAATTGGGGCACTTTTGAAATTTTCATTTTTGACCAATTCGATAGGTCCGGGGCTTAGGTAAGTTATCATATGTCACAAAACCGTTAAAGCTCCTGTTCAAAAATTATGCTCCGAAATCAACTTCTGTCACCTCGGTGACACATTTTGGAATGGTACCTAAAGTTTAAAGCAGAAATAGGGGCACTTTTGAAATTTTCATTTTTGACCAATTCGATAGGTCCGGGGCTTAGGTAAGTTATCATATGTCACAGAACCGTTAAAGCTCCTGTTCAAAAATGATGCTCAGAAGCCAACTTCTGTCACCTCAGTGATACATTTTGGAATGGTACCTAAAGTTTAAAGCAGAAATTGGGGCACTTTTGAAATTTTCATTTTTGACCAATTCGATAGGTCCGGGGCTTAGGTAAGTTATCATATGTCACAAAATCGATAAAACTCCTGTTCAAAAATGATGCTCCAAAATCAACTTCTGTCACCTCAGTGATACATTTTGGAATAGTACCTAAAGTTTAAAGCAGAAATTGGGGAACTTTTACATTTTTCATTTTTGACCAATTCGATAGGTCCGGGGCTTAGGTAAGTTATCATATGTCACAAAACCGTTAAAGCTCCTGTTCAAAAAATTATGCTCCGAAATCAACTTCTGTCACCTCAGTGCTACATATTGCAATGGTACCTAAAGTTTAAAGCAGAAATTGGGGCACTTTTAAAATTTTCATTTTTGACCAATTCGATAGGTCCGGGGCTTAGGTAAGTTATCATATGTCACAAAACCGTTAAAGCTCCTGTTCAAAAATTATGCTCCGAAATCAACTTCTGTCACCTCAGTGCTACATATTGCAATGGTACCTAAAGTTTAAAGCAGAAATTGGGGCACTTTTAAAATTTTCATTTTTGACCAATTCGATAGGTCCGGGGCTTAGGTAAGTTATCATATGTCACAAAACCGTTAAAGCTCCTGTTCAAAAATTATGCTCCGAAATCAACTTCTGTCACCTCGGTGACACATTTTGGAATGGTACCTAAAGTTTAAAGCAGAAATAGGGGCACTTTTGAAATTTTCATTTTTGACCAATTCGATAGGTCCGGGGCTTAGGTAAGTTATCATATGTCACAGAACCGTTAAAGCTCCTGTTCAAAAATGATGCTCAGAAGCCAACTTCTGTCACCTCAGTGATACATTTTGGAATGGTACCTAAAGTTTAAAGCAGAAATTGGGGCACTTTTGAAATTTTCATTTTTGACCAATTCGATAGGTCCGGGGCTTAGGTAAGTTATCATATGTCACAAAATCGATAAAACTCCTGTTCAAAAATGATGCTCCAAAATCAACTTCTGTCACCTCAGTGATACATTTTGGAATAGTACCTAAAGTTTAAAGCAGAAATTGGGGCACTTTTGAAATTTTCATTTTTGACCAATGAGATAGGTCCGGGGCTTAGGTAAGTTATCATATGTCACAATACCATTAAAGCACCTGTTGAAAAATAATGCTCCAAAATCAACTTCTGTCACCTCAGTGATACATTTTGGAATAGTACCTAAAGTTTAAAGCAGAAATTGGGGAACTTTTACATTTTTAATTTTTGACCAATTCGATAGGTCCGGGGCTTAGGTAAGTTATCATATGTCACAAAACCGTTAAAGCTCCTGTTCAAAAATTATGCTCCGAAATCAACTTCTGTCACCTCAGTGCTACATATTGCAATGGTACCTAAAGTTTAAAGCAGAAATTGGGGCACTTTTAAAATTTTCATTTTTGACCAATTCGATAGGTCCGGGGGCTTAGGTAAGTTATCATATGTCACAGAACCGTTAAAGCTCCTGTTCAAAAATGATGCTCAGAAGCCAACTTCTGTCACCTCAGTGAAACATTTTGGAATGGTACCTAAAGTTTAAAGCAGAAATAGGGGCACTTTTGAAATTTTCATTTTTGACCAATTCGATAGGTCCGGGGCTTAGGTAAGTTATCATATGTCACAAAACCGTTAAAGCTCTTGTTCAAAAATTATGCTCCGAAATCAACTTCTGTCACCTCAGTGATACATTTTGGAATAGTACCTAAAGTTTAAAGCAGAAATTGGGGCACTTTTGAAATTTTCATTTTTGACCAATTCGATAGGTCCGGGACTTAGGTAAGTTATCATATGTCACAATACCGTTAAAGCACCTGTTGAAAAATAATGCTCCAAAATCAACTTCTGTCACCTCAGTGATACATTTTGGAATAGTACCTAAAGTTTAAAGCAGAAATTGGGGAACTTTTACATTTTTCATTTTTGACCAATTCGATAGGTCCGGGGCTTAGGTAAGTTATCATATGTCACAAAACCGTTAAAGCTCCTGTTCAAAAATTATGCTCCGAAATCAACTTCTGTCACCTCAGTGATACATTTTGGAATAGTACCTAAAGTTTAAAGCAGAAATTGGTGAACATTTAAAATTTTCATTTTTGACCAGTTCGATAGGTCCGGGGCTTAGGTAAGCTATCATATTTCACAAAACCGTTAAAGCTCCTGTTCAAAAATTATGCTCCGAAATCAACTTCTGTCACCTCAGTGATACATTTTGGAATAGTACCTAAAGTTTAAAGCAGAAATTGGTGAACTTTTAAAATTTTCATTTTTGACCAGTTCGATAGGTCCGGGGCTTAGGTAAGTTATCAAATGTCACAAAATCGATAAAACTTCTGTTCAAAAATGATGCTCCAAAATCAACTTCTGTCACCTCAGTGATACATTTTGGAATAGTACCTAAAGTTTAAAGCAGAAATTGGGGCACTTTTGAAATTTTCATTTTTGACCAATTCGATAGGTCCGGGGCTTTGGTAAGTTATCATATGTCACAATACCGTTAAAGCACCTGTTGAAAAATAATGCTCCAAAATCAACTTCTGTCACCTCAGTGATACATTTTGGAATAGTACCTAAAGTTTAAAGCAGAAATTGGGGAACTTTTACATTTTTCATTTTTGACCAGTTCGATAGGTCCGGGGCTTAGGTAAGTTATCAAATGTCACAAAATCGATAAAACTCCTGTTTAAAAATGATGCTCCAAAATCAACTTCTGTCACCTCAGTGATACATTTTGGAATAGTACCTAAAGTTTAAAGCAGAAATTGGGACACTTTTGAAATTTTCATTTTTGACCAATTCGATAGGTCCGGGGCTTAGGTAAGTTATCATATGTCACAATACCGTTAAAGCACCTGTTGAAAAATAATGCTCCAAAATCAACTTCTGTCACCTCAGTGATACATTTTGGAATAGTACCTAAAGTTTAAAGCAGAAATTGGGGAACTTTTACATTTTTAATTTTTGACCAATTCGATAGGTCCGGGGCTTAGGTAAGTTATCATATGTCACAAAACCGTTAAAGCTCCTGTTCAAAAATTATGCTCCGAAATCAACTTCTGTCACCTCAGTGCTACATATTGCAATGGTACCTAAAGTTTAAAGCAGAAATTGGGGCACTTTTAAAATTTTCATTTTTGACCAATTCGATAGGTCCGGGGCTTAGGTAAGTTATCATATGTCACAGAACCGTTAAAGCTCCTGTTCAAAAATGATGCTCAGAAGCCAACTTCTGTCACCTCAGTGATACATTTTGGAATGGTACCTAAAGTTTAAGGCAGAAATAGGGGCACTTTTGAAATTTTCATTTTTGACCAATTCGATAGGTCCGGGGCTTAGGTAAGTTATCATATGTCACAAAACCGTTAAAGCTCTTGTTCAAAAATTATGCTCCGAAATCAACTTCTGTCACCTCAGTGATACATTTTGGAATAGTACCTAAAGTTTAAAGCAGAAATTGGTGAACTTTTAAAATTTTCATTTTTGACCAGTTCGATAGGTCCGGGGCTTAGGTAAGTTATCAAATGTCACAAAATCGATAAAACTCCTGTTCAAAAATGATGCTCCAAAATCAACTTCTGTCACCTCAGTGATACATTTTGGAATGGTACCTAAAGTTTAAAGCAGAAATTGGGGCACTTTTGAAATTTTCATTTTTGACCAATTCGATAGGTCCGGGACTTAGGTAAGTTATCATATGTCACAATACCGTTAAAGCACCTGTTGAAAAATAATGCTCCAAAATCAACTTCTGTCACCTCAGTGATACATTTTGGAATAGTACCTAAAGTTTAAAGCAGAAATTGGGGAACTTTTACATTTTTCATTTTTGACCAATTCGATAGGTCCGGGGCTTAGGTAAGTTATCATATGTCACAAAACCGTTAAAGCTCCTGTTCAAAAATTATGCTCCGAAATCAACTTCTGTCACCTCAGTGATACATTTTGGAATAGTACCTAAAGTTTAAAGCAGAAATTGGTGAACATTTAACATTTTCATTTTTGACCAGTTCGATAGGTCCGGGGCTTAGGTAAGCTATCATATTTCACAAAACCGTTAAAGCTCCTGTTCAAAAATTGTGCTCCGAAATCAACTTCTGTCACCTCAGTGATACATTTTGGAATGGTACCTAAAGTTTAAAGCAGAAATAGGGGCACTTTTTAAATTTTCATTTTTGACCAATTCGATAGGTCCGGGGCTTAGGTAAGTTATCATATGTCACAAAACCGTTAAAGCTCCTGTTCAAAAATTATGCTCCGAAATCAACTTCTGTCACCTCAGTGCTACATATTGCAATGGTACCTAAAGTTTAAAGCAGAAATTGGGGCACTTTTAAAATTTTCATTTTTGACCAATTCGATAGGTCCGGGGCTTAGGTAAGTTATCATATGTCACAAAACCGTTAAAGCTCCTGTTCAAAAATTATGCTCCGAAATCAACTTCTGTCACCTCGGTGACACATTTTGGAATGGTACCTAAAGTTTAAAGCAGAAATAGGGGCACTTTTGAAATTTTCATTTTTGACCAATTCGATAGGTCCGGGGCTTAGGTAAGTTATCATATGTCACAGAACCGTTAAAGCTCCTGTTCAAAAATGATGCTCAGAAGCCAACTTCTGTCACCTCAGTGATACATTTTGGAATGGTACCTAAAGTTTAAAGCAGAAATTGGGGCACTTTTGAAATTTTCATTTTTGACCAATTCGATAGGTCCGGGGCTTAGGTAAGTTATCATATGTCACAAAATCGATAAAACTCCTGTTCAAAAATGATGCTCCAAAATCAACTTCTGTCACCTCAGTGATACATTTTGGAATAGTACCTAAAGTTTAAAGCAGAAATTGGGGAACTTTTACATTTTTCATTTTTGACCAGTTCGATAGGTCCGGGGCTTAGGTAAGTTATCAAATGTCACAAAATCGATAAAACTCCTGTTTAAAAATGATGCTCCAAAATCAACTTCTGTCACCTCAGTGATACATTTTGGAATAGTACCTAAAGTTTAAAGCAGAAATTGGGGCACTTTTGAAATTTTCATTTTTGACCAATTCGATAGGTCCGGGGCTTAGGTAAGTTATCATATGTCACAATACCGTTAAAGCACCTGTTGAAAAATAATGCTCCAAAATCAACTTCTGTCACAACAGTGATACATTTTGGAATAGTACCTAAAGTTTAAAGCAGAAATTGGGGAACTTTTACATTTTTCATTTTTGACCAATTCGATAGGTCCGGGGCTTAGGTAAGTTATCATATGTCACAAAACCGTTAAAGCTCCTGTTCAAAAATTATGCTCCGAAATCAACTTCTGTCACCTCAGTGCTACATATTGCAATGATACCTAAAGTTTAAAGCAGAAATTGGGGCACTTTTAAAATTTTCATTTTTGACCAATTCGATAGGTCCGGGGCTTAGGTAAGTTATCATATGTCACAAAACCGTTAAAGCTCCTGTTCAAAAATTATGCTCCGAAATCAACTTCTGTCACCTCGGTGACACATTTTGGAATGGTACCTAAAGTTTAAAGCAGAAATAGGGGCACTTTTGAAATTTTCATTTTTGACCAATTCGATAGGTCCGGGGCTTAGGTAAGTTATCATATGTCACAAAACCATTAAAGCTCCTGTTCAAAAATGATGCTCCGAAATCAACTTCTGTCACCTCAGTGATACATTTTGGAATAGTACCTAAAGTTTAAAGCAGAAATTGGTGAACTTTTAAAATTTTCATTTTTGACCAGTTCGATAGGTCCGGGGCTTAGGTAAGTTATCAAATGTCACAAAATCGATAAAACTCCTGTTCAAAAATGATGCTCCAAAATCAACTTCTGTCACCTCAGTGATACATTTTGGAATAGTACCTAGAGTTTAAAGCAGAAATTGGGGCACTTTTGAAATTTTCATTTTTGACCAATTCGATAGGTCCGGGACTTAGGTAAGTTATCATATGTCACAATACCGTTAAAGCACCTGTTGAAAAATAATGCTCCAAAATCAACTTCTGTCACCTCAGTGATACATTTTGGAATAGTACCTAAAGTTTAAAGCAGAAATTGGGGAACTTTTACATTTTTCATTTTTGACCAATTCGATAGGTCCGGGGCTTAGGTAAGTTATCATATGTCACAAAACCGTTAAAGCTCCTGTTCAAAAATTATGCTCCGAAATCAACTTCTGTCACCTCAGTGATACATTTTGGAATAGTACCTAAAGTTTAAAGCAGAAATTGGTGAACATTTAAAATTTTCATTTTTGACCAGTTCGATAGGTCCGGGGCTTAGGTAAGCTATCATATTTCACAAAACCGTTAAAGCTCCTGTTCAAAAATTATGCTCCGAAATCAACTTCTGTCACCTCAGTGATACATTTTGGAATGGTACCTAAAGTTTAAAGCAGAAATAGGGGCACTTTTGAAATTTTCATTTTTGACCAATTCGATAGGTCCGGGGCTTAGGTAAGTTATCATATGTCACAAAACCGTTAAAGCTCCTGTTCAAAAATTATGCTCCGAAATCAACTTCTGTCACCTCAGTGCTACATATTGCAATGGTACCTAAAGTTTAAAGCAGAAATAGGGGCACTTTTGAAATTTTCATTTTTGACCAATTCGATAGGTCCGGGGCTTAGGTAAGTTATCATATGTCACAAAACCGTTAAAGCTCCTGTTCAAAAATTATGCTCCGAAATCAACTTCTGTCACCTCGGTGACACATTTTGGAATGGTACCTAAAGTTTAAAGCAGAAATAGGGGCACTTTTGAAATTTTCATTTTTGACCAATTCGATAGGTCCGGGGCTTAGGTAAGTTATCATATGTCACAGAACCGTTAAAGCTCCTGTTCAAAAATGATGCTCAGAAGCCAACTTCTGTCACCTCAGTGCTACATATTGCAATGGTACCTAAAGTTTAAAGCAGAAATAGGGGCACTTTTGAAATTTTCATTTTTGACCAATTCGATAGGTCCGGGGCTTAGGTAAGTTATCATATGTCACAAAACCGTTAAAGCTCCTGTTCAAAAATTATGCTCCGAAATCAACTTCTGTCACCTCGGTGACACATTTTGGAATGGTACCTAAAGTTTAAAGCAGAAATAGGGGCACTTTTGAAATTTTCATTTTTGACCAATTCGATAGGTCCGGGGCTTAGGTAAGTTATCATATGTCACAGAACCGTTAAAGCTCCTGTTCAAAAATGATGCTCAGAAGCCAACTTCTGTCACCTCAGTGATACATTTTGGAATGGTACCTAAAGTTTAAAGCAGAAATAGGGGCACTTTTGAAATTTTCATTTTTGACCAATTCGATAGGTCCGGGGCTTAGGTAAGTTATTATATGTCACAAAACCGTTAAAGCTCCTGTTCAAAAATTATGCTCCGAAATCAACTTCTGTCACCTCAGTGATACATTTTGGAATAGTACCTAAAGTTTAAAGCAGAAATTGGTGAACTTTTAAAATTTTCATTTTTGACCAGTTCGATAGGTCCGGGGCTTAGGTAAGTTATCAAATGTCACAAAATCGATAAAACTCCTGTTCAAAAATGATGCTCCAAAATCAACTTCTGTCACCTCAGTGATACATTTTGGAATAGTACCTAAAGTTTAAAGCAGAAATTGGGGCACTTTTGAAATTTTCATTTTTGACCAATTCGATAGGTCCGGGGCTTAGGTAAGTTATCATATGTCACAAAATCGATAAAACTCCTGTTCAAAAATGATGCTCCAAAATCAACTTCTGTCACCTCAGTGATACATTTTGGAATAGTACCTAAAGTTTAAAGCAGAAATTGGGGAACATTTACATTTTTCATTTTTGACCAATTCGATAGGTCCGGGGCTTAGGTAAGTTATCATATGTCACAAAACCGGTAAAGTTCCTGTTCAAAAATTATGCTCCGAAATCAACTTCTGTCACCTCAGTGATACATTTTGGAATAGTACCTAAAGTTTAAAGCAGAAATTGGTGAACATTTAAAATTTTCATTTTTGACCAGTTCGATAGGTCCGAGGCTTAGGTAAGCTATCATATTTCACAAAACCGTTAAAGCTCCTGTTCAAAAATTATGCTCCGAAATCAACTTCTGTCACCTCAGTGATACATTTTGGAATGGTACCTAAAGTTTAAAGCAGAAATAGGGGCACTTTTGAAATTTTCATTTTTGACCAATTCGATAGGTCCGGGGCTTAGGTAAGTTATCATATGTCACAAAACCGTTAAAGCTCCTGTTCAAAAATTATGCTCCGAAATCAACTTCTGTCACCTCAGTGCTACATATTGCAATGGTACCTAAAGTTTAAAGCAGAAATTGGGGCACTTTTAAAATTTTCATTTTTGACCAATTCGATAGGTCCGGGGCTTAGGTAAGTTATCATATGTCACAAAACCGTTAAAGCTCCTGTTAAAAAATTATGCTCCGAAATCAACTTCTGTCACCTCGGTGACACATTTTGGAATGGTACCTAAAGTTTAAAGCAGAAATAGGGGCACTTTTGAAATTTTCATTTTTGACCAATTCGATAGGTCCGGGGCTTAGGTAAGTTATCATATGTCACAGAACCGTTAAAGCTCCTGTTCAAAAATGATGCTCAGAAGCCAACTTCTGTCACCTCAGTGATACATTTTGGAATGGTACCTAAAGTTTAAAGCAGAAATTGGGGCACTTTTGAAATTTTCATTTTTGACCAATTCGATAGGTCCGGGGCTTAGGTAAGTTATCATATGTCACAAAATCGATAAAACTCCTGTTCAAAAATGATGCTCCAAAATCAACTTCTGTCACCTCAGTGATACATTTTGGAATAGTACCTAAAGTTTAAAGCAGAAATTGGGGCACTTTTGAAATTTTCATTTTTGACCAATTCGATAGGTCCGGGGCTTTGGTAAGTTATCATATGTCACAATACCGTTAAAGCACCTGTTGAAAAATAATGCTCCAAAATCAACTTCTGTCACCTCAGTGATACATTTTGGAATAGTACCTAAAGTTTAAAGCAGAAATAGGGGAACTTTTACATTTTTCATTTTTGACCAGTTCGATAGGTCCGGGGCTTAGGTAAGTTATCAAATGTCACAAAATCGATAAAACTCCTGCTTAAAAATGATGCTCCAAAATCAACTTCTGTCACCTCAGTGATACATTTTGGAATAGTACCTAAAGTTTAAAGCAGAAATTGGGGCACTTTTGAAATTTTCATTTTTGACCAATTCGATAGGTCCGGGGCTTAGGTAAGTTATCATATGTCACAAAACCGTTAAAGCTCCTGTTCAAAAATTATGCTCCGAAATCAACTTCTGTCACCTCGGTGACACATTTTGGAATGGTACCTAAAGTTTAAAGCAGAAATTGGGGCACTTTTAAAATTTTCATTTTTGACCAATTCGATAGGTCCGGGGCTTAGGTAAGTTATCATATGTCACAAAACCGTTAAAGCTCCTGTTCAAAAATTATGCTCCGAAATCAACTTCTGTCACCTCGGTGACACATTTTGGAATGGTACCTAAAGTTTAAAGCAGAAATAGGGGCACTTTTGACATTTTCATTTTTGACCAATTCGATAGGTCCGGGGCTTAGGTAAGTTATTATATGTCACAGAACCGTTAAAGCTCCTGTTCAAAAATGATGCTCAGAAGCCAACTTCTGTCACCTCAGTGATACATTTTGGAATGGTACCTAAAGTTTAAAGCAGAAATTGGGGCACTTTTGAAATTTTCATTTTTGACCAATTCGATAGGTCCGGGGCTTAGGTAAGTTATCATATGTCACAAAATCGATAAAACTCCTGTTCAAAAATGATGCTCCAAAATCAACTTCTGTCACCTCAGTGATACATTTTGGAATAGTACCTAAAGTTTAAAGCAGAAATTGGGGAACTTTTACATTTTTCATTTTTGACCAGTTCGATAGGTCCGGGGCTTAGGTAAGTTATCAAATGTCACAAAATCGATAAAACTCCTGTTTAAAAATGATGCTCCAAAATCAACTTCTGTCACCTCAGTGATACATTTTGGAATAGTACCTAAAGTTTAAAGCAGAAATTGGGGCACTTTTGAAATTTTCATTTTTGACCAATTCGATAGGTCCGGGGCTTAGGTAAGTTATCATATGTCACAATACCGTTAAAGCACCTGTTGAAAAATAATGCTCCAAAATCAACTTCTGTCACAACAGTGATACATTTTGGAATAGTACCTAAAGTTTAAAGCAGAAATTGGGGAACTTTTACATTTTTCATTTTTGACCAATTCGATAGGTCCGGGGCTTAGGTAAGTTATCATATGTCACAAAACCGTTAAAGCTCCTGTTCAAAAATTATGCTCCGAAATCAACTTCTGTCACCTCAGTGCTACATATTGCAATGATACCTAAAGTTTAAAGCAGAAATTGGGGCACTTTTAAAATTTTCATTTTTGACCAATTCGATAGGTCCGGGGCTTAGGTAAGTTATCATATGTCACAAAACCGTTAAAGCTCCTGTTCAAAAATTATGCTCCGAAATCAACTTCTGTCACCTCGGTGACACATTTTGGAATGGTACCTAAAGTTTAAAGCAGAAATAGGGGCACTTTTGAAATTTTCATTTTTGACCAATTCGATAGGTCCGGGGCTTAGGTAAGTTATCATATGTCACAGAACCGTTAAAGCTCCTGTTCAAAAATGATGCTCAGAAGCCAACTTCTGTCACCTCAGTGATACATTTTGGAATGGTACCTAAAGTTTAAAGCAGAAATAGGGGCACTTTTGAAATTTTCATTTTTGACCAATTCGATAGGTCCGGGGCTTAGGTAAGTTATCATATGTCACAAAACCATTAAAGCTCCTGTTCAAAAATTATGCTCCGAAATCAACTTCTGTCACCTCAGTGATACATTTTGGAATAGTACCTAAAGTTTAAAGCAGAAATTGGTGAACTTTTAAAATTTTCATTTTTGACCAGTTCGATAGGTCCGGGGCTTAGGTAAGTTATCAAATGTCACAAAATCGATAAAACTCCTGTTCAAAAATGATGCTCCAAAATCAACTTCTGTCACCTCAGTGATACATTTTGGAATAGTACCTAAAGTTTAAAGCAGAAATTGGGGCACTTTTTAAATTTTCATTTTTGACCAATTCGATAGGTCCGGGACTTAGGTAAGTTATTATATGTCACAATACCGTTAAAGCACCTGTTGAAAAATAATGCTCCAAAATCAACTTCTGTCACCTCAGTGATACATTTTGGAATAGTACCTAAAGTTTAAAGCAGAAATTGGGGAACTTTTACATTTTTCATTTTTGACCAATTCGATAGGTCCGGGGCTTAGGTAAGTTATCATATGTCACAAAACCGTTAAAGCTCCTGTTCAAAAATTATGCTCCGAAATCAACTTCTGTCACCTCAGTGATACATTTTGGAATAGTACCTAAAGTTTAAAGCAGAAATTGGTGAACATTTAAAATTTTCATTTTTGACCAGTTCGATAGGTCCGGGGCTTAGGTAAGCTATCATATTTCACAAAACCGTTAAAGCTCCTGTTCAAAAATTATGCTCCGAAATCAACTTCTGTCACCTCAGTGATACATTTTGGAATGGTACCTAAAGTTTAAAGCAGAAATAGGGGCACTTTTGAAATTTTCATTTTTGACCAATTCGATAGGTCCGGGGCTTAGGTAAGTTATCATATGTCACAAAACCGTTAAAGCTCCTGTTCAAAAATTATGCTCCGAAATCAACTTCTGTCACCTCAGTGCTACATATTGCAATGGTACCTAAAGTTTAAAGCAGAAATAGGGGCACTTTTGAAATTTTCATTTTTGACCAATTCGATATGTCCGGGGCTTAGGTAAGTTATCATATGTCACAAAACCGTTAAAGCTCCTGTTCAAAAATTATGCTCCGAAATCAACTTCTGTCACCTCGGTGACACATTTTGGAATGGTACCTAAAGTTTAAAGCAGAAATAGGGGCAATTTTGAAATTTTCATTTTTGACCAATTCGATAGGTCCGGGGCTTAGGTAAGTTATCATATGTCACAGAACCGTTAAAGCTCCTGTTCAAAAATGATGCTCAGAAGCCAACTTCTGTCACCTCAGTGATACATTTTGGAATGGTACCTAAAGTTTAAAGCAGAAATAGGGGCACTTTTGAAATTTTCATTTTTGACCAATTCGATAGGTCCGGGGCTTAGGTAAGTTATTATATGTCACAAAACCGTTAAAGCTCCTGTTCAAAAATTATGCTCCGAAATCAACTTCTGTCACCTCAGTGATACATTTTGGAATAGTACCTAAAGTTTAAAGCAGAAATTGGTGAACTTTTAAAATTTTCATTTTTGACCAGTTCGATAGGTCCGGGGCTTAGGTAAGTTATCAAATGTCACAAAATCGATAAAACTCCTGTTCAAAAATGATGCTCCAAAATCAACTTCTGTCACCTCAGTGATACATTTTGGAATAGTACCTAAAGTTTAAAGCAGAAATTGGGGCACTTTTGAAATTTTCATTTTTGACCAATTCGATAGGTCCGGGGCTTAGGTAAGTTATCATATGTCACAAAATCGATAAAACTCCTGTTCAAAAATGATGCTCCAAAATCAACTTCTGTCACCTCAGTGATACATTTTGGAATAGTACCTAAAGTTTAAAGCAGAAATTGGGGAACATTTACATTTTTCATTTTTGACCAATTCGATAGGTCCGGGGCTTAGGTAAGTTATCATATGTCACAAAACCGTTAAAGCTCCTGTTCAAAAATTATGCTCCGAAATCAACTTCTGTCACCTCAGTGATACATTTTGGAATAGTACCTAAAGTTTAAAGCAGAAATTGGTGAACATTTAAAATTTTCATTTTTGACCAGTTCGATAGGTCCGGGGCTTAGGTAAGCTATCATATTTCACAAAACCGTTAAAGCTCCTGTTCAAAAATTATGCTCCGAAATCAACTTCTGTCACCTCAGTGATACATTTTGGAATGGTACCTAAAGTTTAAAGCAGAAATAGGGGCACTTTTGAAATTTTCATTTTTGACCAATTCGATAGGTCCGGGGCTTAGGTAAGTTATCATATGTCACAAAACCGTTAAAGCTCCTGTTCAAAAATTATGCTCCGAAATCAACTTCTGTCACCTCAGTGCTACATATTGCAATGGTACCTAAAGTTTAAAGCAGAAATTGGGGCACTTTTAAAATTTTCATTTTTGACCAGTTCGATAGGTCCGGGGCTTAGGTAAGCTATCATATTTCACAAAACCGTTAAAGCTCCTGTTCAAAAATTATGCTCCGAAATCAACTTCTGTCACCTCAGTGATACATTTTGGAATGGTACCTAAAGTTTAAAGCAGAAATAGGGGCACTTTTGAAATTTTCATTTTTGACCAATTCGATAGGTCCGGGGCTTAGGTAAGTTATCATATGTCACAAAACCATTAAAGCTCCTGTTCAAAAATTATGCTCCGAAATCAACTTCTGTCACCTCAGTGATACATTTTGGAATAGTACCTAAAGTTTAAAGCAGAAATTGGTGAACTTTTAAAATTTTCATTTTTGACCAGTTCGATAGGTCCGGGGCTTAGGTAAGTTATCAAATGTCACAAAATCGATAAAACTCCTGTTCAAAAATGATGCTCCAAAATCAACTTCTGTCACCTCAGTGATACATTTTGGAATAGTACCTAAAGTTTAAAGCAGAAATTGGGGCACTTTTGAAATTTTCATTTTTGACCAATTCGATAGGTCCGGGACTTAGGTAAGTTATCATATGTCACAATACCGTTAAAGCACCTGTTGAAAAATAATGCTCCAAAATCAACTTCTGTCACCTCAGTGATACATTTTGGAATAGTACCTAAAGTTTAAAGCAGAAATTGGGGAACTTTTGAAATTTTCATTTTTGACCAATTCGATAGGTCCGGGGCTTAGGTAAGTTATCATATGTCACAAAACCGTTAAAGCTCCTGTTCAAAAATTATGCTCCGAAATCAACTTCTGTCACCTCAGTGATACATTTTGGAATAGTACCTAAAGTTTAAAGCAGAAATTGGTGAACATTTAAAATTTTCATTTTTGACCAGTTCGATAGGTCCGGGGCTTAGGTAAGCTATCATATTTCACAAAACCGTTAAAGCTCCTGTTCAAAAATTATGCTCCGAAATCAACTTCTGTCACCTCAGTGATACATTTTGGAATGGTACCTAAAGTTTAAAGCAGAAATAGGGGCACTTTTGAAATTTTCATTTTTGACCAATTCGATAGGTCCGGGGCTTAGGTAAGTTATCATATGTCACAAAACCGTTAAAGCTCCTGTTCAAAAATTATGCTCCGAAATCAACTTCTGTCACCTCAGTGCTACATATTGCAATGGTACCTAAAGTTTAAAGCAGAAATAGGGGCACTTTTGAAATTTTCATTTTTGACCAATTCGATAGGTCCGGGGCTTAGGTAAGTTATCATATGTCACAAAACCGTTAAAGCTCCTGTTCATAAATTATGCTCCGAAATCAACTTCTGTCACCTCGGTGACACATTTTGGAATGGTACCTAAAGTTTAAAGCAGAAATAGGGGCACTTTTGAAATTTTCATTTTTGACCAATTCGATAGGTCCGGGGCTTAGGTAAGTTATCATATGTCACAGAACCGTTAAAGCTCCTGTTCAAAAATGATGCTCAGAAGCCAACTTCTGTCACCTCAGTGATACATTTTGGAATGGTACCTAAAGTTTAAAGCAGAAATAGGGGCACTTTTGAAATTTTCATTTTTGACCAATTCGATAGGTCCGGGGCTTAGGTAAGTTATTATATGTCACAAAACCGTTAAAGCTCCTGTTCAAAAATTATGCTCCGAAATCAACTTCTGTCACCTCAGTGATACATTTTGGAATAGTACCTAAAGTTTAAAGCAGAAATTGGTGAACTTTTAAAATTTTCATTTTTGACCAGTTCGATAGGTCCGGGGCTTAGGTAAGTTATCAAATGTCACAAAATCGATAAAACTCCTGTTCAAAAATGATGCTCCAAAATCAACTTCTGTCACCTCAGTGATACATTTTGGAATAGTACCTAAAGTTTAAAGCAGAAATTGGGGCACTTTTGAAATTTTCATTTTTGACCAATTCGATAGGTCCGGGGCTTAGGTAAGTTATCATATGTCACAAAATCGATAAAACTCCTGTTCAAAAATGATGCTCCAAAATCAACTTCTGTCACCTCAGTGATACATTTTGGAATAGTACCTAAAGTTTAAAGCAGAAATTGGGGAACATTTACATTTTTCATTTTTGACCAATTCGATAGGTCCGGGGCTTAGGTAAGTTATCATATGTCACAAAACCGTTAAAGCTCCTGTTCAAAAATTATGCTCCGAAATCAACTTCTGTCACCTCAGTGATACATTTTGGAATAGTACCTAAAGTTTAAAGCAGAAATTGGTGAACATTTAAAATTTTCATTTTTGACCAGTTCGATAGGTCCGGGGCTTAGGTAAGCTATCATATTTCACAAAACCGTTAAAGCTCCTGTTCAAAAATTATGCTCCGAAATCAACTTCTGTCACCTCAGTGATACATTTTGGAATGGTACCTAAAGTTTAAAGCAGAAATAGGGGCACTTTTGAAATTTTCATTTTTGACCAATTCGATAGGTCCGGGGCTTAGGTAAGTTATCATATGTCACAAAACCGTTAAAGCTTCTGTTCAAAAATTATGCTCCGAAATCAACTTCTGTCACCTCAGTGCTACATATTGCAATGGTACCTAAAGTTTAAAGCAGAAATTGGGGCACTTTTGAAATTTTCATTTTTGACCAATTCGATAGGTCCGGGGCTTAGGTAAGTTATCATATGTCACAAAATCGATAAAACTCCTGTTCAAAAATGATGCTCCAAAATCAACTTCTGTCACCTCAGTGATACATTTTGGAATAGTACCTAAAGTTTAAAGCAGAAATTGGGGCACTTTTGAAATTTTAATTTTTGACCAATTCGATAGGTCCGGGGCTTTGGTAAGTTATCATATGTCACAATACCGTTAAAGCACCTGTTGAAAAATAATGCTCCAAAATCAACTTCTGTCACCTCAGTGATACATTTTGGAATAGTACCTAAAGTTTAAAGCAGAAATTGGGGAACTTTTACATTTTTCATTTTTGACCAGTTCGATAGGTCCGGGGCTTAGGTAAGTTATCAAATGTCACAAAATCGATAAAACTCCTGTTTAAAAATGATGCTCCAAAATCAACTTCTGTCACCTCAGTGATACATTTTGGAATAGTACCTAAAGTTTAAAGCAGAAATTGGGGCACTTTTGAAATTTTCATTTTTGACCAATTCGATAGGTCCGGGGCTTAGGTAAGTTATCATATGTCACAATACCGTTAAAGCACCTGTTGAAAAATAATGCTCCGAAATCAACTTCTGTCACCTCAGTGCTACATATTGCAATGATACCAAAAGTTTAAAGCAGAAATTGGGGCACTTTTAAAATTTTCATTTTTGACCAATTCGATAGGTCCGGGGCTTAGGTAAGTAATCATATGTCACAAAACCGTTAAAGCTCCTGTTCAAAAATTATGCTCCGAAATCAACTTCTGTCACCTCGGTGACACATTTTGGAATGGTACCTAAAGTTTAAAGCAGAAATAGGGGCACTTTTGAAATTTTCATTTTTGACCAATTCGATAGGTCCGGGGCTTAGGTAAGTTATCATATGTCACAGAACCGTTAAAGCTCCTGTTCAAAAATGATGCTCAGAAGCCAACTTCTGTCACCTCAGTGATACATTTTGGAATGGTACCTAAAGTTTAAAGCAGAAATTGGGGCACTTTTGAAATTTTCATTTTTGACCAATTCGATAGGTCCGGGGCTTAGGTAAGTTATCATATGTCACAAAATCGATAAAACTCCTGTTCAAAAATGATGCTCCAAAATCAACTTCTGTCACCTCAGTGATACATTTTGGAATAGTACCTAAAGTTTAAAGCAGAAATTGGGGAACTTTTACATTTTTCATTTTTGACCAGTTCGATAGGTCCGGGGCTTAGGTAAGTTATCAAATGTCACAAAATCGATAAAACTCCTGTTTAAAAATGATGCTCCAAAATCAACTTCTGTCACCTCAGTGATACATTTTGGAATAGTACCTAAAGTTTAAAGCAGAAATTGGGGCACTTTTGAAATTTTCATTTTTGACCAATTCGATAGGTCCGGGGCTTAGGTAAGTTATCATATGTCACAATACCGTTAAAGCACCTGTTGAAAAATAATGCTCCAAAATCAACTTCTGTCACAACAGTGATACATTTTGGAATAGTACCTAAAGTTTAAAGCAGAAATTGGGGAACTTTTACATTTTTCATTTTTGACCAATTCGATAGGTCCGGGGCTTAGGTAAGTTATCATATGTCACAAAACCGTTAAAGCTCCTGTTCAAAAATTATGCTCCGAAATCAACTTCTGTCACCTCAGTGCTACATATTGCAATGATACCTAAAGTTTAAAGCAGAAATTGGGGCACTTTTAAAATTTTCATTTTTGACCAATTCGATAGGTCCGGGGCTTAGGTAAGTTATCATATGTCACAAAACCGTTAAAGCTCCTGTTCAAAAATTATGCTCCGAAATCAACTTCTGTCACCTCGGTGACACATTTTGGAATGGTACCTAAAGTTTAAAGCAGAAATAGGGGCACTTTTGAAATTTTAATTTTTGACCAATTCGATAGGTCCGGGGCTTAGGTAAGTTATCATATGTCACAGAACCGTTAAAGCTCCTGTTCAAAAATGATGCTCAGAAGCCAACTTCTGTCACCTCAGTGATACATTTTGGAATGGTACCTAAAGTTTAAAGCAGAAATAGGGGCACTTTTGAAATTTTCATTTTTGACCAATTCGATAGGTCCGGGGCTTAGGTAAGTTATCATATGTCACAAAACCATTAAAGCTCCTGTTCAAAAATTATGCTCCGAAATTAACTTCTGTCACCTCAGTGATACATTTTGGAATAGTACCTAAAGTTTAAAGCAGAAATTGGTGAACTTTTAAAATTTTCATTTTTGACCAGTTCGATAGGTCCGGGGCTTAGGTAAGTTATCAAATGTCACAAAACCGTTAAAGCTCCTGTTCAAAAATTATGCTCCGAAATCAACTTCTGTCACCTCGGTGACACATTTTGGAATGGTACCTAAAGTTTAAAGCAGAAATAGGGGCACTTTTGAAATTTTAATTTTTGACCAATTCGATAGGTCCGGGGCTTAGGTAAGTTATCATATGTCACAGAACCGTTAAAGCTCCTGTTCAAAAATGATGCTCAGAAGCCAACTTCTGTCACCTCAGTGATACATTTTGGAATGGTACCTAAAGTTTAAAGCAGAAATAGGGGCACTTTTGAAATTTTCATTTTTGACCAATTCGATAGGTCCGGGGCTTAGGTAAGTTATCATATGTCACAAAACCATTAAAACTCCTGTTCAAAAATGATGCTCCAAAATCAACTTCTGTCACCTCAGTGATACATTTTGGAATAGTACCTAAAGTTTAAAGCAGAAATTGGGGCACTTTTGAAATTTTAATTTTTGACCAATTCGATAGGTCCGGGACTTAGATAAGTTATCATATGTCACAATACCGTTAAAGCACCTGTTGAAAAATAATGCTCCAAAATCAACTTCTGTCACCTCAGTGATACATTTTGGAATAGTACCTAAAGTTTAAAGCAGAAATTGGGGAACTTTTACATTTTTCATTTTTGACCAATTCGATAGGTCCGGGGCTTAGGTAAGTTATCATATGTCACAAAACCGTTAAAGCTCCTGTTCAAAAATTATGCTCCGAAATCAACTTCTGTCACCTCAGTGATACATTTTGGAATAGTACCTAAAGTTTAAAGCAGAAATTGGTGAACATTTAAAATTTTCATTTTTGACCAGTTCGATAGGTCCGGGGCTTAGGTAAGCTATCATATTTCACAAAACCGTTAAAGCTCCTGTTCAAAAATTATGCTCCGAAATCAACTTCTGTCACCTCAGTGATACATTTTGGAATGGTACCTAAAGTTTAAAGCAGAAATAGGGGCACTTTTGAAATTTTCATTTTTGACCAATTCGATAGGTCCGGGGCTTAGGTAAGTTATCATATGTCACAAAACCGTTAAAGCTCCTGTTCAAAAATTATGCTCCGAAATCAACTTCTGTCACCTCAGTGCTACATATTGCAATGGTACCTAAAGTTTAAAGCAGAAATAGGGGCACTTTTGAAATTTTCATTTTTGACCAATTCGATAGGTCCGGGGCTTAGGTAAGTTATCATATGTCACAAAACCGTTAAAGCTCCTGTTCAAAAATTATGCTCCGAAATCAACTTCTGTCACCTCGGTGACACATTTTGGAATGGTACCTAAAGTTTAAAGCAGAAATAGGGGCACTTTTGAAATTTTCATTTTTGACCAATTCGATAGGTCCGGGGCTTAGGTAAGTTATCATATGTCACAGAACCGTTAAAGCTCCTGTTCAAAAATGATGCTCAGAAGCCAACTTCTGTCACCTCAGTGATACATTTTGGAATGGTACCTAAAGTTTAAAGCAGAAATAGGGGCACTTTTGAAATTTTCATTTTTGACCAATTCGATAGGTCCGGGGCTTAGGTAAGTTATTATATGTCACAAAACCGTTAAAGCTCCTGTTCAAAAATTATGCTCCGAAATCAACTTCTGTCACCTCAGTGATACATTTTGGAATAGTACCTAAAGTTTAAAGCAGAAATTGGTGAACTTTTAAAATTTTCATTTTTGACCAGTTCGATAGGTCCGGGGCTTAGGTAAGTTATCAAATGTCACAAAATCGATAAAACTCCTGTTCAAAAATGATGCTCCAAAATCAACTTCTGTCACCTCAGTGATACATTTTGGAATAGTACCTAAAGTTTAAAGCAGAAATTGGGGCACTTTTGAAATTTTCATTTTTGACCAATTCGATAGGTCCGGGGCTTAGGTAAGTTATCATATGTCACAAAATCGATAAAACTCCTGTTCAAAAATGATGCTCCAAAATCAACTTCTGTCACCTCAGTGATACATTTTGGAATAGTACCTAAAGTTTAAAGCAGAAATTGGGGAACATTTACATTTTTCATTTTTGACCAATTCGATAGGTCCGGGGCTTAGGTAAGTTATCATATGTCACAAAACCGTTAAAGCTCCTGTTCAAAAATTATGCTCCGAAATCAACTTCTGTCACCTCAGTGATACATTTTGGAATAGTACCTAAAGTTTAAAGCAGAAATTGGTGAACATTTAAAATTTTCATTTTTGACCAGTTCGATAGGTCCGGGGCTTAGGTAAGCTATCATATTTTACAAAACCGTTAAAGCTCCTGTTCAAAAATTATGCTCCGAAATCAACTTCTGTCACCTCAGTGATACATTTTGGAATGGTACCTAAAGTTTAAAGCAGAAATAGGGGCACTTTTGAAATTTTCATTTTTGACCAATTCGATAGGTCCGGGGCTTAGGTAAGTTATCATATGTCACAAAACCGTTAAAGCTCCTGTTCAAAAATTATGCTCCGAAATCAACTTCTGTCACCTCAGTGCTACATATTGCAATGGTACCTAAAGTTTAAAGCAGAAATTGGGGCACTTTTAAAATTTTCATTTTTGACCAATTCGATAGGTCCGGGGCTTAGGTAAGTTATCATATGTCACAAAACCGTTAAAGCTCCTGTTCAAAAATTATGCTCCGAAATCAACTTCTGTCACCTCGGTGACACATTTTGGAATGGTACCTAAAGTTTAAAGCAGAAATAGGGGCACTTTTGAAATTTTCATTTTTGACCAATTCGATAGGTCCGGGGCTTAGGTAAGTTATCATATGTCACAGAACCGTTAAAGCTCCTGTTCAAAAATGATGCTCAGAAGCCAACTTCTGTCACCTCAGTGATACATTTTGGAATGGTACCTAAAGTTTAAAGCAGAAATTGGGGCACTTTTGAAATTTTCATTTTTGACCAATTCGATAGGTCCGGGGCTTAGGTAAGTTATCATATGTCACAAAATCGATAAAACTCCTGTTCAAAAATGATGCTCCAAAATCAACTTCTGTCACCTCAGTGATACATTTTGGAATAGTACCTAAAGTTTAAAGCAGAAATTGGGGCACTTTTGAAATTTTCATTTTTGACCAATTCGATAGGTCCGGGGCTTTGGTAAGTTATCATATGTCACAATACCGTTAAAGCACCTGTTGAAAAATAATGCTCCAAAATCAACTTCTGTCACCTCAGTGATACATTTTGGAATAGTACCTAAAGTTTAAAGCAGAAATTGGGGAACTTTTACATTTTTCATTTTTGACCAGTTCGATAGGTCCGGGGCTTAGGTAAGTTATCAAATGTCACAAAATCGATAAAACTCCTGTTTAAAAATGATGCTACAAAATCAACTTCTGTCACCTCAGTGATACATTTTGGAATAGTACCTAAAGTTTAAAGCAGAAATTGGGGCACTTTTGAAATTTTCATTTTTGACCAATTCGATAGGTCCGGGGCTTAGGTAAGTTATCATATGTCACAATACCGTTAAAGCACCTGTTGAAAAATAATGCTCCGAAATCAACTTCTGTCACCTCAGTGCTACATATTGCAATGATACCTAAAGTTTAAAGCAGAAATTGGGGCACTTTTAAAATTTTCATTTTTGACCAATTCGATAGGTCCGGGGCTTAGGTAAGTTATCATATGTCTCAAAACCGTTAAAGCTCCTGTTCAAAAATTATGCTCCGAAATCAACTTCTGTCACCTCGGTGACACATTTTGGAATGGTACCTAAAGTTTAAAGCAGAAATAGGGGCACTTTTGAAATTTTCATTTTTGACCAATTCGATAGGTCCGGGGCTTAGGTAAGTTATCATATGTCACAGAACCGTTAAAGCTCCTGTTAAAAAATTATGCTCAGAAGCCAACTTCTGTCACCTCAGTGATACATTTTGGAATGGTACCTAAAGTTTAAAGCAGAAATAGGGGCACTTTTGAAATTTTCATTTTTGACCAATTCGATAGGTCCGGGGCTTAGGTAAGTTATCATATGTCACAAAACCATTAAAGCTCCTGTTCAAAAATTATGCTCCGAAATCAACTTCTGTCACCTCAGTGATACATTTTGGAATAGTACCTAAAGTTTAAAGCAGAAATTGGTGAACTTTTAAAATTTTCATTTTTGACCAGTTCGATAGGTCCGGGGCTTAGGTAAGTTATCAAATGTCACAAAATCGATAAAACTCCTGTTCAAAAATGATGCTCCAAAATCAACTTCTGTCACCTCAGTGATACATTTTGGAATAGTACCTAAAGTTTAAAGCAGAAATTGGGGCACTTTTGAAATTTTCATTTTTGACCAATGAGATAGGTCCGGGGCTTAGGTAAGTTATCATATGTCACAATACCGTTAAAGCACCTGTTGAAAAATAATGCTCCAAAATCAACTTCTATCACCTCAGTGATACATTTTGGAATAGTACCTAAAGTTTAAAGCAGAAATTGGGGAACTTTTACATTTTTAATTTTTGACCAATTCGATAGGTCCGGGGCTTAGGTAAGTTATCATATGTCACAAAACCGTTAAAGCTCCTGTTCAAAAATTATGCTCCGAAATCAACTTCTGTCACCTCAGTGCTACATATTGCAATGGTACCTAAAGTTTAAAGCAGAAATTGGGGCACTTTTAAAATTTTCATTTTTGACCAATTCGATAGGTCCGGGGCTTAGGTAAGTTATCATATGTCACAGAACCGTTAAAGCTCCTGTTCAAAAATGATGCTCAGAAGCCAACTTCTGTCACCTCAGTGATACATTTTGGAATGGTACCTAAAGTTTAAAGCAGAAATAGGGGCACTTTTGAAATTTTCATTTTTGACCAATTCGATAGGTCCGGGGCTTAGGTAAGTTATCATATGTCACAAAACCGTTAAAGCTCTTGTTCAAAAATTATGCTCCGAAATCAACTTCTGTCACCTCAGTGATACATTTTGGAATAGTACCTAAAGTTTAAAGCAGAAATTGGTGAACTTTTAAAATTTTCATTTTTGACCAGTTCGATAGGTCCGGGGCTTAGGTAAGTTATCAAATGTCACAAAATCGATAAAACTCCTGTTCAAAAATGATGCTCCAAAATCAACTTCTGTCACCTCAGTGATACATTTTGGAATAGTACCTAAAGTTTAAAGCAGAAATTGGGGCACTTTTGAAATTTTCATTTTTGACCAATTCGATAGGTCCGGGACTTAGGTAAGTTATCATATGTCACAATACCGTTAAAGCACCTGTTGAAAAATAATGCTCCAAAATCAACTTCTGTCACCTCAGTGATACATTTTGGAATAGTACCTAAAGTTTAAAGCAGAAATTGGGGAACTTTTACATTTTTCATTTTTGACCAATTCGATAGGTCCGGGGCTTAGGTAAGTTATCATATGTCACAAAACCGTTAAAGCTCCTGTTCAAAAATTATGCTCCGAAATCAACTTCTGTCACCTCAGTGATACATTTTGGAATAGTACCTAAAGTTTAAAGCAGAAATTGGTGAACATTTAAAATTTTCATTTTTGACCAGTTCGATAGGTCCGGGGCTTAGGTAAGCTATCATATTTCACAAAACCGTTAAAGCTCCTGTTCAAAAATTATGCTCCGAAATCAACTTCTGTCACCTCAGTGATACATTTTGGAATGGTACCTAAAGTTTAAAGCAGAAATAGGGGCACTTTTGAAATTTTCATTTTTGACCAATTCGATAGGTCCGGGGCTTAGGTAAGTTATCATATGTCACAAAACCGTTAAAGCTCCTGTTCAAAAATGATGCTCCGAAATCAACTTCTGTCACCTCAGTGCTACATATTGCAATGGTACCTAAAGTTTAAAGCAGAAATAGGGGCACTTTTGAAATTTTCAATTTTGACCAATTCGATAGGTCCGGGGCTTAGGTAAGTTATCATATGTCACAAAACCGTTAAAGCTCCTGTTCAAAAATTATGCTCCGAAATCAACTTCTGTCACCTCGGTGACACATTTTGGAATGGTACCTAAAGTTTAAAGCAGAAATAGGGGCACTTTTGAAATTTTCATTTTTGACCAATTCGATAGGTCCGGGGCTTAGGTAAGTTATCATATGTCACAGAACCGTTAAAGCTCCTGTTCAAAAATGATGCTCAGAAGCCAACTTCTGTCACCTCAGTGATACATTTTGGAATGGTACCTAAAGTTTAAAGCAGAAATAGGGGCACTTTTGAAATTTTCATTTTTGACCAATTCGATAGGTCCGGGACTTAGGTAAGTTATCATATGTCACAATACCGTTAAAGCACCTGTTGAAAAATAATGCTCCAAAATCAACTTCTGTCACCTCAGTGATACATTTTGGAATAGTACCTAAAGTTTAAAGCAGAAATTGGGGAACTTTTGAAATTTTCATTTTTGACCAATTCGATAGGTCCGGGGCTTAGGTAAGTTATCATATGTCACAAAACCGTTAAAGCTCCTGTTCAAAAATTATGCTCCGAAATCAACTTCTGTCACCTCAGTGATACATTTTGGAATAGTACCTAAAGTTTAAAGCAGAAATTGGTGAACATTTAAAATTTTCATTTTTGACCAGTTCGATAGGTCCGGGGCTTAGGTAAGTTATCATATGTCACAAAACCGTTAAAGCTCCTGTTCAAAAATTATGCTCCGAAATCAACTTCTGTCACCTCAGTGCTACATATTGCAATGGTACCTAAAGTTTAAAGCAGAAATAGGGGCACTTTTGAAATTTTCATTTTTGACCAATTCGATAGGTCCGGGGCTTAGGTAAGTTATCATATGTCACAAAACCGTTAAAGCTCCTGTTCATAAATTATGCTCCGAAATCAACTTCTGTCACCTCGGTGACACATTTTGGAATGGTACCTAAAGTTTAAAGCAGAAATAGGGGCACTTTTGAAATTTTCATTTTTGACCAATTCGATAGGTCCGGGGCTTAGGTAAGTTATCATATGTCACAGAACCGTTAAAGCTCCTGTTCAAAAATGATGCTCAGAAGCCAACTTCTGTCACCTCAGTGATACATTTTGGAATGGTACCTAAAGTTTAAAGCAGAAATAGGGGCACTTTTGAAATTTTCATTTTTGACCAATTCGATAGGTCCGGGGCTTAGGTAAGTTATTATATGTCACAAAACCGTTAAAGCTCCTGTTCAAAAATTATGCTCCGAAATCAACTTCTGTCACCTCAGTGATACATTTTGGAATAGTACCTAAAGTTTAAAGCAGAAATTGGTGAACTTTTAAAATTTTCATTTTTGACCAGTTCGATAGGTCCGGGGCTTAGGTAAGTTATCAAATGTCACAAAATCGATAAAACTCCTGTTCAAAAATGATGCTCCAAAATCAACTTCTGTCACCTCAGTGATACATTTTGGAATAGTACCTAAAGTTTAAAGCAGAAATTGGGGCACTTTTGAAATTTTCATTTTTGACCAATTCGATAGGTCCGGGGCTTAGGTAAGTTATCATATGTCACAAAATCGATAAAACTCCTGTTCAAAAATGATGCTCCAAAATCAACTTCTGTCACCTCAGTGATACATTTTGGAATAGTACCTAAAGTTTAAAGCAGAAATTGGGGAACATTTACATTTTTCATTTTTGACCAATTCGATAGGTCCGGGGCTTAGGTAAGTTATCATATGTCACAAAACCGTTAAAGCTCCTGTTCAAAAATTATGCTCCAAAATCAACTTCTGTCACCTCAGTGATACATTTTGGAATAGTACCTAAAGTTTAAAGCAGAAATTGGTGAACATTTAAAATTTTCATTTTTGACCAGTTCGATAGGTCCGGGGCTTAGGTAAGCTATCATATTTCACAAAACCGTTAAAGCTCCTGTTCAAAAATTATGCTCCGAAATCAACTTCTGTCACCTCAGTGATACATTTTGGAATGGTACCTAAAGTTTAAAGCAGAAATAGGGGCACTTTTGAAATTTTCATTTTTGACCAATTCGATAGGTCCGGGGCTTAGGTAAGTTATCATATGTCACAAAACCGTTAAAGCTCCTGTTCAAAAATTATGCTCCGAAATCAACTTCTGTCACCTCAGTGCTACATATTGCAATGGTACCTAAAGTTTAAAGCAGAAATTGGGGCACTTTTGAAATTTTCATTTTTGACCAATTCGATAGGTCCGGGGCTTAGGTAAGTTATCATATGTCACAAAATCGATAAAACTCCTGTTCAAAAATGATGCTCCAAAATCAACTTCTGTCACCTCAGTGATACATTTTGGAATAGTACCTAAAGTTTAAAGCAGAAATTGGGGAACATTTACATTTTTCATTTTTGACCAATTCGATAGGTCCGGGGCTTAGGTAAGTTATCATATGTCACAAAACCGTTAAAGCTCCTGTTCAAAAATTATGCTCCGAAATCAACTTCTGTCACCTCAGTGATACATTTTGGAATAGTACCTAAAGTTTAAAGCAGAAATTGGTGAACTTTTAAAATTTTCATTTTTGACCAGTTCGATAGGTCCGGGGCTTAGGTAAGTTATCAAATGTCACAAAATCGATAAAACTCCTGTTCAAAAATGATGCTCCAAAATCAACTTCTGTCACCTCAGTGATACATTTTGGAATAGTACCTAAAGTTTAAAGCAGAAATTGGGGCACTTTTGAAATTTTCATTTTTGACCAATTCGATAGGTCCGGGGCTTAGGTAAGTTATCATATGTCACAAAATCGATAAAACTCCTGTTCAAAAATGATGCTCCAAAATCAACTTCTGTCACCTCAGTGATACATTTTGGAATAGTACCTAAAGTTTAAAGCAGAAATTGGGGAACATTTACATTTTTCATTTTTGACCAATTCGATAGGTCCGGGGCTTAGGTAAGTTATCATATGTCACAAAACCGTTAAAGCTCCTGTTCAAAAATTATGCTCCGAAATCAACTTCTGTCACCTCAGTGATACATTTTGGAATAGTACCTAAAGTTTAAAGCAGAAATTGGTGAACATTTAAAATTTTCATTTTTGACCAGTTCGATAGGTCCGGGGCTTAGGTAAGCTATCATATTTCACAAAACCGTTAAAGCTCCTGTTCAAAAATTATGCTCCGAAATCAACTTCTGTCACCTCAGTGATACATTTTGGAATGGTACCTAAAGTTTAAAGCAGAAATAGGGGCACTTTTGAAATTTTCATTTTTGACCAATTCGATAGGTCCGGGGCTTAGGTAAGTTATCATATGTCACAAAACCGTTAAAGCTCCTGTTCAAAAATTATGCTCCGAAATCAACTTCTGTCACCTCAGTGCTACATATTGCAATGGTACCTAAAGTTTAAAGCAGAAATTGGGGCACTTTTGAAATTTTCATTTTTGACCAATTCGATAGGTCCGGGGCTTAGGTAAGTTATCATATGTCACAAAATCGATAAAACTCCTGTTCAAAAATGATGCTCCAAAATCAACTTCTGTCACCTCAGTGATACATTTTGGAATAGTACCTAAAGTTTAAAGCAGAAATTGGGGCACTTTTGAAATTTTCATTTTTGACCAATTCGATAGGTCCGGGGCTTTGGTAAGTTATCATATGTCACAATACCGTTAAAGCACCTGTTGAAAAATAATGCTCCAAAATCAACTTCTGTCACCTCAGTGATACATTTTGGAATAGTACCTAAAGTTTAAAGCAGAAATTGGGGAACTTTTACATTTTTCATTTTTGACCAGTTCGATAGGTCCGGGGCTTAGGTAAGTTATCAAATGTCACAAAATCGATAAAACTCCTGTTTAAAAATGATGCTCCAAAATCAACTTCTGTCACCTCAGTGATACATTTTGGAATAGTACCTAAAGTTTAAAGCAGAAATTGGGGCACTTTTGAAATTTTCATTTTTGACCAATTCGATAGGTCCGGGGCTTAGGTAAGTTATCATATGTCACAATACCGTTAAAGCACCTGTTGAAAAATAATGCTCCGAAATCAACTTCTGTCACCTCAGTGCTACATATTGCAATGATACCAAAAGTTTAAAGCAGAAATTGGGGCACTTTTAAAATTTTCATTTTTGACCAATTCGATAGGTCCGGGGCTTAGGTAAGTTATCATATGTCACAAAACCGTTAAAGCTCCTGTTCAAAAATTATGCTCCGAAATCAACTTCTGTCACCTCGGTGACACATTTTGGAATGGTACCTAAAGTTTAAAGCAGAAATAGGGGCACTTTTGAAATTTTCATTTTTGACCAATTCGATAGGTCCGGGGCTTAGGTAAGTTATCATATGTCACAGAACCGTTAAAGCTCCTGTTCAAAAATGATGCTCAGAAGCCAACTTCTGTCACCTCAGTGATACATTTTGGAATGGTACCTAAAGTTTAAAGCAGAAATTGGGGCACTTTTGAAATTTTCATTTTTGACCAATTCGATAGGTCCGGGGCTTAGGTAAGTTATCATATGTCACAAAATCGATAAAACTCCTGTTCAAAAATGATGCTCCAAAATCAACTTCTGTCACCTCAGTGATACATTTTGGAATAGTACCTAAAGTTTAAAGCAGAAATTGGGGAACTTTTACATTTTTCATTTTTGACCAGTTCGATAGGTCCGGGGCTTAGATAAGTTATCAAATGTCACAAAATCGATAAAACTCCTGTTTAAAAATGATGCTCCAAAATCAACTTCTGTCACCTCAGTGATACATTTTGGAATAGTACCTAAAGTTTAAAGCAGAAATTGGGGCACTTTTGAAATTTTCATTTTTGACCAATTCGATAGGTCCGGGGCTTAGGTAAGTTATCATATGTCACAATACCGTTAAAGCACCTGTTGAAAAATAATGCTCCAAAATCAACTTCTGTCACAACAGTGATACATTTTGGAATAGTACCTAAAGTTTAAAGCAGAAATTGGGGAACTTTTACATTTTTCATTTTTGACCAATTCGATAGGTCCGGGGCTTAGGTAAGTTATCATATGTCACAAAACCGTTAAAGCTCCTGTTCAAAAATTATGCTCCGAAATCAACTTCTGTCACCTCAGTGCTACATATTGCAATGATACCTAAAGTTTAAAGCAGAAATTGGGGCACTTTTAAAATTTTCATTTTTGACCAATTCGATAGGTCCGGGGCTTAGGTAAGTTATCATATGTCACAAAACCGTTAAAGCTCCTGTTCAAAAATTATGCTCCGAAATCAACTTCTGTCACCTCGGTGACACATTTTGGAATGGTACCTAAAGTTTAAAGCAGAAATAGGGGCACTTTTGAAATTTTAATTTTTGACCAATTCGATAGGTCCGGGGCTTAGGTAAGTTATCATATGTCACAGAACCGTTAAAGCTCCTGTTCAAAAATGATGCTCAGAAGCCAACTTCTGTCACCTCAGTGATACATTTTGGAATGGTACCTAAAGTTTAAAGCAGAAATAGGGGCACTTTTGAAATTTTCATTTTTGACCAATTCGATAGGTCCGGGGCTTAGGTAAGTTATCATATGTCACAAAACCATTAAAGCTCCTGTTCAAAAATTATGCTCCGAAATCAACTTCTGTCACCTCAGTGATACATTTTGGAATAGTACCTAAAGTTTAAAGCAGAAATTGGTGAACTTTTAAAATTTTCATTTTTGACCAGTTCGATAGGTCCGGGGCTTAGGTAAGTTATCAAATGTCACAAAATCGATAAAACTCCTGTTCAAAAATGATGCTCCAAAATCAACTTCTGTCACCTCAGTGATACATTTTGGAATAGTACCTAAAGTTTAAAGCAGAAATTGGGGCACTTTTGAAATTTTAATTTTTGACCAATTCGATAGGTCCGGGACTTAGATAAGTTATCATATGTCACAATACCGTTAAAGCACCTGTTGAAAAATAATGCTCCAAAATCAACTTCTGTCACCTCAGTGATACATTTTGGAATAGTACCTAAAGTTTAAAGCAGAAATTGGGGAACTTTTACATTTTTCATTTTTGACCAATTCGATAGGTCCGGGGCTTAGGTAAGTTATCATATGTCACAAAACCGTTAAAGCTCCTGTTCAAAAATTATGCTCCGAAATCAACTTCTGTCACCTCAGTGATACATTTTGGAATAGTACCTAAAGTTTAAAGCAGAAATTGGTGAACATTTAAAATTTTCATTTTTGACCAGTTCGATAGGTCCGGGGCTTAGGTAAGCTATCATATTTCACAAAACCGTTAAAGCTCCTGTTCAAAAATTATGCTCCGAAATCAACTTCTGTCACCTCAGTGATACATTTTGGAATGGTACCTAAAGTTTAAAGCAGAAATAGGGGCACTTTTGAAATTTTCATTTTTGACCAATTCGATAGGTCCGGGGCTTAGGTAAGTTATCATATGTCACAAAACCGTTAAAGCTCCTGTTCAAAAATTATGCTCCGAAATCAACTTCTGTCACCTCAGTGCTACATATTGCAATGGTACCTAAAGTTTAAAGCAGAAATAGGGGCACTTTTGAAATTTTCATTTTTGACCAATTCGATAGGTCCGGGGCTTAGGTAAGTTATCATATGTCACAAAACCGTTAAAGCTCCTGTTCAAAAATTATGCTCCGAAATCAACTTCTGTCACCTCAGTGCTACATATTGCAATGGTACCTAAAGTTTAAAGCAGAAATAGGGGCACTTTTGAAATTTTCATTTTTGACCAATTCGATAGGTCCGGGGCTTAGGTAAGTTATCATATGTCACAGAACCGTTAAAGCTCCTGTTCAAAAATGATGCTCAGAAGCCAACTTCTGTCACCTCAGTGATACATTTTGGAATGGTACCTAAAGTTTAAAGCAGAAATAGGGGCATTTTTGAAATTTTCATTTTTGACCAATTCGATAGGTCCGGGGCTTAGGTAAGTTATTATATGTCACAAAACCGTTAAAGCTCCTGTTCAAAAATTATGCTCCGAAATCAACTTCTGTCACCTCAGTGATACATTTTGGAATAGTACCTAAAGTTTAAAGCAGAAATTGGTGAACTTTTAAAATTTTCATTTTTGACCAGTTCGATAGGTCCGGGGCTTAGGTAAGTTATCAAATGTCACAAAATCGATAAAACTCCTGTTCAAAAATGATGCTCCAAAATCAACTTCTGTCACCTCAGTGATACATTTTGGAATAGTACCTAAAGTTTAAAGCAGAAATTGGGGCACTTTTGAAATTTTCATTTTTGACCAATTCGATAGGTCCGGGGCTTAGGTAAGTTATCATATGTCACAAAATCGATAAAACTCCTGTTCAAAAATGATGCTCCAAAATCAACTTCTGTCACCTCAGTGATACATTTTGGAATAGTACCTAAAGTTTAAAGCAGAAATTGGGGAACATTTACATTTTTCATTTTTGACCAATTCGATAGGTCCGGGGCTTAGGTAAGTTATCATATGTCACAAAACCGTTAAAGCTCCTGTTCAAAAATGATGCTCCGAAATCAACTTCTGTCACCTCAGTGATACATTTTGGAATAGTACCTAAAGTTTAAAGCAGAAATTGGTGAACATTTAAAATTTTCATTTTTGACCAGTTCGATAGGTCCGGGGCTTAGGTAAGCTATCATATTTTACAAAACCGTTAAAGCTCCTGTTCAAAAATTATGCTCCGAAATCAACTTCTGTCACCTCAGTGATACATTTTGGAATGGTACCTAAAGTTTAAAGCAGAAATAGGGGCACTTTTGAAATTTTCATTTTTGACCAATTCGATAGGTCCGGGGCTTAGGTAAGTTATCATATGTCACAAAACCGTTAAAGCTCCTGTTCAAAAATTATGCTCCGAAATCAACTTCTGTCACCTCAGTGCTACATATTGCAATGGTACCTAAAGTTTAAAGCAGAAATTGGGGCACTTTTAAAATTTTCATTTTTGACCAATTCGATAGGTCCGGGGCTTAGGTAAGTTATCATATGTCACAAAACCGTTAAAGCTCCTGTTCAAAAATTATGCTCCGAAATCAACTTCTGTCACCTCGGTGACACATTTTGGAATGGTACCTAAAGTTTAAAGCAGAAATAGGGGCACTTTTGAAATTTTCATTTTTGACCAATTCGATAGGTCCGGGGCTTAGGTAAGTTATCATATGTCACAGAACCGTTAAAGCTCCTGTTCAAAAATGATGCTCAGAAGCCAACTTCTGTCACCTCAGTGATACATTTTGGAATGGTACCTAAAGTTTAAAGCAGAAATTGGGGCACTTTTGAAATTTTCATTTTTGACCAATTCGATAGGTCCGGGGCTTAGGTAAGTTATCATATGTCACAAAATCGATAAAACTCCTGTTCAAAAATGATGCTCCAAAATCAACTTCTGTCACCTCAATGATACATTTTGGAATAGTACCTAAAGTTTAAAGCAGAAATTGGGGCACTTTTGAAATTTTCATTTTTGACCAATTCGATAGGTCCGGGGCTTTGGTAAGTTATCATATGTCACAATACCGTTAAAGCACCTGTTGAAAAATGATGCTCCAAAATCAACTTCTGTCACCTCAGTGATACATTTTGGAATAGTACCTAAAGTTTAAAGCAGAAATTGGGGAACTTTTACATTTTTCATTTTTGACCAGTTCGATAGGTCCGGGGCTTAGGTAAGTTATCAAATGTCACAAAATCGATAAAACTCCTGTTTAAAAATGATGCTACAAAATCAACTTCTGTCACCTCAGTGATACATTTTGGAATAGTACCTAAAGTTTAAAGCAGAAATTGGGGCACTTTTGAAATTTTCATTTTTGACCAATTCGATAGGTCCGGGGCTTAGGTAAGTTATCATATGTCACAATACCGTTAAAGCACCTGTTGAAAAATAATGCTCCGAAATCAACTTCTGTCACCTCAGTGCTACATATTGCAATGATACCTAAAGTTTAAAGCAGAAATTGGGGCACTTTTAAAATTTTCATTTTTGACCAATTCGATAGGTCCGGGGCTTAGGTAAGTTATCATATGTCACAAAACCGTTAAAGCTCCTGTTCAAAAATTATGCTCCGAAATCAACTTCTGTCACCTCGGTGACACATTTTGGAATGGTACCTAAAGTTTAAAGCAGAAATAGGGGCACTTTTGAAATTTTCATTTTTGACCAATTCGATAGGTCCGGGGCTTAGGTAAGTTATCATATGTCACAGAACCGTTAAAGCTCCTGTTCAAAAATGATGCTCAGAAGCCAACTTCTGTCACCTCAGTGATACATTTTGGAATGGTACCTAAAGTTTAAAGCAGAAATAGGGGCACTTTTGAAATTTTCATTTTTGACCAATTCGATAGGTCCGGGGCTTAGGTAAGTTATCATATGTCACAAAACCATTAAAGCTCCTGTTCAAAAATTATGCTCCGAAATCAACTTCTGTCACCTCAGTGATACATTTTGGAATAGTACCTAAAGTTTAAAGCAGAAATTGGTGAACTTTTAAAATTTTCATTTTTGACCAGTTCGATAGGTCCGGGGCTTAGGTAAGTTATCAAATTTCACAAAATCGATAAAACTCCTGTTCAAAAATGATGCTCCAAAATCAACTTCTGTCACCTCAGTGATACATTTTGGAATAGTACCTAAAGTTTAAAGCAGAAATTGGGGAACTTTTACATTTTTAATTTTTGACCAATTCGATAGGTCCGGGGCTTAGGTAAGTTATCATATGTCACAAAACCGTTAAAGCTCCTGTTCAAAAATTATGCTCCGAAATCAACTTCTGTCACCTCGGTGACACATTTTGGAATGGTACCTAAAGTTTAAAGCAGAAATAGGGGCACTTTTGAAATTTTCATTTTTGACCAATTCGATAGGTCCGGGGCTTAGGTAAGTTATCATATGTCACAAAACCGTTAAAGCTCCTGTTCAAAAATTATGCTCTGAAATCAACTTCTGTCACCTCGGTGACACATTTTGGAATGGTACCTAAAGTTTAAAGCAGAAATAGGTGCACTTTTGAAATTTTTATTTTTGACCAATTCGATAGGTCCGGGGCTTAGGTAAGTTATCATATGTCACAAAACCGTTAAAGCTCCTGTTCAAAAATTATGCTCCGAAATCAACTTCTGTCACCTCAGTGCTACATATTGCAATGGTACCTAAAGTTTAAAGCAGAAATTGGGGCACTTTTAAAATTTTCATTTTTGACCAATTCGATAGGTCCGGGGCTTAGGTAAGTTATCATATGTCACAAAACCGTTAAAGCTCCTGTTCAAAAATTATGCTCCGAAATCAACTTCTGTCACCTCGGTGACACATTTTGGAATGGTACCTAAAGTTTAAAGCAGAAATAGGGGCACTTTTGAAATTTTCATTTTTGACCAATTCGATAGGTCCGGGGCTTAGGTAAGTTATCATATGTCACAGAACCGTTAAAGCTCCTGTTCAAAAATGATGCTCAGAAGCCAACTTCTGTCACCTCAGTGATACATTTTGGAATGGTACCTAAAGTTTAAAGCAGAAATTGGGGCACTTTTGAAATTTTCATTTTTGACCAATTCGATAGGTCCGGGGCTTAGGTAAGTTATCATATGTCACAAAATCGATAAAACTCCTGTTCAAAAATGATGCTCCAAAATCAACTTCTGTCACCTCAGTGATACATTTTGGAATAGTACCTAAAGTTTAAAGCAGAAATTGGGGCACTTTTGAAATTTTCATTTTTGACCAATTCGATAGGTCCGGGGCTTTGGTAAGTTATCATATGTCACAATACCGTTAAAGCACCTGTTGAAAAATGATGCTCCAAAATCAACTTCTGTCACCTCAGTGATACATTTTGGAATAGTACCTAAAGTTTAAAGCAGAAATTGGGGAACTTTTACATTTTTCATTTTTGACCAGTTCGATAGGTCCGGGGCTTAGGTAAGTTATCAAATGTCACAAAATCGATAAAACTCCTGTTTAAAAATGATGCTACAAAATCAACTTCTGTCACCTCAGTGATACATTTTGGAATAGTACCTAAAGTTTAAAGCAGAAATTGGGGCACTTTTGAAATTTTCATTTTTGACCAATTCGATAGGTCCGGGGCTTAGGTAAGTTATCATATGTCACAATACCGTTAAAGCACCTGTTGAAAAATAATGCTCCGAAATCAACTTCTGTCACCTCAGTGCTACATATTGCAATGATACCTAAAGTTTAAAGCAGAAATTGGGGCACTTTTAAAATTTTCATTTTTGACCAATTCGATAGGTCCGGGGCTTAGGTAAGTTATCATATGTCACAAAACCGTTAAAGCTCCTGTTCAAAAATTATGCTCCGAAATCAACTTCTGTCACCTCGGTGACACATTTTGGAATGGTACCTAAAGTTTAAAGCAGAAATAGGGGCACGTTTGAAATTTTCATTTTTGACCAATTCGATAGGTCCGGGGCTTAGGTAAGTTATCATATGTCACAGAACCGTTAAAGCTCCTGTTCAAAAATGATGCTCAGAAGCCAACTTCTGTCACCTCAGTGATACATTTTGGAATGGTACCTAAAGTTTAAAGCAGAAATAGGGGCACTTTTGAAATTTTCATTTTTGACCAATTCGATAGGTCCGGGGCTTAGGTAAGTTATCATATGTCACAAAACCATTAAAGCTCCTGTTCAAAAATTATGCTCCGAAATCAACTTCTGTCACCTCAGTGATACATTTTGGAATAGTACCTAAAGTTTAAAGCAGAAATTGGTGAACTTTTAAAATTTTCATTTTTGACCAGTTCGATAGGTCCGGGGCTTAGGTAAGTTATCAAATGTCACAAAATCGATAAAACTCCTGTTCAAAAATGATGCTCCAAAATCAACTTCTGTCACCTCAGTGATACATTTTGGAATAGTACCTAAAGTTTAAAGCAGAAATTGGGGAACTTTTACATTTTTAATTTTTGACCAATTCGATAGGTCCGGGGCTTAGGTAAGTTATCATATGTCACAAAACCGTTAAAGCTCCTGTTCAAAAATTATGCTCCGAAATCAACTTCTGTCACCTCAGTGCTACATATTGCAATGGTACCTAAAGTTTAAAGCAGAAATTGGGGCACTTTTAAAATTTTCATTTTTGACCAATTCGATAGGTCCGGGGCTTAGGTAAGTTATCATATGTCACAGAACCGTTAAAGCTCCTGTTCAAAAATGATGCTCAGAAGCCAACTTCTGTCACCTCAGTGATACATTTTGGAATGGTACCTAAAGTTTAAAGCAGAAATAGGGGCACTTTTGAAATTTTCATTTTTGACCAATTCGATAGGTCCGGGGCTTAGGTAAGTTATCATATGTCACAAAACCGTTAAAGCTCCTGTTCAAAAATTATGCTCTGAAATCAACTTCTGTCACCTCGGTGACACATTTTGGAATGGTACCTAAAGTTTAAAGCAGAAATAGGTGCACTTTTGAAATTTTTATTTTTGACCAATTCGATAGGTCCGGGGCTTAGGTAAGTTATCATATGTCACAAAACCGTTAAAGCTCCTGTTCAAAAATTATGCTCCGAAATCAACTTCTGTCACCTCAGTGCTACATATTGCAATGGTACCTAAAGTTTAAAGCAGAAATTGGGGCACTTTTAAAATTTTCATTTTTGACCAATTCGATAGGTCCGGGGCTTAGGTAAGTTATCATATGTCACAAAACCGTTAAAGCTCCTGTTCAAAAATTATGCTCCGAAATCAACTTCTGTCACCTCGGTGACACATTTTGGAATGGTACCTAAAGTTTAAAGCAGAAATAGGGGCACTTTTGAAATTTTCATTTTTGACCAATTCGATAGGTCCGGGGCTTAGGTAAGTTATCATATGTCACAGAACCGTTAAAGCTCCTGTTCAAAAATGATGCTCAGAAGCCAACTTCTGTCACCTCAGTGATACATTTTGGAATGGTACCTAAAGTTTAAAGCAGAAATTGGGGCACTTTTGAAATTTTCATTTTTGACCAATTCGATAGGTCCGGGGCTTAGGTAAGTTATCATATGTCACAAAATCGATAAAACTCCTGTTCAAAAATGATGCTCCAAAATCAACTTCTGTCACCTCAGTGATACATTTTGGAATAGTACCTAAAGTTTAAAGCAGAAATTGGGGCACTTTTGAAATTTTCATTTTTGACCAATTCGATAGGTCCGGGGCTTAGGTAAGTTATCATATGTCACAGAACCGTTAAAGCTCCTGTTCAAAAATGATGCTCAGAAGCCAACTTCTGTCACCTCAGTGATACATTTTGGAATGGTACCTAAAGTTTAAAGCAGAAATAGGGGCACTTTTGAAATTTTCATTTTTGACCAATTCGATAGGTCCGGGGCTTAGGTAAGTTATCATATGTCACAAATCCGTTAAAGCTCCTGTTCAAAAATTATGCTCTGAAATCAACTTCTGTCACCTCGGTGACACATTTTGGAATGGTACCTAAAGTTTAAAGCAGAAATAGGTGCACTTTTGAAATTTTTATTTTTGACCAATTCGATAGGTCCGGGGCTTAGGTAAGTTATCATATGTCACAAAACCGTTAAAGCTCCTGTTCAAAAATTATGCTCCGAAATCAACTTCTGTCACCTCAGTGCTACATATTGCAATGGTACCTAAAGTTTAAAGCAGAAATTGGGGCACTTTTAAAATTTTCATTTTTGACCAATTCGATAGGTCCGGGGCTTAGGTAAGTTATCATATGTCACAAAACCGTTAAAGCTCCTGTTCAAAAATTATGCTCCGAAATCAACTTCTGTCACCTCGGTGACACATTTTGGAATGGTACCTAAAGTTTAAAGCAGAAATAGGGGCACTTTTGAAATTTTCATTTTTGACCAATTCGATAGGTCCGGGGCTTAGGTAAGTTATCATATGTCACAGAACCGTTAAAGCTCCTGTTCAAAAATGATGCTCAGAAGCCAACTTCTGTCACCTCAGTGATACATTTTGGAATGGTACCTAAAGTTTAAAGCAGAAATTGGGGCACTTTTGAAATTTTCATTTTTGACCAATTCGATAGGTCCGGGGCTTAGGTAAGTTATCATATGTCACAAAATCGATAAAACTCCTGTTCAAAAATGATGCTCCAAAATCAACTTCTGTCACCTCAGTGATACATTTTGGAATAGTACCTAAAGTTTAAAGCAGAAATTGGGGCACTTTTGAAATTTTCATTTTTGACCAATTCGATAGGTCCGGGGCTTTGGTAAGTTATCATATGTCACAATACCGTTAAAGCACCTGTTGAAAAATGATGCTCCAAAATCAACTTCTGTCACCTCAGTGATACATTTTGGAATAGTACCTAAAGTTTAAAGCAGAAATTGGGGAACTTTTACATTTTTCATTTTTGACCAGTTCGATAGGTCCGGGGCTTAGGTAAGTTATCAAATGTCACAAAATCGATAAAACTCCTGTTTAAAAATGATGCTACAAAATCAACTTCTGTCACCTCAGTGATACATTTTGGAATAGTACCTAAAGTTTAAAGCAGAAATTGGGGCACTTTTGAAATTTTCATTTTTGACCAATTCGATAGGTCCGGGGCTTAGGTAAGTTATCATATGTCACAATACCGTTAAAGCACCTGTTGAAAAATAATGCTCCGAAATCAACTTCTGTCACCTCAGTGCTACATATTGCAATGATACCTAAAGTTTAAAGCAGAAATTGGGGCACTTTTAAAATTTTCATTTTTGACCAATTCGATAGGTCCGGGGCTTAGGTAAGTTATCATATGTCACAAAACCGTTAAAGCTCCTGTTCAAAAATTATGCTCCGAAATCAACTTCTGTCACCTCGGTGACACATTTTGGAATGGTACCTAAAGTTTAAAGCAGAAATAGGGGCACGTTTGAAATTTTCATTTTTGACCAATTCGATAGGTCCGGGGCTTAGGTAAGTTATCATATGTCACAGAACCGTTAAAGCTCCTGTTCAAAAATGATGCTCAGAAGCCAACTTCTGTCACCTCAGTGATACATTTTGGAATGGTACCTAAAGTTTAAAGCAGAAATAGGGGCACTTTTGAAATTTTCATTTTTGACCAATTCGATAGGTCCGGGGCTTAGGTAAGTTATCATATGTCACAAAACCATTAAAGCTCCTGTTCAAAAATTATGCTCCGAAATCAACTTCTGTCACCTCAGTGATACATTTTGGAATAGTACCTAAAGTTTAAAGCAGAAATTGGGGAACTTTTACATTTTTAATTTTTGACCAATTCGATAGGTCCGGGGCTTAGGTAAGTTATCATATGTCACAAAACCGTTAAAGCTCCTGTTCAAAAATTATGCTCCGAAATCAACTTCTGTCACCTCAGTGCTACATATTGCAATGGTACCTAAAGTTTAAAGCAGAAATTGGGGCACTTTTAAAATTTTCATTTTTGACCAATTCGATAGGTCCGGGGCTTAGGTAAGTTATCATATGTCACAGAACCGTTAAAGCTCCTGTTCAAAAATGATGCTCAGAAGCCAACTTCTGTCACCTCAGTGATACATTTTGGAATGGTACCTAAAGTTTAAAGCAGAAATAGGGGCACTTTTGAAATTTTCATTTTTGACCAATTCGATAGGTCCGGGGCTTAGGTAAGTTATCATATGTCACAAAACCGTTAAAGCTCCTGTTCAAAAATTATGCTCTGAAATCAACTTCTGTCACCTCGGTGACACATTTTGGAATGGTACCTAAAGTTTAAAGCAGAAATAGGTGCACTTTTGAAATTTTTATTTTTGACCAATTCGATAGGTCCGGGGCTTAGGTAAGTTATCATATGTCACAAAACCGTTAAAGCTCCTGTTCAAAAATTATGCTCCGAAATCAACTTCTGTCACCTCAGTGCTACATATTGCAATGGTACCTAAAGTTTAAAGCAGAAATTGGGGCACTTTTAAAATTTTCATTTTTGACCAATTCGATAGGTCCGGGGCTTAGGTAAGTTATCATATGTCACAAAACCGTTAAAGCTCCTGTTCAAAAATTATGCTCCGAAATCAACTTCTGTCACCTCGGTGACACATTTTGGAATGGTACCTAAAGTTTAAAGCAGAAATAGGGGCACTTTTGAAATTTTCATTTTTGACCAATTCGATAGGTCCGGGGCTTAGGTAAGTTATCATATGTCACAGAACCGTTAAAGCTCCTGTTCAAAAATGATGCTCAGAAGCCAACTTCTGTCACCTCAGTGATACATTTTGGAATGGTACCTAAAGTTTAAAGCAGAAATTGGGGCACTTTTGAAATTTTCATTTTTGACCAATTCGATAGGTCCGGGGCTTAGGTAAGTTATCATATGTCACAAAATCGATAAAACTCCTGTTCAAAAATGATGCTCCAAAATCAACTTCTGTCACCTCAGTGATACATTTTGGAATAGTACCTAAAGTTTAAAGCAGAAATTGGGGCACTTTTGAAATTTTCATTTTTGACCAATTCGATAGGTCCGGGGCTTTGGTAAGTTATCATATGTCACAATACCGTTAAAGCACCTGTTGAAAAATGATGCTCCAAAATCAACTTCTGTCACCTCAGTGATACATTTTGGAATAGTACCTAAAGTTTAAAGCAGAAATTGGGGAACTTTTACATTTTTCATTTTTGACCAGTTCGATAGGTCCGGGGCTTAGGTAAGTTATCAAATGTCACAAAATCGATAAAACTCCTGTTTAAAAATGATGCTACAAAATCAACTTCTGTCACCTCAGTGATACATTTTGGAATAGTACCTAAAGTTTAAAGCAGAAATTGGGGCACTTTTGAAATTTTCATTTTTGACCAATTCGATAGGTCCGGGGCTTAGGTAAGTTATCATATGTCACAATACCGTTAAAGCACCTGTTGAAAAATAATGCTCCGAAATCAACTTCTGTCACCTCAGTGCTACATATTGCAATGATACCTAAAGTTTAAAGCAGAAATTGGGGCACTTTTAAAATTTTCATTTTTGACCAATTCGATAGGTCCGGGGCTTAGGTAAGTTATCATATGTCACAAAACCGTTAAAGCTCCTGTTCAAAAATTATGCTCCGAAATCAACTTCTGTCACCTCGGTGACACATTTTGGAATGGTACCTAAAGTTTAAAGCAGAAATAGGGGCACGTTTGAAATTTTCATTTTTGACCAATTCGATAGGTCCGGGGCTTAGGTAAGTTATCATATGTCACAGAACCGTTAAAGCTCCTGTTCAAAAATGATGCTCAGAAGCCAACTTCTGTCACCTCAGTGATACATTTTGGAATGGTACCTAAAGTTTAAAGCAGAAATAGGGGCACTTTTGAAATTTTCATTTTTGACCAATTCGATAGGTCCGGGGCTTAGGTAAGTTATTATATGTCACAAAACCGTTAAAGCTCCTGTTCAAAAATTATGCTCCGAAATCAACTTCTGTCACCTCAGTGATACATTTTGGAATAGTACCTAAAGTTTAAAGCAGAAATTGGTGAACTTTTAAAATTTTCATTTTTGACCAGTTCGATAGGTCCGGGGCTTAGGTAAGTTATCAAATGTCACAAAATCGATAAAACTCCTGTTCAAAAATGATGCTCCAAAATCAACTTCTGTCACCTCAGTGATACATTTTGGAATAGTACCTAAAGTTTAAAGCAGAAATTGGGGCACTTTTGAAATTTTCATTTTTGACCAATTCGATAGGTCCGGGGCTTAGGTAAGTTATCATATGTCACAAAATCGATAAAACTCCTGTTCAAAAATGATGCTCCAAAATCAACTTCTGTCACCTCAGTGATACATTTTGGAATAGTACCTAAAGTTTAAAGCAGAAATTGGGGAACATTTACATTTTTCATTTTTGACCAATTCGATAGGTCCGGGGCTTAGGTAAGTTATCATATGTCACAAAACCGTTAAAGCTCCTGTTCAAAAATGATGCTCCGAAATCAACTTCTGTCACCTCAGTGATACATTTTGGAATAGTACCTAAAGTTTAAAGCAGAAATTGGTGAACATTTAAAATTTTCATTTTTGACCAGTTCGATAGGTCCGGGGCTTAGGTAAGCTATCATATTTTACAAAACCGTTAAAGCTCCTGTTCAAAAATTATGCTCCGAAATCAACTTCTGTCACCTCAGTGATACATTTTGGAATGGTACCTAAAGTTTAAAGCAGAAATAGGGGCACTTTTGAAATTTTCATTTTTGACCAATTCGATAGGTCCGGGGCTTAGGTAAGTTATCATATGTCACAAAACCGTTAAAGCTCCTGTTCAAAAATTATGCTCCGAAATCAACTTCTGTCACCTCAGTGCTACATATTGCAATGGTACCTAAAGTTTAAAGCAGAAATTGGGGCACTTTTAAAATTTTCATTTTTGACCAATTCGATAGGTCCGGGGCTTAGGTAAGTTATCATATGTCACAAAACCGTTAAAGCTCCTGTTCAAAAATTATGCTCCGAAATCAACTTCTGTCACCTCGGTGACACATTTTGGAATGGTACCTAAAGTTTAAAGCAGAAATAGGGGCACTTTTGAAATTTTCATTTTTGACCAATTCGATAGGTCCGGGGCTTAGGTAAGTTATCATATGTCACAGAACCGTTAAAGCTCCTGTTCAAAAATGATGCTCAGAAGCCAACTTCTGTCACCTCAGTGATACATTTTGGAATGGTACCTAAAGTTTAAAGCAGAAATAGGGGCACTTTTGAAATTTTCATTTTTGACCAATTCGATAGGTCCGGGGCTTAGGTAAGTTATTATATGTCACAAAACCGTTAAAGCTCCTGTTCAAAAATTATGCTCCGAAATCAACTTCTGTCACCTCAGTGATACATTTTGGAATAGTACCTAAAGTTTAAAGCAGAAATTGGGGCACTTTTGAAATTTTCATTTTTGACCAATTCGATAGGTCCGGGACTTAGGTAAGTTATCATATGTCACAATACCGTTAAAGCACCTGTTGAAAAATAATGCTCCAAAATCAACTTCTGTCACCTCAGTGATACATTTTGGAATAGTACCTAAAGTTTAAAGCAGAAATTGGGGAACTTTTGAAATTTTCATTTTTGACCAATTCGATAGGTCCGGGGCTTAGGTAAGTTATCATATGTCACAAAACCGTTAAAGCTCCTGTTCAAAAATTATGCTCCGAAATCAACTTCTGTCACCTCAGTGATACATTTTGGAATAGTACCTAAAGTTTAAAGCAGAAATTGGTGAACATTTAAAATTTTCATTTTTGACCAGTTCGATAGGTCCGGGGCTTAGGTAAGCTATCATATTTCACAAAACCGTTAAAGCTCCTGTTCAAAAATTATGCTCCGAAATCAACTTCTGTCACCTCAGTGATACATTTTGGAATGGTACCTAAAGTTTAAAGCAGAAATAGGGGCACTTTTGAAATTTTCATTTTTGACCAATTCGATAGGTCCGGGGCTTAGGTAAGTTATCATATGTCACAAAACCGTTAAAGCTCCTGTTCAAAAATTATGCTCCGAAATCAACTTCTGTCACCTCAGTGCTACATATTGCAATGGTACCTAAAGTTTAAAGCAGAAATAGGGGCACTTTTGAAATTTTCATTTTTGACCAATTCGATAGGTCCGGGGCTTAGGTAAGTTATCATATGTCACAAAACCGTTAAAGCTCCTGTTCATAAATTATGCTCCGAAATCAACTTCTGTCACCTCGGTGACACATTTTGGAATGGTACCTAAAGTTTAAAGCAGAAATAGGGGCACTTTTGAAATTTTCATTTTTGACCAATTCGATAGGTCCGGGGCTTAGGTAAGTTATCATATGTCACAGAACCGTTAAAGCTCCTGTTCAAAAATGATGCTCAGAAGCCAACTTCTGTCACCTCAGTGATACATTTTGGAATGGTACCTAAAGTTTAAAGCAGAAATAGGGGCACTTTTGAAATTTTCATTTTTGACCAATTCGATAGGTCCGGGGCTTAGGTAAGTTATTATATGTCACAAAACCGTTAAAGCTCCTGTTCAAAAATTATGCTCCGAAATCAACTTCTGTCACCTCAGTGATACATTTTGGAATAGTACCTAAAGTTTAAAGCAGAAATTGGTGAACTTTTAAAATTTTCATTTTTGACCAGTTCGATAGGTCCGGGGCTTAGGTAAGTTATCAAATGTCACAAAATCGATAAAACTCCTGTTCAAAAATGATGCTCCAAAATCAACTTCTGTCACCTCAGTGATACATTTTGGAATAGTACCTAAAGTTTAAAGCAGAAATTGGGGCACTTTTGAAATTTTCATTTTTGACCAATTCGATAGGTCCAGGGCTTAGGTAAGTTATCATATGTCACAAAATCGATAAAACTCCTGTTCAAAAATGATGCTCCAAAATCAACTTCTGTCACCTCAGTGATACATTTTGGAATAGTACCTAAAGTTTAAAGCAGAAATTGGGGAACATTTACATTTTTCATTTTTGACCAATTCGATAGGTCCGGGGCTTAGGTAAGTTATCATATGTCACAAAACCGTTAAAGCTCCTGTTCAAAAATTATGCTCCGAAATCAACTTCTGTCACCTCAGTGATACATTTTGGAATAGTACCTAAAGTTTAAAGCAGAAATTGGTGAACATTTAAAATTTTCATTTTTGACCAGTTCGATAGGTCCGGGGCTTAGGTAAGCTATCATATTTCACAAAACCGTTAAAGCTCCTGTTCAAAAATTATGCTCCGAAATCAACTTCTGTCACCTCAGTGATACATTTTGGAATGGTACCTAAAGTTTAAAGCAGAAATAGGGGCACTTTTGAAATTTTCATTTTTGACCAATTCGATAGGTCCGGGGCTTAGGTAAGTTATCATATGTCACAAAACCGTTAAAGCTCCTGTTCAAAAATTATACTCCGAAATCAACTTCTGTCACCTCAGTGCTACATATTGCAATGGTACCTAAAGTTTAAAGCAGAAATTGGGGCACTTTTGATATTTTCATTTTTGACCAATTCGATAGGTCCGGGGCTTAGGTAAGTTATCATATGTCACAAAATCGATAAAACTCCTGTTCAAAAATGATGCTCCAAAATCAACTTCTGTCACCTCAGTGATACATTTTGGAATAGTACCTAAAGTTTAAAGCAGAAATTGGGGCACTTTTGAAATTTTCATTTTTGACCAATTCGATAGGTCCGGGGCTTTGGTAAGTTATCATATGTCACAATACCGTTAAAGCACCTGTTGAAAAATAATGCTCCAAAATCAACTTCTGTCACCTCAGTGATACATTTTGGAATAGTACCTAAAGTTTAAAGCAGAAATTGGGGAACTTTTACATTTTTCATTTTTGACCAGTTCGATAGGTCCGGGGCTTAGGTAAGTTATCAAATGTCACAAAATCGATAAAACTCCTGTTTAAAAATGATGCTCCAAAATCAACTTCTGTCACCTCAGTGATACATTTTGGAATAGTACCTAAAGTTTAAAGCAGAAATTGGGGAACTTTTACATTTTTCATTTTTGACCAATTCGATAGGTCCGGGGCTTAGGTAAGTTATCATATGTCACAAAACCGTTAAAGCTCCTGTTCAAAAATTATGCTCCGAAAACAACTTCTGTCACCTCGGTGACACATTTTGGAATGGTACCTAAAGTTTAAAGCAGAAATTGGGGCACTTTTGAAATTTTCATTTTTGACCAATTCGATAGGTCCGGGGCTTAGGTAAGTTATCATATGTCACAAAATCGATAAAACTCCTGTTCAAAAATGATGCTCCAAAATCAACTTCTGTCACCTCAGTGATACATTTTGGAATAGTACCTAAAGTTTAAAGCAGAAATTGGGGAACTTTTACATTTTTCATTTTTGACCAGTTCGATAGGTCCGGGGCTTAGGTAAGTTATCAAATGTCACAAAATCGATAAAACTCCTGTTTAAAAATGATGCTCCAAAATCAACTTCTGTCACCTCAGTGATACATTTTGGAATAGTACCTAAAGTTTAAAGCAGAAATTGGGGCACTTTTGAAATTTTCATTTTTGACCAATTCGATAGGTCCGGGGCTTAGGTAAGTTATCATATGTCACAATACCGTTAAAGCACCTGTTGAAAAATAATGCTCCAAAATCAACTTCTGTCACAACAGTGATACATTTTGGAATAGTACCTAAAGTTTAAAGCAGAAATTGGGGAACTTTTACATTTTTCATTTTTGACCAATTCGATAGGTCCGGGGCTTAGGTAAGTTATCATATGTCACAAAACCGTTAAAGCTCCTGTTCAAAAATTATGCTCCGAAATCAACTTCTGTCACCTCAGTGCTACATATTGCAATGATACCTAAAGTTTAAAGCAGAAATTGGGGCACTTTTAAAATTTTCATTTTTGACCAATTCGATAGGTCCGGGGCTTAGGTAAGTTATCATATGTCACAAAACCGTTAAAGCTCCTGTTCAAAAATTATGCTCCGAAATCAACTTCTGTCACCTCGGTGACACATTTTGGAATGGTACCTAAAGTTTAAAGCAGAAATAGGGGCACTTTTGAAATTTTAATTTTTGACCAATTCGATAGGTCCGGGGCTTAGGTAAGTTATCATATGTCACAGAACCGTTAAAGCTCCAGTTCAAAAATGATGCTCAGAAGCCAACTTCTGTCACCTCAGTGATACATTTTGGAATGGTACCTAAAGTTTAAAGCAGAAATAGGGGCACTTTTGAAATTTTCATTTTTGACCAATTCGATAGGTCCGGGGCTTAGGTAAGTTATCATATGTCACAAAACCATTAAAGCTCCTGTTCAAAAATTATGCTCCGAAATCAACTTCTGTCACCTCAGTGATACATTTTGGAATAGTACCTAAAGTTTAAAGCAGAAATTGGTGAACTTTTAAAATTTTCATTTTTGACCAGTTCGATAGGTCCGGGGCTTAGGTAAGTTATCAAATGTCACAAAATCGATAAAACTCCTGTTCAAAAATGATGCTCCAAAATCAACTTCTGTCACCTCAGTGATACATTTTGGAATAGTACCTAAAGTTTAAAGCAGAAATTGGGGCACTTTTGAAATTTTAATTTTTGACCAATTCGATAGGTCCGGGACTTAGATAAGTTATCATATGTCACAATACCGTTAAAGCACCTGTTGAAAAATAATGCTCCAAAATCAACTTCTGTCACCTCAGTGATACATTTTGGAATAGTACCTAAAGTTTAAAGCAGAAATTGGGGAACTTTTACATTTTTCATTTTTGACCAATTCGATAGGTCCGGGGCTTAGGTAAGTTATCATATGTCACAAAACCGTTAAAGCTCCTGTTCAAAAATTATGCTCCGAAATCAACTTCTGTCACCTCAGTGATACATTTTGGAATGGTACCTAAAGTTTAGAGCAGAAATAGGGGCACTTTTGAAATTTTCATTTTTGACCAATTCGATAGGTCCGGGGCTTAGGTAAGTTATCATATGTCACAAAACCGTTAAAGCTCCTGTTCAAAAATTATGCTCCGAAATCAACTTCTGTCACCTCAGTGCTACATATTGCAATGGTACCTAAAGTTTAAAGCAGAAATTGGGGCACTTTTGAAATTTTCATTTTTGACCAATTCGATAGGTCCGGGGCTTAGGTAAGTTATCATATGTCACAAAATCGATAAAACTCCTGTTCAAAAATGATGCTCCAAAATCAACTTCTGTCACCTCAGTGATACATTTTGGAATAGTACCTAAAGTTTAAAGCAGAAATTGGGGCACTTTTGAAATTTTCATTTTTGACCAATTCGATAGGTCCGGGGCTTTGGTAAGTTATCATATGTCACAATACCGTTAAAGCACCTGTTGAAAAATAATGCTCCAAAATCAACTTCTGTCACCTCAGTGATACATTTTGGAATAGTACCTAAAGTTTAAAGCAGAAATTGGGGAACTTTTACATTTTTCATTTTTGACCAGTTCGATAGGTCCGGGGCTTAGGTAAGTTATCAAATGTCACAAAATCGATAAAACTCCTGTTTAAAAATGATGCTCCAAAATCAACTTCTGTCACCTCAGTGATACATTTTGGAATAGTACCTAAAGTTTAAAGCAGAAATTGGGGAACTTTTACATTTTTCATTTTTGACCAATTCGATAGGTCCGGGGCTTAGGTAAGTTATCATATGTCACAAAACCGTTAAAGCTCCTGTTCAAAAATTATGCTCCGAAATCAACTTCTGTCACCTCGGTGACACATTTTGGAATGGTACCTAAAGTTTAAAGCAGAAATAGGGGCACTTTTGAAATTTTCATTTTTGACCAATTCGATAGGTCCGGGGCTTAGGTAAGTTATCATATGTCACAGAACCGTTAAAGCTCCTGTTCAAAAATGATGCTCAGAAGCCAACTTCTGTCACCTCAGTGATACATTTTGGAATGGTACCTAAAGTTTAAAGCAGAAATTGGGGCACTTTTGAAATTTTCATTTTTGACCAATTCGATAGGTCCGGGGCTTAGGTAAGTTATCATATGTCACAAAATCGATAAAACTCCTGTTCAAAAATGATGCTCCAAAATCAACTTCTGTCACCTCAGTGATACATTTTGGAATAGTACCTAAAGTTTAAAGCAGAAATTGGGGAACTTTTACATTTTTCATTTTTGACCAGTTCGATAGGTCCGGGGCTTAGGTAAGTTATCAAATGTCACAAAATCGATAAAACTCCTGTTTAAAAATGATGCTCCAAAATCAACTTCTGTCACCTCAGTGATACATTTTGGAATAGTACCTAAAGTTTAAAGCAGAAATTGGGGCACTTTTGAAATTTTCATTTTTGACCAATTCGATAGGTCCGGGGCTTAGGTAAGTTATCATATGTCACAATACCGTTAAAGCACCTGTTGAAAAATAATGCTCCAAAATCAACTTCTGTCACAACAGTGATACATTTTGGAATAGTACCTAAAGTTTAAAGCAGAAATTGGGGAACTTTTACATTTTTCATTTTTGACCAATTCGATAGGTCCGGGGCTTAGGTAAGTTATCATATGTCACAAAACCGTTAAAGCTCCTGTTCAAAAATTATGCTCCGAAATCAACTTCTGTCACCTCAGTGCTACATATTGCAATGATACCTAAAGTTTAAAGCAGAAATTGGGGCACTTTTAAAATTTTCATTTTTGACCAATTCGATAGGTCCGGGGCTTAGGTAAGTTATCATATGTCACAAAACCGTTAAAGCTCCTGTTCAAAAATTATGCTCCGAAATCAACTTCTGTCACCTCGGTGACACATTTTGGAATGGTACCTAAAGTTTAAAGCAGAAATAGGGGCACTTTTGAAATTTTAATTTTTGACCAATTCGATAGGTTCGGGGCTTAGGTAAGTTATCATATGTCACAGAACCGTTAAAGCTCCAGTTCAAAAATGATGCTCAGAAGCCAACTTCTGTCACCTCAGTGATACATTTTGGAATGGTACCTAAAGTTTAAAGCAGAAATAGGGGCACTTTTGAAATTTTCATTTTTGACCAATTCGATAGGTCCGGGGCTTAGGTAAGTTATCATATGTCACAAAACCATTAAAGCTCCTGTTCAAAAATTATGCTCCGAAATCAACTTCTGTCACCTCAGTGATACATTTTGGAATAGTACCTAAAGTTTAAAGCAGAAATTGGTGAACTTTTAAAATTTTCATTTTTGACCAGTTCGATAGGTCCGGGGCTTAGGTAAGTTATCAAATGTCACAAAATCGATAAAACTCCTGTTCAAAAATGATGCTCCAAAATCAACTTCTGTCACCTCAGTGATACATTTTGGAATAGTACCTAAAGTTTAAAGCAGAAATTGGGGCACTTTTGAAATTTTAATTTTTGACCAATTCGATAGGTCCGGGACTTAGATAAGTTATCATATGTCACAATACCGTTAAAGCACCTGTTGAAAAATAATGCTCCAAAATCAACTTCTGTCACCTCAGTGATACATTTTGGAATAGTACCTAAAGTTTAAAGCAGAAATTGGGGAACTTTTACATTTTTCATTTTTGACCAATTCGATAGGTCCGGGGCTTAGGTAAGTTATCATATGTCACAAAACCGTTAAAGCTCCTGTTCAAAAATTATGCTCCGAAATCAACTTCTGTCACCTCAGTGATACATTTTGGAATAGTACCTAAAGTTTAAAGCAGAAATTGGTGAACATTTAAAATTTTCATTTTTGACCAGTTCGATAGGTCCGGGGCTTAGGTAAGCTATCATATTTCACAAAACCGTTAAAGCTCCTGTTCAAAAATTATGCTCCAAAATCAACTTCTGTCACCTCAGTGATACATTTTGGAATGGTACCTAAAGTTTAAAGCAGAAATAGGGGCACTTTTGAAATTTTCATTTTTGACCAATTCGATAGGTCCGGGGCTTAGGTAAGTTATCATATGTCACAAAACCGTTAAAGCTCCTGTTCAAAAATTATGCTCCGAAATCAACTTCTGTCACCTCAGTGCTACATATTGCAATGGTACCTAAAGTTTAAAGCAGAAATTGGGGCACTTTTAAAATTTTCATTTTTGACCAATTCGATAGGTCCGGGGCTTAGGTAAGTTATCATATGTCACAGAACCGTTAAAGCTCCTGTTCAAAAATGATGCTCAGAAGCCAACTTCTGTCACCTCAGTGATACATTTTGGAATGGTACCTAAAGTTTAAAGCAGAAATAGGGGCACTTTTGAAATTTTCATTTTTGACCAATTCGATAGGTCCGGGGCTTAGGTAAGTTATCATATGTCACAGAACCGTTAAAGCTCCTGTTCAAAAATGATGCTCAGAAGCCAACTTCTGTCACCTCAGTGATACATTTTGGAATGGTACCTAAAGTTTAAAGCAGAAATAGGGGCACTTTTGAAATTTTCATTTTTGACCAATTCGATAGGTCCGGGGCTTAGGTAAGTTATTATATGTCACAAAACCGTTAAAGCTCCTGTTCAAAAATTATGCTCCGAAATCAACTTCTGTCACCTCAGTGATACATTTTGGAATAGTACCTAAAGTTTAAAGCAGAAATTGGTGAACTTTTAAAATTTTCATTTTTGACCAGTTCGATAGGTCCGGGGCTTAGGTAAGTTATCAAATGTCACAAAATCGATAAAACTCCTGTTCAAAAATGATGCTCCAAAATCAACTTCTGTCACCTCAGTGATACATTTTGGAATAGTACCTAAAGTTTAAAGCAGAAATTGGGGCACTTTTGAAATTTTCATTTTTGACCAATTCGATAGGTCCGGGGCTTAGGTAAGTTATCATATGTCACAAAATCGATAAAACTCCTGTTCAAAAATGATGCTCCAAAATCAACTTCTGTCACCTCAGTGATACATTTTGGAATAGTACCTAAAGTTTAAAGCAGAAATTGGGGAACATTTACATTTTTCATTTTTGACCAATTCGATAGGTCCGGGGCTTAGGTAAGTTATCATATGTCACAAAACCGGTAAAGCTCCTGTTCAAAAATTATGCTCCGAAATCAACTTCTGTCACCTCAGTGATACATTTTGGAATAGTACCTAAAGTTTAAAGCAGAAATTGGTGAACATTTAAAATTTTCATTTTTGACCAGTTCGATAGGTCCGAGGCTTAGGTAAGCTATCATATTTCACAAAACCGTTAAAGCTCCTGTTCAAAAATTATGCTCCGAAATCAACTTCTGTCACCTCAGTGATACATTTTGGAATGGTACCTAAAGTTTAAAGCAGAAATAGGGGCACTTTTGAAATTTTCATTTTTGACCAATTCGATAGGTCCGGGGCTTAGGTAAGTTATCATATGTCACAAAACCGTTACAGCTCCTGTTCAAAAATTATGCTCCGAAATCAACTTCTGTCACCTCAGTGCTACATATTGCAATGGTACCTAAAGTTTAAAGCAGAAATTGGGGCACTTTTAAAATTTTCATTTTTGACCAATTCGATAGGTCCGGGGCTTAGGTAAGTTATCATATGTCACAAAACCGTTAAAGCTCCTGTTCAAAAATTATGCTCCGAAATCAACTTCTGTCACCTCGGTGACACATTTTGGAATGGTACCTAAAGTTTAAAGCAGAAATAGGGGCACTTTTGAAATTTTCATTTTTGACCAATTCGATAGGTCCGGGGCTTAGGTAAGTTATCATATGTCACAGAACCGTTAAAGCTCCTGTTCAAAAATGATGCTCAGAAGCCAACTTCTGTCACCTCAGTGATACATTTTGGAATGGTACCTAAAGTTTAAAGCAGAAATTGGGGCACTTTTGACATTTTCATTTTTGACCAATTCGATAGGTCCGGGGCTTAGGTAAGTTATCATATGTCACAAAATCGATAAAACTCCTGTTCAAAAATGATGCTCCAAAATCAACTTCTGTCACCTCAGTGATACATTTTGGAATAGTACCTAAAGTTTAAAGCAGAAATTGGGGCACTTTTGAAATTTTCATTTTTGACCAATTCGATAGGTCCGGGGCTTTGGTAAGTTATCATATGTCACAATACCGTTAAAGCACCTGTTGAAAAATAATGCTCCAAAATCAACTTCTGTCACCTCAGTGATACATTTTGGAATAGTACCTAAAGTTTAAAGCAGAAATTGGGGAACTTTTACATTTTTCATTTTTGACCAGTTCGATAGGTCCGGGGCTTAGGTAAGTTATCAAATGTCACAAAATCGATAAATCTCCTGTTTAAAAATGATGCTCCAAAATCAACTTCTGTCACCTCAGTGATACATTTTGGAATAGTACCTAAAGTTTAAAGCAGAAATTGGGGCACTTTTGAAATTTTCATTTTTGACCAATTCGATAGGTCCGGGGCTTAGGTAAGTTATCATATGTCACAATACCGTTAAAGCACCTGTTGAAAAATAATGCTCCGAAATCAACTTCTGTCACCTCAGTGCTACATATTGCAATGATACCTAAAGTTTAAAGCAGAAATTGGGGCACTTTTAAAATTTTCATTTTTGACCAATTCGATAGGTCCGGGGCTTAGGTAAGTTATCATATGTCACAAAACCGTTAAAGCTCCTGTTCAAAAATTATGCTCCGAAATCAACTTCTGTCACCTCGGTGACACATTTTGGAATGGTACCTAAAGTTTAAAGCAGAAATAGGGGCACTTTTGACATTTTCATTTTTGACCAATTCGATAGGTCCGGGGCTTAGGTAAGTTATTATATGTCACAGAACCGTTAAAGCTCCTGTTCAAAAATGATGCTCAGAAGCCAACTTCTGTCACCTCAGTGATACATTTTGGAATGGTACCTAAAGTTTAAAGCAGAAATTGGGGCACTTTTGAAATTTTCATTTTTGACCAATTCGATAGGTCCGGGGCTTAGGTAAGTTATCATATGTCACAGAACCGTTAAAGCTCCTGTTCAAAAATGATGCTCAGAAGCCAACTTCTGTCACCTCAGTGATACATTTTGGAATGGTACCTAAAGTTTAAAGCAGAAATAGGGGCACTTTTGAAATTTTCATTTTTGACCAATTCGATAGGTCCGGGGCTTAGGTAAGTTATCATATGTCACAAAACCATTAAAGCTCCTGTTCAAAAATTATGCTCCGAAATCAACTTCTGTCACCTCAGTGATACATTTTGGAATAGTACCTAAAGTTTAAAGCAGAAATTGGTGAACTTTTAAAATTTTCATTTTTGACCAGTTCGATAGGTCCGGGGCTTAGGTAAGTTATCAAATGTCACAAAATCGATAAAACTCCTGTTCAAAAATGATGCTCCAAAATCAACTTCTGTCACCTCAGTGATACATTTTGGAATAGTACCTAAAGTTTAAAGCAGAAATTGGGGCACTTTTGAAATTTTCATTTTTGACCAATTCGATAGGTCCGGGACTTAGGTAAGTTATTATATGTCACAATACCGTTAAAGCACCTGTTGAAAAATAATGCTCCAAAATCAACTTCTGTCACCTCAGTGATACATTTTGGAATAGTACCTAAAGTTTAAAGCAGAAATTGGGGAACTTTTACATTTTTCATTTATGACCAATTCGATAGGTCCGGGGCTTAGGTAAGTTATCATATGTCACAAAACCGTTAAAGCTCCTGTTCAAAAATTATGCTCCGAAATCAACTTCTGTCACCTCAGTGATACATTTTGGAATAGTACCTAAAGTTTAAAGCAGAAATTGGTGAACATTTAAAATTTTCATTTTTGACCAGTTCGATAGGTCCGGGGCTTAGGTAAGCTATCATATTTCACAAAACCGTTAAAGCTCCTGTTCAAAAATTATGCTCCGAAATCAACTTCTGTCACCTCAGTGATACATTTTGGAATGGTACCTAAAGTTTAAAGCAGAAATAGGGGCACTTTTGAAATTTTCATTTTTGACCAATTCGATAGGTCCGGGGCTTAGGTAAGTTATCATATGTCACAAAACCGTTAAAGCTCCTGTTCAAAAATTATGCTCCGAAATCAACTTCTGTCACCTCAGTGCTACATATTGCAATGGTACCTAAAGTTTAAAGCAGAAATAGGGGCACTTTTGAAATTTTCATTTTTGACCAATTCGATAGGTCCGGGGCTTAGGTAAGTTATCATATGTCACAAAACCGTTAAAGCTCCTGTTCAAAAATTATGCTCCGAAATCAACTTCTGTCACCTCGGTGACACATTTTGGAATGGTACCTAAAGTTTAAAGCAGAAATAGGGGCAATTTTGAAATTTTCATTTTTGACCAATTCGATAGGTCCGGGGCTTAGGTAAGTTATCATATGTCACAGAACCGTTAAAGCTCCTGTTCAAAAATGATGCTCAGAAGCCAACTTCTGTCACCTCAGTGATACATTTTGGAATGGTACCTAAAGTTTAAAGCAGAAATAGGGGCACTTTTGAAATTTTCATTTTTGACCAATTCGATAGGTCCGGGGCTTAGGTAAGTTATTATATGTCACAAAACCGTTAAAGCTCCTGTTCAAAAATTATGCTCCGAAATCAACTTCTGTCACCTCAGTGATACATTTTGGAATAGTACCTAAAGTTTAAAGCAGAAATTGGTGAACTTTTAAAATTTTCATTTTTGACCAGTTCGATAGGTCCGGGGCTTAGGTAAGTTATCAAATGTCACAAAATCGATAAAACTCCTGTTCAAAAATGATGCTCCAAAATCAACTTCTGTCACCTCAGTGATACATTTTGGAATAGTACCTAAAGTTTAAAGCAGAAATTGGGGCACTTTTGAAATTTTCATTTTTGACCAATTCGATAGGTCCGGGGCTTAGGTAAGTTATCATATGTCACAAAATCGATAAAACTCCTGTTCAAAAATGATGCTCCAAAATCAACTTCTGTCACCTCAGTGATACATTTTGGAATAGTACCTAAAGTTTAAAGCAGAAATTGGGGAACATTTACATTTTTCATTTTTGACCAATTCGATAGGTCCGGGGCTTAGGTAAGTTATCATATGTCACAAAACCGTTAAAGCTCCTGTTCAAAAATTATGCTCCGAAATCAACTTCTGTCACCTCAGTGATACATTTTGGAATAGTACCTAAAGTTTAAAGCAGAAATTGGTGAACATTTAAAATTTTCATTTTTGACCAGTTCGATAGGTCCGGGGCTTAGGTAAGCTATCATATTTCACAAAACCGTTAAAGCTCCTGTTCAAAAATTATGCTCCGAAATCAACTTCTGTCACCTCAGTGATACATTTTGGAATGGTACCTAAAGTTTAAAGCAGAAATAGGGGCACTTTTGAAATTTTCATTTTTGACCAATTCGATAGGTCCGGGGCTTAGGTAAGTTATCATATGTCACAAAACCGTTAAAGCTCCTGTTCAAAAATGATGCTCCGAAATCAACTTCTGTCACCTCAGTGCTACATATTGCAATGGTACCTAAAGTTTAAAGCAGAAATTGGGGCACTTTTAAAATTTTCATTTTTGACCAATTCGATAGGTCCGGGGCTTAGGTAAGTTATCATATGTCACAAAACCGTTAAAGCTCCTGTTCAAAAATTATGCTCCGAAATCAACTTCTGTCACCTCGGTGACACATTTTGGAATGGTACCTAAAGTTTAAAGCAGAAATAGGGGCACTTTTGAAATTTTCATTTTTGACCAATTCGATAGGTCCGGGGCTTAGGTAAGTTATCATATGTCACAGAACCGTTAAAGCTCCTGTTCAAAAATGATGCTCAGAAGCCAACTTCTGTCACCTCAGTGATACATTTTGGAATGGTACCTAAAGTTTAAAGCAGAAATAGGGGCACTTTTGAAATTTTCATTTTTGACCAATTCGATAGGTCCGGGGCTTAGGTAAGTTATCATATGTCACAAAACCATTAAAGCTCCTGTTCAAAAATTATGCTCCGAAATCAACTTCTGTCACCTCAGTGATACATTTTGGAATAGTACCTAAAGTTTAAAGCAGAAATTGGTGAACTTTTAAAATTTTCATTTTTGACCAGTTCGATAGGTCCGGGGCTTAGGTAAGATATCAAATGTCACAAAATCGATAAAACTCCTGTTCAAAAATGATGCTCCAAAATCAACTTCTGTCACCTCAGTGATACATTTTGGAATAGTACCTAAAGTTTAAAGCAGAAATTGGGGCACTTTTGAAATTTTCATTTTTGACCAATTCGATAGGTCCGGGACTTAGGTAAGTTATCATATGTCACAAAACCGTTAAAGCTCCTGTTCAAAAATTATGCTCCGAAATCAACTTCTGTCACCTCAGTGATACATTTTGGAATAGTACCTAAAGTTTAAAGCAGAAATTGGTGAACATTTAAAATTTTCATTTTTGACCAGTTCGATAGGTCCGGGGCTTAGGTAAGCTATCATATTTCACAAAACCGTTAAAGCTCCTGTTCAAAAATTATGCTCCGAAATCAACTTCTGTCACCTCAGTGATACATTTTGGAATGGTACCTAAAGTTTAAAGCAGAAATAGGGGCACTTTTGAAATTTTCATTTTTGACCAATTCGATAGGTCCGGGGCTTAGGTAAGTTATCATATGTCACAAAACCGTTAAAGCTCCTGTTCAAAAATTATGCTCCGAAATCAACTTCTGTCACCTCAGTGCTACATATTGCAATGGTACCTAAAGTTTAAAGCAGAAATAGGGGCACTTTTGAAATTTTCATTTTTGACCAATTCGATAGGTCCGGGGCTTAGGTAAGTTATCATATGTCACAAAACCGTTAAAGCTCCTGTTCATAAATTATGCTCCGAAATCAACTTCTGTCACCTCGGTGACACATTTTGGAATGGTACCTAAAGTTTAAAGCAGAAATAGGGGCACTTTTGAAATTTTCATTTTTGACCAATTCGATAGGTCCGGGGCTTAGGTAAGTTATCATATGTCACAGAACCGTTAAAGCTCCTGTTCAAAAATGATGCTCAGAAGCCAACTTCTGTCACCTCAGTGATACATTTTGGAATGGTACCTAAAGTTTAAAGCAGAAATAGGGGCACTTTTGAAATTTTCATTTTTGACCAATTCGATAGGTCCGGGGCTTAGGTAAGTTATTATATGTCACAAAACCGTTAAAGCTCCTGTTCAAAAATTATGCTCCGAAATCAACTTCTGTCACCTCAGTGATACATTTTGGAATAGTACCTAAAGTTTAAAGCAGAAATTGGTGAACTTTTAAAATTTTCATTTTTGACCAGTTCGATAGGTCCGGGGCTTAGGTAAGTTATCAAATGTCACAAAATCGATAAAACTCCTGTTCAAAAATGATGCTCCAAAATCAACTTCTGTCACCTCAGTGATACATTTTGGAATAGTACCTAAAGTTTAAAGCAGAAATTGGGGCACTTTTGAAATTTTCATTTTTGACCAATTCGATAGGTCCGGGGCTTAGGTAAGTTATCATATGTCACAAAATCGATAAAACTCCTGTTCAAAAATGATGCTCCAAAATCAACTTCTGTCACCTCAGTGATACATTTTGGAATAGTACCTAAAGTTTAAAGCAGAAATTGGGGAACATTTACATTTTTCATTTTTGACCAATTCGATAGGTCCGGGGCTTAGGTAAGTTATCATATGTCACAAAACCGTTAAAGCTCCTGTTCAAAAATTATGCTCCGAAATCAACTTCTGTCACCTCAGTGATACATTTTGGAATAGTACCTAAAGTTTAAAGCAGAAATTGGTGAACATTTAAAATTTTCATTTTTGACCAGTTCGATAGGTCCGGGGCTTAGGTAAGCTATCATATTTCACAAAACCGTTAAAGCTCCTGTTCAAAAATTATGCTCCGAAATCAACTTCTGTCACCTCGGTGACACATTTTGGAATGGTACCTAAAGTTTAAAGCAGAAATAGGGGCACTTTTGAAATTTTCATTTTTGACCAATTCGATAGGTCCGGGGCTTAGGTAAGTTATCATATGTCACAGAACCGTTAAAGCTCCTGTTCAAAAATGATGCTCAGAAGCCAACTTCTGTCACCTCAGTGATACATTTTGGAATGGTACCTAAAGTTTAAAGCAGAAATAGGGGCACTTTTGAAATTTTCATTTTTGACCAATTCGATAGGTCCGGGGCTTAGGTAAGTTATCATATGTCACAAAACCATTAAAGCTCCTGTTAAAAAATTATGCTCCGAAATCAACTTCTGTCACCTCAGTGATACATTTTGGAATAGTACCTAAAGTTTAAAGCAGAAATTGGTGAACTTTTAAAATTTTCATTTTTGACCAGTTCGATAGGTCCGGGGCTTAGGTAAGTTATCAAATGTCACAAAATCGATAAAACTCCTGTTCAAAAATGATGCTCCAAAATCAACTTCTGTCACCTCAGTGATACATTTTGGAATAGTACCTAAAGTTTAAAGCAGAAATTGGGGCACTTTTGAAATTTTCATTTTTGACCAATTCGATAGGTCCGGGACTTAGGTAAGTTATTATATGTCACAATACCGTTAAAGCACCTGTTGAAAAATAATGCTCCAAAATCAACTTCTGTCACCTCAGTGATACATTTTGGAATAGTACCTAAAGTTTAAAGCAGAAATTGGGGAACTTTTACATTTTTCATTTATGACCAATTCGATAGGTCCGGGGCTTAGGTAAGTTATCATATGTCACAAAACCGTTAAAGCTCCTGTTCAAAAATTATGCTCCGAAATCAACTTCTGTCACCTCAGTGATACATTTTGGAATAGTACCTAAAGTTTAAAGCAGAAATTGGTGAACATTTAAAATTTTCATTTTTGACCAGTTCGATAGGTCCGGGGCTTAGGTAAGCTATCATATTTCACAAAACCGTTAAAGCTCCTGTTCAAAAATTATGCTCCGAAATCAACTTCTGTCACCTCAGTGATACATTTTGGAATGGTACCTAAAGTTTAAAGCAGAAATAGGGGCACTTTTGAAATTTTCATTTTTGACCAATTCGATAGGTCCGGGGCTTAGGTAAGTTATCATATGTCACAAAACCGTTAAAGCTCCTGTTCAAAAATTATGCTCCGAAATCAACTTCTGTCACCTCAGTGCTACATATTGCAATGGTACCTAAAGTTTAAAGCAGAAATAGGGGCACTTTTGAAATTTTCATTTTTGACCAATTCGATAGGTCCGGGGCTTAGGTAAGTTATCATATGTCACAAAACCGTTAAAGCTCCTGTTCAAAAATTATGCTCCGAAATCAACTTCTGTCACCTCGGTGACACATTTTGGAATGGTACCTAAAGTTTAAAGCAGAAATAGGGGCAATTTTGAAATTTTCATTTTTGACCAATTCGATAGGTCCGGGGCTTAGGTAAGTTATCATATGTCACAGAACCGTTAAAGCTCCTGTTCAAAAATGATGCTCAGAAGCCAACTTCTGTCACCTCAGTGATACATTTTGGAATGGTACCTAAAGTTTAAAGCAGAAATAGGGGCACTTTTGAAATTTTCATTTTTGACCAATTCGATAGGTCCGGGGCTTAGGTAAGTTATTATATGTCACAAAACCGTTAAAGCTCCTGTTCAAAAATTATGCTCCGAAATCAACTTCTGTCACCTCAGTGATACATTTTGGAATAGTACCTAAAGTTTAAAGCAGAAATTGGTGAACTTTTAAAATTTTCATTTTTGACCAGTTCGATAGGTCCGGGGCTTAGGTAAGTTATCAAATGTCACAAAATCGATAAAACTCCTGTTCAAAAATGATGCTCCAAAATCAACTTCTGTCACCTCAGTGATACATTTTGGAATAGTACCTAAAGTTTAAAGCAGAAATTGGGGCACTTTTGAAATTTTCATTTTTGACCAATTCGATAGGTCCGGGGCTTAGGTAAGTTATCATATGTCACAAAATCGATAAAACTCCTGTTCAAAAATGATGCTCCAAAATCAACTTCTGTCACCTCAGTGATACATTTTGGAATAGTACCTAAAGTTTAAAGCAGAAATTGGGGAACATTTACATTTTTCATTTTTGACCAATTCGATAGGTCCGGGGCTTAGGTAAGTTATCATATGTCACAAAACCGTTAAAGCTCCTGTTCAAAAATTATGCTCCGAAATCAACTTCTGTCACCTCAGTGATACATTTTGGAATAGTACCTAAAGTTTAAAGCAGAAATTGGTGAACATTTAAAATTTTCATTTTTGACCAGTTCGATAGGTCCGGGGCTTAGGTAAGCTATCATATTTCACAAAACCGTTAAAGCTCCTGTTCAAAAATTATGCTCCGAAATCAACTTCTGTCACCTCAGTGATACATTTTGGAATGGTACCTAAAGTTTAAAACAGAAATAGGGGCACTTTTGAAATTTTCATTTTTGACCAATTCGATAGGTCCGGGGCTTAGGTAAGTTATCATATGTCACAAAACCGTTAAAGCTCCTGTTCAAAAATTATGCTCCGAAATCAACTTCTGTCACCTCAGTGCTACATATTGCAATGGTACCTAAAGTTTAAAGCAGAAATTGGGGCACTTTTGAAATTTTCATTTTTGACCAATTCGATAGGTCCGGGGCTTAGGTAAGTTATCATATGTCACAAAATCGATAAAACTCCTGTTCAAAAATGATGCTCCAAAATCAACTTCTGTCACCTCAGTGATACATTTTGGAATAGTACCTAAAGTTTAAAGCAGAAATTGGGGAACATTTACATTTTTCATTTTTGACCAATTCGATAGGTCCGGGGCTTAGGTAAGTTATCATATGTCACAAAACCGTTAAAGCTCCTGTTCAAAAATTATGCTCCGAAATCAACTTCTGTCACCTCAGTGATACATTTTGGAATAGTACCTAAAGTTTAAAGCAGAAATTGGTGAACATTTAAAATTTTCATTTTTGACCAGTTCGATAGGTCCGGGGCTTAGGTAAGCTATCATATTTCACAAAACCGTTAAAGCTCCTGTTCAAAAATTATGCTCCGAAATCAACTTCTGTCACCTCGGTGACACATTTTGGAATGGTACCTAAAGTTTAAAGCAGAAATAGGGGCACTTTTGAAATTTTCATTTTTGACCAATTCGATAGGTCCGGGGCTTAGGTAAGTTATCATATGTCACAGAACCGTTAAAGCTCCTGTTCAAAAATGATGCTCAGAAGCCAACTTCTGTCACCTCAGTGATACATTTTGGAATGGTACCTAAAGTTTAAAGCAGAAATAGGGGCACTTTTGAAATTTTCATTTTTGACCAATTCGATAGGTCCGGGGCTTAGGTAAGTTATCATATGTCACAAAACCATTAAAGCTCCTGTTAAAAAATTATGCTCCGAAATCAACTTCTGTCACCTCAGTGATACATTTTGGAATAGTACCTAAAGTTTAAAGCAGAAATTGGTGAACTTTTAAAATTTTCATTTTTGACCAGTTCGATAGGTCCGGGGCTTAGGTAAGTTATCAAATGTCACAAAATCGATAAAACTCCTGTTCAAAAATGATGCTCCAAAATCAACTTCTGTCACCTCAGTGATACATTTTGGAATAGTACCTAAAGTTTAAAGCAGAAATTGGGGCACTTTTGAAATTTTCATTTTTGACCAATTCGATAGGTCCGGGACTTAGGTAAGTTATTATATGTCACAATACCGTTAAAGCACCTGTTGAAAAATAATGCTCCAAAATCAACTTCTGTCACCTCAGTGATACATTTTGGAATAGTACCTAAAGTTTAAAGCAGAAATTGGGGAACTTTTACATTTTTCATTTATGACCAATTCGATAGGTCCGGGGCTTAGGTAAGTTATCATATGTCACAAAACCGTTAAAGCTCCTGTTCAAAAATTATGCTCCGAAATCAACTTCTGTCACCTCAGTGATACATTTTGGAATAGTACCTAAAGTTTAAAGCAGAAATTGGTGAACATTTAAAATTTTCATTTTTGACCAGTTCGATAGGTCCGGGGCTTAGGTAAGCTATCATATTTCACAAAACCGTTAAAGCTCCTGTTCAAAAATTATGCTCCGAAATCAACTTCTGTCACCTCAGTGATACATTTTGGAATGGTACCTAAAGTTTAAAGCAGAAATAGGGGCACTTTTGAAATTTTCATTTTTGACCAATTCGATAGGTCCGGGGCTTAGGTAAGTTATCATATGTCACAAAACCGTTAAAGCTCCTGTTCAAAAATTATGCTCCGAAATCAACTTCTGTCACCTCAGTGCTACATATTGCAATGGTACCTAAAGTTTAAAGCAGAAATAGGGGCACTTTTGAAATTTTCATTTTTGACCAATTCGATAGGTCCGGGGCTTAGGTAAGTTATCATATGTCACAAAACCGTTAAAGCTCCTGTTCAAAAATTATGCTCCGAAATCAACTTCTGTCACCTCGGTGACACATTTTGGAATGGTACCTAAAGTTTAAAGCAGAAATAGGGGCAATTTTGAAATTTTCATTTTTGACCAATTCGATAGGTCCGGGGCTTAGGTAAGTTATCATATGTCACAGAACCGTTAAAGCTCCTGTTCAAAAATGATGCTCAGAAGCCAACTTCTGTCACCTCAGTGATACATTTTGGAATGGTACCTAAAGTTTAAAGCAGAAATAGGGGCACTTTTGAAATTTTCATTTTTGACCAATTCGATAGGTCCGGGGCTTAGGTAAGTTATTATATGTCACAAAACCGTTAAAGCTCCTGTTCAAAAATTATGCTCCGAAATCAACTTCTGTCACCTCAGTGATACATTTTGGAATAGTACCTAAAGTTTAAAGCAGAAATTGGTGAACTTTTAAAATTTTCATTTTTGACCAGTTCGATAGGTCCGGGGCTTAGGTAAGTTATCAAATGTCACAAAATCGATAAAACTCCTGTTCAAAAATGATGCTCCAAAATCAACTTCTGTCACCTCAGTGATACATTTTGGAATAGTACCTAAAGTTTAAAGCAGAAATTGGGGCACTTTTGAAATTTTCATTTTTGACCAATTCGATAGGTCCGGGGCTTAGGTAAGTTATCATATGTCACAAAATCGATAAAACTCCTGTTCAAAAATGATGCTCCAAAATCAACTTCTGTCACCTCAGTGATACATTTTGGAATAGTACCTAAAGTTTAAAGCAGAAATTGGGGAACATTTACATTTTTCATTTTTGACCAATTCGATAGGTCCGGGGCTTAGGTAAGTTATCATATGTCACAAAACCGTTAAAGCTCCTGTTCAAAAATTATGCTCCGAAATCAACTTCTGTCACCTCAGTGATACATTTTGGAATAGTACCTAAAGTTTAAAGCAGAAATTGGTGAACATTTAAAATTTTCATTTTTGACCAGTTCGATAGGTCCGGGGCTTAGGTAAGCTATCATATTTCACAAAACCGTTAAAGCTCCTGTTCAAAAATTATGCTCCGAAATCAACTTCTGTCACCTCAGTGATACATTTTGGAATGGTACCTAAAGTTTAAAACAGAAATAGGGGCACTTTTGAAATTTTCATTTTTGACCAATTCGATAGGTCCGGGGCTTAGGTAAGTTATCATATGTCACAAAACCGTTAAAGCTCCTGTTCAAAAATTATGCTCCGAAATCAACTTCTGTCACCTCAGTGCTACATATTGCAATGGTACCTAAAGTTTAAAGCAGAAATTGGGGCACTTTTAAAATTTTCATTTTTGACCAATTCGATAGGTCCGGGGCTTAGGTAAGTTATCATATGTCACAAAACCGTTAAAGCTCCTGTTCAAAAATTATGCTCCGAAATCAACTTCTGTCACCTCGGTGACACATTTTGGAATGGTACCTAAAGTTTAAAGCAGAAATAGGGGCACTTTTGAAATTTTCATTTTTGACCAATTCGATAGGTCCGGGGCTTAGGTAAGTTATCATATGTCACAGAACCGTTAAAGCTCCTGTTCAAAAATGATGCTCAGAAGCCAACTTCTGTCACCTCAGTGATACATTTTGGAATGGTACCTAAAGTTTAAAGCAGAAATAGGGGCACTTTTGAAATTTTCATTTTTGACCAATTCGATAGGTCCGGGGCTTAGGTAAGTTATCATATGTCACAAAACCATTAAAGCTCCTGTTCAAAAATTATGCTCCGAAATCAACTTCTGTCACCTCAGTGATACATTTTGGAATAGTACCTAAAGTTTAAAGCAGAAATTGGTGAACTTTTAAAATTTTCATTTTTGACCAGTTCGATAGGTCCGGGGCTTAGGTAAGTTATCAAATGTCACAAAATCGATAAAACTCCTGTTCAAAAATGATGCTCCAAAATCAACTTCTGTCACCTCAGTGATACATTTTGGAATAGTACCTAAAGTTTAAAGCAGAAATTGGGGCACTTTTGAAATTTTCATTTTTGACCAATTCGATAGGTCCGGGACTTAGGTAAGTTATCATATGTCACAATACCGTTAAAGCACCTGTTGAAAAATAATGCTCCAAAATCAACTTCTGTCACCTCAGTGATACATTTTGGAATAGTACCTAAAGTTTAAAGCAGAAATTGGGGAACTTTTGAAATTTTCATTTTTGACCAATTCGATAGGTCCGGGGCTTAGGTAAGTTATCATATGTCACAAAACCGTTAAAGCTCCTGTTCAAAAATTATGCTCCGAAATCAACTTCTGTCACCTCAGTGATACATTTTGGAATAGTACCTAAAGTTTAAAGCAGAAATTGGTGAACATTTAAAATTTTCATTTTTGACCAGTTCGATAGGTCCGGGGCTTAGGTAAGCTATCATATTTCACAAAACCGTTAAAGCTCCTGTTCAAAAATTATGCTCCGAAATCAACTTCTGTCACCTCAGTGATACATTTTGGAATGGTACCTAAAGTTTAAAGCAGAAATAGGGGCACTTTTGAAATTTTCATTTTTGACCAATTCGATAGGTCCGGGGCTTAGGTAAGTTATCATATGTCACAAAACCGTTAAAGCTCCTGTTCAAAAATTATGCTCCGAAATCAACTTCTGTCACCTCAGTGCTACATATTGCAATGGTACCTAAAGTTTAAAGCAGAAATAGGGGCACTTTTGAAATTTTCATTTTTGACCAATTCGATAGGTCCGGGGCTTAGGTAAGTTATCATATGTCACAAAACCGTTAAAGCTCCTGTTCATAAATTATGCTCCGAAATCAACTTCTGTCACCTCGGTGACACATTTTGGAATGGTACCTAAAGTTTAAAGCAGAAATAGGGGCACTTTTGAAATTTTCATTTTTGACCAATTCGATAGGTCCGGGGCTTAGGTAAGTTATCATATGTCACAGAACCGTTAAAGCTCCTGTTCAAAAATGATGCTCAGAAGCCAACTTCTGTCACCTCAGTGATACATTTTGGAATGGTACCTAAAGTTTAAAGCAGAAATAGGGGCACTTTTGAAATTTTCATTTTTGACCAATTCGATAGGTCCGGGGCTTAGGTAAGTTATTATATGTCACAAAACCGTTAAAGCTCCTGTTCAAAAATTATGCTCCGAAATCAACTTCTGTCACCTCAGTGATACATTTTGGAATAGTACCTAAAGTTTAAAGCAGAAATTGGTGAACTTTTAAAATTTTCATTTTTGACCAGTTCGATAGGTCCGGGGCTTAGGTAAGTTATCAAATGTCACAAAATCGATAAAACTCCTGTTCAAAAATGATGCTCCAAAATCAACTTCTGTCACCTCAGTGATACATTTTGGAATAGTACCTAAAGTTTAAAGCAGAAATTGGGGCACTTTTGAAATTTTCATTTTTGACCAATTCGATAGGTCCGGGGCTTAGGTAAGTTATCATATGTCACAAAATCGATAAAACTCCTGTTCAAAAATGATGCTCCAAAATCAACTTCTGTCACCTCAGTGATACATTTTGGAATAGTACCTAAAGTTTAAAGCAGAAATTGGGGAACATTTACATTTTTCATTTTTGACCAATTCGATAGGTCCGGGGCTTAGGTAAGTTATCATATGTCACAAAACCGTTAAAGCTCCTGTTCAAAAATTATGCTCCGAAATCAACTTCTGTCACCTCAGTGATACATTTTGGAATAGTACCTAAAGTTTAAAGCAGAAATTGGTGAACATTTAAAATTTTCATTTTTGACCAGTTCGATAGGTCCGGGGCTTAGGTAAGCTATCATATTTCACAAAACCGTTAAAGCTCCTGTTCAAAAATTATGCTCCGAAATCAACTTCTGTCACCTCAGTGATACATTTTGGAATGGTACCTAAAGTTTAAAGCAGAAATAGGGGCACTTTTGAAATTTTCATTTTTGACCAATTCGATAGGTCCGGGGCTTAGGTAAGTTATCATATGTCACAAAACCGTTAAAGCTCCTGTTCAAAAATTATGCTCCGAAATCAACTTCTGTCACCTCAGTGCTACATATTGCAATGGTACCTAAAGTTTAAAGCAGAAATTGGGGCACTTTTGAAATTTTCATTTTTGACCAATTCGATAGGTCCGGGGCTTAGGTAAGTTATCATATGTCACAAAATCGATAAAACTCCTGTTCAAAAATGATGCTCCAAAATCAACTTCTGTCACCTCAGTGATACATTTTGGAATAGTACCTAAAGTTTAAAGCAGAAATTGGGGCACTTTTGAAATTTTCATTTTTGACCAATTCGATAGGTCCGGGGCTTTGGTAAGTTATCATATGTCACAATACCGTTAAAGCACCTGTTGAAAAATAATGCTCCAAAATCAACTTCTGTCACCTCAGTGATACATTTTGGAATAGTACCTAAAGTTTAAAGCAGAAATTGGGGAACTTTTACATTTTTCATTTTTGACCAGTTCGATAGGTCCGGGGCTTAGGTAAGTTATCAAATGTCACAAAATCGATAAAACTCCTGTTTAAAAATGATGCTCCAAAATCAACTTCTGTCACCTCAGTGATACATTTTGGAATAGTACCTAAAGTTTAAAGCAGAAATTGGGGAACTTTTACATTTTTCATTTTTGACCAATTCGATAGGTCCGGGGCTTAGGTAAGTTATCATATGTCACAAAACCGTTAAAGCTCCTGTTCAAAAATTATGCTCCGAAATCAACTTCTGTCACCTCGGTGACACATTTTGGAATGGTACCTAAAGTTTAAAGCAGAAATAGGGGCACTTTTGAAATTTTCATTTTTGACCAATTCGATAGGTCCGGGGCTTAGGTAAGTTATCATATGTCACAGAACCGTTAAAGCTCCTGTTCAAAAATGATGCTCAGAAGCCAACTTCTGTCACCTCAGTGATACATTTTGGAATGGTACCTAAAGTTTAAAGCAGAAATTGGGGCACTTTTGAAATTTTCATTTTTGACCAATTCGATAGGTCCGGGGCTTAGGTAAGTTATCATATGTCACAAAATCGATAAAACTCCTGTTCAAAAATGATGCTCCAAAATCAACTTCTGTCACCTCAGTGATACATTTTGGAATAGTACCTAAAGTTTAAAGCAGAAATTGGGGAACTTTTACATTTTTCATTTTTGACCAGTTCGATAGGTCCGGGGCTTAGGTAAGTTATCAAATGTCACAAAATCGATAAAACTCCTGTTTAAAAATGATGCTCCAAAATCAACTTCTGTCACCTCAGTGATACATTTTGGAATAGTACCTAAAGTTTAAAGCAGAAATTGGGGCACTTTTGAAATTTTCATTTTTGACCAATTCGATAGGTCCGGGGCTTAGGTAAGTTATCATATGTCACAATACCGTTAAAGCACCTGTTGAAAAATAATGCTCCAAAATCAACTTCTGTCACAACAGTGATACATTTTGGAATAGTACCTAAAGTTTAAAGCAGAAATTGGGGAACTTTTACATTTTTCATTTTTGACCAATTCGATAGGTCCGGGGCTTAGGTAAGTTATCATATGTCACAAAACCGTTAAAGCTCCTGTTCAAAAATTATGCTCCGAAATCAACTTCTGTCACCTCAGTGCTACATATTGCAATGATACCTAAAGTTTAAAGCAGAAATTGGGGCACTTTTAAAATTTTCATTTTTGACCAATTCGATAGGTCCGGGGCTTAGGTAAGTTATCATATGTCACAGAACCGTTAAAGCTCCTGTTCAAAAATGATGCTCAGAAGCCAACTTCTGTCACCTCAGTGATACATTTTGGAATGGTACCTAAAGTTTAAAGCAGAAATAGGGGCACTTTTGAAATTTTCATTTTTGACCAATTCGATAGGTCCGGGGCTTAGGTAAGTTATCATATGTCACAAAACCATTAAAGCTCCTGTTCAAAAATTATGCTCCGAAATCAACTTCTGTCACCTCAGTGATACATTTTGGAATAGTACCTAAAGTTTAAAGCAGAAATTGGTGAACTTTTAAAATTTTCATTTTTGACCAGTTCGATAGGTCCGGGGCTTAGGTAAGTTATCAAATGTCACAAAATCGATAAAACTCCTGTTCAAAAATGATGCTCCAAAATCAACTTCTGTCACCTCAGTGATACATTTTGGAATAGTACCTAAAGTTTAAAGCAGAAATTGGGGCACTTTTGAAATTTTCATTTTTGACCAATTCGATAGGTCCGGGACTTAGGTAAGTTATCATATGTCACAATACCGTTAAAGCACCTGTTGAAAAATAATGCTCCAAAATCAACTTCTGTCACCTCAGTGATACATTTTGGAATAGTACCTAAAGTTTAAAGCAGAAATTGGGGAACTTTTGAAATTTTCATTTTTGACCAATTCGATAGGTCCGGGGCTTAGGTAAGTTATCATATGTCACAAAACCGTTAAAGCTCCTGTTCAAAAATTATGCTCCGAAATCAACTTCTGTCACCTCAGTGATACATTTTGGAATAGTACCTAAAGTTTAAAGCAGAAATTGGTGAACATTTAAAATTTTCATTTTTGACCAGTTCGATAGGTCCGGGGCTTAGGTAAGCTATCATATTTCACAAAACCGTTAAAGCTCCTGTTCAAAAATTATGCTCCGAAATCAACTTCTGTCACCTCAGTGATACATTTTGGAATGGTACCTAAAGTTTAAAGCAGAAATAGGGGCACTTTTGAAATTTTCATTTTTGACCAATTCGATAGGTCCGGGGCTTAGGTAAGTTATCATATGTCACAAAACCGTTAAAGCTCCTGTTCAAAAATTATGCTCCGAAATCAACTTCTGTCACCTCAGTGCTACATATTGCAATGGTACCTAAAGTTTAAAGCAGAAATAGGGGCACTTTTGAAATTTTCATTTTTGACCAATTCGATAGGTCCGGGGCTTAGGTAAGTTATCATATGTCACAAAACCGTTAAAGCTCCTGTTCATAAATTATGCTCCGAAATCAACTTCTGTCACCTCGGTGACACATTTTGGAATGGTACCTAAAGTTTAAAGCAGAAATAGGGGCACTTTTGAAATTTTCATTTTTGACCAATTCGATAGGTCCGGGGCTTAGGTAAGTTATCATATGTCACAGAACCGTTAAAGCTCCTGTTCAAAAATGATGCTCAGAAGCCAACTTCTGTCACCTCAGTGATACATTTTGGAATGGTACCTAAAGTTTAAAGCAGAAATAGGGGCACTTTTGAAATTTTCATTTTTGACCAATTCGATAGGTCCGGGGCTTAGGTAAGTTATTATATGTCACAAAACCGTTAAAGCTCCTGTTCAAAAATTATGCTCCGAAATCAACTTCTGTCACCTCAGTGATACATTTTGGAATAGTACCTAAAGTTTAAAGCAGAAATTGGTGAACTTTTAAAATTTTCATTTTTGACCAGTTCGATAGGTTCGGGGCTTAGGTAAGTTATCAAATGTCACAAAATCGATAAAACTCCTGTTCAAAAATGATGCTCCAAAATCAACTTCTGTCACCTCAGTGATACATTTTGGAATAGTACCTAAAGTTTAAAGCAGAAATTGGGGCACTTTTGAAATTTTCATTTTTGACCAATTCGATAGGTCCGGGGCTTAGGTAAGTTATCATATGTCACAAAATCGATAAAACTCCTGTTCAAAAATGATGCTCCAAAATCAACTTCTGTCACCTCAGTGATACATTTTGGAATAGTACCTAAAGTTTAAAGCAGAAATTGGGGAACATTTACATTTTTCATTTTTGACCAATTCGATAGGTCCGGGGCTTAGGTAAGTTATCATATGTCACAAAACCGTTAAAGCTCCTGTTCAAAAATTATGCTCCGAAATCAACTTCTGTCACCTCAGTGATACATTTTGGAATAGTACCTAAAGTTTAAAGCAGAAATTGGTGAACATTTAAAATTTTCATTTTTGACCAGTTCGATAGGTCCGGGGCTTAGGTTAGCTATCATATTTCACAAAACCGTTAAAGCTCCTGTTCAAAAATTATGCTCCGAAATCAACTTCTGTCACCTCAGTGATACATTTTGGAATGGTACCTAAAGTTTAAAGCAGAAATAGGGGCACTTTTGAAATTTTCATTTTTGACCAATTCGATAGGTCCGGGGCTTAGGTAAGTTATCATATGTCACAAAACCGTTAAAGCTCCTGTTCAAAAATTATGCTCCGAAATCAACTTCTGTCACCTCAGTGCTACATATTGCAATGGTACCTAAAGTTTAAAGCAGAAATTGGGGCACTTTTGAAATTTTCATTTTTGACCAATTCGATAGGTCCGGGGCTTAGGTAAGTTATCATATGTCACAAAATCGATAAAACTCCTGTTCAAAAATGATGCTCCAAAATCAACTTCTGTCACCTCAGTGATACATTTTGGAATAGTACCTAAAGTTTAAAGCAGAAATTGGGGCACTTTTGAAATTTTCATTTTTGACCAATTCGATAGGTCCGGGGCTTTGGTAAGTTATCATATGTCACAATACCGTTAAAGCACCTGTTGAAAAATAATGCTCCAAAATCAACTTCTGTCACCTCAGTGATACATTTTGGAATAGTACCTAAAGTTTAAAGCAGAAATTGGGGAACTTTTACATTTTTCATTTTTGACCAGTTCGATAGGTCCGGGGCTTAGGTAAGTTATCAAATGTCACAAAATCGATAAAACTCCTGTTTAAAAATGATGCTCCAAAATCAACTTCTGTCACCTCAGTGATACATTTTGGAATAGTACCTAAAGTTTAAAGCAGAAATTGGGGAACTTTTACATTTTTCATTTTTGACCAATTCGATAGGTCCGGGGCTTAGGTAAGTTATCATATGTCACAAAACCGTTAAAGCTCCTGTTCAAAAATTATGCTCCGAAATCAACTTCTGTCACCTCGGTGACACATTTTGGAATGGTACCTAAAGTTTAAAGCAGAAATAGGGGCACTTTTGAAATTTTCATTTTTGACCAATTCGATAGGTCCGGGGCTTAGGTAAGTTATCATATGTCACAGAACCGTTAAAGCTCCTGTTCAAAAATGATGCTCAGAAGCCAACTTCTGTCACCTCAGTGATACATTTTGGAATGGTACCTAAAGTTTAAAGCAGAAATTGGGGCACTTTTGAAATTTTCATTTTTGACCAATTCGATAGGTCCGGGGCTTAGGTAAGTTATCATATGTCACAAAATCGATAAAACTCCTGTTCAAAAATGATGCTCCAAAATCAACTTCTGTCACCTCAGTGATACATTTTGGAATAGTACCTAAAGTTTAAAGCAGAAATTGGGGAACTTTTACATTTTTCATTTTTGACCAGTTCGATAGGTCCGGGGCTTAGGTAAGTTATCAAATGTCACAAAATCGATAAAACTCCTGTTTAAAAATGATGCTCCAAAATCAACTTCTGTCACCTCAGTGATACATTTTGGAATAGTACCTAAAGTTTAAAGCAGAAATTGGGGCACTTTTGAAATTTTCATTTTTGACCAATTCGATAGGTCCGGGGCTTAGGTAAGTTATCATATGTCACAATACCGTTAAAGCACCTGTTGAAAAATAATGCTCCAAAATCAACTTCTGTCACAACAGTGATACATTTTGGAATAGTACCTAAAGTTTAAAGCAGAAATTGGGGAACTTTTACATTTTTCATTTTTGACCAATTCGATAGGTCCGGGGCTTAGGTAAGTTATCATATGTCACAAAACCGTTAAAGCTCCTGTTCAAAAATTATGCTCCGAAATCAACTTCTGTCACCTCAGTGCTACATATTGCAATGATACCTAAAGTTTAAAGCAGAAATTGGGGCACTTTTAAAATTTTCATTTTTGACCAATTCGATAGGTCCGGGGCTTAGGTAAGTTATCATATGTCACAAAACCGTTAAAGCTCCTGTTCAAAAATTATGCTCCGAAATCAACTTCTGTCACCTCGGTGACACATTTTGGAATGGTACCTAAAGTTTAAAGCAGAAATAGGGGCACTTTTGAAATTTTAATTTTTGACCAATTCGATAGGTCCGGGGCTTAGGTAAGTTATCATATGTCACAGAACCGTTAAAGCTCCTGTTCAAAAATGATGCTCAGAAGCCAACTTCTGTCACCTCAGTGATACATTTTGGAATGGTACCTAAAGTTTAAAGCAGAAATAGGGGCACTTTTGAAATTTTCATTTTTGACCAATTCGATAGGTCCGGGGCTTAGGTAAGTTATCATATGTCACAAAACCATTAAAGCTCCTGTTCAAAAATTATGCTCCGAAATCAACTTCTGTCACCTCAGTGATACATTTTGGAATAGTACCTAAAGTTTAAAGCAGAAATTGGTGAACTTTTAAAATTTTCATTTTTGACCAGTTCGATAGGTCCGGGGCTTAGGTAAGTTATCAAATGTCACAAAATCGATAAAACTCCTGTTCAAAAATGATGCTCCAAAATCAACTTCTGTCACCTCAGTGATACATTTTGGAATAGTACCTAAAGTTTAAAGCAGAAATTGGGGCACTTTTGAAATTTTAATTTTTGACCAATTCGATAGGTCCGGGACTTAGATAAGTTATCATATGTCACAATACCGTTAAAGCACCTGTTGAAAAATAATGCTCCAAAATCAACTTCTGTCACCTCAGTGATACATTTTGGAATAGTACCTAAAGTTTAAAGCAGAAATTGGGGAACTTTTACATTTTTCATTTTTGACCAATTCGATAGGTCCGGGGCTTAGGTAAGTTATCATATGTCACAAAACCGTTAAAGCTCCTGTTCAAAAATTATGCTCCGAAATCAACTTCTGTCACCTCAGTGATACATTTTGGAATAGTACCTAAAGTTTAAAGCAGAAATTGGTGAACATTTAAAATTTTCATTTTTGACCAGTTCGATAGGTCCGGGGCTTAGGTAAGCTATCATATTTCACAAAACCGTTAAAGCTCCTGTTCAAAAATTATGCTCCGAAATCAACTTCTGTCACCTCAGTGATACATTTTGGAATGGTACCTAAAGTTTAAAGCAGAAATAGGGGCACTTTTGAAATTTTCATTTTTGACCAATTCGATAGGTCCGGGGCTTAGGTAAGTTATCATATGTCACAAAACCGTTAAAGCTCCTGTTCAAAAATTATGCTCCGAAATCAACTTCTGTCACCTCAGTGCTACATATTGCAATGGTACCTAAAGTTTAAAGCAGAAATAGGGGCACTTTTGAAATTTTCATTTTTGACCAATTCGATAGGTCCGGGGCTTAGGTAAGTTATCATATGTCACAAAACCGTTAAAGCTCCTGTTCAAAAATTATGCTCCGAAATCAACTTCTGTCACCTCGGTGACACATTTTGGAATGGTACCTAAAGTTTAAAGCAGAAATAGGGGCACTTTTGAAATTTTCATTTTTGACCAATTCGATAGGTCCGGGGCTTAGGTAAGTTATCATATGTCACAGAACCGTTAAAGCTCCTGTTCAAAAATGATGCTCAGAAGCCAACTTCTGTCACCTCAGTGATACATTTTGGAATGGTACCTAAAGTTTAAAGCAGAAATAGGGGCACTTTTGAAATTTTCATTTTTGACCAATTCGATAGGTCCGGGGCTTAGGTAAGTTATTATATGTCACAAAACCGTTAAAGCTCCTGTTCAAAAATGATGCTCCAAAATCAACTTCTGTCACCTCAGTGATACATTTTGGAATAGTACCTAAAGTTTAAAGCAGAAATTGGGGCACTTTTGAAATTTTCATTTTTGACCAATTCGATAGGTCCGGGGCTTAGGTAAGTTATCATATGTCACAAAATCGATAAAACTCCTGTTCAAAAATGATGCTCCAAAATCAACTTCTGTCACCTCAGTGATACATTTTGGAATAGTACCTAAAGTTTAAAGCAGAAATTGGGGAACATTTACATTTTTCATTTTTGACCAATTCGATAGGTCCGGGGCTTAGGTAAGTTATCATATGTCACAAAACCGTTAAAGCTCCTGTTCAAAAATTATGCTCCGAAATCAACTTCTGTCACCTCAGTGATACATTTTGGAATAGTACCTAAAGTTTAAAGCAGAAATTGGTGAACATTTAAAATTTTCATTTTTGACCAGTTCGATAGGTCCGGGGCTTAGGTAAGCTATCATATTTTACAAAACCGTTAAAGCTCCTGTTCAAAAATTATGCTCCGAAATCAACTTCTGTCACCTCAGTGATACATTTTGGAATGGTACCTAAAGTTTAAAGCAGAAATAGGGGCACTTTTGAAATTTTCATTTTTGACCAATTCGATAGGTCCGGGGCTTAGGTAAGTTATCATATGTCACAAAACCGTTAAAGCTCCTGTTCAAAAATTATGCTCCGAAATCAACTTCTGTCACCTCAGTGCTACATATTGCAATGGTACCTAAAGTTTAAAGCAGAAATTGGGGCACTTTTAAAATTTTCATTTTTGACCAATTCGATAGGTCCGGGGCTTAGGTAAGTTATCATATGTCACAAAACCGTTAAAGCTCCTGTTCAAAAATTATGCTCCGAAATCAACTTCTGTCACCTCGGTGACACATTTTGGAATGGTACCTAAAGTTTAAAGCAGAAATAGGGGCACTTTTGAAATTTTCATTTTTGACCAATTCGATAGGTCCGGGGCTTAGGTAAGTTATCATATGTCACAGAACCGTTAAAGCTCCTGTTCAAAAATGATGCTCAGAAGCCAACTTCTGTCACCTCAGTGATACATTTTGGAATGGTACCTAAAGTTTAAAGCAGAAATTGGGGCACTTTTGAAATTTTCATTTTTGACCAATTCGATAGGTCCGGGGCTTAGGTAAGTTATCATATGTCACAAAATCGATAAAACTCCTGTTCAAAAATGATGCTCCAAAATCAACTTCTGTCACCTCAGTGATACATTTTGGAATAGTACCTAAAGTTTAAAGCAGAAATTGGGGCACTTTTGAAATTTTCATTTTTGACCAATTCGATAGGTCCGGGGCTTTGGTAAGTTATCATATGTCACAATACCGTTAAAGCACCTGTTGAAAAATAATGCTCCAAAATCAACTTCTGTCACCTCAGTGATACATTTTGGAATAGTACCTAAAGTTTAAAGCAGAAATTGGGGAACTTTTACATTTTTCATTTTTGACCAGTTCGATAGGTCCGGGGCTTAGGTAAGTTATCAAATGTCACAAAATCGATAAAACTCCTGTTTAAAAATGATGCTACAAAATCAACTTCTGTCACCTCAGTGATACATTTTGGAATAGTACCTAAAGTTTAAAGCAGAAATTGGGGCACTTTTGAAATTTTCATTTTTGACCAATTCGATAGGTCCGGGGCTTAGGTAAGTTATCATATGTCACAATACCGTTAAAGCACCTGTTGAAAAATAATGCTCCGAAATCAACTTCTGTCACCTCAGTGCTACATATTGCAATGATACCTAAAGTTTAAAGCAGAAATTGGGGCACTTTTAAAATTTTCATTTTTGACCAATTCGATAGGTCCGGGGCTTAGGTAAGTTATCATATGTCTCAAAACCGTTAAAGCTCCTGTTCAAAAATTATGCTCCGAAATCAACTTCTGTCACCTCGGTGACACATTTTGGAATGGTACCTAAAGTTTAAAGCAGAAATAGGGGCACTTTTGAAATTTTCATTTTTGACCAATTCGATAGGTCCGGGGCTTAGGTAAGTTATCATATGTCACAGAACCGTTAAAGCTCCTGTTCAAAAATTATGCTCAGAAGCCAACTTCTGTCACCTCAGTGATACATTTTGGAATGGTACCTAAAGTTTAAAGCAGAAATAGGGGCACTTTTGAAATTTTCATTTTTGACCAATTCGATAGGTCCGGGGCTTAGGTAAGTTATCATATGTCACAAAACCATTAAAGCTCCTGTTCAAAAATTATGCTCCGAAATCAACTTCTGTCACCTCAGTGATACATTTTGGAATAGTACCTAAAGTTTAAAGCAGAAATTGGTGAACTTTTAAAATTTTCATTTTTGACCAGTTCGATAGGTCCGGGGCTTAGGTAAGTTATCAAATGTCACAAAATCGATAAAACTCCTGTTCAAAAATGATGCTCCAAAATCAACTTCTGTCACCTCAGTGATACATTTTGGAATAGTACCTAAAGTTTAAAGCAGAAATTGGGGCACTTTTGAAATTTTCATTTTTGACCAATGAGATAGGTCCGGGGCTTAGGTAAGTTATCATATGTCACAATACCGTTAAAGCACCTGTTGAAAAATAATGCTCCAAAATCAACTTCTGTCACCTCAGTGATACATTTTGGAATAGTACCTAAAGTTTAAAGCAGAAATTGGGGAACTTTTACATTTTTAATTTTTGACCAATTCGATAGGTCCGGGGCTTAGGTAAGTTATCATATGTCACAAAACCGTTAAAGCTCCTGTTCAAAAATTATGCTCCGAAATCAACTTCTGTCACCTCAGTGCTACATATTGCAATGGTACCTAAAGTTTAAAGCAGAAATTGGGGCACTTTTAAAATTTTCATTTTTGACCAATTCGATAGGTCCGGGGCTTAGGTAAGTTATCATATGTCACAGAACCGTTAAAGCTCCTGTTCAAAAATGATGCTCAGAAGCCAACTTCTGTCACCTCAGTGATACATTTTGGAATGGTACCTAAAGTTTAAAGCAGAAATAGGGGCACTTTTGAAATTTTCATTTTTGACCAATTCGATAGGTCCGGGGCTTAGGTAAGTTATCATATGTCACAGAACCGTTAAAGCTCCTGTTCAAAAATGATGCTCAGAAGCCAACTTCTGTCACCTCAGTGATACATTTTGGAATGGTACCTAAAGTTTAAAGCAGAAATAGGGGCACTTTTGAAATTTTCATTTTTGACCAATTCGATAGGTCCGGGGCTTAGGTAAGTTATTATATGTCACAAAACCGTTAAAGCTCCTGTTCAAAAATTATGCTCCGAAATCAACTTCTGTCACCTCAGTGATACATTTTGGAATAGTACCTAAAGTTTAAAGCAGAAATTGGTGAACTTTTAAAATTTTCATTTTTGACCAGTTCGATAGGTCCGGGGCTTAGGTAAGTTATCAAATGTCACAAAATCGATAAAACTCCTGTTCAAAAATGATGCTCCAAAATCAACTTCTGTCACCTCAGTGATACATTTTGGAATAGTACCTAAAGTTTAAAGCAGAAATTGGGGCACTTTTGAAATTTTCATTTTTGACCAATTCGATAGGTCCGGGGCTTAGGTAAGTTATCATATGTCACAAAATCGATAAAACTCCTGTTCAAAAATGATGCTCCAAAATCAACTTCTGTCACCTCAGTGATACATTTTGGAATAGTACCTAAAGTTTAAAGCAGAAATTGGGGAACATTTACATTTTTCATTTTTGACCAATTCGATAGGTCCGGGGCTTAGGTAAGTTATCATATGTCACAAAACCGGTAAAGCTCCTGTTCAAAAATTATGCTCCGAAATCAACTTCTGTCACCTCAGTGATACATTTTGGAATAGTACCTAAAGTTTAAAGCAGAAATTGGTGAACATTTAAAATTTTCATTTTTGACCAGTTCGATAGGTCCGAGGCTTAGGTAAGCTATCATATTTCACAAAACCGTTAAAGCTCCTGTTCAAAAATTATGCTCCGAAATCAACTTCTGTCACCTCAGTGATACATTTTGGAATGGTACCTAAAGTTTAAAGCAGAAATAGGGGCACTTTTGAAATTTTCATTTTTGACCAATTCGATAGGTCCGGGGCTTAGGTAAGTTATCATATGTCACAAAACCGTTAAAGCTCCTGTTCAAAAATTATGCTCCGAAATCAACTTCTGTCACCTCAGTGCTACATATTGCAATGGTACCTAAAGTTTAAAGCAGAAATTGGGGCACTTTTAAAATTTTCATTTTTGACCAATTCGATAGGTCCGGGGCTTAGGTAAGTTATCATATGTCACAAAACCGTTAAAGCTCCTGTTCAAAAATTATGCTCCGAAATCAACTTCTGTCACCTCGGTGACACATTTTGGAATGGTACCTAAAGTTTAAAGCAGAAATAGGGGCACTTTTGAAATTTTCATTTTTGACCAATTCGATAGGTCCGGGGCTTAGGTAAGTTATCATATGTCACAGAACCGTTAAAGCTCCTGTTCAAAAATGATGCTCAGAAGCCAACTTCTGTCACCTCAGTGATACATTTTGGAATGGTACCTAAAGTTTAAAGCAGAAATTGGGGCACTTTTGAAATTTTCATTTTTGACCAATTCGATAGGTCCGGGGCTTAGGTAAGTTATCATATGTCACAAAATCGATAAAACTCCTGTTCAAAAATGATGCTCCAAAATCAACTTCTGTCACCTCAGTGATACATTTTGGAATAGTACCTAAAGTTTAAAGCAGAAATTGGGGCACTTTTGAAATTTTCATTTTTGACCAATTCGATAGGTCCGGGGCTTTGGTAAGTTATCATATGTCACAATACCGTTAAAGCACCTGTTGAAAAATAATGCTCCAAAATCAACTTCTGTCACCTCAGTGATACATTTTGGAATAGTACCTAAAGTTTAAAGCAGAAATTGGGGAACTTTTACATTTTTCATTTTTGACCAGTTCGATAGGTCCGGGGCTTAGGTAAGTTATCAAATGTCACAAAATCGATAAAACTCCTGTTTAAAAATGATGCTCCAAAATCAACTTCTGTCACCTCAGTGATACATTTTGGAATAGTACCTAAAGTTTAAAGCAGAAATTGGGGCACTTTTGAAATTTTCATTTTTGACCAATTCGATAGGTCCGGGGCTTAGGTAAGTTATCATATGTCACAATACCGTTAAAGCACCTGTTGAAAAATAATGCTCCGAAATCAACTTCTGTCACCTCAGTGCTACATATTGCAATGATACCTAAAGTTTAAAGCAGAAATTGGGGCACTTTTAAAATTTTCATTTTTGACCAATTCGATAGGTCCGGGGCTTAGGTAAGTTATCATATGTCACAGAACCGTTAAAGCTCCTGTTCAAAAATGATGCTCAGAAGCCAACTTCTGTCACCTCAGTGATACATTTTGGAATGGTACCTAAAGTTTAAAGCAGAAATAGGGGCACTTTTGAAATTTTCATTTTTGACCAATTCGATAGGTCCGGGGCTTAGGTAAGTTATCATATGTCACAGAACCGTTAAAGCTCCTGTTCAAAAATGATGCTCAGAAGCCAACTTCTGTCACCTCAGTGATACATTTTGGAATGGTACCTAAAGTTTAAAGCAGAAATAGGGGCACTTTTGAAATTTTCATTTTTGACCAATTCGATAGGTCCGGGGCTTAGGTAAGTTATTATATGTCACAAAACCGTTAAAGCTCCTGTTCAAAAATTATGCTCCGAAATCAACTTCTGTCACCTCAGTGATACATTTTGGAATAGTACCTAAAGTTTAAAGCAGAAATTGGTGAACTTTTAAAATTTTCATTTTTGACCAGTTCGATAGGTCCGGGGCTTAGGTAAGTTATCAAATGTCACAAAATCGATAAAACTCCTGTTCAAAAATGATGCTCCAAAATCAACTTCTGTCACCTCAGTGATACATTTTGGAATAGTACCTAAAGTTTAAAGCAGAAATTGGGGCACTTTTGAAATTTTCATTTTTGACCAATTCGATAGGTCCGGGGCTTAGGTAAGTTATCATATGTCACAAAATCGATAAAACTCCTGTTCAAAAATGATGCTCCAAAATCAACTTCTGTCACCTCAGTGATACATTTTGGAATAGTACCTAAAGTTTAAAGCAGAAATTGGGGAACATTTACATTTTTCATTTTTGACCAATTCGATAGGTCCGGGGCTTAGGTAAGTTATCATATGTCACAAAACCGTTAAAGCTCCTGTTCAAAAATTATGCTCCGAAATCAACTTCTGTCACCTCAGTGCTACATATTGCAATGGTACCTAAAGTTTAAAGCAGAAATTGGGGCACTTTTAAAATTTTCATTTTTGACCAATTCGATAGGTCCGGGGCTTAGGTAAGTTATCATATGTCACAAAACCGTTAAAGCTCCTGTTCAAAAATTATGCTCCGAAATCAACTTCTGTCACCTCGGTGACACATTTTGGAATGGTACCTAAAGTTTAAAGCAGAAATAGGGGCACTTTTGAAATTTTCATTTTTGACCAATTCGATAGGTCCGGGGCTTAGGTAAGTTATTATATGTCACAGAACCGTTAAAGCTCCTGTTCAAAAATGATGCTCAGAAGCCAACTTCTGTCACCTCAGTGATACATTTTGGAATGGTACCTAAAGTTTAAAGCAGAAATTGGGGCACTTTTGAAATTTTCATTTTTGACCAATTCGATAGGTCCGGGGCTTAGGTAAGTTATCATATGTCACAAAATCGATAAAACTCCTGTTCAAAAATGATGCTCCAAAATCAACTTCTGTCACCTCAGTGATACATTTTGGAATAGTACCTAAAGTTTAAAGCAGAAATTGGGGCACTTTTGAAATTTTCATTTTTGACCAATTCGATAGGTCCGGGGCTTTGGTAAGTTATCATATGTCACAATACCGTTAAAGCACCTGTTGAAAAATAATGCTCCAAAATCAACTTCTGTCACCTCAGTGATACATTTTGGAATAGTACCTAAAGTTTAAAGCAGAAATTGGGGAACTTTTACATTTTTCATTTTTGACCAGTTCGATAGGTCCGGGGCTTAGGTAAGTTATCAAATGTCACAAAATCGATAAAACTCCTGTTTAAAAATGATGCTCCAAAATCAACTTCTGTCACCTCAGTGATACATTTTGGAATAGTACCTAAAGTTTAAAGCAGAAATTGGGGCACTTTTGAAATTTTCATTTTTGACCAATTCGATAGGTCCGGGGCTTAGGTAAGTTATCATATGTCACAATACCGTTAAAGCACCTGTTGAAAAATAATGCTCCGAAATCAACTTCTGTCACCTCAGTGCTACATATTGCAATGATACCTAAAGTTTAAAGCAGAAATTGGGGCACTTTTAAAATTTTCATTTTTGACCAATTCGATAGGTCCGGGGCTTAGGTAAGTTATCATATGTCACAGAACCGTTAAAGCTCCTGTTCAAAAATGATGCTCAGAAGCCAACTTCTGTCACCTCAGTGATACATTTTGGAATGGTACCTAAAGTTTAAAGCAGAAATAGGGGCACTTTTGAAATTTTCATTTTTGACCAATTCGATAGGTCCGGGGCTTAGGTAAGTTATCATATGTCACAGAACCGTTAAAGCTCCTGTTCAAAAATGATGCTCAGAAGCCAACTTCTGTCACCTCAGTGATACATTTTGGAATGGTACCTAAAGTTTAAAGCAGAAATAGGGGCACTTTTGAAATTTTCATTTTTGACCAATTCGATAGGTCCGGGGCTTAGGTAAGTTATTATATGTCACAAAACCGTTAAAGCTCCTGTTCAAAAATTATGCTCCGAAATCAACTTCTGTCACCTCAGTGATACATTTTGGAATAGTACCTAAAGTTTAAAGCAGAAATTGGTGAACTTTTAAAATTTTCATTTTTGACCAGTTCGATAGGTCCGGGGCTTAGGTAAGTTATCAAATGTCACAAAATCGATAAAACTCCTGTTCAAAAATGATGCTCCAAAATCAACTTCTGTCACCTCAGTGATACATTTTGGAATAGTACCTAAAGTTTAAAGCAGAAATTGGGGCACTTTTGAAATTTTCATTTTTGACCAATTCGATAGGTCCGGGGCTTAGGTAAGTTATCATATGTCACAAAATCGATAAAACTCCTGTTCAAAAATGATGCTCCAAAATCAACTTCTGTCACCTCAGTGATACATTTTGGAATAGTACCTAAAGTTTAAAGCAGAAATTGGGGAACATTTACATTTTTCATTTTTGACCAATTCGATAGGTCCGGGGCTTAGGTAAGTTATCATATGTCACAAAACCGGTAAAGCTCCTGTTCAAAAATTATGCTCCGAAATCAACTTCTGTCACCTCAGTGATACATTTTGGAATAGTACCTAAAGTTTAAAGCAGAAATTGGTGAACATTTAAAATTTTCATTTTTGACCAGTTCGATAGGTCCGAGGCTTAGGTAAGCTATCATATTTCACAAAACCGTTAAAGCTCCTGTTCAAAAATTATGCTCCGAAATCAACTTCTGTCACCTCAGTGATACATTTTGGAATGGTACCTAAAGTTTAAAGCAGAAATAGGGGCACTTTTGAAATTTTCATTTTTGACCAATTCGATAGGTCCGGGGCTTAGGTAAGTTATCATATGTCACAAAACCGTTAAAGCTCCTGTTCAAAAATTATGCTCCGAAATCAACTTCTGTCACCTCAGTGCTACATATTGCAATGGTACCTAAAGTTTAAAGCAGAAATTGGGGCACTTTTAAAATTTTCATTTTTGACCAATTCGATAGGTCCGGGGCTTAGGTAAGTTATCATATGTCACAAAACCGTTAAAGCTCCTGTTCAAAAATTATGCTCCGAAATCAACTTCTGTCACCTCGGTGACACATTTTGGAATGGTACCTAAAGTTTAAAGCAGAAATAGGGGCACTTTTGAAATTTTCATTTTTGACCAATTCGATAGGTCCGGGGCTTAGGTAAGTTATTATATGTCACAGAACCGTTAAAGCTCCTGTTCAAAAATGATGCTCAGAAGCCAACTTCTGTCACCTCAGTGATACATTTTGGAATGGTACCTAAAGTTTAAAGCAGAAATTGGGGCACTTTTGAAATTTTCATTTTTGACCAATTCGATAGGTCCGGGGCTTAGGTAAGTTATCATATGTCACAAAATCGATAAAACTCCTGTTCAAAAATGATGCTCCAAAATCAACTTCTGTCACCTCAGTGATACATTTTGGAATAGTACCTAAAGTTTAAAGCAGAAATTGGGGAACTTTTACATTTTTCATTTTTGACCAGTTCGATAGGTCCGGGGCTTAGGTAAGTTATCAAATGTCACAAAATCGATAAAACTCCTGTTTAAAAATGATGCTCCAAAATCAACTTCTGTCACCTCAGTGATACATTTTGGAATAGTACCTAAAGTTTAAAGCAGAAATTGGGGCACTTTTGAAATTTTCATTTTTGACCAATTCGATAGGTCCGGGGCTTAGGTAAGTTATCATATGTCACAATACCGTTAAAGCACCTGTTGAAAAATAATGCTCCAAAATCAACTTCTGTCACAACAGTGATACATTTTGGAATAGTACCTAAAGTTTAAAGCAGAAATTGGGGAACTTTTACATTTTTCATTTTTGACCAATTCGATAGGTCCGGGGCTTAGGTAAGTTATCATATGTCACAAAACCGTTAAAGCTCCTGTTCAAAAATTATGCTCCGAAATCAACTTCTGTCACCTCAGTGCTACATATTGCAATGATACCTAAAGTTTAAAGCAGAAATTGGGGCACTTTTAAAATTTTCATTTTTGACCAATTCGATAGGTCCGGGGCTTAGGTAAGTTATCATATGTCACAAAACCGTTAAAGCTCCTGTTCAAAAATTATGCTCCGAAATCAACTTCTGTCACCTCGGTGACACATTTTGGAATGGTACCTAAAGTTTAAAGCAGAAATAGGGGCACTTTTGAAATTTTCATTTTTGACCAATTCGATAGGTCCGGGGCTTAGGTAAGTTATCATATGTCACAGAACCGTTAAAGCTCCTGTTCAAAAATGATGCTCAGAAGCCAACTTCTGTCACCTCAGTGATACATTTTGGAATGGTACCTAAAGTTTAAAGCAGAAATAGGGGCACTTTTGAAATTTTCATTTTTGACCAATTCGATAGGTCCGGGGCTTAGGTAAGTTATCATATGTCACAAAACCATTAAAGCTCCTGTTCAAAAATTATGCTCCGAAATCAACTTCTGTCACCTCAGTGATACATTTTGGAATAGTACCTAAAGTTTAAAGCAGAAATTGGTGAACTTTTAAAATTTTCATTTTTGACCAGTTCGATAAGGTCCGGGGCTTAGGTAAGTTATCATATGTCACAAAACCGTTAAAGCTCCTGTTCAAAAATTATGCTCCGAAATCAACTTCTGTCACCTCAGTGATACATTTTGGAATAGTACCTAAAGTTTAAAGCAGAAATTGGTGAACATTTAAAATTTTCATTTTTGACCAGTTCGATAGGTCCGGGGCTTAGGTAAGCTATCATATTTCACAAAACCGTTAAAGCTCCTGTTCAAAAATTATGCTCCGAAATCAACTTCTGTCACCTCAGTGATACATTTTGGAATGGTACCTAAAGTTTAAAGCAGAAATAGGGGCACTTTTGAAATTTTCATTTTTGACCAATTCGATAGGTCCGGGGCTTAGGTAAGTTATCATATGTCACAGAACCGATAAAGCTCCTGTTCAAAAATGATGCTCAGAAGCCAACTTCTGTCACCTCAGTGATACATTTTGGAATGGTACCTAAAGTTTAAAGCAGAAATAGGGGCACTTTTGAAATTTTCATTTTTGACTAATTCGATAGGTCCGGGGCTTAGGTAAGTTATCATATGTCACAAAACCGTTAAAGCTCCTGTTCAAAAATTATGCTCAGAAGCCAACTTCTGTCACCTCAGTGATACATTTTGGAATGGTACCTAAAGTTTAAAGCAGAAATAGGGGCACTTTTGAAATTTTCATTTTTGACTAATTCGATAGGTCCGGGGCTTAGGTAAGTTATCATATGTCACAAAACCGTTAAAGCTCCTGTTCAAAAATTATGCTCCGAAATCAACTTCTGTCACCTCGGTGACACATTTTGGAATGGTACCTAAAGTTTAAAGCAGAAATAGGGGCACTTTTGAAATTTTCATTTTTGACCAATTCGATAGGTCCGGGGCTTAGGTAAGTTATCATATGTCACAGAACCGTTAAAGCTCCTGTTCAAAAATGATGCTCAGAAGCCAACTTCTGTCACCTCAGTGATACATTTTGGAATGGTACCTAAAGTTTAAAGCAGAAATAGGGGCACTTTTGAAATTTTCATTTTTGACTAATTCGATAGGTCCGGGGCTTAGGTAAGTTATCATATGTCACAAAACCGTTAAAGCTCCTGTTCAAAAATTATGCTCCGAAATCAACTTCTGTCACCTCAGTGATACATTTTGGAATAGTACCTAAAGTTTAAAGCAGAAATTGGTGAACTTTTAAAATTTTCATTTTTGACCAGTTCGATAGGTCCGGGGCTTAGGTAAGTTATCAAATGTCACAAAATCGATAAAACTCCTGTTCAAAAATGATGCTCCAAAATCAACTTCTGTCACCTCAGTGATACATTTTGGAATAGTACCTAAAGTTTAAAGCAGAAATTGGGGCACTTTTGAAATTTTCATTTTTGTCCAATTCGATAGGTCCGGGGTTTAGGTAAGTTATCATATGTCACAAAATCGATAAAACTCCTGTTCAAAAATGATGCTCCAAAATCAACTTCTGTCACCTCAGTTATACATTTTGGAATAGTACCTAAAGTTTAAAGCAGAAATAGGGGCACTTTTGAAATTTTCATTTTTGACCAATTCGATAGGTCCGGGGCTTAGGTAAGTTATCATATGTCACAAAATCGATAAAACTCCTGTTCAAAAATGATGCTCCAAAATCAACTTCTGTCACCTCAGTGATACATTTTGGAATAGTACCTAAAGTTTAAAGCAGAAATTGGGGAACATTTACATTTTTCATTTTTGACCAATTCGATAGGTCCGGGGCTTAGGTAAGTTATCATATGTCACAAAACCGTTAAAGCTCCTGTTCAAAAATTATGCTCCGAAATCAACTTCTGTCACCTCAGTGATACATTTTGGAATAGTACCTAAAGTTTAAAGCAGAAATTGGTGAACATTTAAAATTTTCATTTTTGACCAGTTCGATAGGTCCGGGGCTTAGGTAAGCTATCATATTTCACAAAACCGTTAAAGCTCCTGTTCAAAAATTATGCTCCGAAATCAACTTCTGTCACCTCAGTGATACATTTTGGAATGGTACCTAAAGTTTAAAGCAGAAATAGGGGCACTTTTGAAATTTTCATTTTTGACCAATTCGATAGGTCCGGGGCTTAGGTAAGTTATCATATGTCACAAAACCGTTAAAGCTCCTGTTCAAAAATTATGCTCCGAAATCAACTTCTGTCACCTCAGTGCTACATATTGCAATGGTACCTAAAGTTTAAAGCAGAAATTGGGGCACTTTTAAAATTTTCATTTTTGACCAATTCGATAGGTCCGGGGCTTAGGTAAGTTATCATATGTCACAAAACCGTTAAAGCTCCTGTTCAAAAATTATGCTCCGAAATCAACTTCTGTCACCTCGGTGACACATTTTGGAATGGTACCTAAAGTTTAAAGCAGAAATAGGGGCACTTTTGAAATTTTCATTTTTGACCAATTCGATAGGTCCGGGGCTTAGGTAAGTTATCATATGTCACAGAACCGTTAAAGCTCCTGTTCAAAAATGATGCTCAGAAGCCAACTTCTGTCACCTCAGTGATACATTTTGGAATGGTACCTAAAGTTTAAAGCAGAAATTGGGGCACTTTTGAAATTTTCATTTTTGACCAATTCGATAGGTCCGGGGCTTAGGTAAGTTATCATATGTCACAAAATCGATAAAACTCCTGTTCAAAAATGATGCTCCAAAATCAACTTCTGTCACCTCAATGATACATTTTGGAATAGTACCTAAAGTTTAAAGCAGAAATTGGGGCACTTTTGAAATTTTCATTTTTGACCAATTCGATAGGTCCGGGGCTTTGGTAAGTTATCATATGTCACAATACCGTTAAAGCACCTGTTGAAAAATGATGCTCCAAAATCAACTTCTGTCACCTCAGTGATACATTTTGGAATAGTACCTAAAGTTTAAAGCAGAAATTGGGGAACTTTTACATTTTTCATTTTTGACCAGTTCGATAGGTCCGGGGCTTAGGTAAGTTATCAAATGTCACAAAATCGATAAAACTCCTGTTTAAAAATGATGCTACAAAATCAACTTCTGTCACCTCAGTGATACATTTTGGAATAGTACCTAAAGTTTAAAGCAGAAATTGGGGCACTTTTGAAATTTTCATTTTTGACCAATTCGATAGGTCCGGGGCTTAGGTAAGTTATCATATGTCACAATACCGTTAAAGCACCTGTTGAAAAATAATGCTCCGAAATCAACTTCTGTCACCTCAGTGCTACATATTGCAATGATACCTAAAGTTTAAAGCAGAAATTGGGGCACTTTTAAAATTTTCATTTTTGACCAATTCGATAGGTCCGGGGCTTAGGTAAGTTATCATATGTCACAAAACCGTTAAAGCTCCTGTTCAAAAATTATGCTCCGAAATCAACTTCTGTCACCTCGGTGACACATTTTGGAATGGTACCTAAAGTTTAAAGCAGAAATAGGGGCACTTTTGAAATTTTCATTTTTGACCAATTCGATAGGTCCGGGGCTTAGGTAAGTTATCATATGTCACAGAACCGTTAAAGCTCCTGTTCAAAAATGATGCTCAGAAGCCAACTTCTGTCACCTCAGTGATACATTTTGGAATGGTACCTAAAGTTTAAAGCAGAAATAGGGGCACTTTTGAAATTTTCATTTTTGACCAATTCGATAGGTCCGGGGCTTAGGTAAGTTATCATATGTCACAAAACCATTAAAGCTCCTGTTCAAAAATTATGCTCCGAAATCAACTTCTGTCACCTCAGTGATACATTTTGGAATAGTACCTAAAGTTTAAAGCAGAAATTGGTGAACTTTTAAAATTTTCATTTTTGACCAGTTCGATAGGTCCGGGGCTTAGGTAAGTTATCAAATTTCACAAAATCGATAAAACTCCTGTTCAAAAATGATGCTCCAAAATCAACTTCTGTCACCTCAGTGATACATTTTGGAATAGTACCTAAAGTTTAAAGCAGAAATTGGGGAACTTTTACATTTTTAATTTTTGACCAATTCGATAGGTCCGGGGCTTAGGTAAGTTATCATATGTCACAAAACCGTTAAAGCTCCTGTTCAAAAATTATGCTCCGAAATCAACTTCTGTCACCTCGGTGACACATTTTGGAATGGTACCTAAAGTTTAAAGCAGAAATAGGGGCACTTTTGAAATTTTCATTTTTGACCAATTCGATAGGTCCGGGGCTTAGGTAAGTTATCATATGTCACAAAACCGTTAAAGCTCCTGTTCAAAAATTATGCTCTGAAATCAACTTCTGTCACCTCGGTGACACATTTTGGAATGGTACCTAAAGTTTAAAGCAGAAATAGGTGCACTTTTGAAATTTTTATTTTTGACCAATTCGATAGGTCCGGGGCTTAGGTAAGTTATCATATGTCACAAAACCGTTAAAGCTCCTGTTCAAAAATTATGCTCCGAAATCAACTTCTGTCACCTCAGTGCTACATATTGCAATGGTACCTAAAGTTTAAAGCAGAAATTGGGGCACTTTTAAAATTTTCATTTTTGACCAATTCGATAGGTCCGGGGCTTAGGTAAGTTATCATATGTCACAAAACCGTTAAAGCTCCTGTTCAAAAATTATGCTCCGAAATCAACTTCTGTCACCTCGGTGACACATTTTGGAATGGTACCTAAAGTTTAAAGCAGAAATAGGGGCACTTTTGAAATTTTCATTTTTGACCAATTCGATAGGTCCGGGGCTTAGGTAAGTTATCATATGTCACAGAACCGTTAAAGCTCCTGTTCAAAAATGATGCTCAGAAGCCAACTTCTGTCACCTCAGTGCTACATATTGCAATGGTACCTAAAGTTTAAAGCAGAAATTGGGGCACTTTTAAAATTTTCATTTTTGACCAATTCGATAGGTCCGGGGCTTAGGTAAGTTATCATATGTCACAAAACCGTTAAAGCTCCTGTTCAAAAATTATGCTCCGAAATCAACTTCTGTCACCTCGGTGACACATTTTGGAATGGTACCTAAAGTTTAAAGCAGAAATAGGGGCACTTTTGAAATTTTCATTTTTGACCAATTCGATAGGTCCGGGGCTTAGGTAAGTTATTATATGTCACAGAACCGTTAAAGCTCCTGTTCAAAAATGATGCTCAGAAGCCAACTTCTGTCACCTCAGTGATACATTTTGGAATGGTACCTAAAGTTTAAAGCAGAAATTGGGGCACTTTTGAAATTTTCATTTTTGACCAATTCGATAGGTCCGGGGCTTAGGTAAGTTATCATATGTCACAAAATCGATAAAACTCCTGTTCAAAAATGATGCTCCAAAATCAACTTCTGTCACCTCAGTGATACATTTTGGAATAGTACCTAAAGTTTAAAGCAGAAATTGGGGAACTTTTACATTTTTCATTTTTGACCAGTTCGATAGGTCCGGGGCTTAGGTAAGTTATCAAATGTCACAAAATCGATAAAACTCCTGTTTAAAAATGATGCTCCAAAATCAACTTCTGTCACCTCAGTGATACATTTTGGAATAGTACCTAAAGTTTAAAGCAGAAATTGGGGCACTTTTGAAATTTTCATTTTTGACCAATTCGATAGGTCCGGGGCTTAGGTAAGTTATCATATGTCACAATACCGTTAAAGCACCTGTTGAAAAATAATGCTCCAAAATCAACTTCTGTCACAACAGTGATACATTTTGGAATAGTACCTAAAGTTTAAAGCAGAAATTGGGGAACTTTTACATTTTTCATTTTTGACCAATTCGATAGGTCCGGGGCTTAGGTAAGTTATCATATGTCACAAAACCGTTAAAGCTCCTGTTCAAAAATTATGCTCCGAAATCAACTTCTGTCACCTCAGTGCTACATATTGCAATGATACCTAAAGTTTAAAGCAGAAATTGGGGCACTTTTAAAATTTTCATTTTTGACCAATTCGATAGGTCCGGGGCTTAGGTAAGTTATCATATGTCACAAAACCGTTAAAGCTCCTGTTCAAAAATTATGCTCCGAAATCAACTTCTGTCACCTCGGTGACACATTTTGGAATGGTACCTAAAGTTTAAAGCAGAAATAGGGGCACTTTTGAAATTTTCATTTTTGACCAATTCGATAGGTCCGGGGCTTAGGTAAGTTATCATATGTCACAGAACCGTTAAAGCTCCTGTTCAAAAATGATGCTCAGAAGCCAACTTCTGTCACCTCAGTGATACATTTTGGAATGGTACCTAAAGTTTAAAGCAGAAATAGGGGCACTTTTGAAATTTTCATTTTTGACCAATTCGATAGGTCCGGGGCTTAGGTAAGTTATCATATGTCACAAAACCATTAAAGCTCCTGTTCAAAAATTATGCTCCGAAATCAACTTCTGTCACCTCAGTGATACATTTTGGAATAGTACCTAAAGTTTAAAGCAGAAATTGGTGAACTTTTAAAATTTTCATTTTTGACCAGTTCGATAGGTCCGGGGCTTAGGTAAGTTATCATATGTCACAAAACCGTTAAAGCTCCTGTTCAAAAATTATGCTCCGAAATCAACTTCTGTCACCTCAGTGATACATTTTGGAATAGTACCTAAAGTTTAAAGCAGAAATTGGTGAACATTTAAAATTTTCATTTTTGACCAGTTCGATAGGTCCGGGGCTTAGGTAAGCTATCATATTTCACAAAACCGTTAAAGCTCCTGTTCAAAAATTATGCTCCGAAATCAACTTCTGTCACCTCAGTGATACATTTTGGAATGGTACCTAAAGTTTAAAGCAGAAATAGGGGCACTTTTGAAATTTTCATTTTTGACCAATTCGATAGGTCCGGGGCTTAGGTAAGTTATCATATGTCACAGAACCGATAAAGCTCCTGTTCAAAAATGATGCTCAGAAGCCAACTTCTGTCACCTCAGTGATACATTTTGGAATGGTACCTAAAGTTTAAAGCAGAAATAGGGGCACTTTTGAAATTTTCATTTTTGACTAATTCGATAGGTCCGGGGCTTAGGTAAGTTATCATATGTCACAAAACCGTTAAAGCTCCTGTTCAAAAATTATGCTCAGAAGCCAACTTCTGTCACCTCAGTGATACATTTTGGAATGGTACCTAAAGTTTAAAGCAGAAATAGGGGCACTTTTGAAATTTTCATTTTTGACTAATTCGATAGGTCCGGGGCTTAGGTAAGTTATCATATGTCACAAAACCGTTAAAGCTCCTGTTCAAAAATTATGCTCCGAAATCAACTTCTGTCACCTCGGTGACACATTTTGGAATGGTACCTAAAGTTTAAAGCAGAAATAGGGGCACTTTTGAAATTTTCATTTTTGACCAATTCGATAGGTCCGGGGCTTAGGTAAGTTATCATATGTCACAGAACCGTTAAAGCTCCTGTTCAAAAATGATGCTCAGAAGCCAACTTCTGTCACCTCAGTGATACATTTTGGAATGGTACCTAAAGTTTAAAGCAGAAATAGGGGCACTTTTGAAATTTTCATTTTTGACTAATTCGATAGGTCCGGGGCTTAGGTAAGTTATCATATGTCACAAAACCGTTAAAGCTCCTGTTCAAAAATTATGCTCCGAAATCAACTTCTGTCACCTCAGTGATACATTTTGGAATAGTACCTAAAGTTTAAAGCAGAAATTGGTGAACTTTTAAAATTTTCATTTTTGACCAGTTCGATAGGTCCGGGGCTTAGGTAAGTTATCAAATGTCACAAAATCGATAAAACTCCTGTTCAAAAATGATGCTCCAAAATCAACTTCTGTCACCTCAGTGATACATTTTGGAATAGTACCTAAAGTTTAAAGCAGAAATTGGGGCACTTTTGAAATTTTCATTTTTGTCCAATTCGATAGGTCCGGGGTTTAGGTAAGTTATCATATGTCACAAAATCGATAAAACTCCTGTTCAAAAATGATGCTCCAAAATCAACTTCTGTCACCTCAGTTATACATTTTGGAATAGTACCTAAAGTTTAAAGCAGAAATAGGGGCACTTTTGAAATTTTCATTTTTGACCAATTCGATAGGTCCGGGGCTTAGGTAAGTTATCATATGTCACAAAATCGATAAAACTCCTGTTCAAAAATGATGCTCCAAAATCAACTTCTGTCACCTCAGTGATACATTTTGGAATAGTACCTAAAGTTTAAAGCAGAAATTGGGGAACATTTACATTTTTCATTTTTGACCAATTCGATAGGTCCGGGGCTTAGGTAAGTTATCATATGTCACAAAACCGTTAAAGCTCCTGTTCAAAAATTATGCTCCGAAATCAACTTCTGTCACCTCAGTGATACATTTTGGAATAGTACCTAAAGTTTAAAGCAGAAATTGGTGAACATTTAAAATTTTCATTTTTGACCAGTTCGATAGGTCCGGGGCTTAGGTAAGCTATCATATTTCACAAAACCGTTAAAGCTCCTGTTCAAAAATTATGCTCCGAAATCAACTTCTGTCACCTCAGTGATACATTTTGGAATGGTACCTAAAGTTTAAAGCAGAAATAGGGGCACTTTTGAAATTTTCATTTTTGACCAATTCGATAGGTCCGGGGCTTAGGTAAGTTATCATATGTCACAAAACCGTTAAAGCTCCTGTTCAAAAATTATGCTCCGAAATCAACTTCTGTCACCTCAGTGCTACATATTGCAATGGTACCTAAAGTTTAAAGCAGAAATTGGGGCACTTTTAAAATTTTCATTTTTGACCAATTCGATAGGTCCGGGGCTTAGGTAAGTTATCATATGTCACAAAACCGTTAAAGCTCCTGTTCAAAAATTATGCTCCGAAATCAACTTCTGTCACCTCGGTGACACATTTTGGAATGGTACCTAAAGTTTAAAGCAGAAATAGGGGCACTTTTGAAATTTTCATTTTTGACCAATTCGATAGGTCCGGGGCTTAGGTAAGTTATCATATGTCACAGAACCGTTAAAGCTCCTGTTCAAAAATGATGCTCAGAAGCCAACTTCTGTCACCTCAGTGATACATTTTGGAATGGTACCTAAAGTTTAAAGCAGAAATTGGGGCACTTTTGAAATTTTCATTTTTGACCAATTCGATAGGTCCGGGGCTTAGGTAAGTTATCATATGTCACAAAATCGATAAAACTCCTGTTCAAAAATGATGCTCCAAAATCAACTTCTGTCACCTCAATGATACATTTTGGAATAGTACCTAAAGTTTAAAGCAGAAATTGGGGCACTTTTGAAATTTTCATTTTTGACCAATTCGATAGGTCCGGGGCTTTGGTAAGTTATCATATGTCACAATACCGTTAAAGCACCTGTTGAAAAATGATGCTCCAAAATCAACTTCTGTCACCTCAGTGATACATTTTGGAATAGTACCTAAAGTTTAAAGCAGAAATTGGGGAACTTTTACATTTTTCATTTTTGACCAGTTCGATAGGTCCGGGGCTTAGGTAAGTTATCAAATGTCACAAAATCGATAAAACTCCTGTTTAAAAATGATGCTACAAAATCAACTTCTGTCACCTCAGTGATACATTTTGGAATAGTACCTAAAGTTTAAAGCAGAAATTGGGGCACTTTTGAAATTTTCATTTTTGACCAATTCGATAGGTCCGGGGCTTAGGTAAGTTATCATATGTCACAATACCGTTAAAGCACCTGTTGAAAAATAATGCTCCGAAATCAACTTCTGTCACCTCAGTGCTACATATTGCAATGATACCTAAAGTTTAAAGCAGAAATTGGGGCACTTTTAAAATTTTCATTTTTGACCAATTCGATAGGTCCGGGGCTTAGGTAAGTTATCATATGTCACAAAACCGTTAAAGCTCCTGTTCAAAAATTATGCTCCGAAATCAACTTCTGTCACCTCGGTGACACATTTTGGAATGGTACCTAAAGTTTAAAGCAGAAATAGGGGCACTTTTGAAATTTTCATTTTTGACCAATTCGATAGGTCCGGGGCTTAGGTAAGTTATCATATGTCACAGAACCGTTAAAGCTCCTGTTCAAAAATGATGCTCAGAAGCCAACTTCTGTCACCTCAGTGATACATTTTGGAATGGTACCTAAAGTTTAAAGCAGAAATAGGGGCACTTTTGAAATTTTCATTTTTGACCAATTCGATAGGTCCGGGGCTTAGGTAAGTTATCATATGTCACAAAACCATTAAAGCTCCTGTTCAAAAATTATGCTCCGAAATCAACTTCTGTCACCTCAGTGATACATTTTGGAATAGTACCTAAAGTTTAAAGCAGAAATTGGTGAACTTTTAAAATTTTCATTTTTGACCAGTTCGATAGGTCCGGGGCTTAGGTAAGTTATCAAATTTCACAAAATCGATAAAACTCCTGTTCAAAAATGATGCTCCAAAATCAACTTCTGTCACCTCAGTGATACATTTTGGAATAGTACCTAAAGTTTAAAGCAGAAATTGGGGAACTTTTACATTTTTAATTTTTGACCAATTCGATAGGTCCGGGGCTTAGGTAAGTTATCATATGTCACAAAACCGTTAAAGCTCCTGTTCAAAAATTATGCTCCGAAATCAACTTCTGTCACCTCGGTGACACATTTTGGAATGGTACCTAAAGTTTAAAGCAGAAATAGGGGCACTTTTGAAATTTTCATTTTTGACCAATTCGATAGGTCCGGGGCTTAGGTAAGTTATCATATGTCACAAAACCGTTAAAGCTCCTGTTCAAAAATTATGCTCTGAAATCAACTTCTGTCACCTCGGTGACACATTTTGGAATGGTACCTAAAGTTTAAAGCAGAAATAGGTGCACTTTTGAAATTTTTATTTTTGACCAATTCGATAGGTCCGGGGCTTAGGTAAGTTATCATATGTCACAAAACCGTTAAAGCTCCTGTTCAAAAATTATGCTCCGAAATCAACTTCTGTCACCTCAGTGCTACATATTGCAATGGTACCTAAAGTTTAAAGCAGAAATTGGGGCACTTTTAAAATTTTCATTTTTGACCAATTCGATAGGTCCGGGGCTTAGGTAAGTTATCATATGTCACAAAACCGTTAAAGCTCCTGTTCAAAAATTATGCTCCGAAATCAACTTCTGTCACCTCGGTGACACATTTTGGAATGGTACCTAAAGTTTAAAGCAGAAATAGGGGCACTTTTGAAATTTTCATTTTTGACCAATTCGATAGGTCCGGGGCTTAGGTAAGTTATCATATGTCACAGAACCGTTAAAGCTCCTGTTCAAAAATGATGCTCAGAAGCCAACTTCTGTCACCTCAGTGATACATTTTGGAATGGTACCTAAAGTTTAAAGCAGAAATTGGGGCACTTTTGAAATTTTCATTTTTGACCAATTCAATAGGTCCGGGGCTTAGGTAAGTTATCATATGTCACAAAATCGATAAAACTCCTGTTCAAAAATGATGCTCCAAAATCAACTTCTGTCACCTCAGTGATACATTTTGGAATAGTACCTAAAGTTTAAAGCAGAAATTGGGGCACTTTTGAAATTTTCATTTTTGACCAATTCGATAGGTCCGGGGCTTTGGTAAGTTATCATATGTCACAATACCGTTAAAGCACCTGTTGAAAAATGATGCTCCAAAATCAACTTCTGTCACCTCAGTGATACATTTTGGAATAGTACCTAAAGTTTAAAGCAGAAATTGGGGAACTTTTACATTTTTCATTTTTGACCAGTTCGATAGGTCCGGGGCTTAGGTAAGTTATCAAATGTCACAAAATCGATAAAACTCCTGTTTAAAAATGATGCTACAAAATCAACTTCTGTCACCTCAGTGATACATTTTGGAATAGTACCTAAAGTTTAAAGCAGAAATTGGGGCACTTTTGAAATTTTCATTTTTGACCAATTCGATAGGTCCGGGGCTTAGGTAAGTTATCATATGTCACAATACCGTTAAAGCACCTGTTGAAAAATAATGCTCCGAAATCAACTTCTGTCACCTCAGTGCTACATATTGCAATGATACCTAAAGTTTAAAGCAGAAATTGGGGCACTTTTAAAATTTTCATTTTTGACCAATTCGATAGGTCCGGGGCTTAGGTAAGTTATCATATGTCACAAAACCGTTAAAGCTCCTGTTCAAAAATTATGCTCCGAAATCAACTTCTGTCACCTCGGTGACACATTTTGGAATGGTACCTAAAGTTTAAAGCAGAAATAGGGGCACGTTTGAAATTTTCATTTTTGACCAATTCGATAGGTCCGGGGCTTAGGTAAGTTATCATATGTCACAGAACCGTTAAAGCTCCTGTTCAAAAATGATGCTCAGAAGCCAACTTCTGTCACCTCAGTGATACATTTTGGAATGGTACCTAAAGTTTAAAGCAGAAATAGGGGCACTTTTGAAATTTTCATTTTTGACCAATTCGATAGGTCCGGGGCTTAGGTAAGTTATCATATGTCACAAAACCATTAAAGCTCCTGTTCAAAAATTATGCTCCGAAATCAACTTCTGTCACCTCAGTGATACATTTTGGAATAGTACCTAAAGTTTAAAGCAGAAATTGGTGAACTTTTAAAATTTTCATTTTTGACCAGTTCGATAGGTCCGGGGCTTAGGTAAGTTATCAAATGTCACAAAATCGATAAAACTCCTGTTCAAAAATGATGCTCCAAAATCAACTTCTGTCACCTCAGTGATACATTTTGGAATAGTACCTAAAGTTTAAAGCAGAAATTGGGGAACTTTTACATTTTTAATTTTTGACCAATTCGATAGGTCCGGGGCTTAGGTAAGTTATCATATGTCACAAAACCGTTAAAGCTCCTGTTCAAAAATTATGCTCCGAAATCAACTTCTGTCACCTCAGTGCTACATATTGCAATGGTACCTAAAGTTTAAAGCAGAAATTGGGGCACTTTTAAAATTTTCATTTTTGACCAATTCGATAGGTCCGGGGCTTAGGTAAGTTATCATATGTCACAGAACTGTTAAAGCTCCTGTTCAAAAATGATGCTCAGAAGCCAACTTCTGTCACCTCAGTGATACATTTTGGAATGGTACCTAAAGTTTAAAGCAGAAATAGGGGCACTTTTGAAATTTTCATTTTTGACCAATTCGATAGGTCCGGGGCTTAGGTAAGTTATCATATGTCACAAAACCGTTAAAGCTCCTGTTCAAAAATTATGCTCTGAAATCAACTTCTGTCACCTCGGTGACACATTTTGGAATGGTACCTAAAGTTTAAAGCAGAAATAGGTGCACTTTTGAAATTTTTATTTTTGACCAATTCGATAGGTCCGGGGCTTAGGTAAGTTATCATATGTCACAAAACCGTTAAAGCTCCTGTTCAAAAATTATGCTCCGAAATCAACTTCTGTCACCTCAGTGCTACATATTGCAATGGTACCTAAAGTTTAAAGCAGAAATTGGGGCACTTTTAAAATTTTCATTTTTGACCAATTCGATAGGTCCGGGGCTTAGGTAAGTTATCATATGTCACAAAACCGTTAAAGCTCCTGTTCAAAAATTATGCTCCGAAATCAACTTCTGTCACCTCGGTGACACATTTTGGAATGGTACCTAAAGTTTAAAGCAGAAATAGGGGCACTTTTGAAATTTTCATTTTTGACCAATTCGATAGGTCCGGGGCTTAGGTAAGTTATCATATGTCACAGAACCGTTAAAGCTCCTGTTCAAAAATGATGCTCAGAAGCCAACTTCTGTCACCTCAGTGATACATTTTGGAATGGTACCTAAAGTTTAAAGCAGAAATAGGGGCACTTTTGAAATTTTCATTTTTGACCAATTCGATAGGTCCGGGGCTTAGGTAAGTTATCATATGTCACAAAACCGTTAAAGCTCCTGTTCAAAAATTATGCTCTGAAATCAACTTCTGTCACCTCGGTGACACATTTTGGAATGGTACCTAAAGTTTAAAGCAGAAATAGGTGCACTTTTGAAATTTTTATTTTTGACCAATTCGATAGGTCCGGGGCTTAGGTAAGTTATCATATGTCACAAAACCGTTAAAGCTCCTGTTCAAAAATTATGCTCCGAAATCAACTTCTGTCACCTCAGTGCTACATATTGCAATGGTACCTAAAGTTTAAAGCAGAAATTGGGGCACTTTTAAAATTTTCATTTTTGACCAATTCGATAGGTCCGGGGCTTAGGTAAGTTATCATATGTCACAAAACCGTTAAAGCTCCTGTTCAAAAATTATGCTCCGAAATCAACTTCTGTCACCTCGGTGACACATTTTGGAATGGTACCTAAAGTTTAAAGCAGAAATAGGGGCACTTTTGAAATTTTCATTTTTGACCAATTCGATAGGTCCGGGGCTTAGGTAAGTTATCATATGTCACAGAACCGTTAAAGCTCCTGTTCAAAAATGATGCTCAGAAGCCAACTTCTGTCACCTCAGTGATACATTTTGGAATGGTACCTAAAGTTTAAAGCAGAAATTGGGGCACTTTTGAAATTTTCATTTTTGACCAATTCGATAGGTCCGGGGCTTAGGTAAGTTATCATATGTCACAAAATCGATAAAACTCCTGTTCAAAAATTATGCTCCGAAATCAACTTCTGTCACCTCAGTGATACATTTTGGAATAGTACCTAAAGTTTAAAGCAGAAATTGGTGAACTTTTAAAATTTTCATTTTTGACCAGTTCGATAGGTCCGGGGCTTAGGTAAGTTATCAAATGTCACAAAATCGATAAAACTCCTGTTCAAAAATGATGCTCCAAAATCAACTTCTGTCACCTCAGTGATACATTTTGGAATAGTACCTAAAGTTTAAAGCAGAAATTGGGGCACTTTTGAAATTTTCATTTTTGTCCAATTCGATAGGTCCGGGGTTTAGGTAAGTTATCATATGTCACAAAATCGATAAAACTCCTGTTCAAAAATGATGCTCCAAAATCAACTTCTGTCACCTCAGTTATACATTTTGGAATAGTACCTAAAGTTTAAAGCAGAAATAGGGGCACTTTTGAAATTTTCATTTTTGACCAATTCGATAGGTCCGGGGCTTAGGTAAGTTATCATATGTCACAAAATCGATAAAACTCCTGTTCAAAAATGATGCTCCAAAATCAACTTCTGTCACCTCAGTGATACATTTTGGAATAGTACCTAAAGTTTAAAGCAGAAATTGGGGAACATTTACATTTTTCATTTTTGACCAATTCGATAGGTCCGGGGCTTAGGTAAGTTATCATATGTCACAAAACCGTTAAAGCTCCTGTTCAAAAATTATGCTCCGAAATCAACTTCTGTCACCTCAGTGATACATTTTGGAATAGTACCTAAAGTTTAAAGCAGAAATTGGTGAACATTTAAAATTTTCATTTTTGACCAGTTCGATAGGTCCGGGGCTTAGGTAAGCTATCATATTTCACAAAACCGTTAAAGCTCCTGTTCAAAAATTATGCTCCGAAATCAACTTCTGTCACCTCAGTGATACATTTTGGAATGGTACCTAAAGTTTAAAGCAGAAATAGGGGCACTTTTGAAATTTTCATTTTTGACCAATTCGATAGGTCCGGGGCTTAGGTAAGTTATCATATGTCACAAAACCGTTAAAGCTCCTGTTCAAAAATTATGCTCCGAAATCAACTTCTGTCACCTCAGTGCTACATATTGCAATGGTACCTAAAGTTTAAAGCAGAAATTGGGGCACTTTTAAAATTTTCATTTTTGACCAATTCGATAGGTCCGGGGCTTAGGTAAGTTATCATATGTCACAAAACCGTTAAAGCTCCTGTTCAAAAATTATGCTCCGAAATCAACTTCTGTCACCTCGGTGACACATTTTGGAATGGTACCTAAAGTTTAAAGCAGAAATAGGGGCACTTTTGAAATTTTCATTTTTGACCAATTCGATAGGTCCGGGGCTTAGGTAAGTTATCATATGTCACAGAACCGTTAAAGCTCCTGTTCAAAAATGATGCTCAGAAGCCAACTTCTGTCACCTCAGTGATACATTTTGGAATGGTACCTAAAGTTTAAAGCAGAAATTGGGGCACTTTTGAAATTTTCATTTTTGACCAATTCGATAGGTCCGGGGCTTAGGTAAGTTATCATATGTCACAAAATCGATAAAACTCCTGTTCAAAAATGATGCTCCAAAATCAACTTCTGTCACCTCAATGATACATTTTGGAATAGTACCTAAAGTTTAAAGCAGAAATTGGGGCACTTTTGAAATTTTCATTTTTGACCAATTCGATAGGTCCGGGGCTTTGGTAAGTTATCATATGTCACAATACCGTTAAAGCACCTGTTGAAAAATGATGCTCCAAAATCAACTTCTGTCACCTCAGTGATACATTTTGGAATAGTACCTAAAGTTTAAAGCAGAAATTGGGGAACTTTTACATTTTTCATTTTTGACCAGTTCGATAGGTCCGGGGCTTAGGTAAGTTATCAAATGTCACAAAATCGATAAAACTCCTGTTTAAAAATGATGCTACAAAATCAACTTCTGTCACCTCAGTGATACATTTTGGAATAGTACCTAAAGTTTAAAGCAGAAATTGGGGCACTTTTGAAATTTTCATTTTTGACCAATTCGATAGGTCCGGGGCTTAGGTAAGTTATCATATGTCACAATACCGTTAAAGCACCTGTTGAAAAATAATGCTCCGAAATCAACTTCTGTCACCTCAGTGCTACATATTGCAATGATACCTAAAGTTTAAAGCAGAAATTGGGGCACTTTTAAAATTTTCATTTTTGACCAATTCGATAGGTCCGGGGCTTAGGTAAGTTATCATATGTCACAAAACCGTTAAAGCTCCTGTTCAAAAATTATGCTCCGAAATCAACTTCTGTCACCTCGGTGACACATTTTGGAATGGTACCTAAAGTTTAAAGCAGAAATAGGGGCACTTTTGAAATTTTCATTTTTGACCAATTCGATAGGTCCGGGGCTTAGGTAAGTTATCATATGTCACAGAACCGTTAAAGCTCCTGTTCAAAAATGATGCTCAGAAGCCAACTTCTGTCACCTCAGTGATACATTTTGGAATGGTACCTAAAGTTTAAAGCAGAAATAGGGGCACTTTTGAAATTTTCATTTTTGACCAATTCGATAGGTCCGGGGCTTAGGTAAGTTATCATATGTCACAAAACCATTAAAGCTCCTGTTCAAAAATTATGCTCCGAAATCAACTTCTGTCACCTCAGTGATACATTTTGGAATAGTACCTAAAGTTTAAAGCAGAAATTGGTGAACTTTTAAAATTTTCATTTTTGACCAGTTCGATAGGTCCGGGGCTTAGGTAAGTTATCAAATTTCACAAAATCGATAAAACTCCTGTTCAAAAATGATGCTCCAAAATCAACTTCTGTCACCTCAGTGATACATTTTGGAATAGTACCTAAAGTTTAAAGCAGAAATTGGGGAACTTTTACATTTTTAATTTTTGACCAATTCGATAGGTCCGGGGCTTAGGTAAGTTATCATATGTCACAAAACCGTTAAAGCTCCTGTTCAAAAATTATGCTCCGAAATCAACTTCTGTCACCTCGGTGACACATTTTGGAATGGTACCTAAAGTTTAAAGCAGAAATAGGGGCACTTTTGAAATTTTCATTTTTGACCAATTCGATAGGTCCGGGGCTTAGGTAAGTTATCATATGTCACAAAACCGTTAAAGCTCCTGTTCAAAAATTATGCTCTGAAATCAACTTCTGTCACCTCGGTGACACATTTTGGAATGGTACCTAAAGTTTAAAGCAGAAATAGGTGCACTTTTGAAATTTTTATTTTTGACCAATTCGATAGGTCCGGGGCTTAGGTAAGTTATCATATGTCACAAAACCGTTAAAGCTCCTGTTCAAAAATTATGCTCCGAAATCAACTTCTGTCACCTCAGTGCTACATATTGCAATGGTACCTAAAGTTTAAAGCAGAAATTGGGGCACTTTTAAAATTTTCATTTTTGACCAATTCGATAGGTCCGGGGCTTAGGTAAGTTATCATATGTCACAAAACCGTTAAAGCTCCTGTTCAAAAATTATGCTCCGAAATCAACTTCTGTCACCTCGGTGACACATTTTGGAATGGTACCTAAAGTTTAAAGCAGAAATAGGGGCACTTTTGAAATTTTCATTTTTGACCAATTCGATAGGTCCGGGGCTTAGGTAAGTTATCATATGTCACAGAACCGTTAAAGCTCCTGTTCAAAAATGATGCTCAGAAGCCAACTTCTGTCACCTCAGTGATACATTTTGGAATGGTACCTAAAGTTTAAAGCAGAAATTGGGGCACTTTTGAAATTTTCATTTTTGACCAATTCAATAGGTCCGGGGCTTAGGTAAGTTATCATATGTCACAAAATCGATAAAACTCCTGTTCAAAAATGATGCTCCAAAATCAACTTCTGTCACCTCAGTGATACATTTTGGAATAGTACCTAAAGTTTAAAGCAGAAATTGGGGCACTTTTGAAATTTTCATTTTTGACCAATTCGATAGGTCCGGGGCTTTGGTAAGTTATCATATGTCACAATACCGTTAAAGCACCTGTTGAAAAATGATGCTCCAAAATCAACTTCTGTCACCTCAGTGATACATTTTGGAATAGTACCTAAAGTTTAAAGCAGAAATTGGGGAACTTTTACATTTTTCATTTTTGACCAGTTCGATAGGTCCGGGGCTTAGGTAAGTTATCAAATGTCACAAAATCGATAAAACTCCTGTTTAAAAATGATGCTACAAAATCAACTTCTGTCACCTCAGTGATACATTTTGGAATAGTACCTAAAGTTTAAAGCAGAAATTGGGGCACTTTTGAAATTTTCATTTTTGACCAATTCGATAGGTCCGGGGCTTAGGTAAGTTATCATATGTCACAATACCGTTAAAGCACCTGTTGAAAAATAATGCTCCGAAATCAACTTCTGTCACCTCAGTGCTACATATTGCAATGATACCTAAAGTTTAAAGCAGAAATTGGGGCACTTTTAAAATTTTCATTTTTGACCAATTCGATAGGTCCGGGGCTTAGGTAAGTTATCATATGTCACAAAACCGTTAAAGCTCCTGTTCAAAAATTATGCTCCGAAATCAACTTCTGTCACCTCGGTGACACATTTTGGAATGGTACCTAAAGTTTAAAGCAGAAATAGGGGCACTTTTGAAATTTTCATTTTTGACCAATTCGATAGGTCCGGGGCTTAGGTAAGTTATCATATGTCACAGAACCGTTAAAGCTCCTGTTCAAAAATGATGCTCAGAAGCCAACTTCTGTCACCTCAGTGATACATTTTGGAATGGTACCTAAAGTTTAAAGCAGAAATAGGGGCACTTTTGAAATTTTCATTTTTGACCAATTCGATAGGTCCGGGGCTTAGGTAAGTTATCATATGTCACAAAACCATTAAAGCTCCTGTTCAAAAATTATGCTCCGAAATCAACTTCTGTCACCTCAGTGATACATTTTGGAATAGTACCTAAAGTTTAAAGCAGAAATTGGTGAACTTTTAAAATTTTCATTTTTGACCAGTTCGATAGGTCCGGGGCTTAGGTAAGTTATCAAATTTCACAAAATCGATAAAACTCCTGTTCAAAAATGATGCTCCAAAATCAACTTCTGTCACCTCAGTGATACATTTTGGAATAGTACCTAAAGTTTAAAGCAGAAATTGGGGAACTTTTACATTTTTAATTTTTGACCAATTCGATAGGTCCGGGGCTTAGGTAAGTTATCATATGTCACAAAACCGTTAAAGCTCCTGTTCAAAAATTATGCTCCGAAATCAACTTCTGTCACCTCGGTGACACATTTTGGAATGGTACCTAAAGTTTAAAGCAGAAATAGGGGCACTTTTGAAATTTTCATTTTTGACCAATTCGATAGGTCCGGGGCTTAGGTAAGTTATCATATGTCACAAAACCGTTAAAGCTCCTGTTCAAAAATTATGCTCTGAAATCAACTTCTGTCACCTCGGTGACACATTTTGGAATGGTACCTAAAGTTTAAAGCAGAAATAGGTGCACTTTTGAAATTTTTATTTTTGACCAATTCGATAGGTCCGGGGCTTAGGTAAGTTATCATATGTCACAAAACCGTTAAAGCTCCTGTTCAAAAATTATGCTCCGAAATCAACTTCTGTCACCTCAGTGCTACATATTGCAATGGTACCTAAAGTTTAAAGCAGAAATTGGGGCACTTTTAAAATTTTCATTTTTGACCAATTCGATAGGTCCGGGGCTTAGGTAAGTTATCATATGTCACAAAACCGTTAAAGCTCCTGTTCAAAAATTATGCTCCGAAATCAACTTCTGTCACCTCGGTGACACATTTTGGAATGGTACCTAAAGTTTAAAGCAGAAATAGGGGCACTTTTGAAATTTTCATTTTTGACCAATTCGATAGGTCCGGGGCTTAGGTAAGTTATCATATGTCACAGAACCGTTAAAGCTCCTGTTCAAAAATGATGCTCAGAAGCCAACTTCTGTCACCTCAGTGATACATTTTGGAATGGTACCTAAAGTTTAAAGCAGAAATTGGGGCACTTTTGAAATTTTCATTTTTGACCAATTCAATAGGTCCGGGGCTTAGGTAAGTTATCATATGTCACAAAATCGATAAAACTCCTGTTCAAAAATGATGCTCCAAAATCAACTTCTGTCACCTCAGTGATACATTTTGGAATAGTACCTAAAGTTTAAAGCAGAAATTGGGGCACTTTTGAAATTTTCATTTTTGACCAATTCGATAGGTCCGGGGCTTTGGTAAGTTATCATATGTCACAATACCGTTAAAGCACCTGTTGAAAAATGATGCTCCAAAATCAACTTCTGTCACCTCAGTGATACATTTTGGAATAGTACCTAAAGTTTAAAGCAGAAATTGGGGAACTTTTACATTTTTCATTTTTGACCAGTTCGATAGGTCCGGGGCTTAGGTAAGTTATCAAATGTCACAAAATCGATAAAACTCCTGTTTAAAAATGATGCTACAAAATCAACTTCTGTCACCTCAGTGATACATTTTGGAATAGTACCTAAAGTTTAAAGCAGAAATTGGGGCACTTTTGAAATTTTCATTTTTGACCAATTCGATAGGTCCGGGGCTTAGGTAAGTTATCATATGTCACAATACCGTTAAAGCACCTGTTGAAAAATAATGCTCCGAAATCAACTTCTGTCACCTCAGTGCTACATATTGCAATGATACCTAAAGTTTAAAGCAGAAATTGGGGCACTTTTAAAATTTTCATTTTTGACCAATTCGATAGGTCCGGGGCTTAGGTAAGTTATCATATGTCACAAAACCGTTAAAGCTCCTGTTCAAAAATTATGCTCCGAAATCAACTTCTGTCACCTCGGTGACACATTTTGGAATGGTACCTAAAGTTTAAAGCAGAAATAGGGGCACGTTTGAAATTTTCATTTTTGACCAATTCGATAGGTCCGGGGCTTAGGTAAGTTATCATATGTCACAGAACCGTTAAAGCTCCTGTTCAAAAATGATGCTCAGAAGCCAACTTCTGTCACCTCAGTGATACATTTTGGAATGGTACCTAAAGTTTAAAGCAGAAATAGGGGCACTTTTGAAATTTTCATTTTTGACCAATTCGATAGGTCCGGGGCTTAGGTAAGTTATCATATGTCACAAAACCATTAAAGCTCCTGTTCAAAAATTATGCTCCGAAATCAACTTCTGTCACCTCAGTGATACATTTTGGAATAGTACCTAAAGTTTAAAGCAGAAATTGGTGAACTTTTAAAATTTTCATTTTTGACCAGTTCGATAGGTCCGGGGCTTAGGTAAGTTATCAAATGTCACAAAATCGATAAAACTCCTGTTCAAAAATGATGCTCCAAAATCAACTTCTGTCACCTCAGTGATACATTTTGGAATAGTACCTAAAGTTTAAAGCAGAAATTGGGGAACTTTTACATTTTTAATTTTTGACCAATTCGATAGGTCCGGGGCTTAGGTAAGTTATCATATGTCACAAAACCGTTAAAGCTCCTGTTCAAAAATTATGCTCCGAAATCAACTTCTGTCACCTCAGTGCTACATATTGCAATGGTACCTAAAGTTTAAAGCAGAAATTGGGGCACTTTTAAAATTTTCATTTTTGACCAATTCGATAGGTCCGGGGCTTAGGTAAGTTATCATATGTCACAGAACTGTTAAAGCTCCTGTTCAAAAATGATGCTCAGAAGCCAACTTCTGTCACCTCAGTGATACATTTTGGAATGGTACCTAAAGTTTAAAGCAGAAATAGGGGCACTTTTGAAATTTTCATTTTTGACCAATTCGATAGGTCCGGGGCTTAGGTAAGTTATCATATGTCACAAAACCGTTAAAGCTCCTGTTCAAAAATTATGCTCTGAAATCAACTTCTGTCACCTCGGTGACACATTTTGGAATGGTACCTAAAGTTTAAAGCAGAAATAGGTGCACTTTTGAAATTTTTATTTTTGACCAATTCGATAGGTCCGGGGCTTAGGTAAGTTATCATATGTCACAAAACCGTTAAAGCTCCTGTTCAAAAATTATGCTCCGAAATCAACTTCTGTCACCTCAGTGCTACATATTGCAATGGTACCTAAAGTTTAAAGCAGAAATTGGGGCACTTTTAAAATTTTCATTTTTGACCAATTCGATAGGTCCGGGGCTTAGGTAAGTTATCATATGTCACAAAACCGTTAAAGCTCCTGTTCAAAAATTATGCTCCGAAATCAACTTCTGTCACCTCGGTGACACATTTTGGAATGGTACCTAAAGTTTAAAGCAGAAATAGGGGCACTTTTGAAATTTTCATTTTTGACCAATTCGATAGGTCCGGGGCTTAGGTAAGTTATCATATGTCACAGAACCGTTAAAGCTCCTGTTCAAAAATGATGCTCAGAAGCCAACTTCTGTCACCTCAGTGATACATTTTGGAATGGTACCTAAAGTTTAAAGCAGAAATTGGGGCACTTTTGAAATTTTCATTTTTGACCAATTCGATAGGTCCGGGGCTTAGGTAAGTTATCATATGTCACAAAATCGATAAAACTCCTGTTCAAAAATGATGCTCCAAAATCAACTTCTGTCACCTCAGTGATACATTTTGGAATAGTACCTAAAGTTTAAAGCAGAAATTGGGGCACTTTTGAAATTTTCATTTTTGACCAATTCGATAGGTCCGGGGCTTAGGTAAGTTATCATATGTCACAGAACCGTTAAAGCTCCTGTTCAAAAATGATGCTCAGAAGCCAACTTCTGTCACCTCAGTGATACATTTTGGAATGGTACCTAAAGTTTAAAGCAGAAATAGGGGCACTTTTGAAATTTTCATTTTTGACCAATTCGATAGGTCCGGGGCTTAGGTAAGTTATCATATGTCACAAAACCGTTAAAGCTCCTGTTCAAAAATTATGCTCTGAAATCAACTTCTGTCACCTCGGTGACACATTTTGGAATGGTACCTAAAGTTTAAAGCAGAAATAGGTGCACTTTTGAAATTTTTATTTTTGACCAATTCGATAGGTCCGGGGCTTAGGTAAGTTATCATATGTCACAAAACCGTTAAAGCTCCTGTTCAAAAATTATGCTCCGAAATCAACTTCTGTCACCTCAGTGCTACATATTGCAATGGTACCTAAAGTTTAAAGCAGAAATTGGGGCACTTTTAAAATTTTCATTTTTGACCAATTCGATAGGTCCGGGGCTTAGGTAAGTTATCATATGTCACAAAACCGTTAAAGCTCCTGTTCAAAAATTATGCTCCGAAATCAACTTCTGTCACCTCGGTGACACATTTTGGAATGGTACCTAAAGTTTAAAGCAGAAATAGGGGCACTTTTGAAATTTTCATTTTTGACCAATTCGATAGGTCCGGGGCTTAGGTAAGTTATCATATGTCACAGAACCGTTAAAGCTCCTGTTCAAAAATGATGCTCAGAAGCCAACTTCTGTCACCTCAGTGATACATTTTGGAATGGTACCTAAAGTTTAAAGCAGAAATTGGGGCACTTTTGAAATTTTCATTTTTGACCAATTCGATAGGTCCGGGGCTTAGGTAAGTTATCATATGTCACAAAATCGATAAAACTCCTGTTCAAAAATGATGCTCCAAAATCAACTTCTGTCACCTCAGTGATACATTTTGGAATAGTACCTAAAGTTTAAAGCAGAAATTGGGGCACTTTTGAAATTTTCATTTTTGACCAATTCGATAGGTCCGGGGCTTTGGTAAGTTATCATATGTCACAATACCGTTAAAGCACCTGTTGAAAAATGATGCTCCAAAATCAACTTCTGTCACCTCAGTGATACATTTTGGAATAGTACCTAAAGTTTAAAGCAGAAATTGGGGAACTTTTACATTTTTCATTTTTGACCAGTTCGATAGGTCCGGGGCTTAGGTAAGTTATCAAATGTCACAAAATCGATAAAACTCCTGTTTAAAAATGATGCTACAAAATCAACTTCTGTCACCTCAGTGATACATTTTGGAATAGTACCTAAAGTTTAAAGCAGAAATTGGGGCACTTTTGAAATTTTCATTTTTGACCAATTCGATAGGTCCGGGGCTTAGGTAAGTTATCATATGTCACAATACCGTTAAAGCACCTGTTGAAAAATAATGCTCCGAAATCAACTTCTGTCACCTCAGTGCTACATATTGCAATGATACCTAAAGTTTAAAGCAGAAATTGGGGCACTTTTAAAATTTTCATTTTTGACCAATTCGATAGGTCCGGGGCTTAGGTAAGTTATCATATGTCACAAAACCGTTAAAGCTCCTGTTCAAAAATTATGCTCCGAAATCAACTTCTGTCACCTCGGTGACACATTTTGGAATGGTACCTAAAGTTTAAAGCAGAAATAGGGGCACGTTTGAAATTTTCATTTTTGACCAATTCGATAGGTCCGGGGCTTAGGTAAGTTATCATATGTCACAGAACCGTTAAAGCTCCTGTTCAAAAATGATGCTCAGAAGCCAACTTCTGTCACCTCAGTGATACATTTTGGAATGGTACCTAAAGTTTAAAGCAGAAATAGGGGCACTTTTGAAATTTTCATTTTTGACCAATTCGATAGGTCCGGGGCTTAGGTAAGTTATCATATGTCACAAAACCATTAAAGCTCCTGTTCAAAAATTATGCTCCGAAATCAACTTCTGTCACCTCAGTGATACATTTTGGAATAGTACCTAAAGTTTAAAGCAGAAATTGGGGAACTTTTACATTTTTAATTTTTGACCAATTCGATAGGTCCGGGGCTTAGGTAAGTTATCATATGTCACAAAACCGTTAAAGCTCCTGTTCAAAAATTATGCTCCGAAATCAAGTTCTGTCACCTCAGTGCTACATATTGCAATGGTACCTAAAGTTTAAAGCAGAAATTGGGGCACTTTTAAAATTTTCATTTTTGACCAATTCGATAGGTCCGGGGCTTAGGTAAGTTATCATATGTCACAGAACCGTTAAAGCTCCTGTTCAAAAATGATGCTCAGAAGCCAACTTCTGTCACCTCAGTGATACATTTTGGAATGGTACCTAAAGTTTAAAGCAGAAATAGGGGCACTTTTGAAATTTTCATTTTTGACCAATTCGATAGGTCCGGGGCTTAGGTAAGTTATCATATGTCACAAAACCGTTAAAGCTCCTGTTCAAAAATTATGCTCTGAAATCAACTTCTGTCACCTCGGTGACACATTTTGGAATGGTACCTAAAGTTTAAAGCAGAAATAGGGGCACTTTTGAAATTTTCATTTTTGACCAATTCGATAGGTCCGGGGCTTAGGTAAGTTATCATATGTCACAAAACCATTAAAGCTCCTGTTCAAAAATTATGCTCCGAAATCAACTTCTGTCACCTCAGTGATACATTTTGGAATAGTACCTAAAGTTTAAAGCAGAAATTGGGGAACTTTTACATTTTTAATTTTTGACCAATTCGATAGGTCCGGGGCTTAGGTAAGTTATCATATGTCACAAAACCGTTAAAGCTCCTGTTCAAAAATTATGCTCCGAAATCAAGTTCTGTCACCTCAGTGCTACATATTGCAATGGTACCTAAAGTTTAAAGCAGAAATTGGGGCACTTTTAAAATTTTCATTTTTGACCAATTCGATAGGTCCGGGGCTTAGGTAAGTTATCATATGTCACAGAACCGTTAAAGCTCCTGTTCAAAAATGATGCTCAGAAGCCAACTTCTGTCACCTCAGTGATACATTTTGGAATGGTACCTAAAGTTTAAAGCAGAAATAGGGGCACTTTTGAAATTTTCATTTTTGACCAATTCGATAGGTCCGGGGCTTAGGTAAGTTATCATATGTCACAAAACCGTTAAAGCTCCTGTTCAAAAATTATGCTCTGAAATCAACTTCTGTCACCTCGGTGACACATTTTGGAATGGTACCTAAAGTTTAAAGCAGAAATAGGTGCACTTTTGAAATTTTTATTTTTGACCAATTCGATAGGTCCGGGGCTTAGGTAAGTTATCATATGTCACAAAACCGTTAAAGCTCCTGTTCAAAAATTATGCTCCGAAATCAACTTCTGTCACCTCAGTGCTACATATTGCAATGGTACCTAAAGTTTAAAGCAGAAATTGGGGCACTTTTAAAATTTTCATTTTTGACCAATTCGATAGGTCCGGGGCTTAGGTAAGTTATCATATGTCACAAAACCGTTAAAGCTCCTGTTCAAAAATTATGCTCCGAAATCAACTTATGTCACCTCGGTGACACATTTTGGAATGGTACCTAAAGTTTAAAGCAGAAATAGGGGCACTTTTGAAATTTTCATTTTTGACCAATTCGATAGGTCCGGGGCTTAGGTAAGTTATCATATGTCACAGAACCGTTAAAGCTCCTGTTCAAAAATGATGCTCAGAAGCCAACTTCTGTCACCTCAGTGATACATTTTGGAATGGTACCTAAAGTTTAAAGCAGAAATTGGGGCACTTTTGAAATTTTCATTTTTGACCAATTCGATAGGTCCGGGGCTTAGGTAAGTTATCATATGTCACAAAATCGATAAAACTCCTGTTCAAAAATGATGCTCCAAAATCAACTTCTGTCACCTCAGTGATACATTTTGGAATAGTACCTAAAGTTTAAAGCAGAAATTGGGGCACTTTTGAAATTTTCATTTTTGACCAATTCGATAGGTCCGGGGCTTTGGTAAGTTATCATATGTCACAATACCGTTAAAGCACCTGTTGAAAAATGATGCTCCAAAATCAACTTCTGTCACCTCAGTGATACATTTTGGAATAGTACCTAAAGTTTAAAGCAGAAATTGGGGAACTTTTACATTTTTCATTTTTGACCAGTTCGATAGGTCCGGGGCTTAGGTAAGTTATCAAATGTCACAAAATCGATAAAACTCCTGTTTAAAAATGATGCTACAAAATCAACTTCTGTCACCTCAGTGATACATTTTGGAATAGTACCTAAAGTTTAAAGCAGAAATTGGGGCACTTTTGAAATTTTCATTTTTGACCAATTCGATAGGTCCGGGGCTTAGGTAAGTTATCATATGTCACAATACCGTTAAAGCACCTGTTGAAAAATAATGCTCCGAAATCAACTTCTGTCACCTCAGTGCTACATATTGCAATGATACCTAAAGTTTAAAGCCGAAATTGGGGCACTTTTAAAATTTTCATTTTTGACCAATTCGATAGGTCCGGGGCTTAGGTAAGTTATCATATGTCACAATACCGTTAAAGCTCCTGTTCAAAAATTATGCTCCGAAATCAACTTCTGTCACCTCGGTGACACATTTTGGAATGGTACCTAAAGTTTAAAGCAGAAATAGGGGCACGTTTGAAATTTTCATTTTTGACCAATTCGATAGGTCCGGGGCTTAGGTAAGTTATCATATGTCACAGAACCGTTAAAGCTCCTGTTCAAAAATGATGCTCAGAAGCCAACTTCTGTCACCTCAGTGATACATTTTGGAATGGTACCTAAAGTTTAAAGCAGAAATAGGGGCACTTTTGAAATTTTCATTTTTGACCAATTCGATAGGTCCGGGGCTTAGGTAAATTATCATATGTCACAAAACCATTAAAGCTCCTGTTCAAAAATTATGCTCCGAAATCAACTTCTGTCTCCTCAGTGATACATTTTGGAATAGTACCTAAAGTTTAAAGCAGAAATTGGGGAACTTTTACATTTTTCATTTTTGACCAGTTCGATAGGTCCGGGGCTTAGGTAAGTTATCAAATGTCACAAAATCGATAAAACTCCTGTTTAAAAATGATGCTACAAAATCAACTTCTGTCACCTCAGTGATACATTTTGGAATAGTACCTAAAGTTTAAAGCAGAAATTGGGGCACTTTTGAAATTTTCATTTTTGACCAATTCGATAGGTCCGGGGCTTAGGTAAGTTATCATATGTCACAAAATCGATAAAACTCCTGTTCAAAAATGATGCTCCAAAATCAACTTCTGTCACCTCAGTGATACATTTTGGAATAGTACCTAAAGTTTAAAGCAGAAATTGGGGAACTTTTACATTTTTAATTTTTGACCAATTCGATAGGTCCGGGGCTTAGGTAAGTTATCATATGTCACAAAACCGTTAAAGCTCCTGTTCAAAAATTATGCTCCGAAATCAACTTCTGTCACCTCAGTGCTACATATTGCAATGGTACCTAAAGTTTAAAGCAGAAATTGGGGCACTTTTAAAATTTTCATTTTTGACCAATTCGATAGGTCCGGGGCTTAGGTAAGTTATCATATGTCACAGAACCGTTAAAGCTCCTGTTCAAAAATGATGCTCAGAAGCCAACTTCTGTCACCTCAGTGATACATTTTGGAATGGTACCTAAAGTTTAAAGCAGAAATAGGGGCACTTTTGAAATTTTCATTTTTGACCAATTCGATAGGTCCGGGGCTTAGGTAAGTTATCATATGTCACAAAACCGTTAAAGCTCTTGTTCAAAAATTATGCTCCGAAATCAACTTCTGTCACCTCAGTGATACATTTTGGAATAGTACCTAAAGTTTAAAGCAGAAATTGGTGAACTTTTAAAATTTTCATTTTTGACCAGTTCGATAGGTCCGGGGCTTAGGTAAGTTATCAAATGTCACAAAATCGATAAAACTCCTGTTCAAAAATGATGCTCCAAAATCAACTTCTGTCACCTCAGTGATACATTTTGGAATAGTACCTAAAGTTTAAAGCAGAAATTGGGGCACTTTTGAAATTTTCATTTTTGACCAATTCGATAGGTCCGGGACTTAGGTAAGTTATCATATGTCACAATACCGTTAAAGCACCTGTTGAAAAATAATGCTCCAAAATCAACTTCTGTCACCTCAGTGATACATTTTGGAATAGTACCTAAAGTTTAAAGCAGAAATTGGGGAACTTTTACATTTTTCATTTTTGACCAATTCGATAGGTCCGGGGCTTAGGTAAGTTATCATATGTCACAAAACCGTTAAAGCTCCTGTTCAAAAATTATGCTCCGAAATCAACTTCTGTCACCTCAGTGATACATTTTGGAATGGTACCTAAAGTTTAAAGCAGAAATAGGGGCACTTTTGAAATTTTCATTTTTGACCAATTCGATAGGTCCGGGGCTTAGGTAAGTTATCATATGTCACAAAACCGTTAAAGCTCCTGTTCAAAAATGATGCTCCGAAATCAACTTCTGTCACCTCAGTGCTACATATTGCAATGGTACCTAAAGTTTAAAGCAGAAATAGGGGCACTTTTGAAATTTTCATTTTTGACCAATTCGATAGGTCCGGGGCTTAGGTAAGTTATCATATGTCACAAAACCGTTAAAGCTCCTGTTCAAAAATTATGCTCCGAAATCAACTTCTGTCACCTCGGTGACACATTTTGGAATGGTACCTAAAGTTTAAAGCAGAAATAGGGGCACTTTTGAAATTTTCATTTTTGACCAATTCGATAGGTCCGGGGCTTAGGTAAGTTATCATATGTCACAGAACCGTTAAAGCTCCTGTTCAAAAATGATGCTCAGAAGCCAACTTCTGTCACCTCAGTGATACATTTTGGAATGGTACCTAAAGTTTAAAGCAGAAATAGGGGCACTTTTGAAATTTTCATTTTTGACTAATTCGATAGGTCCGGGGCTTAGGTAAGTTATCATATGTCACAAAACCGTTAAAGCTCCTGTTCAAAAATTATGCTCCGAAATCAACTTCTGTCACCTCAGTGATACATTTTGGAATAGTACCTAAAGTTTAAAGCAGAAATTGGTGAACTTTTAAAATTTTCATTTTTGACCAGTTCGATAGGTCCGGGGCTTAGGTAAGTTATCAAATGTCACAAAATCGATAAAACTCCTGTTCAAAAATGATGCTCCAAAATCAACTTCTGTCACCTCAGTGATACATTTTGGAATAGTACCTAAAGTTTAAAGCAGAAATTGGGGCACTTTTGAAATTTTCATTTTTGACCAATTCGATAGGTCCGGGGCTTAGGTAAGTTATCATATGTCACAAAATCGATAAAACTCCTGTTCAAAAATGATGCTCCAAAATCAACTTCTGTCACCTCAGTTATACATTTTGGAATAGTACCTAAAGTTTAAAGCAGAAATTGGGGCACTTTTGAAATTTTCATTTTTGACCAATTCGATAGGTCCGGGGCTTTGGTAAGTTATCATATGTCACAATACCGTTAAAGCACCTGTTGAAAAATAATGCTCCAAAATCAACTTCTGTCACCTCAGTGATACATTTTGGAATAGTACCTAAAGTTTAAAGCAGAAATTGGGGAACTTTTACATTTTTAATTTTTGACCAGTTCGATAGGTCCGGGGCTTAGGTAAGTTATCAAATGTCACAAAATCGATAAAACTCCTGTTTAAAAATGATGCTCCAAAATCAACTTCTGTCACCTCAGTGATACATTTTGGAATAGTACCTAAAGTTTAAAGCAGAAATTGGGGCACTTTTGAAATTTTCATTTTTGACCAATTCGATAGGTCCGGGGCTTAGGTAAGTTATCATATGTCACAATACCGTTAAAGCACCTGTTGAAAAATAATGCTCCAAAATCAACTTCTGTCACCTCAGTGATACATTTTGGAATAGTACCTAAAGTTTAAAGCAGAAATTGGGGAACTTTTACATTTTTCATTTTTGACCAATTCGATAGGTCCGGGGCTTAGGTAAGTTATCATATGTCACAAAACCGTTAAAGCTCCTGTTCAAAAATTATGCTCCGAAATCAACTTCTGTCACCTCAGTGCTACATATTGCAATGGTACCTAAAGTTTAAAGCAGAAATTGGGGCACTTTTAAAATTTTCATTTTTGACCAATTCGATAGGTCCGGGGCTTAGGTAAGTTATCATATGTCACAAAACCGTTAAAGCTCCTGTTCAAAAATTATGCTCCGAAATCAACTTCTGTCACCTCGGTGACACATTTTGGAATGGTACCTAAAGTTTAAAGCAGAAATAGGGGCACTTTTGAAATTTTCATTTTAGACCAATTCGATAGGTCCGGGGCTTAGGTAAGTTATCATATGTCACAGAACCGTTAAAGCTCCTGTTCAAAAATGATGCTCAGAAGCCAACTTCTGTCACCTCAGTGATACATTTTGGAATGGTACCTAAAGTTTAAAGCAGAAATAGGGGCACTTTTGAAATTTTCATTTTTGACCAATTCGATAGGTCCGGGGCTTTGGTAAGTTATCATATGTCACAAAACCATTAAAGCTCCTGTTCAAAAATTATGCTCCGAAATCAACTTCTGTCACCTCAGTGATACATTTTGGAATAGTACCTAAAGTTTAAAGCAGAAATTGGTGAACTTTTAAAATTTTCATTTTTGACCAGTTCGATAGGTCCGGGGCTTAGGTAAGTTATCAAATGTCACAAAATCGATAAAACTCCTGTTAAAAAATGATGCTCCAAAATCAACTTCTGTCACCTCAGTGATACATTTTGGAATAGTACCTAAAGTTTAAAGCAGAAATTGGGGCACTTTTGAAATTTTCATTTTTGACCAATGAGATAGGTCCGGGACTTAGGTAAGTTATCATATGTCACAATACCGTTAAAGCACCTGTTGAAAAATAATGCTCCAAAATCAACTTCTGTCACCCCAGTGATACATTTTGGAATAGTACCTAAAGTTTAAAGCAGAAATTGGGGAACTTTTACATTTTTCATTTTTGACCAATTCGATAGGTCCGGGGCTTAGGTAAGTTATCATATGTCACAAAACCGTTAAAGCTCCTGTTCAAAAATTATGCTCCGAAATCAACTTCTGTCACCTCAGTGATACATTTTGGAATAGTACCTAAAGTTTAAAGCAGAAATTGGTGAACATTTAAAATTTTCATTTTTGACCAGTTCGATAGGTCCGGGGCTTAGGTAAGCTATCATATGTCACAGAACCGTTAAAGCTCCTGTTCAAAAATGATGCTCAGAAGCCAACTTCTGTCACCTCAGTGATACATTTTGGAATGGTACCTAAAGTTTAAAGCAGAAATAGGGGCACTTTTGAAATTTTCATTTTTGACCAATTCGATAGGTCCGGGGCTTAGGTAAGTTATCATATGTCACAAAAATGTTAAAGCTCTTGTTCAAAAATTATGCTCCGAAATCAACTTCTGTCACCTCAGTGATACATTTTGGAATAGTACCTAAAGTTTAAAGCAGAAATTGGTGAACTTTTAAAATTTTCATTTTTGACCAGTTCGATAGGTCCGGGGCTTAGGTAAGTTATCAAATGTCACAAAATCGATAAAACTCCTGTTCAAAAATGATGCTCCAAAATCAACTTCTGTCACCTCAGTGATACATTTTGGAATAGTACCTAAAGTTTAAAGCAGAAATTGGGGCACTTTTGAAATTTTCATTTTTGACCAATTCGATAGGTCCGGGACTTAGGTAATTTATCATATGTCACAATACCGTTAAAGCACCTGTTGAAAAATAATGCTCCAAAATCAACTTCTGTCACCTCAGTGATACATTTTGGAATAGTACCTAAAGTTTAAAGCAGAAATTGGGGAACTTTTACATTTTTCATTTTTGACCAATTCGATAGGTCCGGGGCTTAGGTAAGTTATCATATGTCACAAAACCGTTGAAGCTCCTGTTCAAAAATTATGCTCCGAAATCAACTTCTGTCACCTCAGTGATACATTTTGGAATAGTACCTAAAGTTTAAAGCAGAAATTGGTGAACATTTAAAATTTTCATTTTTGACCAGTTCGATAGGTCCGGGGCTTAGGTAAGCTATCATATTTCACAAAACCGTTAAAGCTCCTGTTCAAAAATTATGCTCCGAAATCAACTTCTGTCACCTCAGTGATACATTTTGGAATGGTACCTAAAGTTTAAAGCAGAAATAGGGGCACTTTTGAAATTTTCATTTTTGACCAATTCGATAGGTCCGGGGCTTAGGTAAGTTATCATATGTCACAAAACCGTTAAAGCTCCTGTTCAAAAATTATGCTCCGAAATCAACTTCTGTCACCTCAGTGCTACATATTGCAATGGTACCTAAAGTTTAAAGCAGAAATAGGGGCACTTTTGAAATTTTCATTTTTGACCAATTCGATAGGTCCGGGGCTTAGGTAAGTTATCATATGTCACAAAACCGTTAAAGCTCCTGTTCAAAAATTATGCTCCGAAATCAACTTCTGTCACCTCAGTGCTACATATTGCAATGGTACCTAAAGTTTAAAGCAGAAATAGGGGCACTTTTGAAATTTTCATTTTTGACCAATTCGATAGGTCCGGGGCTTAGGTAAGTTATCATATGTCACAGAACCGTTAAAGCTCCTGTTCAAAAATGATGCTCAGAAGCCAACTTCTGTCACCTCAGTGATACATTTTGGAATGGTACCTAAAGTTTAAAGCAGAAATAGGGGCACTTTTGAAATTTTCATTTTTGACCAATTCGATAGGTCCGGGGCTTAGGTAAGTTATCATATGTCACAAAACCGTTAAAGCTCCTGTTCAAAAATTATGCTCCGAAATCAACTTCTGTCACCTCAGTGATACATTTTGGAATAGTACCTAAAGTTTAAAGCAGAAATTGGTGAACTTTTAAAATTTTCATTTTTGACCAGTTCGATAGGTCCGGGGCTTAGGTAAGTTATCAAATGTCACAAAATCGATAAAACTCCTGTTCAAAAATGATGCTCCAAAATCAACTTCTGTCACCTCAGTGATACATTTTGGAATAGTACCTAAAGTTTAAAGCAGAAATTGGGGCACTTTTGAAATTTTCATTTTTGACCAATTCGATAGGTCCGGGGCTTAGGTAAGTTATCATATGTCACAAAATCGATAAAACTCCTGTTCAAAAATGATGCTCCAAAATCAACTTCTGTCACCTCAGTGATACATTTTGGAATAGTACCTAAAGTTTAAAGCAGAAATTGGGGCACTTTTGAAATTTTCATTTTTGACCAATTCGATAGGTCCGGGGCTTTGGTAAGTTATCATATGTCACAATACCGTTAAAGCACCTGTTGAAAAATAATGCTCCAAAATCAACTTCTGTCACCTCAGTGATACATTTTGGAATAGTACCTAAAGTTTAAAGCAGAAATTGGGGAACTTTTACATTTTTCATTTTTGACCAGTTCGATAGGTCCGGGGCTTAGGTAAGTTATCAAATGTCACAAAATCGATAAAACTCCTGTTTAAAAATGATGCTCCAAAATCAACTTCTGTCACCTCAGTGATACATTTTGGAATAGTACCTAAAGTTTAAAGCAGAAATTGGGGCACTTTTGAAATTTTCATTTTTGACCAATTCGATAGGTCCGGGGCTTAGGTAAGTTATCATATGTCACAATACCGTTAAAGCACCTGTTGAAAAATAATGCTCCAAAATCAACTTCTGTCACCTCAGTGATACATTTTGGAATAGTACCTAAAGTTTAAAGCAGAAATTGGGGAACTTTTACATTTTTCATTTTTGACCAATTCGATAGGTCCGGGGCTTAGGTAAGTTATCATATGTCACAAAACCGTTAAAGCTCCTGTTCAAAAATTATGCTCCGAAATCAACTTCTGTCACCTCAGTGCTACATATTGCAATGGTACCTAAAGTTTAAAGCAGAAATAGGGGCACTTTTGAAATTTTCATTTTTGACCAATTCGATAGGTCCGGGGCTTAGGTAAGTTATCATATGTCACAAAACCGTTAAAGCTCCTGTTCAAAAATTATGCTCCGAAATCAACTTCTGTCACCTCGGTGACACATTTTGGAATGGTACCTAAAGTTTAAAGCAGAAATAGGGGCACTTTTGAAATTTTCATTTTTGACCAATTCGATAGGTCCGGGGCTTAGGTAAGTTATCATATGTCACAGAACCGTTAAAGCTCCTGTTCAAAAATGATGCTCAGTAGCCAACTTCTGTCACCTCAGTGATACATTTTGGAATGGTACCTAAAGTTTAAAGCAGAAATAGGGGCACTTTTGAAATTTTCATTTTTGACCAATTCGATAGGTCCGGGGCTTAGGTAAGTTATCATATGTCACAAAACCGTTAAAGCTCCTGTTCAAAAATTATGCTCCGAAATCAACTTCTGTCACCTCAGTGATACATTTTGGAATAGTACCTAAAGTTTAAAGCAGAAATTGGTGAACTTTTAAAATTTTCATTTTTGACCAGTTCGATAGGTCCGGGGCTTAGGTAAGTTATCAAATGTCACAAAATCGATAAAACTCCTGTTTAAAAATGATGCTCCAAAATCAACTTCTGTCACCTCAGTGATACATTTTGGAATAGTACCTAAAGTTTAAAGCAGAAATTGGGGCACTTTTGAAATTTTCATTTTTGACCAATTCGATAGGTCCGGTGCTTAGGTAAGTTATCATATGTCACAAAATCGATAAAACTCCTGTTCAAAAATGATGCTCCAAAATCAACTTCTGTCACCTCAGTTATACATTTTGGAATAGTACCTAAAGTTTAAAGCAGAAATTGGGGCACTTTTGAAATTTTCATTTTTGACCAATTCGATAGGTCCGCCCCGGACCTATCGAATTGGTCAAAAATGAAAATTTCAAAAGTGCCCCAATTTCTGCTTTAAACTTTAGGTTATCATATGTCACAATACCGTTAAAGCACCTGTTGAAAAATAATGCTCCAAAATCAACTTCTGTCACCTCAGTGATACATTTTGGAATAGTACCTAAAGTTTAAAGCAGAAATTGGGGAACTTTTACATTTTTAATTTTTGACCAGTTCGATAGGTCCGGGGCTTAGGTAAGTTATCAAATGTCACAAAATCGATAAAACTCCTGTTCAAAAATGATGCTCCAAAATCAACTTCTGTCACCTCAGTGATACATTTTGGAATAGTACCTAAAGTTTAAAGCAGAAATTGGGGCACTTTTGAAATTTTCATTTTTGACCAATGAGATAGGTCCGGGACTTAGGTAAGTTATCATATGTCACAATACCGTTAAAGCACCTGTTGAAAAATAATGCTCCAAAATCAACTTCTGTCACCTCAGTGATACATTTTGGAATAGTACCTAAAGTTTAAAGCAGAAATTGGGGAACTTTTACATTTTTCATTTTTGACCAATTCGATAGGTCCGGGGCTTAGGTAAGCTATCATATGTCACAGAACCGTTAAAGCTCCTGTTCAAAAATGATGCTCAGAAGCCAACTTCTGTCACCTCAGTGATACATTTTGGAATGGTACCTAAAGTTTAAAGCAGAAATAGGGGCACTTTTGAAATTTTCATTTTTGACCAATTCGATAGGTCCGGGGCTTTGGTAAGTTATCATATGTCACAAAACCATTAAAGCTCCTGTTCAAAAATTATGCTCCGAAATCAACTTCTGTCACCTCAGTGATACATTTTGGAATAGTACCTAAAGTTTAAAGCAGAAATTGGTGAACTTTTAAAATTTTCATTTTTGACCAGTTCGATAGGTCCGGGGCTTAGGTAAGTTATCAAATGTCACAAAATCGATAAAACTCCTGTTCAAAAATGATGCTCCAAAATCAACTTCTGTCACCTCAGTGATACATTTTGGAATAGTACCTAAAGTTTAAAGCAGAAATTGGGGCACTTTTGAAATTTTCATTTTTGACCAATGAGATAGGTCCGGGACTTAGGTAAGTTATCATATGTCACAATACCGTTAAAGCACCTGTTGAAAAATAATGCTCCAAAATCAACTTCTGTCACCTCAGTGATACATTTTGGAATAGTACCTAAAGTTTAAAGCAGAAATTGGGGAACTTTTACATTTTTCATTTTTGACCAATTCGATAGGTCCGGGGCTTAGGTAAGCTATCATATGTCACAGAACCGTTAAAGCTCCTGTTCAAAAATGATGCTCAGAAGCCAACTTCTGTCACCTCAGTGATACATTTTGGAATGGTACCTAAAGTTTAAAGCAGAAATAGGGGCACTTTTGAAATTTTCATTTTTGACCAATTCGATAGGTCCGGGGCTTAGGTAAGTTATCATATGTCACAAAACCGTTAGAGCTCTTGTTCAAAAATTATGCTCCGAAATCAACTTCTGTCACCTCAGTGATACATTTTGGAATAGTACCTAAAGTTGAAAGCAGAAATTGGTGAACTTTTAAAATTTTCATTTTTGACCAGTTCGATAGGTCCGGGGCTTAGGTAAGTTATCAAATGTCACAAAATCGATAAAACTCCTGTTCAAAAATGATGCTCCAAAATCAACTTCTGTCACCTCAGTGATACATTTTGGAATAGTACCTAAAGTTTAAAGCAGAAATTGGGGCACTTTTGAAATTTTCATTTTTGACCAATTCGATAGGTCCGGGACTTAGGTAAGTTATCATATGTCACAATACCGTTAAAGCACCTGTTGAAAAACTTCTGTCACCTCAGTGATACATTTTGGAATAGTACCTAAAGTTTAAAGCAGAAATTGGGGAACTTTTACATTTTTCATTTTTGACCAATTCGATAGGTCCGGGGCTTAGGTAAGTTATCATATGTCACAAAACCGTTAAAGCTCCTGTTCAAAAATTATGCTCCGAAATCAACTTCTGTCACCTCAGTGATACATTTTGGAATAGTACCTAAAGTTTAAAGCAGAAATTGGTGAACATTTAAAATTTTCATTTTTGACCAGTTCGATAGGTCCGGGGCTTAGGTAAGCTATCATATTTCACAAAACCGTTAAAGCTCCTGTTCAAAAATTATGCTCCGAAATCAACTTCTGTCACCTCAGTGATACATTTTGGAATGGTACCTAAAGTTTAAAGCAGAAATAGGGGCACTTTTGAAATTTTCATTTTTGACCAATTCGATAGGTCCGGGGCTTAGGTAAGCTATCATATTTCACAAAACCGTTAAAGCTCCTGTTCAAAAATTATGCTCCGAAATCAACTTCTGTCACCTCAGTGATACATTTTGGAATGGTACCTAAAGTTTAAAGCAGAAATAGGGGCACTTTTGAAATTTTCATTTTTGACCAGTTCGATAGGTCCGGGGCTTAGGTAAGCTATCATATTTCACAAAACCGTTAAAGCTCCTGTTCAAAAATTATGCTCCGAAATCAACTTCTGTCACCTCAGTGATACATTTTGGAATGGTACCTAAAGTTTAAAGCAGAAATAGGGGCACTTTTGAAATTTTCATTTTTGACCAATTCGATAGGTCCGGGGCTTAGGTAAGTTATCATATGTCACAAAACCGTTAAAGCTCCTGTACAAAAATTATGCTCCGAAATCAACTTCTGTCACCTCAGTGCTACATATTGCAATGGTACCTAAAGTTTAAAGCAGAAATAGGGGCACTTTTGAAATTTTCATTTTTGACCAATTCGATAGGTCCGGGGCTTAGGTAAGTTATCATATGTCACAAAACCGTTAAAGCTCCTGTTCAAAAATTATGCTCCGAAATCAACTTCTGTCACCTCAGTGATACATTTTGGAATAGTACCTAAAGTTTAAAGCAGAAATTGGTGAACTTTTAAAATTTTCATTTTTGACCAGTTCGATAGGTCCGGGGCTTAGGTAAGTTATCAAATGTCACAAAATCGATAAAACTCCTGTTCAAAAATGATGCTCCAAAATCAACTTCTGTCACCTCAGTGATACATTTTGTAATAGTACCTAAAGTTTAAAGCAGAAATTGGGGCACTTTTGAAATTTTCATTTTTGACCAATTCGATAGGTCCGGGGCTTAGGTAAGTTATCATATGTCACAAAATCGATAAAACTCCTGTTCAAAAATGATGCTCCAAAATCAACTTCTGTCACCTCAGTGATACATTTTGGAATAGTACCTAAAGTTTAAAGCAGAAATTGGGGCACTTTTGAAATTTTCATTTTTGACCAATTCGATAGGTCCGGGGCTTTGGTAAGTTATCATATGTCACAATACCGTTAAAGCACCTGTTGAAAAATAATGCTCCAAAATCAACTTCTGTCACCTCAGTGATACATTTTGGAATAGTACCTAAAGTTTAAAGCAGAAATTGGGGAACTTTTACATTTTTCATTTTTGACCAGTTCGATAGGTCCGGGGCTTAGGTAAGTTATCAAATGTCACAAAATCGATAAAACTCCTGTTTAAAAATGATGCTCCAAAATCAACTTCTGTCACCTCAGTGATACATTTTGGAATAGTACCTAAAGTTTAAAGCAGAAATTGGGGCACTTTTGAAATTTTCATTTTTGACCAATTCGATAGGTCCGGGGCTTAGGTAAGTTATCATATGTCACAATACCGTTAAAGCACCTGTTGAAAAATAATGCTCCAAAATCAACTTCTGTCACCTCAGTGATACATTTTGGAATAGTACCTAAAGTTTAAAGCAGAAATTGGGGAACTTTTACATTTTTCATTTTTGACCAATTCGATAGGTCCGGGGCTTAGGTAAGTTATCATATGTCACAAAACCGTTAAAGCTCCTGTTCAAAAATTATGCTCCGAAATCAACTTCTGTCACCTCAGTGCTACATATTGCAATGGTACCTAAAGTTTAAAGCAGAAATTGGGGCACTTTTAAAATTTTCATTTTTGACCAATTCGATAGGTCCGGGGCTTAGGTAAGTTATCATATGTCACAAAACCGTTAAAGCTCCTGTTCAAAAATTATGCTCCGAAATCAACTTCTGTCACCTCGGTGACACATTTTGGAATGGTACCTAAAGTTTAAAGCAGAAATAGGGGCACTTTTGAAATTTTCATTTTTGACCAATTCGATAGGTCCGGGGCTTAGGTAAGTTATCATATGTCACAGAACCGTTAAAGCTCCTGTTCAAAAATGATGCTCAGAAGCCAACTTCTGTCACCTCAGTGATACATTTTGGAATGGTACCTAAAGTTTAAAGCAGAAATAGGGGCACTTTTGAAATTTTCATTTTTGACCAATTCGATAGGTCCGGGGCTTTGGTAAGTTATCATATGTCACAAAACCATTAAAGCTCCTGTTCAAAAATTATGCTCCGAAATCAACTTCTGTCACCTCAGTGATACATTTTGGAATAGTACCTAAAGTTAAAAGCAGAAATTGGTGAACTTTTAAAATTTTCATTTTTGACCAGTTCGATAGGTCCGGGGCTTAGGTAAGTTATCAAATGTCACAAAATCGATAAAACTCCTGTTCAAAAATGATGCTCCAAAATCAACTTCTGTCACCTCAGTGATACATTTTGGAATAGTACCTAAAGTTTAAAGCAGAAATTGGGGCACTTTTGAAATTTTCATTTTTGACCAATGAGATAGGTCCGGGGCTTAGGTAAGTTATCATATGTCACAATACCGTTAAAGCACCTGTTGAAAAATAATGCTCCAAAATCAACTTCTGTCACCTCAGTGATACATTTTGGAATAGTACCTAAAGTTTAAAGCAGAAATTGGGGAACTTTTACATTTTTAATTTTTGACCAATTCGATAGGTCCGGGGCTTAGGTAAGTTATCATATGTCACAGAACCGTTAAAGCTCCTGTTCAAAAATGATGCTCAGAAGCCAACTTCTGTCACCTCAGTGATACATTTTGGAATGGTACCTAAAGTTTAAAGCAGAAATAGGGGCACTTTTGAAATTTTTATTTTTGACCAATTCGATAGGTCCGGGGCTTAGGTAAGCTATCATATGTCACAAAACCGTTAAAGCTCTTGTTCAAAAATTATGCTCCGAAATCAACTTCTGTCACCTCAGTGATACATTTTGGAATAGTACCTAAAGTTTAAAGCAGAAATTGGTGAACTTTTAAAATTTTCATTTTTGACCAGTTCGATAGGTCCGGGGCTTAGGTAAGTTATCAAATGTCACAAAATCGATAAAACTCCTGTTCAAAAATGATGCTCCAAAATCAACTTCTGTCACCTCAGTGATACATTTTGGAATAGTACCTAAAGTTTAAAGCAGAAATTGGGGCACTTTTGAAATTTTCATTTTTGACCAATTCGATAGGTCCGGGACTTAGGTAAGTTATCATATGTCACAATACCGTTAAAGCACCTGTTGAAAAATTATGCTCCGAAATCAACTTCTGTCACCTCAGTGATACATTTTGGAATAGTACCTAAAGTTTAAAGCAGAAATTGGTGAACTTTTAAAATTTTCATTTTTGACCAGTTCGATAGGTCCGGGGCTTAGGTAAGTTATCAAATGTCACAAAATCGATAAAACTCCTGTTCAAAAATGATGCTCCAAAATCAACTTCTGTCACCTCAGTGATACATTTTGGAATAGTACCTAAAGTTTAAAGCAGAAATTGGGGCACTTTTGAAATTTTCATTTTAGAACCAATTCGATAGGTCCGGGGCTTAGGTAAGTTATCATATGTCACAAAATCGATAAAACTCCTGTTCAAAAATGATGCTCCAAAATCAACTTCTGTCACCTCAGTGATACATTTTGGAATAGTACCTAAAGTTTAAAGCAGAAATAGGGGCACTTTTGAAATTTTCATTTTTGACCAATTCGATAGGTCCGGGGCTTAGGTAAGTTATCATATGTCACAGAACCGTTAAAGCTCCTGTTCAAAAATGATGCTCAGAAGCCAACTTCTGTCACCTCAGTGATACATTTTGGAATGGTACCTAAAGTTTAAAGCAGAAATAGGGGCACTTTTGAAATTTTCATTTTTGACCAATTCGATAGGTCCGGGGCTTAGGTAAGTTATCATATGTCACAAAACCGTTAAAGCTCCTGTTCAAAAATTATGCTCCGAAATCAACTTCTGTCACCTCGGTGACACATTTTGGAATGGTACCTAAAGTTTAAAGCAGAAATAGGGGCACTTTTGAAATTTTCATTTTTGACCAATTCGATAGGTCCGGGGCTTAGGTAAGTTATCATATGTCACAGAACCGTTAAAGCTCCTGTTCAAAAATGATGCTCAGAAGCCAACTTCTGTCACCTCAGTGATACATTTTGGAATGGTACCTAAAGTTTAAAGCAGAAATAGGGGCACTTTTGAAATTTTCATTTTTGACCAATTCGATAGGTCCGGGGCTTAGGTAAGTTATCATATGTCACAAAACCGTTAAAGCTCCTGTTCAAAAATGATGCTCCGAAATCAACTTCTGTCACCTCAGTGATACATTTTGGAATAGTACCTAAAGTTTAAAGCAGAAATTGGTGAACTTTTAAAATTTTCATTTTTGACCAGTTCGATAGGTCCGGGGCTTAGGTAAGTTATCAAATGTCACAAAATCGATAAAACTCCTGTTCAAAAATGATGCTCCAAAATCAACTTCTGTCACCTCAGTGATACATTTTGGAATAGTACCTAAAGTTTAAAGCAGAAATTGGGGCACTTTTGAAATTTTCATTTTTGACCAATTCGATAGGTCCGGGGCTTAGGTAAGTTATCATATGTCACAAAATCGATAAAACTCCTGTTCAAAAATGATGCTCCAAAATCAACTTCTGTCACCTCAGTGATACATTTTGGAATAGTACCTAAAGTTTAAAGCAGAAATTGGGGCACTTTTGAAATTTTCATTTTTGACCAATTCGATAGGTCCGGGGCTTTGGTAAGTTATCATATGTCACAATACCATTAAAGCACCTGTTGAAAAATAATGCTCCAAAATCAACTTCTGTCACCTCAGTGATACATTTTGGAATAGTACCTAAAGTTTAAAGCAGAAATTGGGGAACTTTTACATTTTTCATTTTTGACCAGTTCGATAGGTCCGGGGCTTAGGTAAGTTATCAAATGTCACAAAATCGATAAAACTCCTGTTTAAAAATGATGCTCCAAAATCAACTTCTGTCACCTCAGTGATACATTTTGGAATAGTACCTAAAGTTTAAAGCAGAAATTGGGGCACTTTTGAAATTTTCATTTTTGACCAATTCGATAGGTCCGGGGCTTAGGTAAGTTATCATATGTCACAATACCGTTAAAGCACCTGTTGAAAAATAATGCTCCAAAATCAACTTCTGTCACCTCAGTGATACATTTTGGAATAGTACCTAAAGTTTAAAGCAGAAATTGGGGAACTTTTACATTTTTCATTTTTGACCAATTCGATAGGTCCGGGGCTTAGGTAAGTTATCATATGTCACAAAACCGTTAAAGCTCCTGTTCAAAAATTATGCTCCGAAATCAACTTCTGTCACCTCAGTGCTACATATTGCAATGGTACCTAAAGTTTAAAGCAGAAATTGGGGCACTTTTAAAATTTTCATTTTTGACCAATTCGATAGGTCCGGGGCTTAGGTAAGTTATCATATGTCACAAAACCGTTAAAGCTCCTGTTCAAAAATTATGCTCCGAAATCAACTTCTGTCACCTCGGTGACACATTTTGGAATGGTACCTAAAGTTTAAAGCAGAAATAGGGGCACTTTTGAAATTTTCATTTTTGACCAATTCGATAGGTCCGGGGCTTTGGTAAGTTATCATATGTCACAAAACCATTAAAGCTCCTGTTCAAAAATTATGCTCCGAAATCAACTTCTGTCACCTCAGTGATACATTTTGGAATAGTACCTAAAGTTTAAAGCAGAAATTGGTGAACTTTTAAAATTTTCATTTTTGACCAGTTCGATAGGTCCGGGGCTTAGGTAAGTTATCAAATGTCACAAAATCGATAAAACTCCTGTTCAAAAATGATGCTCCAAAATCAACTTCTGTCACCTCAGTGATACATTTTGGAATAGTACCTAAAGTTTAAAGCAGAAATTGGGGCACTTTTGAAATTTTCATTTTTGACCAATGAGATAGGTCCGGGGCTTAGGTAAGTTATCATATGTCACAATACCGTTAAAGCACCTGTTGAAAAATAATGCTCCAAAATCAACTTCTGTCACCTCAGTGATACATTTTGGAATAGTACCTAAAGTTTAAAGCAGAAATTGGGGAACTTTTACATTTTTAATTTTTGACCAATTCGATAGGTCCGGGGCTTAGGTAAGTTATCATATGTCACAGAACCGTTAAAGCTCCTGTTCAAAAATGATGCTCAGAAGCCAACTTCTGTCACCTCAGTGATACATTTTGGAATGGTACCTAAAGTTTAAAGCAGAAATAGGGGCACTTTTGAAATTTTCATTTTTGACCAATTCGATAGGTCCGGGGCTTAGGTAAGCTATCATATGTCACAAAACCGTTAAAGCTCTTGTTCAAAAATGATGCTCCAAAATCAACTTCTGTCACCTCAGTGATACATTTTGGAATAGTACCTAAAGTTTAAAGCAGAAATTGGTGAACTTTTGAAATTTTCATTTTTGACCAATTCGATAGGTCCGGGACTTAGGTAAGTTATCATATGTCACAATACCGTTAAAGCACCTGTTGAAAAATTATGCTCCGAAATCAACTTCTGTCACCTCAGTGATACATTTTGGAATAGTACCTAAAGTTTAAAGCAGAAATTGGTGAACTTTTAAAATTTTCATTTTTGACCAGTTCGATAGGTCCGGGGCTTAGGTAAGTTATCAAATGTCACAAAATCGATAAAACTCCTGTTCAAAAATGATGCTCCAAAATCAACTTCTGTCACCTCAGTGATACATTTTGGAATAGTACCTAAAGTTTAAAGCAGAAATTGGGGCACTTTTGAAATTTTCATTTTAGAACCAATTCGATAGGTCCGGGGCTTAGGTAAGTTATCATATGTCACAAAATCGATAAAACTCCTGTTCAAAAATGATGCTCCAAAATCAACTTCTGTCACCTCAGTGATACATTTTGGAATAGTACCTAAAGTTTAAAGCAGAAATAGGGGCACTTTTGAAATTTTCATTTTTGACCAATTCGATAGGTCCGGGGCTTAGGTAAGTTATCATATGTCACAGAACCGTTAAAGCTCCTGTTAAAAAATGATGCTCAGAAGCCAACTTCTGTCACCTCAGTGATACATTTTGGAATGGTACCTAAAGTTTAAAGCAGAAATAGGGGCACTTTTGAAATTTTCATTTTTGACCAATTCGATAGGTCCGGGGCTTAGGTAAGTTATCATATGTCACAAAACCGTTAAAGCTCCTGTTCAAAAATTATGCTCCGAAATCAACTTCTGTCACCTCGGTGACACATTTTGGAATGGTACCTAAAGTTTAAAGCAGAAATAGGGGCACTTTTGAAATTTTCATTTTTGACCAATTCGATAGGTCCGGGGCTTAGGTAAGTTATCATATGTCACAGAACCGTTAAAGCTCCTGTTCAAAAATGATGCTCAGAAGCCAACTTCTGTCACCTCAGTGATACATTTTGGAATGGTACCTAAAGTTTAAAGCAGAAATAGGGGCACTTTTGAAATTTTCATTTTTGACTAATTCGATAGGTCCGGGGCTTAGGTAAGTTATCATATGTCACAAAACCGTTAAAGCTCCTGTTCAAAAATTATGCTCAGAAGCCAACTTCTGTCACCTCAGTGATACATTTTGGAATGGTACCTAAAGTTTAAAGCAGAAATAGGGGCACTTTTGAAATTTTCATTTTTGACTAATTCGATAGGTCCGGGGCTTAGGTAAGTTATCATATGTCACAAAACCGTTAAAGCTCCTGTTCAAAAATTATGCTCCGAAATCAACTTCTGTCACCTCGGTGACACATTTTGGAATGGTACCTAAAGTTTAAAGCAGAAATAGGGGCACTTTTGAAATTTTCATTTTTGACCAATTCGATAGGTCCGGGGCTTAGGTAAGTTATCATATGTCACAGAACCGTTAAAGCTCCTGTTCAAAAATGATGCTCAGAAGCCAACTTCTGTCACCTCAGTGATACATTTTGGAATGGTACCTAAAGTTTAAAGCAGAAATAGGGGCACTTTTGAAATTTTCATTTTTGACTAATTCGATAGGTCCGGGGCTTAGGTAAGTTATCATATGTCACAAAACCGTTAAAGCTCCTGTTCAAAAATTATGCTCCGAAATCAACTTCTGTCACCTCAGTGATACATTTTGGAATAGTACCTAAAGTTTAAAGCAGAAATTGGTGAACTTTTAAAATTTTCATTTTTGACCAGTTCGATAGGTCCGGGGCTTAGGTAAGTTATCAAATGTCACAAAATCGATAAAACTCCTGTTCAAAAATGATGCTCCAAAATCAACTTCTGTCACCTCAGTGATACATTTTGGAATAGTACCTAAAGTTTAAAGCAGAAATTGGGGCACTTTTGAAATTTTCATTTTTGTCCAATTCGATAGGTCCGGGGCTTAGGTAAGTTATCATATGTCACAAAATCGATAAAACTCCTGTTCAAAAATGATGCTCCAAAATCAACTTCTGTCACCTCAGTTATACATTTTGGAATAGTACCTAAAGTTTAAAGCAGAAATAGGGGCACTTTTGAAATTTTCATTTTTGACCAATTCGATAGGTCCGGGGCTTAGGTAAGTTATCAAATGTCACAAAATCGATAAAACTCCTGTTCAAAAATGATGCTCCAAAATCAACTTCTGTCACCTCAGTGATACATTTTGGAATAGTACCTAAAGTTTAAAGCAGAAATTGGTGAACTTTTAAAATTTTCATTTTTGACCAGTTCGATAGGTCCGGGGCTTAGGTAAGTTATCAAATGTCACAAAATCGATAAAACTCCTGTTCAAAAATGATGCTCCAAAATCAACTTCTGTCACCTCAGTGATACATTTTGGAATAGTACCTAAAGTTTAAAGCAGAAATTGGGGCACTTTTGAAATTTTCATTTTTGACCAATTCGATAGGTCCGGGGCTTAGGTAAGTTATCATATGTCACAAAATCGATAAAACTCCTGTTCAAAAATGATGCTCCAAAATCAACTTCTGTCACCTCAGTGATACATTTTGGAATAGTACCTAAAGTTTAAAGCAGAAATTGGGGAACATTTACATTTTTCATTTTTGACCAATTCGATAGGTCCGGGGCTTAGGTAAGTTATCATATGTCACAAAACCGTTAAAGCTCCTGTTCAAAAATTATGCTCCGAAATCAACTTCTGTCACCTCAGTGATACATTTTGGAATAGTACCTAAAGTTTAAAGCAGAAATTGGTGAACATTTAAAATTTTCATTTTTGACCAGTTCGATAGGTCCGGGGCTTAGGTAAGCTATCATATTTCACAAAACCGTTAAAGCTCCTGTTCAAAAATTATGCTCCGAAATCAACTTCTGTCACCTCAGTGATACATTTTGGAATGGTACCTAAAGTTTAAAGCAGAAATAGGGGCACTTTTGAAATTTTCATTTTTGACCAATTCGATAGGTCCGGGGCTTAGGTAAGTTATCATATGTCACAAAACCGTTAAAGCTCCTGTTCAAAAATTATGCTCCGAAATCAACTTCTGTCACCTCAGTGCTACATATTGCAATGGTACCTAAAGTTTAAAGCAGAAATTGGGGCACTTTTAAAATTTTCATTTTTGACCAATTCGATAGGTCCGGGGCTTAGGTAAGTTATCATATGTCACAAAACCGTTAAAGCTCCTGTTCAAAAATTATGCTCCGAAATCAACTTCTGTCACCTCGGTGACACATTTTGGAATGGTACCTAAAGTTTAAAGCAGAAATAGGGGCACTTTTGAAATTTTCATTTTTGACCAATTCGATAGGTCCGGGGCTTAGGTAAGTTATCATATGTCACAGAACCGTTAAAGCTCCTGTTCAAAAATGATGCTCAGAAGCCAACTTCTGTCACCTCAGTGATACATTTTGGAATGGTACCTAAAGTTTAAAGCAGAAATTGGGGCACTTTTGAAATTTTCATTTTTGACCAATTCGATAGGTCCGGGGCTTAGGTAAGTTATCATATGTCACAAAATCGATAAAACTCCTGTTCAAAAATGATGCTCCAAAATCAACTTCTGTCACCTCAATGATACATTTTGGAATAGTACCTAAAGTTTAAAGCAGAAATTGGGGCACTTTTGAAATTTTCATTTTTGACCAATTCGATAGGTCCGGGGCTTTGGTAAGTTATCATATGTCACAATACCGTTAAAGCACCTGTTGAAAAATGATGCTCCAAAATCAACTTCTGTCACCTCAGTGATACATTTTGGAATAGTACCTAAAGTTTAAAGCAGAAATTGGGGAACTTTTACATTTTTCATTTTTGACCAGTTCGATAGGTCCGGGGCTTAGGTAAGTTATCAAATGTCACAAAATCGATAAAACTCCTGTTTAAAAATGATGCTACAAAATCAACTTCTGTCACCTCAGTGATACATTTTGGAATAGTACCTAAAGTTTAAAGCAGAAATTGGGGCACTTTTGAAATTTTCATTTTTGACCAATTCGATAGGTCCGGGGCTTAGGTAAGTTATCATATGTCACAATACCGTTAAAGCACCTGTTGAAAAATAATGCTCCGAAATCAACTTCTGTCACCTCAGTGCTACATATTGCAATGATACCTAAAGTTTAAAGCAGAAATTGGGGCACTTTTAAAATTTTCATTTTTGACCAATTCGATAGGTCCGGGGCTTAGGTAAGTTATCATATGTCACAAAACCGTTAAAGCTCCTGTTCAAAAATTATGCTCCGAAATCAACTTCTGTCACCTCGGTGACACATTTTGGAATGGTACCTAAAGTTTAAAGCAGAAATAGGGGCACTTTTGAAATTTTCATTTTTGACCAATTCGATAGGTCCGGGGCTTAGGTAAGTTATCATATGTCACAGAACCGTTAAAGCTCCTGTTCAAAAATGATGCTCAGAAGCCAACTTCTGTCACCTCAGTGATACATTTTGGAATGGTACCTAAAGTTTAAAGCAGAAATAGGGGCACTTTTGAAATTTTCATTTTTGACCAATTCGATAGGTCCGGGGCTTAGGTAAGTTATCATATGTCACAAAACCATTAAAGCTCCTGTTCAAAAATTATGCTCCGAAATCAACTTCTGTCACCTCAGTGATACATTTTGGAATAGTACCTAAAGTTTAAAGCAGAAATTGGTGAACTTTTAAAATTTTCATTTTTGACCAGTTCGATAGGTCCGGGGCTTAGGTAAGTTATCAAATGTCACAAAATCGATAAAACTCCTGTTCAAAAATGATGCTCCAAAATCAACTTCTGTCACCTCAGTGATACATTTTGGAATAGTACCTAAAGTTTAAAGCAGAAATTGGGGAACTTTTACATTTTTAATTTTTGACCAATTCGATAGGTCCGGGGCTTAGGTAAGTTATCATATGTCACAAAACCGTTAAAGCTCCTGTTCAAAAATTATGCTCCGAAATCAACTTCTGTCACCTCGGTGACACATTTTGGAATGGTACCTAAAGTTTAAAGCAGAAATAGGGGCACTTTTGAAATTTTCATTTTTGACCAATTCGATAGGTCCGGGGCTTAGGTAAGTTATCATATGTCACAAAACCGTTAAAGCTCCTGTTCAAAAATTATGCTCTGAAATCAACTTCTGTCACCTCGGTGACACATTTTGGAATGGTACCTAAAGTTTAAAGCAGAAATAGGTGCACTTTTGAAATTTTTATTTTTGACCAATTCGATAGGTCCGGGGCTTAGGTAAGTTATCATATGTCACAAAACCGTTAAAGCTCCTGTTCAAAAATTATGCTCCGAAATCAACTTCTGTCACCTCAGTGCTACATATTGCAATGGTACCTAAAGTTTAAAGCAGAAATTGGGGCACTTTTAAAATTTTCATTTTTGACCAATTCGATAGGTCCGGGGCTTAGGTAAGTTATCATATGTCACAAAACCGTTAAAGCTCCTGTTCAAAAATTATGCTCCGAAATCAACTTCTGTCACCTCGGTGACACATTTTGGAATGGTACCTAAAGTTTAAAGCAGAAATAGGGGCACTTTTGAAATTTTCATTTTTGACCAATTCGATAGGTCCGGGGCTTAGGTAAGTTATCATATGTCACAGAACCGTTAAAGCTCCTGTTCAAAAATGATGCTCAGAAGCCAACTTCTGTCACCTCAGTGATACATTTTGGAATGGTACCTAAAGTTTAAAGCAGAAATTGGGGCACTTTTGAAATTTTCATTTTTGACCAATTCGATAGGTCCGGGGCTTAGGTAAGTTATCATATGTCACAAAATCGATAAAACTCCTGTTCAAAAATGATGCTCCAAAATCAACTTCTGTCACCTCAGTGATACATTTTGGAATAGTACCTAAAGTTTAAAGCAGAAATTGGGGCACTTTTGAAATTTTCATTTTTGACCAATTCGATAGGTCCGGGGCTTTGGTAAGTTATCATATGTCACAATACCGTTAAAGCACCTGTTGAAAAATGATGCTCCAAAATCAACTTCTGTCACCTCAGTGATACATTTTGGAATAGTACCTAAAGTTTAAAGCAGAAATTGGGGAACTTTTACATTTTTCATTTTTGACCAGTTCGATAGGTCCGGGGCTTAGGTAAGTTATCAAATGTCACAAAATCGATAAAACTCCTGTTTAAAAATGATGCTACAAAATCAACTTCTGTCACCTCAGTGATACATTTTGGAATAGTACCTAAAGTTTAAAGCAGAAATTGTGGCACTTTTGAAATTTTCATTTTTGACCAATTCGATAGGTCCGGGGCTTAGGTAAGTCATCATATGTCACAATACCGTTAAAGCACCTGTTGAAAAATAATGCTCCGAAATCAACTTCTGTCACCTCAGTGCTACATATTGCAATGATACCTAAAGTTTAAAGCAGAAATTGGGGCACTTTTAAAATTTTCATTTTTGACCAATTCGATAGGTCCGGGGCTTAGGTAAGTTATCATATGTCACAAAACCGTTAAAGCTCCTGTTCAAAAATTATGCTCCGAAATCAACTTCTGTCACCTCGGTGACACATTTTGGAATGGTACCTAAAGTTTAAAGCAGAAATAGGGGCACGTTTGAAATTTTCATTTTTGACCAATTCGATAGGTCCGGGGCTTAGGTAAGTTATCATATGTCACAGAACCGTTAAAGCTCCTGTTCAAAAATGATGCTCAGAAGCCAACTTCTGTCACCTCAGTGATACATTTTGGAATGGTACCTAAAGTTTAAAGCAGAAATAGGGGCACTTTTGAAATTTTCATTTTTGACCAATTCGATAGGTCCGGGGCTTAGGTAAGTTATCATATGTCACAAAACCATTAAAGCTCCTGTTCAAAAATTATGCTCCGAAATCAACTTCTGTCACCTCAGTGATACATTTTGGAATAGTACCTAAAGTTTAAAGCAGAAATTGGTGAACTTTTAAAATTTTCATTTTTGACCAGTTCGATAGGTCCGGGGCTTAGGTAAGTTATCAAATGTCACAAAATCGATAAAACTCCTGTTCAAAAATGATGCTCCAAAATCAACTTCTGTCACCTCAGTGATACATTTTGGAATAGTACCTAAAGTTTAAAGCAGAAATTGGGGAACTTTTACATTTTTAATTTTTGACCAATTCGATAGGTCCGGGGCTTAGGTAAGTTATCATATGTCACAAAACCGTTAAAGCTCCTGTTCAAAAATTATGCTCCGAAATCAACTTCTGTCACCTCAGTGCTACATATTGCAATGGTACCTAAAGTTTAAAGCAGAAATTGGGGCACTTTTAAAATTTTCATTTTTGACCAATTCGATAGGTCCGGGGCTTAGGTAAGTTATCATATGTCACAGAACCGTTAAAGCTCCTGTTCAAAAATGATGCTCAGAAGCCAACTTCTGTCACCTCAGTGATACATTTTGGAATGGTACCTAAAGTTTAAAGCAGAAATAGGGGCACTTTTGAAATTTTCATTTTTGACCAATTCGATAGGTCCGGGGCTTAGGTAAGTTATCATATGTCACAAAACCGTTAAAGCTCTTGTTCAAAAATTATGCTCCGAAATCAACTTCTGTCACCTCAGTGATACATTTTGGAATAGTACCTAAAGTTTAAAGCAGAAATTGGTGAACTTTTAAAATTTTCATTTTTGACCAGTTCGATAGGTCCGGGGCTTAGGTAAGTTATCAAATGTCACAAAATCGATAAAACTCCTGTTCAAAAATGATGCTCCAAAATCAACTTCTGTCACCTCAGTGATACATTTTGGAATAGTACCTAAAGTTTAAAGCAGAAATTGGGGCACTTTTGAAATTTTCATTTTTGACCAATTCGATAGGTCCGGGACTTAGGTAAGTTATCATATGTCACAATACCGTTAAAGCACCTGTTGAAAAATAATGCTCCAAAATCAACTTCTGTCACCTCAGTGATACATTTTGGAATAGTACCTAAAGTTTAAAGCAGAAATTGGGGAACTTTTACATTTTTCATTTTTGACCAATTCGATAGGTCCGGGGCTTAGGTAAGTTATCATATGTCACAAAACCGTTAAAGCTCCTGTTCAAAAATTATGCTCCGAAATCAACTTCTGTCACCTCAGTGATACATTTTGGAATAGTACCTAAAGTTTAAAGCAGAAATTGGTGAACATTTAAAATTTTCATTTTTGACCAGTTCGATAGGTCCGGGGCTTAGGTAAGCTATCATATTTCACAAAACCGTTAAAGCTCCTGTTCAAAAATTATGCTCCGAAATCAACTTCTGTCACCTCAGTGATACATTTTGGAATGGTACCTAAAGTTTAAAGCAGAAATAGGGGCACTTTTGAAATTTTCATTTTTGACCAATTCGATAGGTCCGGGGCTTAGGTAAGTTATCATATGTCACAAAACCGTTAAAGCTCCTGTTCAAAAATGATGCTCCGAAATCAACTTCTGTCACCTCAGTGCTACATATTGCAATGGTACCTAAAGTTTAAAGCAGAAATAGGGGCACTTTTGAAATTTTCATTTTTGACCAATTCGATAGGTCCGGGGCTTAGGTAAGTTATCATATGTCACAAAACCGTTAAAGCTCCTGTTCAAAAATTATGCTCCGAAATCAACTTCTGTCACCTCGGTGACACATTTTGGAATGGTACCTAAAGTTTAAAGCAGAAATAGGGGCACTTTTGAAATTTTCATTTTTGACCAATTCGATAGGTCCGGGGCTTAGGTAAGTTATCATATGTCACAGAACCGTTAAAGCTCCTGTTCAAAAATGATGCTCAGAAGCCAACTTCTGTCACCTCAGTGATACATTTTGGAATGGTACCTAAAGTTTAAAGCAGAAATAGGGGCACTTTTGAAATTTTCATTTTTGACTAATTCGATAGGTCCGGGGCTTAGGTAAGTTATCATATGTCACAAAACCGTTAAAGCTCCTGTTCAAAAATTATGCTCCGAAATCAACTTCTGTCACCTCAGTGATACATTTTGGAATAGTACCTAAAGTTTAAAGCAGAAATTGGTGAACTTTTAAAATTTTCATTTTTGACCAGTTCGATAGGTCCGGGGCTTAGGTAAGTTATCAAATGTCACAAAATCGATAAAACTCCTGTTCAAAAATGATGCTCCAAAATCAACTTCTGTCACCTCAGTGATACATTTTGGAATAGTACCTAAAGTTTAAAGCAGAAATTGGGGCACTTTTGAAATTTTCATTTTTGACCAATTCGATAGGTCCGGGGCTTAGGTAAGTTATCATATGTCACAAAATCGATAAAACTCCTGTTCAAAAATTATGCTCCAAAATCAACTTCTGTCACCTCAGTTATACATTTTGGAATAGTACCTAAAGTTTAAAGCAGAAATTGGGGCACTTTTGAAATTTTCATTTTTGACCAATTCGATAGGTCCGGGGCTTTGGTAAGTTATCATATGTCACAATACCGTTAAAGCACCTGTTGAAAAATAATGCTCCAAAATCAACTTCTGTCACCTCAGTGATACATTTTGGAATAGTACCTAAAGTTTAAAGCAGAAATTGGGGAACTTTTACATTTTTCATTTTTGACCAATTCGATAGGTCCGGGGCTTAGGTAAGTTATCATATGTCACAAAACCGTTAAAGCTCCTGTTCAAAAATTATGCTCCGAAATCAACTTCTGTCACCTCAGTGCTACATATTGCAATGGTACCTAAAGTTTAAAGCAGAAATTGGGGCACTTTTAAAATTTTCATTTTTGACCAATTCGATAGGTCCGGGGCTTAGGTAAGTTATCATATGTCACAAAACCGTTAAAGCTCCTGTTCAAAAATTATGCTCCGAAATCAACTTCTGTCACCTCGGTGACACATTTTGGAATGGTACCTAAAGTTTAAAGCAGAAATAGGGGCACTTTTGAAATTTTCATTTTAGACCAATTCGATAGGTCCGGGGCTTAGGTAAGTTATCATATGTCACAGAACCGTTAAAGCTCCTGTTCAAAAATGATGCTCAGAAGCCAACTTCTGTCACCTCAGTGATACATTTTGGAATGGTACCTAAAGTTTAAAGCAGAAATAGGGGCACTTTTGAAATTTTCATTTTTGACCAATTCGATAGGTCCGGGGCTTTGGTAAGTTATCATATGTCACAAAACCATTAAAGCTCCTGTTCAAAAATTATGCTCCGAAATCAACTTCTGTCACCTCAGTGATACATTTTGGAATAGTACCTAAAGTTTAAAGCAGAAATTGGTGAACTTTTAAAATTTTCATTTTTGACCAGTTCGATAGGTCCGGGGCTTAGGTAAGTTATCAAATGTCACAAAATCGATAAAACTCCTGTTAAAAAATGATGCTCCAAAATCAACTTCTGTCACCTCAGTGATACATTTTGGAATAGTACCTAAAGTTTAAAGCAGAAATTGGGGCACTTTTGAAATTTTCATTTTTGACCAATTCGATAGGTCCGGGGCTTTGGTAAGTTATCATATGTCACAATACCGTTAAAGCACCTGTTGAAAAATAATGCTCCAAAATCAACTTCTGTCACCTCAGTGATACATTTTGGAATAGTACCTAAAGTTTAAAGCAGAAATTGGGGAACTTTTACATTTTTCATTTTTGACCAATTCGATAGGTCCGGGGCTTAGGTAAGTTATCATATGTCACAAAACCGTTAAAGCTCCTGTTCAAAAATTATGCTCCGAAATCAACTTCTGTCACCTCAGTGCTACATATTGCAATGGTACCTAAAGTTTAAAGCAGAAATTGGGGCACTTTTAAAATTTTCATTTTTGACCAATTCGATAGGTCCGGGGCTTAGGTAAGTTATCATATGTCACAAAACCGTTAAAGCTCCTGTTCAAAAATTATGCTCCGAAATCAACTTCTGTCACCTCGGTGACACATTTTGGAATGGTACCTAAAGTTTAAAGCAGAAATAGGGGCACTTTTGAAATTTTCATTTTAGACCAATTCGATAGGTCCGGGGCTTAGGTAAGTTATCATATGTCACAGAACCGTTAAAGCTCCTGTTCAAAAATGATGCTCAGAAGCCAACTTCTGTCACCTCAGTGATACATTTTGGAATGGTACCTAAAGTTTAAAGCAGAAATAGGGGCACTTTTGAAATTTTCATTTTTGACCAATTCGATAGGTCCGGGGCTTTGGTAAGTTATCATATGTCACAAAACCATTAAAGCTCCTGTTCAAAAATTATGCTCCGAAATCAACTTCTGTCACCTCAGTGATACATTTTGGAATAGTACCTAAAGTTTAAAGCAGAAATTGGTGAACTTTTAAAATTTTCATTTTTGACCAGTTCGATAGGTCCGGGGCTTAGGTAAGTTATCAAATGTCACAAAATCGATAAAACTCCTGTTAAAAAATGATGCTCCAAAATCAACTTCTGTCACCTCAGTGATACATTTTGGAATAGTACCTAAAGTTTAAAGCAGAAATTGGGGCACTTTTGAAATTTTCATTTTTGACCAATGAGATAGGTCCGGGACTTAGGTAAGTTATCATATGTCACAATACCGTTAAAGCACCTGTTGAAAAATAATGCTCCAAAATCAACTTCTGTCACCTCAGTGATACATTTTGGAATAGTACCTAAAGTTTAAAGCAGAAATTGGGGAACTTTTACATTTTTCATTTTTGACCAATTCGATAGGTCCGGGGCTTAGGTAAGTTATCATATGTCACAAAACCGTTAAAGCTCCTGTTCAAAAATTATGCTCCGAAATCAACTTCTGTCACCTCAGTAATACATTTTGGAATAGTACCTAAAGTTTAAAGCAGAAATTGGTGAACATTTAAAATTTTCATTTTTGACCAGTTCGATAGGTCCGGGGCTTAGGTAAGCTATCATATTTCACAAAACCGTTAAAGCTCCTGTTCAAAAATTATGCTCCGAAATCAACTTCTGTCACCTCAGTGATACATTTTGGAATGGTACCTAAAGTTTAAAGCAGAAATAGGGGCACTTTTGAAATTTTCATTTTTGACCAATTCGATAGGTCCGGGGCTTAGGTAAGTTATCATATGTCACAAAACCGTTAAAGCTCCTGTTCAAAAATGATGCTCCGAAATCAACTTCTGTCACCTCAGTGCTACATATTGCAATGGTACGTAAAGTTTAAAGCAGAAATAGGGGCACTTTTGAAATTTTCATTTTTGACCAATTCGATAGGTCCGGGGCTTAGGTAAGTTATCATATGTCACAAAACCGTTAAAGCTCCTGTTCAAAAATTATGCTCCGAAATCAACTTCTGTCACCTCGGTGACACATTTTGGAATGGTACCTAAAGTTTAAAGCAGAAATAGGGGCACTTTTGAAATTTTCATTTTTGACCAATTCGATAGGTCCGGGGCTTAGGTAAGTTATCATATGTCACAGAACCGTTAAAGCTCCTGTTCAAAAATGATGCTCAGAAGCCAACTTCTGTCACCTCAGTGATACATTTTGGAATGGTACCTAAAGTTTAAAGCAGAAATTGGGGCACTTTTGAAATTTTCATTTTTGACCAATTCGATAGGTCCGGGGCTTAGGTAAGTTATCATATGTCACAAAATCGATAAAACTCCTGTTCAAAAATGATGCTCCAAAATCAACTTCTGTCACCTCAGTGATACATTTTGGAATAGTACCTAAAGTTTAAAGCAGAAATTGGTGAACTTTTAAAATTTTCATTTTTGACCAGTTCGATAGGTCCGGGGCTTAGGTAAGTTATCAAATGTCACAAAATCGATAAAACTCCTGTTCAAAAATGATGCTCCAAAATCAACTTCTGTCACCTCAGTGATACATTTTGGAATAGTACCTAAAGTTTAAAGCAGAAATTGGGGCACTTTTGAAATTTTCATTTTTGACCAATTCGATAGGTCCGGGGCTTAGGTAAGTTATCATATGTCACAAAATCGATAAAACTCCTGTTCAAAAATGATGCTCCAAAATCAACTTCTGTCACCTCAGTTATACATTTTGGAATAGTACCTAAAGTTTAAAGCAGAAATTGGGGCACTTTTGAAATTTTCATTTTTGACCAATTCGATAGGTCCGGGGCTTTGGTAAGTTATCATATGTCACAATACCGTTAAAGCACCTGTTGAAAAATAATGCTCCAAAATCAACTTCTGTCACCTCAGTGATACATTTTGGAATAGTACCTAAAGTTTAAAGCAGAAATTGGGGAACTTTTACATTTTTAATTTTTGACCAGTTCGATAGGTCCGGGGCTTAGGTAAGTTATCAAATGTCACAAAATCGATAAAACTCCTGTTTAAAAATGATGCTCCAAAATCAACTTCTGTCACCTCAGTGATACATTTTGGAATAGTACCTAAAGTTTAAAGCAGAAATTGGGGCACTTTTGAAATTTTCATTTTTGACCAATTCGATAGGTCCGGGGCTTAGGTAAGTTATCATATGTCACAATACCGTTAAAGCACCTGTTGAAAAATAATGCTCCAAAATCAACTTCTGTCACCTCAGTGATACATTTTGGAATAGTACCTAAAGTTTAAAGCAGAAATTGGGGAACTTTTACATTTTTCATTTTTGACCAATTCGATAGGTCCGGGGCTTAGGTAAGTTATCATATGTCACAAAACCGTTAAAGCTCCTGTTCAAAAATTATGCTCCGAAATCAACTTCTGTCACCTCAGTGCTACATATTGCAATGGTACCTAAAGTTTAAAGCAGAAATTGGGGCACTTTTAAAATTTTCATTTTTGACCAATTCGATAGGTCCGGGGCTTAGGTAAGTTATCATATGTCACAAAACCGTTAAAGCTCCTGTTCAAAAATTATGCTCCGAAATCAACTTCTGTCACCTCGGTGACACATTTTGGAATGGTACCTAAAGTTTAAAGCAGAAATAGGGGCACTTTTGAAATTTTCATTTTAGACCAATTCGATAGGTCCGGGGCTTAGGTAAGTTATCATATGTCACAGAACCGTTAAAGCTCCTGTTCAAAAATGATGCTCAGAAGCCAACTTCTGTCACCTCAGTGATACATTTTGGAATGGTACCTAAAGTTTAAAGCAGAAATAGGGGCACTTTTGAAATTTTCATTTTTGACCAATTCGATAGGTCCGGGGCTTTGGTAAGTTATCATATGTCACAAAACCATTAAAGCTCCTGTTCAAAAATTATGCTCCGAAATCAACTTCTGTCACCTCAGTGATACATTTTGGAACAGTACCTAAAGTTTAAAGCAGAAATTGGTGAACTTTTAAAATTTTCATTTTTGACCAGTTCGATAGGTCCGGGGCTTAGGTAAGTTATCAAATGTCACAAAATCGATAAAACTCCTGTTAAAAAATGATGCTCCAAAATCAACTTCTGTCACCTCAGTGATACATTTTGGAATAGTACCTAAAGTTTAAAGCAGAAATTGGGGCACTTTTGAAATTTTCATTTTTGACCAATGAGATAGGTCCGGGACTTAGGTAAGTTATCATATGTCACAATACCGTTAAAGCACCTGTTGAAAAATAATGCTCCAAAATCAACTTCTGTCACCTCAGTGATACATTTTGGAATAGTACCTAAAGTTTAAAGCAGAAATTGGGGAACTTTTACATTTTTCATTTTTGACCAATTCGATAGGTCCGGGGCTTAGGTAAGTTATCATATGTCACAAAACCGTTAAAGCTCCTGTTCAAAAATTATGCTCCGAAATCAACTTCTGTCACCTCAGTGATACATTTTGGAATAGTTCCTAAAGTTTAAAGCAGAAATTGGTGAACATTTAAAATTTTCATTTTTGACCAGTTCGATAGGTCCGGGGCTTAGGTAAGCTATCATATTTCACAAAACCGTTAAAGCTCCTGTTCAAAAATTATGCTCCGAAATCAACTTCTGTCACCTCAGTGATACATTTTGGAATGGTACCTAAAGTTTAAAGCAGAAATAGGGGCACTTTTGAAATTTTCATTTTTGACCAATTCGATAGGTCCGGGGCTTAGGTAAGTTATCATATGTCACAAAACCGTTAAAGCTCCTGTTCAAAAATGATGCTCCGAAATCAACTTCTGTCACCTCAGTGCTACATATTGCAATGGTACCTAAAGTTTAAAGCAGAAATAGGGGCACTTTTGAAATTTTCATTTTTGACCAATTCGATAGGTCCGGGGCTTAGGTAAGTTATCATATGTCACAAAACCGTTAAAGCTCCTGTTCAAAAATTATGCTCCGAAATCAACTTCTGTCACCTCGGTGACACATTTTGGAATGGTACCTAAAGTTTAAAGCAGAAATAGGGGCACTTTTGAAATTTTCATTTTTGACCAATTCGATAGGTCCGGGGCTTAGGTAAGTTATCATATGTCACAGAACCGTTAAAGCTCCTGTTCAAAAATGATGCTCAGAAGCCAACTTCTGTCACCTCAGTGATACATTTTGGAATGGTACCTAAAGTTTAAAGCAGAAATAGGGGCACTTTTGAAATTTTCATTTTTGACTAATTCGATAGGTCCGGGGCTTAGGTAAGTTATCATATGTCACAAAACCGTTAAAGCTCCTGTTCAAAAATTATGCTCCGAAATCAACTTCTGTCACCTCAGTGATACATTTTGGAATAGTACCTAAAGTTTAAAGCAGAAATTGGTGAACTTTTAAAATTTTCATTTTTGACCAGTTCGATAGGTCCGGGGCTTAGGTAAGTTATCAAATGTCACAAAATCGATAAAACTCCTGTTCAAAAATGATGCTCCAAAATCAACTTCTGTCACCTCAGTGATACATTTTGGAATAGTACCTAAAGTTTAAAGCAGAAATTGGGGCACTTTTGAAATTTTCATTTTTGACCAATTCGATAGGTCCGGGGCTTAGGTAAGTTATCATATGTCACAAAATCGATAAAACTCCTGTTCAAAAATGATGCTCCAAAATCAACTTCTGTCACCTCAGTTATACATTTTGGAATAGTACCTAAAGTTTAAAGCAGAAATTGGGGCACTTTTGAAATTTTCATTTTTGACCAATTCGATAGGTCCGGGGCTTTGGTAAGTTATCATATGTCACAATACCGTTAAAGCACCTGTTGAAAAATAATGCTCCAAAATCAACTTCTGTCACCTCAGTGATACATTTTGGAATAGTACCTAAAGTTTAAAGCAGAAATTGGGGAACTTTTACATTTTTAATTTTTGACCAGTTCGATAGGTCCGGGGCTTAGGTAAGTTATCAAATGTCACAAAATCGATAAAACTCCTGTTTAAAAATGATGCTCCAAAATCAACTTCTGTCACCTCAGTGATACATTTTGGAATAGTACCTAAAGTTTAAAGCAGAAATTGGGGCACTTTTGAAATTTTCATTTTTGACCAATTCGATAGGTCCGGGGCTTAGGTAAGTTATCATATGTCACAATACCGTTAAAGCACCTGTTGAAAAATAATGCTCCAAAATCAACTTCTGTCACCTCAGTGATACATTTTGGAATAGTACCTAAAGTTTAAAGCAGAAATTGGGGAACTTTTACATTTTTCATTTTTGACCAATTCGATAGGTCCGGGGCTTAGGTAAGTTATCATATGTCACAAAACCGTTAAAGCTCCTGTTCAAAAATTATGCTCCGAAATCAACTTCTGTCACCTCAGTGCTACATATTGCAATGGTACCTAAAGTTTAAAGCAGAAATTGGGGCACTTTTAAAATTTTCATTTTTGACCAATTCGATAGGTCCGGGGCTTAGGTAAGTTATCATATGTCACAAAACCGTTAAAGCTCCTGTTCAAAAATTATGCTCCGAAATCAACTTCTGTCACCTCGGTGACACATTTTGGAATGGTACCTAAAGTTTAAAGCAGAAATAGGGGCACTTTTGAAATTTTCATTTTAGACCAATTCGATAGGTCCGGGGCTTAGGTAAGTTATCATATGTCACAGAACCGTTAAAGCTCCTGTTCAAAAATGATGCTCAGAAGCCAACTTCTGTCACCTCAGTGATACATTTTGGAATGGTACCTAAAGTTTAAAGCAGAAATAGGGGCACTTTTGAAATTTTCATTTTTGACCAATTCGATAGGTCCGGGGCTTTGGTAAGTTATCATATGTCACAAAACCATTAAAGCTCCTGTTCAAAAATTATGCTCCGAAATCAACTTCTGTCACCTCAGTGATACATTTTGGAATAGTACCTAAAGTTTAAAGCAGAAATTGGTGAACTTTTAAAATTTTCATTTTTGACCAGTTCGATAGGTCCGGGGCTTAGGTAAGTTATCAAATGTCACAAAATCGATAAAACTCCTGTTAAAAAATGATGCTCCAAAATCAACTTCTGTCACCTCAGTGATACATTTTGGAATAGTACCTAAAGTTTAAAGCAGAAATTGGGGCACTTTTGAAATTTTCATTTTTGACCAATGAGATAGGTCCGGGACTTAGGTAAGTTATCATATGTCACAATACCGTTAAAGCACCTGTTGAAAAATAATGCTCCAAAATCAACTTCTGTCACCCCAGTGATACATTTTGGAATAGTACCTAAAGTTTAAAGCAGAAATTGGGGAACTTTTACATTTTTCATTTTTGACCAATTCGATAGGTCCGGGGCTTAGGTAAGTTATCATATGTCACAAAACCGTTAAAGCTCCTGTTCAAAAATTATGCTCCGAAATCAACTTCTGTCACCTCAGTGATACATTTTGGAATAGTACCTAAAGTTTAAAGCAGAAATTGGTGAACATTTAAAATTTTCATTTTTGACCAGTTCGATAGGTCCGGGGCTTAGGTAAGCTATCATATGTCACAGAACCGTTAAAGCTCCTGTTCAAAAATGATGCTCAGAAGCCAACTTCTGTCACCTCAGTGATACATTTTGGAATGGTACCTAAAGTTTAAAGCAGAAATAGGGGCACTTTTGAAATTTTCATTTTTGACCAATTCGATAGGTCCGGGGCTTAGGTAAGTTATCATATGTCACAAAAATGTTAAAGCTCTTGTTCAAAAATTATGCTCCGAAGTCAACTTCTGTCACCTCAGTGATACATTTTGGAATAGTACCTAAAGTTTAAAGCAGAAATTGGTGAACTTTTAAAATTTTCATTTTTGACCAGTTCGATAGGTCCGGGGCTTAGGTAAGTTATCAAATGTCACAAAATCGATAAAACTCCTGTTCAAAAATGATGCTCCAAAATCAACTTCTGTCACCTCAGTGATACATTTTGGAATAGTACCTAAAGTTTAAAGCAGAAATTGGGGCACTTTTGAAATTTTCATTTTTGACCAATTCGATAGGTCCGGGACTTAGGTAATTTATCATATGTCACAATACCGTTAAAGCACCTGTTGAAAAATAATGCTCCAAAATCAACTTCTGTCACCTCAGTGATACATTTTGGAATAGTACCTAAAGTTTAAAGCAGAAATTGGGGAACTTTTACATTTTTCATTTTTGACCAATTCGATAGGTCCGGGGCTTAGGTAAGTTATCATATGTCACAAAACCGTTAAAGCTCCTGTTCAAAAATTATGCTCCGAAATCAACTTCTGTCACCTCAGTGATACATTTTGGAATAGTACCTAAAGTTTAAAGCAGAAATTGGTGAACATTTAAAATTTTCATTTTTGACCAGTTCGATAGGTCCGGGGCTTAGGTAAGCTATCATATTTCACAAAACCGTTAAAGCTCCTGTTCAAAAATGATGCTCCGAAATCAACTTCTGTCACCTCAGTGATACATTTTGGAATGGTACCTAAAGTTTAAAGCAGAAATAGGGGCACTTTTGAAATTTTCATTTTTGACCAATTCGATAGGTCCGGGGCTTAGGTAAGTTATCATATGTCACAAAACCGTTAAAGCTCCTGTTCAAAAATTATGCTCCGAAATCAACTTCTGTCACCTCAGTGCTACATATTGCAATGGTACCTAAAGTTTAAAGCAGAAATAGGGGCACTTTTGAAATTTTCATTTTTGACCAATTCGATAGGTCCGGGGCTTAGGTAAGTTATCATATGTCACAAAACCGTTAAAGCTCCTGTTCAAAAATTATGCTCCGAAATCAACTTCTGTCACCTCAGTGCTACATATTGCAATGGTACCTAAAGTTTAAAGCAGAAATAGGGGCACTTTTGAAATTTTCATTTTTGACCAATTCGATAGGTCCGGGGCTTAGGTAAGTTATCATATGTCACAGAACCGTTAAAGCTCCTGTTCAAAAATGATGCTCAGAAGCCAACTTCTGTCACCTCAGTGATACATTTTGGAATGGTACCTAAAGTTTAAAGCAGAAATAGGGGCACTTTTGAAATTTTCATTTTTGACCAATTCGATAGGTCCGGGGCTTAGGTAAGTTATCATATGTCACAAAATCGATAAAACTCCTGTTCAAAAATGATGCTCCAAAATCAACTTCTGTCACCTCAGTGATACATTTTGGAATAGTACCTAAAGTTTAAAGCAGAAATTGGGGCACTTTTGAAATTTTCATTTTTGACCAATTCGATAGGTCCGGGGCTTTGGTAAGTTATCATATGTCACAATACCGTTAAAGCACCTGTTGAAAAATAATGCTCCAAAATCAACTTCTGTCACCTCAGTGATACATTTTGGAATAGTACCTAAAGTTTAAAGCAGAAATTGGGGAACTTTTACATTTTTCATTTTTGACCAGTTCGATAGGTCCGGGGCTTAGGTAAGTTATCAAATGTCACAAAATCGATAAAACTCCTGTTTAAAAATGATGCTCCAAAATCAACTTCTGTCACCTCAGTGATACATTTTGGAATAGTACCTAAAGTTTAAAGCAGAAATTGGGGCACTTTTGAAATTTTCATTTTTGACCAATTCGATAGGTCCGGGGCTTAGGTAAGTTATCATATGTCACAATACCGTTAAAGCACCTGTTGAAAAATAATGCTCCAAAATCAACTTCTGTCACCTCAGTGATACATTTTGGAATAGTACCTAAAGTTTAAAGCAGAAATTGGGGAACTTTTACATTTTTCATTTTTGACCAATTCGATAGGTCCGGGGCTTAGGTAAGTTATCATATGTCACAAAACCGTTAAAGCTCCTGTTCAAAAATTATGCTCCGAAATCAACTTCTGTCACCTCAGTGCTACATATTGCAATGGTACCTAAAGTTTAAAGCAGAAATAGGGGCACTTTTGAAATTTTCATTTTTGACCAATTCGATAGGTCCGGGGCTTAGGTAAGTTATCATATGTCACAAAACCGTTAAAGCTCCTGTTCAAAAATTATGCTCCGAAATCAACTTCTGTCACCTCGGTGACACATTTTGGAATGGTACCTAAAGTTTAAAGCAGAAATAGGGGCACTTTTGAAATTTTCATTTTTGACCAATTCGATAGGTCCGGGGCTTAGGTAAGTTATCATATGTCACAGAACCGTTAAAGCTCCTGTTCAAAAATGATGCTCAGTAGCCAACTTCTGTCACCTCAGTGATACATTTTGGAATGGTACCTAAAGTTTAAAGCAGAAATAGGGGCACTTTTGAAATTTTCATTTTTGACCAATTCGATAGGTCCGGGGCTTAGGTAAGTTATCATATGTCACAAAACCGTTAAAGCTCCTGTTCAAAAATTATGCTCCGAAATCAACTTCTGTCACCTCAGTGATACATTTTGGAATAGTACCTAAAGTTTAAAGCAGAAATTGGTGAACTTTTAAAATTTTCATTTTTGACCAGTTCGATAGGTCCGGGGCTTAGGTAAGTTATCAAATGTCACAAAATCGATAAAACTCCTGTTTAAAAATGATGCTCCAAAATCAACTTCTGTCACCTCAGTGATACATTTTGGAATAGTACCTAAAGTTTAAAGCAGAAATTGGGGCACTTTTGAAATTTTCATTTTTGACCAATTCGATAGGTCCGGTGCTTAGGTAAGTTATCATATGTCACAAAATCGATAAAACTCCTGTTCAAAAATGATGCTCCAAAATCAACTTCTGTCACCTCAGTTATACATTTTGGAATAGTACCTAAAGTTTAAAGCAGAAATTGGGGCACTTTTGAAATTTTCATTTTTGACCAATTCGATAGGTCCGCCCCGGACCTATCGAATTGGTCAAAAATGAAAATTTCAAAAGTGCCCCAATTTCTGCTTTAAACTTTAGGTTATCATATGTCACAATACCGTTAAAGCACCTGTTGAAAAATAATGCTCCAAAATCAACTTCTGTCACCTCAGTGATACATTTTGGAATAGTACCTAAAGTTTAAAGCAGAAATTGGGGAACTTTTACATTTTTAATTTTTGACCAATTCGATAGGTCCGGGGCTTAGGTAAGTTATCATATGTCACAAAACCGTTAAAGCTCCTGTTCAAAAATTATGCTCCGAAATCAACTTCTGTCACCTCAGTGATACATTTTGGAATAGTACCTAAAGTTTAAAGCAGAAATTGGGGCACTTTTGAAATTTTCATTTTTGACCAATTCGATAGGTCCGGGACTTAGGTAATTTATCATATGTCACAATACCGTTAAAGCACCTGTTGAAAAATAATGCTCCAAAATCAACTTCTGTCACCTCAGTGATACATTTTGGAATAGTACCTAAAGTTTAAAGCAGAAATTGGGGAACTTTTACATTTTTCATTTTTGACCAATTCGATAGGTCCGGGGCTTAGGTAAGTTATCATATGTCACAAAACCGTTAAAGCTCCTGTTCAAAAATTATGCTCCGAAATCAACTTCTGTCACCTCAGTGATACATTTTGGAATAGTACCTAAAGTTTAAAGCAGAAATTGGTGAACATTTAAAATTTTCATTTTTGACCAGTTCGATAGGTCCGGGGCTTAGGTAAGCTATCATATTTCACAAAACCGTTAAAGCTCCTGTTCAAAAATGATGCTCCGAAATCAACTTCTGTCACCTCAGTGATACATTTTGGAATGGTACCTAAAGTTTAAAGCAGAAATAGGGGCACTTTTGAAATTTTCATTTTTGACCAATTCGATAGGTCCGGGGCTTAGGTAAGTTATCATATGTCACAAAACCGTTAAAGCTCCTGTTCAAAAATTATGCTCCGAAATCAACTTCTGTCACCTCAGTGCTACATATTGCAATGGTACCTAAAGTTTAAAGCAGAAATAGGGGCACTTTTGAAATTTTCATTTTTGACCAATTCGATAGGTCCGGGGCTTAGGTAAGTTATCATATGTCACAAAACCGTTAAAGCTCCTGTTCAAAAATTATGCTCCGAAATCAACTTCTGTCACCTCAGTGCTACATATTGCAATGGTACCTAAAGTTTAAAGCAGAAATAGGGGCACTTTTGAAATTTTCATTTTTGACCAATTCGATAGGTCCGGGGCTTAGGTAAGTTATCATATGTCACAGAACCGTTAAAGCTCCTGTTCAAAAATGATGCTCAGAAGCCAACTTCTGTCACCTCAGTGATACATTTTGGAATGGTACCTAAAGTTTAAAGCAGAAATAGGGGCACTTTTGAAATTTTCATTTTTGACCAATTCGATAGGTCCGGGGCTTAGGTAAGTTATCATATGTCACAAAATCGATAAAACTCCTGTTCAAAAATGATGCTCCAAAATCAACTTCTGTCACCTCAGTGATACATTTTGGAATAGTACCTAAAGTTTAAAGCAGAAATTGGGGCACTTTTGAAATTTTCATTTTTGACCAATTCGATAGGTCCGGGGCTTTGGTAAGTTATCATATGTCACAATACCGTTAAAGCACCTGTTGAAAAATAATGCTCCAAAATCAACTTCTGTCACCTCAGTGATACATTTTGGAATAGTACCTAAAGTTTAAAGCAGAAATTGGGGAACTTTTACATTTTTCATTTTTGACCAGTTCGATAGGTCCGGGGCTTAGGTAAGTTATCAAATGTCACAAAATCGATAAAACTCCTGTTTAAAAATGATGCTCCAAAATCAACTTCTGTCACCTCAGTGATACATTTTGGAATAGTACCTAAAGTTTAAAGCAGAAATTGGGGCACTTTTGAAATTTTCATTTTTGACCAATTCGATAGGTCCGGGGCTTAGGTAAGTTATCATATGTCACAATACCGTTAAAGCACCTGTTGAAAAATAATGCTCCAAAATCAACTTCTGTCACCTCAGTGATACATTTTGGAATAGTACCTAAAGTTTAAAGCAGAAATTGGGGAACTTTTACATTTTTCATTTTTGACCAATTCGATAGGTCCGGGGCTTAGGTAAGTTATCATATGTCACAAAACCGTTAAAGCTCCTGTTCAAAAATTATGCTCCGAAATCAACTTCTGTCACCTCAGTGCTACATATTGCAATGGTACCTAAAGTTTAAAGCAGAAATAGGGGCACTTTTGAAATTTTCATTTTTGACCAATTCGATAGGTCCGGGGCTTAGGTAAGTTATCATATGTCACAAAACCGTTAAAGCTCCTGTTCAAAAATTATGCTCCGAAATCAACTTCTGTCACCTCGGTGACACATTTTGGAATGGTACCTAAAGTTTAAAGCAGAAATAGGGGCACTTTTGAAATTTTCATTTTTGACCAATTCGATAGGTCCGGGGCTTAGGTAAGTTATCATATGTCACAGAACCGTTAAAGCTCCTGTTCAAAAATGATGCTCAGTAGCCAACTTCTGTCACCTCAGTGATACATTTTGGAATGGTACCTAAAGTTTAAAGCAGAAATAGGGGCACTTTTGAAATTTTCATTTTTGACCAATTCGATAGGTCCGGGGCTTAGGTAAGTTATCATATGTCACAAAACCGTTAAAGCTCCTGTTCAAAAATTATGCTCCGAAATCAACTTCTGTCACCTCAGTGATACATTTTGGAATAGTACCTAAAGTTTAAAGCAGAAATTGGTGAACTTTTAAAATTTTCATTTTTGACCAGTTCGATAGGTCCGGGGCTTAGGTAAGTTATCAAATGTCACAAAATCGATAAAACTCCTGTTTAAAAATGATGCTCCAAAATCAACTTCTGTCACCTCAGTGATACATTTTGGAATAGTACCTAAAGTTTAAAGCAGAAATTGGGGCACTTTTGAAATTTTCATTTTTGACCAATTCGATAGGTCCGGTGCTTAGGTAAGTTATCATATGTCACAAAATCGATAAAACTCCTGTTCAAAAATGATGCTCCAAAATCAACTTCTGTCACCTCAGTTATACATTTTGGAATAGTACCTAAAGTTTAAAGCAGAAATTGGGGCACTTTTGAAATTTTCATTTTTGACCAATTCGATAGGTCCGCCCCGGACCTATCGAATTGGTCAAAAATGAAAATTTCAAAAGTGCCCCAATTTCTGCTTTAAACTTTAGGTTATCATATGTCACAATACCGTTAAAGCACCTGTTGAAAAATAATGCTCCAAAATCAACTTCTGTCACCTCAGTGATACATTTTGGAATAGTACCTAAAGTTTAAAGCAGAAATTGGGGAACTTTTACATTTTTAATTTTTGACCAGTTCGATAGGTCCGGGGCTTAGGTAAGTTATCAAATGTCACAAAATCGATAAAACTCCTGTTCAAAAATGATGCTCCAAAATCAACTTCTGTCACCTCAGTGATACATTTTGGAATAGTACCTAAAGTTTAAAGCAGAAATTGGGGCACTTTTGAAATTTTCATTTTTGACCAATGAGATAGGTCCGGGACTTAGGTAAGTTATCATATGTCACAATACCGTTAAAGCACCTGTTGAAAAATAATGCTCCAAAATCAACTTCTGTCACCTCAGTGATACATTTTGGAATAGTACCTAAAGTTTAAAGCAGAAATTGGGGAACTTTTACATTTTTCATTTTTGACCAATTCGATAGGTCCGGGGCTTAGGTAAGCTATCATATGTCACAGAACCGTTAAAGCTCCTGTTCAAAAATGATGCTCAGAAGCCAACTTCTGTCACCTCAGTGATACATTTTGGAATGGTACCTAAAGTTTAAAGCAGAAATAGGGGCACTTTTGAAATTTTCATTTTTGACCAATTCGATAGGTCCGGGGCTTTGGTAAGTTATCATATGTCACAAAACCATTAAAGCTCCTGTTCAAAAATTATGCTCCGAAATCAACTTCTGTCACCTCAGTGATACATTTTGGAATAGTACCTAAAGTTTAAAGCAGAAATTGGTGAACTTTTAAAATTTTCATTTTTGACCAGTTCGATAGGTCCGGGGCTTAGGTAAGTTATCAAATGTCACAAAATCGATAAAACTCCTGTTCAAAAATGATGCTCCAAAATCAACTTCTGTCACCTCAGTGATACATTTTGGAATAGTACCTAAAGTTTAAAGCAGAAATTGGGGCACTTTTGAAATTTTCATTTTTGACCAATTCGATAGGTCCGGGGCTTAGGTAAGTTATCATATGTCACAAAACCGTTAAAGCTCCTGTTCAAAAATTATGCTCCAAAATCAACTTCTGTCACCTCAGTGATACATTTTGGAATAGTACCTAAAGTTTAAAGCAGAAATTGGGGAACTTTTAAAATTTTCATTTTTGACCAGTTCGATAGGTCCGGGGCTTAGGTAAGTTATCAAATGTCACAAAATCGATAAAACTCCTGTTTAAAAATGATGCTCCAAAATCAACTTCTGTCACCTCAGTGATACATTTTGGAATAGTACCTAAAGTTTAAAGCAGAAATTGGGGCACTTTTGAAATTTTCATTTTTGACCAATTCGATAGGTCCGGTGCTTAGGTAAGTTATCATATGTCACAAAATCGATAAAACTCCTGTTCAAAAATGATGCTCCAAAATCAACTTCTGTCACCTCAGTTATACATTTTGGAATAGTACCTAAAGTTTAAAGCAGAAATTGGGGCACTTTTGAAATTTTCATTTTTGACCAATTCGATAGGTCCGCCCCGGACCTATCGAATTGGTCAAAAATGAAAATTTCAAAAGTGCCCCAATTTCTGCTTTAAACTTTAGGTTATCATATGTCACAATACCGTTAAAGCACCTGTTGAAAAATAATGCTCCAAAATCAACTTCTGTCACCTCAGTGATACATTTTGGAATAGTACCTAAAGTTTAAAGCAGAAATTGGGGAACTTTTACATTTTTAATTTTTGACCAGTTCGATAGGTCCGGGGCTTAGGTAAGTTATCAAATGTCACAAAATCGATAAAACTCCTGTTCAAAAATGATGCTCCAAAATCAACTTCTGTCACCTCAGTGATACATTTTGGAATAGTACCTAAAGTTTAAAGCAGAAATTGGGGCACTTTTGAAATTTTCATTTTTGACCAATGAGATAGGTCCGGGACTTAGGTAAGTTATCATATGTCACAATACCGTTAAAGCACCTGTTGAAAAATAATGCTCCAAAATCAACTTCTGTCACCTCAGTGATACATTTTGGAATAGTACCTAAAGTTTAAAGCAGAAATTGGGGAACTTTTACATTTTTCATTTTTGACCAATTCGATAGGTCCGGGGCTTAGGTAAGCTATCATATGTCACAGAACCGTTAAAGCTCCTGTTCAAAAATGATGCTCAGAAGCCAACTTCTGTCACCTCAGTGATACATTTTGGAATGGTACCTAAAGTTTAAAGCAGAAATAGGGGCACTTTTGAAATTTTCATTTTTGACCAATTCGATAGGTCCGGGGCTTTGGTAAGTTATCATATGTCACAAAACCATTAAAGCTCCTGTTCAAAAATTATGCTCCGAAATCAACTTCTGTCACCTCAGTGATACATTTTGGAATAGTACCTAAAGTTTAAAGCAGAAATTGGTGAACTTTTAAAATTTTCATTTTTGACCAGTTCGATAGGTCCGGGGCTTAGGTAAGTTATCAAATGTCACAAAATCGATAAAACTCCTGTTCAAAAATGATGCTCCAAAATCAACTTCTGTCACCTCAGTGATACATTTTGGAATAGTACCTAAAGTTTAAAGCAGAAATTGGGGCACTTTTGAAATTTTCATTTTTGACCAATGAGATAGGTCCGGGACTTAGGTAAGTTATCATATGTCACAATACCGTTAAAGCACCTATTGAAAAATAATGCTCCAAAATCAACTTCTGTCACCTCAGTGATACATTTTGGAATAGTACCTAAAGTTTAAAGCAGAAATTGGGGAACTTTTACATTTTTCATTTTTGACCAATTCGATAGGTCCGGGGCTTAGGTAAGCTATCATATGTCACAGAACCGTTAAAGCTCCTGTTCAAAAATGATGCTCAGAAGCCAACTTCTGTCACCTCAGTGATACATTTTGGAATGGTACCTAAAGTTTAAAGCAGAAATAGGGGCACTTTTGAAATTTTCATTTTTGACCAATTCGATAGGTCCGGGGCTTAGGTAAGTTATCATATGTCACAAAACCGTTAGAGCTCTTGTTCAAAAATTATGCTCCGAAATCAACTTCTGTCACCTCAGTGATACATTTTGGAATAGTACCTAAAGTTTAAAGCAGAAATTGGTGAACTTTTAAAATTTTCATTTTTGACCAGTTCGATAGGTCCGGGGCTTAGGTAAGTTATCAAATGTCACAAAATCGATAAAACTCCTGTTCAAAAATGATGCTCCAAAATCAACTTCTGTCACCTCAGTGATACATTTTGGAATAGTACCTAAAGTTTAAAGCAGAAATTGGGGCACTTTTGAAATTTTCATTTTTGACCAATTCGATAGGTCCGGGACTTAGGTAAGTTATCATATGTCACAATACCGTTAAAGCACCTGTTGAAAAACTTCTGTCACCTCAGTGATACATTTTGGAATAGTACCTAAAGTTTAAAGCAGAAATTGGGGAACTTTTACATTTTTCATTTTTGACCAATTCGATAGGTCCGGGGCTTAGGTAAGTTATCATATGTCACAAAACCGTTAAAGCTCCTGTTCAAAAATTATGCTCCGAAATCAACTTCTGTCACCTCAGTGATACATTTTGGAATAGTACCTAAAGTTTAAAGCAGAAATTGGTGAACATTTAAAATTTTCATTTTTGACCAGTTCGATAGGTCCGGGGCTTAGGTAAGCTATCATATTTCACAAAACCGTTAAAGCTCCTGTTCAAAAATTATGCTCCGAAATCAACTTCTGTCACCTCAGTGATACATTTTGGAATGGTACCTAAAGTTTAAAGCAGAAATAGGGGCACTTTTGAAATTTTCATTTTTGACCAATTCGATAGGTCCGGGGCTTAGGTAAGTTATCATATGTCACAAAACCGTTAAAGCTCCTGTACAAAAATTATGCTCCGAAATCAACTTCTGTCACCTCAGTGCTACATATTGCAATGGTACCTAAAGTTTAAAGCAGAAATAGGGGCACTTTTGAAATTTTCATTTTTGACCAATTCGATAGGTCCGGGGCTTAGGTAAGTTATCATATGTCACAAAACCGTTAAAGCTCCTGTTCAAAAATTATGCTCCGAAATCAACTTCTGTCACCTCAGTGCTACATATTGCAATGGTACCTAAAGTTTAAAGCAGAAATAGGGGCACTTTTGAAATTTTCATTTTTGACCAATTCGATAGGTCTGGGGCTTAGGTAAGTTATCATATGTCACAGAACCGTTAAAGCTCCTGTTCAAAAATGATGCTCAGAAGCCAACTTCTGTCACCTCAGTGATACATTTTGGAATGGTACCTAAAGTTTAAAGCAGAAATAGGGGCACTTTTGAAATTTTCATTTTTCACCAATTCGATAGGTCCGGGGCTTAGGTAAGTTATCATATGTCACAAAACCGTTAAAGCTCCTGTTCAAAAATTATGCTCCGAAATCAACTTCTGTCACCTCAGTGATACATTTTGGAATAGTACCTAAAGTTTAAAGCAGAAATTGGTGAACTTTTAAAATTTTCATTTTTGACCAGTTCGATAGGTCCGGGGCTTAGGTAAGTTATCAAATGTCACAAAATCGATAAAACTCCTGTTCAAAAATGATGCTCCAAAATCAACTTCTGTCACCTCAGTGATACATTTTGTAATAGTACCTAAAGTTTAAAGCAGAAATTGGGGCACTTTTGAAATTTTCATTTTTGACCAATTCGATAGGTCCGGGGCTTAGGTAAGTTATCATATGTCACAAAATCGATAAAACTCCTGTTCAAAAATGATGCTCCAAAATCAACTTCTGTCACCTCAGTGATACATTTTGGAATAGTACCTAAAGTTTAAAGCAGAAATTGGGGCACTTTTGAAATTTTCATTTTTGACCAATTCGATAGGTCCGGGGCTTTGGTAAGTTATCATATGTCACAATACCGTTAAAGCACCTGTTGAAAAATAATGCTCCAAAATCAACTTCTGTCACCTCAGTGATACATTTTGGAATAGTACCTAAAGTTTAAAGCAGAAATTGGGGAACTTTTACATTTTTCATTTTTGACCAGTTCGATAGGTCCGGGGCTTAGGTAAGTTATCAAATGTCACAAAATCGATAAAACTCCTGTTTAAAAATGATGCTCCAAAATCAACTTCTGTCACCTCAGTGATACATTTTGGAATAGTACCTAAAGTTTAAAGCAGAAATTGGGGCACTTTTGAAATTTTCATTTTTGACCAATTCGATAGGTCCGGGGCTTAGGTAAGTTATCATATGTCACAATACCGTTAAAGCACCTGTTGAAAAATAATGCTCCAAAATCAACTTCTGTCACCTCAGTGATACATTTTGGAATAGTACCTAAAGTTTAAAGCAGAAATTGGGGAACTTTTACATTTTTCATTTTTGACCAATTCGATAGGTCCGGGGCTTAGGTAAGTTATCATATGTCACAAAACCGTTAAAGCTCCTGTTCAAAAATTATGCTCCGAAATCAACTTCTGTCACCTCAGTGCTACATATTGCAATGGTACCTAAAGTTTAAAGCAGAAATTGGGGCACTTTTAAAATTTTCATTTTTGACCAATTCGATAGGTCCGGGGCTTAGGTAAGTTATCATATGTCACAAAACCGTTAAAGCTCCTGTTCAAAAATTATGCTCCGAAATCAACTTCTGTCACCTCGGTGACACATTTTGGAATGGTACCTAAAGTTTAAAGCAGAAATAGGGGCACTTTTGAAATTTTCATTTTTGACCAATTCGATAGGTCCGGGGCTTAGGTAAGTTATCATATGTCACAGAACCGTTAAAGCTCCTGTTCAAAAATGATGCTCAGAAGCCAACTTCTGTCACCTCAGTGATACATTTTGGAATGGTACCTAAAGTTTAAAGCAGAAATAGGGGCACTTTTGAAATTTTCATTTTTGACCAATTCGATAGGTCCGGGGCTTTGGTAAGTTATCATATGTCACAAAACCATTAAAGCTCCTGTTCAAAAATTATGCTCCGAAATCAACTTCTGTCACCTCAGTGATACATTTTGGAATAGTACCTAAAGTTAAAAGCAGAAATTGGTGAACTTTTAAAATTTTCATTTTTGACCAGTTCGATAGGTCCGGGGCTTAGGTAAGTTATCAAATGTCACAAAATCGATAAAACTCCTGTTCAAAAATGATGCTCCAAAATCAACTTCTGTCACCTCAGTGATACATTTTGGAATAGTACCTAAAGTTTAAAGCAGAAATTGGGGCACTTTTGAAATTTTCATTTTTGACCAATTCGATAGGTCCGGGACTTAGGTAAGTTATCATATGTCACAATACCGTTAAAGCACCTGTTGAAAAATTATGCTCCGAAATCAACTTCTGTCACCTCAGTGATACATTTTGGAATAGTACCTAAAGTTTAAAGCAGAAATTGGTGAACTTTTAAAATTTTCATTTTTGACCAGTTCGATAGGTCCGGGGCTTAGGTAAGTTATCAAATGTCACAAAATCGATAAAACTCCTGTTCAAAAATGATGCTCCAAAATCAACTTCTGTCACCTCAGTGATACATTTTGGAATAGTACCTAAAGTTTAAAGCAGAAATTGGGGCACTTTTGAAATTTTCATTTTTGACCAATTCGATAGGTCCGGGGCTTTGGTAAGTTATCATATGTCACAATACCGTTAAAGCACCTGTTGAAAAATAATGCTCCAAAATCAACTTCTGTCACCTCAGTGATACATTTTGGAATAGTACCTAAAGTTTAAAGCAGAAATTGGGGAACTTTTACATTTTTCATTTTTGACCAGTTCGATAGGTCCGGGGCTTAGGTAAGTTATCAAATGTCACAAAATCGATAAAACTCCTGTTTAAAAATGATGCTCCAAAATCAACTTCTGTCACCTCAGTGATACATTTTGGAATAGTACCTAAAGTTTAAAGCAGAAATTGGGGCACTTTTGAAATTTTCATTTTTGACCAATTCGATAGGTCCGGGGCTTAGGTAAGTTATCATATGTCACAATACCGTTAAAGCACCTGTTGAAAAATAATGCTCCAAAATCAACTTCTGTCACCTCAGTGATACATTTTGGAATAGTACCTAAAGTTTAAAGCAGAAATTGGGGAACTTTTACATTTTTCATTTTTGACCAATTCGATAGGTCCGGGGCTTAGGTAAGTTATCATATGTCACAAAACCGTTAAAGCTCCTGTTCAAAAATGATGCTCCAAAATCAACTTCTGTCACCTCAGTGATACATTTTGGAATAGTACCTAAAGTTTAAAGCAGAAATTGGGGCACTTTTGAAATTTTCATTTTTGACCAATTCGATAGGTCCGGGACTTAGGTAAGTTATCATATGTCACAATACCGTTAAAGCACCTGTTGAAAAATTATGCTCCGAAATCAACTTCTGTCACCTCAGTGATACATTTTGGAATAGTACCTAAAGTTTAAAGCAGAAATTGGTGAACTTTTAAAATTTTCATTTTTGACCAGTTCGATAGGTCCGGGGCTTAGGTAAGTTATCAAATGTCACAAAATCGATAAAACTCCTGTTCAAAAATGATGCTCCAAAATCAACTTCTGTCACCTCAGTGATACATTTTGGAATAGTACCTAAAGTTTAAAGCAGAAATTGGGGCACTTTTGAAATTTTCATTTTAGAACCAATTCGATAGGTCCGGGGCTTAGGTAAGTTATCATATGTCACAAAATCGATAAAACTCCTGTTCAAAAATGATGCTCCAAAATCAACTTCTGTCACCTCAGTGATACATTTTGGAATAGTACCTAAAGTTTAAAGCAGAAATAGGGGCACTTTTGAAATTTTCATTTTTGACCAATTCGATAGGTCCGGGGCTTAGGTAAGTTATCATATGTCACAGAACCGTTAAAGCTCCTGTTCAAAAATGATGCTCAGAAGCCAACTTCTGTCACCTCAGTGATACATTTTGGAATGGTACCTAAAGTTTAAAGCAGAAATAGGGGCACTTTTGAAATTTTCATTTTTGACCAATTCGATAGGTCCGGGGCTTAGGTAAGTTATCATATGTCACAAAACCGTTAAAGCTCCTGTTCAAAAATTATGCTCCGAAATCAACTTCTGTCACCTCGGTGACACATTTTGGAATGGTACCTAAAGTTTAAAGCAGAAATAGGGGCACTTTTGAAATTTTCATTTTTGACCAATTCGATAGGTCCGGGGCTTAGGTAAGTTATCATATGTCACAGAACCGTTAAAGCTCCTGTTCAAAAATGATGCTCAGAAGCCAACTTCTGTCACCTCAGTGATACATTTTGGAATGGTACCTAAAGTTTAAAGCAGAAATAGGGGCACTTTTGAAATTTTCATTTTTGACCAATTCGATAGGTCCGGGGCTTAGGTAAGTTATCATATGTCACAAAACCGTTAAAGCTCCTGTTCAAAAATTATGCTCCGAAATCAACTTCTGTCACCTCAGTGATACATTTTGGAATAGTACCTAAAGTTTAAAGCAGAAATTGGTGAACTTTTAAAATTTTCATTTTTGACCAGTTCGATAGGTCCGGGGCTTAGGTAAGTTATCAAATGTCACAAAATCGATAAAACTCCTGTTCAAAAATGATGCTCCAAAATCAACTTCTGTCACCTCAGTGATACATTTTGGAATAGTACCTAAAGTTTAAAGCAGAAATTGGGGCACTTTTGAAATTTTCATTTTTGACCAATTCGATAGGTCCGGGGCTTAGGTAAGTTATCATATGTCACAAAATCGATAAAACTCCTGTTCAAAAATGATGCTCCAAAGTCAACTTCTGTCACCTCAGTGATACATTTTGGAATAGTACCTAAAGTTTAAAGCAGAAATTGGGGCACTTTTGAAATTTTCATTTTTGACCAATTCGATAGGTCCGGGGCTTTGGTAAGTTATCATATGTCACAATACCATTAAAGCACCTGTTGAAAAATAATGCTCCAAAATCAACTTCTGTCACCTCAGTGATACATTTTGGAATAGTACCTAAAGTTTAAAGCAGAAATTGGGGAACTTTTACATTTTTCATTTTTGACCAGTTCGATAGGTCCGGGGCTTAGGTAAGTTATCAAATGTCACAAAATCGATAAAACTCCTGTTTAAAAATGATGCTCCAAAATCAACTTCTGTCACCTCAGTGATACATTTTGGAATAGTACCTAAAGTTTAAAGCAGAAATTGGGGCACTTTTGAAATTTTCATTTTTGACCAATTCGATAGGTCCGGGGCTTAGGTAAGTTATCATATGTCACAATACCGTTAAAGCACCTGTTGAAAAATAATGCTCCAAAATCAACTTCTGTCACCTCAGTGATACATTTTGGAATAGTACCTAAAGTTTAAAGCAGAAATTGGGGAACTTTTACATTTTTCATTTTTGACCAATTCGATAGGTCCGGGGCTTAGGTAAGTTATCATATGTCACAAAACCGTTAAAGCTCCTGTTCAAAAATTATGCTCCGAAATCAACTTCTGTCACCTCAGTGCTACATATTGCAATGGTACCTAAAGTTTAAAGCAGAAATTGGGGCACTTTTAAAATTTTCATTTTTTACCAATTCGATAGGTCCGGGGCTTAGGTAAGTTATCATATGTCACAAAACCGTTAAAGCTCCTGTTCAAAAATTATGCTCCGAAATCAACTTCTGTCACCTCGGTGACACATTTTGGAATGGTACCTAAAGTTTAAAGCAGAAATAGGGGCACTTTTGAAATTTTCATTTTTGACCAATTCGATAGGTCCGGGGCTTAGGTAAGTTATCATATGTCACAGAACCGTTAAAGCTCCTGTTCAAAAATGATGCTCAGAAGCCAACTTCTGTCACCTCAGTGATACATTTTGGAATGGTACCTAAAGTTTAAAGCAGAAATAGGGGCACTTTTGAAATTTTCATTTTTGACCAATTCGATAGGTCCGGGGCTTTGGTAAGTTATCATATGTCACAAAACCATTAAAGCTCCTGTTCAAAAATTATGCTCCGAAATCAACTTCTGTCACCTCAGTGATACATTTTGGAATAGTACCTAAAGTTTAAAGCAGAAATTGGTGAACTTTTAAAATTTTCATTTTTGACCAGTTCGATAGGTCCGGGGCTTAGGTAAGTTATCAAATGTCACAAAATCGATAAAACTCCTGTTCAAAAATGATGCTCCAAAATCAACTTCTGTCACCTCAGTGATACATTTTGGAATAGTACCTAAAGTTTAAAGCAGAAATTGGGGCACTTTTGAAATTTTCATTTTTGACCAATGAGATAGGTCCGGGGCTTAGGTAAGTTATCATATGTCACAATACCGTTAAAGCACCTGTTGAAAAATAATGCTCCAAAATCAACTTCTGTCACCTCAGTGATACATTTTGGAATAGTACCTAAAGTTTAAAGCAGAAATTGGGGAACTTTTACATTTTTCATTTTTGACCAGTTCGATAGGTCCGGGGCTTAGGTAAGTTATCATATGTCACAGAACCGTTAAAGCTCCTGTTCAAAAATGATGCTCAGAAGCCAACTTCTGTCACCTCAGTGATACATTTTGGAATGGTACCTAAAGTTTAAAGCAGAAATAGGGGCACTTTTGAAATTTTCATTTTTGACCAATTCGATAGGTCCGGGGCTTAGGTAAGCTATCATATGTCACAAAACCGTTAAAGCTCTTGTTCAAAAATTATGCTCCGAAATCAACTTCTGTCACCTCAGTGATACATTTTGGAATAGTACCTAAAGTTTAAAGCAGAAATTGGTGAACTTTTAAAATTTTCATTTTTGACCAGTTCGATAGGTCCGGGGCTTAGGTAAGTTATCAAATGTCACAAAATCGATAAAACTCCTGTTCAAAAATGATGCTCCAAAATCAACTTCTGTCACCTCAGTGATACATTTTGGAATAGTACCTAAAGTTTAAAGCAGAAATTGGGGCACTTTTGAAATTTTCATTTTTGACCAATTCGATAGGTCCGGGACTTAGGTAAGTTATCATATGTCACAATACCGTTAAAGCACCTGTTGAAAAATTATGCTCCGAAATCAACTTCTGTCACCTCAGTGATACATTTTGGAATAGTACCTAAAGTTTAAAGCAGAAATTGGTGAACTTTTAAAATTTTCATTTTTGACCAGTTCGATAGGTCCGGGGCTTAGGTAAGTTATCAAATGTCACAAAATCGATAAAACTCCTGTTCAAAAATGATGCTCCAAAATCAACTTCTGTCACCTCAGTGATACATATTGCAATGGTACCTAAAGTTTAAAGCAGAAATTGGGGCACTTTTAAAATTTTCATTTTTTACCAATTCGATAGGACGGGGCTTAGGTAAGTTATCATATGTCACAAAACCGTTAAAGCTCCTGTTCAAAAATTATGCTCCGAAATCAACTTCTGTCACCTCGGTGACACATTTTGGAATGGTACCTAAAGTTTAAAGCAGAAATAGGGGCACTTTTGAAATTTTCATTTTTGACCAATTCGATAGGTCCGGGGCTTAGGTAAGTTATCATATGTCACAAAACCGTTAAAGCTCCTGTTCAAAAATTATGCTCCGAAATCAACTTCTGTCACCTCGGTGACACATTTTGGAATGGTACCTAAAGTTTAAAGCAGAAATAGGGGCACTTTTGAAATTTTCATTTTTGACCAATTCGATAGGTCCGGGGCTTAGGTAAGTTATCATATGTCACAGAACCGTTAAAGCTCCTGTTCAAAAATGATGCTCAGAAGCCAACTTCTGTCACCTCAGTGATACATTTTGGAATGGTACCTAAAGTTTAAAGCAGAAATAGGGGCACTTTTGAAATTTTCATTTTTGACCAATTCGATAGGTCCGGGGCTTTGGTAAGTTATCATATGTCACAAAACCATTAAAGCTCCTGTTCAAAAATTATGCTCCGAAATCAACTTCTGTCACCTCAGTGATACATTTTGGAATAGTACCTAAAGTTTAAAGCAGAAATTGGTGAACTTTTAAAATTTTCATTTTTGACCAGTTCGATAGGTCCGGGGCTTAGGTAAGTTATCAAATGTCACAAAATCGATAAAACTCCTGTTCAAAAATGATGCTCCAAAATCAACTTCTGTCACCTCAGTGATACATTTTGGAATAGTACCTAAAGTTTAAAGCAGAAATTGGGGCACTTTTGAAATTTTCATTTTTGACCAATGAGATAGGTCCGGGGCTTAGGTAAGTTATCATATGTCACAATACCGTTAAAGCACCTGTTGAAAAATAATGCTCCAAAATCAACTTCTGTCACCTCAGTGATACATTTTGGAATAGTACCTAAAGTTTAAAGCAGAAATTGGGGAACTTTTACATTTTTCATTTTTGACCAGTTCGATAGGTCCGGGGCTTAGGTAAGTTATCATATGTCACAGAACCGTTAAAGCTCCTGTTCAAAAATGATGCTCAGAAGCCAACTTCTGTCACCTCAGTGATACATTTTGGAATGGTACCTAAAGTTTAAAGCAGAAATAGGGCCACTTTTGAAATTTTCATTTTTGACCAATTCGATAGGTCCGGGGCTTAGGTAAGCTATCATATGTCACAAAACCGTTAAAGCTCTTGTTCAAAAATTATGCTCCGAAATCAACTTCTGTCACCTCAGTGATACATTTTGGAATAGTACCTAAAGTTTAAAGCAGAAATTGGTGAACTTTTAAAATTTTCATTTTTGACCAGTTCGATAGGTCCGGGGCTTAGGTAAGTTATCAAATGTCACAAAATCGATAAAACTCCTGTTCAAAAATGATGCTCCAAAATCAACTTCTGTCACCTCAGTGATACATTTTGGAATAGTACCTAAAGTTTAAAGCAGAAATTGGGGCACTTTTGAAATTTTCATTTTTGACCAATTTGATAGGTCCGGGACTTAGGTAAGTTATCATATGTCACAATACCGTTAAAGCACCTGTTGAAAAATTATGCTCCGAAATCAACTTCTGTCACCTCAGTGATACATTTTGGAATAGTACCTAAAGTTTAAAGCAGAAATTGGTGAACTTTTAAAATTTTCATTTTTGACCAGTTCGATAGGTCCGGGGCTTAGGTAAGTTATCAAATGTCACAAAATCGATAAAACTCCTGTTCAAAAATGATGCTCCAAAATCAACTTCTGTCACCTCAGTGATACATTTTGGAATAGTACCTAAAGTTTAAAGCAGAAATTGGGGCACTTTTGAAATTTTCATTTTAGAACCAATTCGATAGGTCCGGGGCTTAGGTAAGTTATCATATGTCACAAAATCGATAAAACTCCTGTTCAAAAATGATGCTCCAAAATCAACTTCTGTCACCTCAGTGATACATTTTGGAATAGTACCTAAAGTTTAAAGCAGAAATAGGGGCACTTTTGAAATTTTCATTTTTGACCAATTCGATAGGTCCGGGGCTTAGGTAAGTTATCATATGTCACAGAACCGTTAAAGCTCCTGTTAAAAAATGATGCTCAGAAGCCAACTTCTGTCACCTCAGTGATACATTTTGGAATGGTACCTAAAGTTTAAAGCAGAAATAGGGGCACTTTTGAAATTTTCATTTTTGACCAATTCGATAGGTCCGGGGCTTAGGTAAGTTATCATATGTCACAAAACCGTTAAAGCTCCTGTTCAAAAATTATGCTCCGAAATCAACTTCTGTCACCTCGGTGACACATTTTGGAATGGTACCTAAAGTTTAAAGCAGAAATAGGGGCACTTTTGAAATTTTCATTTTTGACCAATTCGATAGGTCCGGGGCTTAGGTAAGTTATCATATGTCACAGAACCGTTAAAGCTCCTGTTCAAAAATGATGCTCAGAAGCCAACTTCTGTCACCTCAGTGATACATTTTGGAATGGTACCTAAAGTTTAAAGCAGAAATAGGGGCACTTTTGAAATTTTCATTTTTGACCAATTCGATAGGTCCGGGGCTTAGGTAAGTTATCATATGTCACAAAACCGTTAAAGCTCCTGTTCAAAAATTATGCTCCGAAATCAACTTCTGTCACCTCAGTGATACATTTTGGAATAGTACCTAAAGTTTAAAGCAGAAATTGGTGAACTTTTAAAATTTTCATTTTTGACCAGTTCGATAGGTCCGGGGCTTAGGTAAGTTATCAAATGTCACAAAATCGATAAAACTCCTGTTCAAAAATGATGCTCCAAAATCAACTTCTGTCACCTCAGTGATACATTTTGGAATAGTACCTAAAGTTTAAAGCAGAAATTGGGGCACTTTTGAAATTTTCATTTTTGACCAATTCGATAGGTCCGGGGCTTAGGTAAGTTATCATATGTCACAAAATCGATAAAACTCCTGTTCAAAAATGATGCTCCAAAATCAACTTCTGTCACCTCAGTGATACATTTTGGAATAGTACCTAAAGTTTAAAGCAGAAATTGGGGCACTTTTGAAATTTTCATTTTTGACCAATTCGATAGGTCCGGGGCTTTGGTAAGTTATCATATGTCACAATACCGTTAAAGCACCTGTTGAAAAATAATGCTCCAAAATCAACTTCTGTCACCTCAGTGATACATTTTGGAATAGTACCTAAAGTTTAAAGCAGAAATTGGGGAACTTTTACATTTTTCATTTTTGACCAGTTCGATAGGTCCGGGGCTTAGGTAAGTTATCAAATGTCACAAAATCGATAAAACTCCTGTTTAAAAATGATGCTCCAAAATCAACTTCTGTCACCTCAGTGATACATTTTGGAATAGTACCTAAAGTTTAAAGCAGAAATTGGGGCACTTTTGAAATTTTCATTTTTGACCAATTCGATAGGTCCGGGGCTTAGGTAAGTTATCATATGTCACAATACCGTTAAAGCACCTGTTGAAAAATAATGCTCCAAAATCAACTTCTGTCACCTCAGTGATACATTTTGGAATAGTACCTAAAGTTTAAAGCAGAAATTGGGGAACTTTTACATTTTTCATTTTTGACCAATTCGATAGGTCCGGGGCTTAGGTAGGTTATCATATGTCACAAAACCGTTAAAGCTCCTGTTCAAAAATTATGCTCCGAAATCAACTTCTGTCACCTCAGTGCTACATATTGCAATGGTACCTAAAGTTTAAAGCAGAAATTGGGGCACTTTTAAAATTTTCATTTTTGACCAATTCGATAGGTCCGGGGCTTAGGTAAGTTATCATATGTCACAAAACCGTTAAAGCTCCTGTTCAAAAATTATGCTCCGAAATCAACTTCTGTCACCTCGGTGACACATTTTGGAATGGTACCTAAAGTTTAAAGCAGAAATAGGAGCACTTTTGAAATTTTCATTTTTGACCAATTCGATAGGTCCGGGGCTTAGGTAAGTTATCATATGTCACAGAACCGTTAAAGCTCCTGTTCAAAAATGATGCTCAGAAGCCAACTTCTGTCACCTCAGTGATACATTTTGGAATGGTACCTAAAGTTTAAAGCAGAAATAGGGGCACTTTTGAAATTTTCATTTTTGACCAATTCGATAGGTCCGGGGCTTTGGTAAGTTATCATATGTCACAAAACCATTAAAGCTCCTGTTCAAAAATTATGCTCCGAAATCAACTTCTGTCACCTCAGTGATACATTTTGGAATAGTACCTAAAGTTTAAAGCAGAAATTGGTGAACTTTTAAAATTTTCATTTTTGACCAGTTCGATAGGTCCGGGGCTTAGGTAAGTTATCAAATGTCACAAAATCGATAAAACTCCTGTTCAAAAATGATGCTCCAAAATCAACTTCTGTCACCTCAGTGATACATTTTGGAATAGTACCTAAAGTTTAAAGCAGAAATTGGGGCACTTTTGAAATTTTCATTTTTGACCAATGAGATAGGTCCGGGGCTTAGCTAAGTTATCATATGTCACAATACCGTTAAAGCACCTGTTGAAAAATAATGCTCCAAAATCAACTTCTGTCACCTCAGTGATACATTTTGGAATAGTACCTAAAGTTTAAAGCAGAAATTGGGGAACTTTTACATTTTTAATTTTTGACCAATTCGATAGGTCCGGGGCTTAGGTAAGTTATCATATGTCACAAAACCGTTAAAGCTCCTGTTCAAAAATTATGCTCCGAAATCAACTTCTGTCACCTCAGTGCTACATATTGCAATGGTACCTAAAGTTTAAAGCAGAAATTGGGGCACTTTTAAAATTTTCATTTTTGACCAATTCGATAGGTCCGGGGCTTAGGTAAGTTATCATATGTCACAGAACCGTTAAAGCTCCTGTTCAAAAATGATGCTCAGAAGCCAACTTCTGTCACCTCAGTGATACATTTTGGAATGGTACCTAAAGTTTAAAGCAGAAATAGGGGCACTTTTGAAATTTTCATTTTTGACCAATTCGATAGGTCCGGGGCTTAGGTAAGTTATCAAATGTCACAAAATCGATAAAACTCCTGTTCAAAAATGATGCTCCAAAATCAACTTCTGTCACCTCAGTGATACATTTTGGAATAGTACCTAAAGTTTAAAGCAGAAATTGGTGAACTTTTAAAATTTTCATTTTTGACCAGTTCGATAGGTCCGGGGCTTAGGTAAGTTATCAAATGTCACAAAATCGATAAAACTCCTGTTCAAAAATGATGCTCCAAAATCAACTTCTGTCACCTCAGTGATACATTTTGGAATAGTACCTAAAGTTTAAAGCAGAAATTGGGGCACTTTTGAAATTTTCATTTTTGACCAATGAGATAGGTCCGGGGCTTAGGTAAGTTATCATATGTCACAATACCGTTAAAGCACCTGTTGAAAAATAATGCTCCAAAATCAACTTCTGTCACCTCAGTGATACATTTTGGAATAGTACCTAAAGTTTAAAGCAGAAATTGGGGAACTTTTACATTTTTAATTTTTGACCAATTCGATAGGTCCGGGGCTTAGGTAAGCTATCATATGTCACAAAACCGTTAAAGCTCTTGTTCAAAAATTATGCTCCGAAATCAACTTCTGTCACCTCAGTGATACATTTTGGAATAGTACCTAAAGTTTAAAGCAGAAATTGGTGAACTTTTAAAATTTTCATTTTTGACCAGTTCGATAGGTCCGGGGCTTAGGTAAGTTATCAAATGTCACAAAATCGATAAAACTCCTGTTCAAAAATGATGCTCCAAAATCAACTTCTGTCACCTCAGTGATACATTTTGGAATAGTACCTAAAGTTTAAAGCAGAAATTGGGGCACTTTTGAAATTTTCATTTTTGACCAATTCGATAGGTCCGGGACTTAGGTAAGTTATCATATGTCACAATACAGTTAAAGCACCTGTTGAAAAATTATGCTCCGAAATCAACTTCTGTCACCTCAGTGATACATTTTGGAATAGTACCTAAAGTTTAAAGCAGAAATTGGTGAACTTTTAAAATTTTCATTTTTGACCAGTTCGATAGGTCCGGGGCTTAGGTAAGTTATCAAATGTCACAAAATCGATAAAACTCCTGTTCAAAAATGATGCTCCAAAATCAACTTCTGTCACCTCAGTGATACATTTTGGAATAGTACCTAAAGTTTAAAGCAGAAATTGGGGCACTTTTGAAATTTTCATTTTAGAACCAATTCGATAGGTCCGGGGCTTAGGTAAGTTATCATATGTCACAAAATCGATAAAACTCCTGTTCAAAAATGATGCTCCAAAATCAACTTCTGTCACCTCAGTGATACATTTTGGAATAGTACCTAAAGTTTAAAGCAGAAATAGGGGCACTTTTGAAATTTTCATTTTTGACCAATTCGATAGGTCCGGGGCTTAGGTAAGTTATCATATGTCACAGAACCGTTAACGCTCCTGTTCAAAAATGATGCTCAGAAGCCAACTTCTGTCACCTCAGTGATATATTTTGGAATGGTACCTAAAGTTTAAAGCAGAAATAGGGGCACTTTTGAAATTTTCATTTTTGACCAATTCGATAGGTCCGGGGCTTAGGTAAGTTATCATATGTCACAAAACCGTTAAAGCTCCTGTTCAAAAATTATGCTCCGAAATCAACTTCTGTCACCTCGGTGACACATTTTGGAATGGTACCTAAAGTTTAAAGCAGAAATAGGGGCACTTTTGAAATTTTCATTTTTGACCAATTCGATAGGTCCGGGGCTTAGGTAAGTTATCATATGTCACAGAACCGTTAAAGCTCCTGTTCAAAAATGATGCTCAGAAGCCAACTTCTGTCACCTCAGTGATACATTTTGGAATGGTACCTAAAGTTTAAAGCAGAAATAGGGGCACTTTTGAAGTTTTCATTTTTGACCAATTCGATAGGTCCGGGGCTTAGGTAAGTTATCATATGTCACAAAACCGTTAAAGCTCCTGTTCAAAAATTATGCTCCGAAATCAACTTCTGTCACCTCAGTGATACATTTTGGAATAGTACCTAAAGTTTAAAGCAGAAATTGGGGCACTTTTGAAATTTTCATTTTTGACCAATTCGATAGGTCCGGGGCTTAGGTAAGTTATCATATGTCACAATACCGTTAAAGCACCTGTTGAAAAATAATGCTCCAAAATCAACTTCTGTCACCTCAGTGATACATTTTGGAATAGTACCTAAAGTTTAAAGAAGAAATTGGGGAACTTTTACATTTTTCATTTTTGACCAATTCGATAGGTCCGGGGCTTAGGTAAGTTATCATATGTCACAAAACCGTTAAAGCTCCTGTTCAAATATTATGCTCCGAAATCAACTTCTGTCATCTCAGTGCTACATATTGCAATGGTACCTAAAGTTTAAAGCAGAAATTGGGGCACTTTTAAAATTTTCATTTTTGACCAATTCGATAGGTCCGGGGCTTAGGTAAGTTATCATATGTCACAAAACCGTTAAAGCTCCTGTTCAAAAATTATGCTCCGAAATCAACTTCTGTCACCTCGGTGACACATTTTGGAATGGTACCTAAAGTTTAAAGCAGAAATAGGGGCACTTTTGAAATTTTCATTTTTGACCAATTCGATAGGTCCGGGGCTTAGGTAAGTTATCATATGTCACAGAACCGTTAAAGCTCCTGTTCAAAAATGATGCTCAGAAGCCAACTTCTGTCACCTCAGTGATACATTTTGGAATGGTACCTAAAGTTTAAAGCAGAAATAGGGGCACTTTTGAAATTTTCATTTTTGACCAATTCGATAGGTCCGGGGCTTTGGTAAGTTATCATATGTCACAAAACCATTAAAGCTCCTGTTCAAAAATTATGCTCCGAAATCAACTTCTGTCACCTCAGTGATACATTTTGGAATAGTACCTAAAGTTTAAAGCAGAAATTGGTGAACTTTTAAAATTTTCATTTTTGACCAGTTCGATAGGTCCGGGGCTTAGGTAAGTTATCAAATGTCACAAAATCGATAAAACTCCTGTTCAAAAATGATGCTCCAAAATCAACTTCTGTCACCTCAGTGATACATTTTGGAATAGTACCTAAAGTTTAAAGCAGAAATTGGGGCACTTTTGAAATTTTCATTTTTGACCAATGAGATAGGTCCGGGGCTTAGCTAAGTTATCATATGTCACAATACCGTTAAAGCACCAGTTGAAAAATAATGCTCCAAAATCAACTTCTGTCACCTCAGTGATACATTTTGGAATAGTACCTAAAGTTTAAAGCAGAAATTGGGGAACTTTTACATTTTTAATTTTTGACCAATTCGATAGGTCCGGGGCTTAGGTAAGTTATCATATGTCACAAAACCGTTAAAGCTCCTGTTCAAAAATTATGCTCCGAAATCAACTTCTGTCACCTCAGTGATACATTTTGGAATAGTACCTAAAGTTTAAAGCAGAAATTGGTGAACTTTTAAAATTTTCATTTTTGACCAGTTCGATAGGTCCGGGGCTTAGGTAAGTTATCAAATGTCACAAAATCGATAAAACTCCTGTTCAAAAATTATGCTCCGAAATCAACTTCTGTCACCTCGGTGACACATTTTGGAATGGTACCTAAAGTTTAAAGCAGAAATAGGGGCACTTTTGAAATTTTCATTTTTGACCAATTCGATAGGTCCGGGGCTTAGGTAAGTTATCATATGTCACAGAACCGTTAAAGCTCCTGTTCAAAAATGATGCTCAGAAGCCAACTTCTGTCACCTCAGTGATACATTTTGGAATGGTACCTAAAGTTTAAAGCAGAAATAGGGGCACTTTTGAAGTTTTCATTTTTGACCAATTCGATAGGTCCGGGGCTTAGGTAAGTTATCATATGTCACAAAACCGTTAAAGCTCCTGTTCAAAAATTATGCTCCGAAATCAACTTCTGTCACCTCAGTGATACATTTTGGAATAGTACCTAAAGTTTAAAGCAGAAATTGGTGAACTTTTAAAATTTTCATTTTTGACCAGTTCGATAGGTCCGGGGCTTAGGTAAGTTATCAAATGTCACAAAATCGATAAAACTCCTGTTCAAAAATGATGCTCCAAAATCAACTTCTGTCACCTCAGTGATACATTTTGGAATAGTACCTAAAGTTTAAAGCAGAAATTGGGGCACTTTTGAAATTTTCATTTTTGACCAATTCGATAGGTCCGGGGCTTAGGTAAGTTATCATATGTCACAAAATCGATAAAACTCCTGTTCAAAAATGATGCTCCAAAATCAACTTCTGTCACCTCAGTGATACATTTTGGAATAGTACCTAAAGTTTAAAGCAGAAATTGGGGCACTTTTGAAATTTTCATTTTTGACCAATTCGATAGGTCCGGGGCTTTGGTAAGTTATCATATGTCACAATACCGTTAAAGCACCTGTTGAAAAATAATGCTCCAAAATCAACTTCTGTCACCTCAGTGATACATTTTGGAATAGTACCTAAAGTTTAAAGCAGAAATTGGGGAACTTTTACATTTTTCATTTTTGACCAGTTCGATAGGTCCGGGGCTTAGGTAAGTTATCAAATGTCACAAAATCGATAAAACTCCTGTTTAAAAATGATGCTCCAAAATCAACTTCTGTCACCTCAGTGATACATTTTGGAATAGTACCTAAAGTTTAAAGCAGAAATTGGGGCACTTTTGAAATTTTCATTTTTGACCAATTCGATAGGTCCGGGGCTTAGGTAAGTTATCATATGTCACAATACCGTTAAAGCACCTGTTGAAAAATAATGCTCCAAAATCAACTTCTGTCACCTCAGTGATACATTTTGGAATAGTACCTAAAGTTTAAAGAAGAAATTGGGGAACTTTTACATTTTTCATTTTTGACCAATTCGATAGGTCCGGGGCTTAGGTAAGTTATCATATGTCACAAAACCGTTAAAGCTCCTGTTCAAAAATTATGCTCCGAAATCAACTTCTGTCATCTCAGTGCTACATATTGCAATGGTACCTAAAGTTTAAAGCAGAAATTGGGGCACTTTTAAAATTTTCATTTTTGACCAATTCGATAGGTCCGGGGCTTAGGTAAGTTATCATATGTCACAAAACCGTTAAAGCTCCTGTTCAAAAATTATGCTCCGAAATCAACTTCTGTCACCTCAGTGATACATTTTGGAATAGTACCTAAAGTTTAAAGCAGAAATTGGTGAACTTTTAAAATTTTCATTTTTGACCAGTTCGATAGGTCCGGGGCTTAGGTAAGTTATCAAATGTCACAAAATCGATAAAACTCCTGTTCAAAAATGATGCTCCAAAATCAACTTCTGTCACCTCAGTGATACATTTTGGAATAGTACCTAAAGTTTAAAGCAGAAATTGGGGCACTTTTGAAATTTTCATTTTTGACCAATGAGATAGGTCCGGGGCTTAGCTAAGTTATCATATGTCACAATACCGTTAAAGCACCAGTTGAAAAATAATGCTCCAAAATCAACTTCTGTCACCTCAGTGATACATTTTGGAATAGTACCTAAAGTTTAAAGCAGAAATTGGGGAACTTTTACATTTTTAATTTTTGACCAATTCGATAGGTCCGGGGCTTAGGTAAGTTATCATATGTTACAAAACCGTTAAAGCTCCTGTTCAAAAATTATGCTCCGAAATCAACTTCTGTCACCTCAGTGATACATTTTGGAATAGTACCTAAAGTTTAAAGCAGAAATTGGTGAACTTTTAAAATTTTCATTTTTGACCAGTTCGATAGGTCCGGGGCTTAGGTAAGTTATCAAATGTCACAAAATCGATAAAACTCCTGTTCAAAAATGATGCTCCAAAATCAACTTCTGTCACCTCAGTGATACATTTTGGAATAGTACCTAAAGTTTAAAGCAGAAATTGGGGCACTTTTGAAATTTTCATTTTAGAACCAATTCGATAGGTCCGGGGCTTAGGTAAGTTATCATATGTCACAAAATCGATAAAACTCCTGTTCAAAAATGATGCTCCAAAATCAACTTCTGTCACCTCAGTGATACATTTTGGAATAGTACCTAAAGTTTAAAGCAGAAATAGGGGCACTTTTGAAATTTTCATTTTTGACCAATTCGATAGGTCCGGGGCTTAGGTAAGTTATCATATGTCACAGAACCGTTAAAGCTCCTGTTCAAAAATGATGCTCAGAAGCCAACTTCTGTCACCTCAGTGATACATTTTGGAATGGTACCTAAAGTTTAAAGCAGAAATAGGGGCACTTTTGAAATTTTCATTTTTGACCAATTCGATAGGTCCGGGGCTTAGGTAAGTTATCATATGTCACAAAACCGTTAAAGCTCCTGTTCAAAAATTATGCTCCGAAATCAACTTCTGTCACCTCGGTGACACATTTTGGAATGGTACCTAAAGTTTAAAGCAGAAATAGGGGCACTTTTGAAATTTTCATTTTTGACCAATTCGATAGGTCCGGGGCTTAGGTAAGTTATCATATGTCACAGAACCGTTAAAGCTCCTGTTCAAAAATGATGCTCAGAAGCCAACTTCTGTCACCTCAGTGATACATTTTGGAATGGTACCTAAAGTTTAAAGCAGAAATAGGGGCACTTTTGAAGTTTTCATTTTTGACCAATTCGATAGGTCCGGGGCTTAGGTAAGTTATCATATGTCACAAAACCGTTAAAGCTCCTGTTCAAAAATTATGCTCCGAAATCAACTTCTGTCACCTCAGTGATACATTTTGGAATAGTACCTAAAGTTTAAAGCAGAAATTGGTGAACTTTTAAAATTTTCATTTTTGACCAGTTCGATAGGTCCGGGGCTTAGGTAAGTTATCAAATGTCACAAAATCGATAAAACTCCTGTTCAAAAATGATGCTCCAAAATCAACTTCTGTCACCTCAGTGATACATTTTGGAATAGTACCTAAAGTTTAAAGCAGAAATTGGGGCACTTTTGAAATTTTCATTTTTGACCAATTCGATAGGTCCGGGGCTTTGGTAAGTTATCATATGTCACAATACCGTTAAAGCACCTGTTGAAAAATAATGCTCCAAAATCAACTTCTGTCACCTCAGTGATACATTTTGGAATAGTACCTAAAGTTTAAAGCAGAAATTGGGGAACTTTTACATTTTTCATTTTTGACCAGTTCGATAGGTCCGGGGCTTAGGTAAGTTATCAAATGTCACAAAATCGATAAAACTCCTGTTTAAAAATGATGCTCCAAAATCAACTTCTGTCACCTCAGTGATACATTTTGGAATAGTACCTAAAGTTTAAAGCAGAAATTGGGGCACTTTTGAAATTTTCATTTTTGACCAATTCGATAGGTCCGGGGCTTAGGTAAGTTATCATATGTCACAATACCGTTAAAGCACCTGTTGAAAAATAATGCTCCAAAATCAACTTCTGTCACCTCAGTGATACATTTTGGAATAGTACCTAAAGTTTAAAGAAGAAATTGGGGAACTTTTACATTTTTCATTTTTGACCAATTCGATAGGTCCGGGGCTTAGGTAAGTTATCATATGTCACAAAACCGTTAAAGCTCCTGTTCAAAAATTATGCTCCGAAATCAACTTCTGTCACCTCAGTGATACATTTTGGAATAGTACCTAAAGTTTAAAGCAGAAATTGGTGAACTTTTAAAATTTTCATTTTTGACCAGTTCGATAGGTCCGGGGCTTAGGTAAGTTATCAAATGTCACAAAATCGATAAAACTCCTGTTCAAAAATGATGCTCCAAAATCAACTTCTGTCACCTCAGTGATACATTTTGGAATAGTACCTAAAGTTTAAAGCAGAAATTGGGGCACTTTTGAAATTTTCATTTTTGACCAATTCGATAGGTCCGGGGCTTAGGTAAGTTATCATATGTCACAAAATCGATAAAACTCCTGTTCAAAAATGATGCTCCAAAATCAACTTCTGTCACCTCAGTGATACATTTTGGAATAGTACCTAAAGTTTAAAGCAGAAATTGGGGCACTTTTGAAATTTTCATTTTTGACCAATTCGATAGGTCCGGGGCTTTGGTAAGTTATCATATGTCACAATACCGTTAAAGCACCTGTTGAAAAATAATGCTCCAAAATCAACTTCTGTCACCTCAGTGATACATTTTGGAATAGTACCTAAAGTTTAAAGCAGAAATTGGGGAACTTTTACATTTTTCATTTTTGACCAGTTCGATAGGTCCGGGGCTTAGGTAAGTTATCAAATGTCACAAAATCGATAAAACTCCTGTTTAAAAATGATGCTCCAAAATCAACTTCTGTCACCTCAGTGATACATTTTGGAATAGTACCTAAAGTTTAAAGCAGAAATTGGGGCACTTTTGAAATTTTCATTTTTGACCAATTCGATAGGTCCGGGGCTTAGGTAAGTTATCATATGTCACAATACCGTTAAAGCACCTGTTGAAAAATAATGCTCCAAAATCAACTTCTGTCACCTCAGTGATACATTTTGGAATAGTACCTAAAGTTTAAAGAAGAAATTGGGGAACTTTTACATTTTTCATTTTTGACCAATTCGATAGGTCCGGGGCTTAGGTAAGTTATCATATGTCACAAAACCGTTAAAGCTCCTGTTCAAAAATTATGCTCCGAAATCAACTTCTGTCATCTCAGTGCTACATATTGCAATGGTACCTAAAGTTTAAAGCAGAAATTGGGGCACTTTTAAAATTTTCATTTTTGACCAATTCGATAGGTCCGGGGCTTAGGTAAGTTATCATATGTCACAAAACCGTTAAAGCTCCTGTTCAAAAATTATGCTCCGAAATCAACTTCTGTCACCTCAGTGATACATTTTGGAATGGTACCTAAAGTTTAAAGCAGAAATAGGGGCACTTTTGAAATTTTCATTTTTGACCAATTCGATAGGTTCGGGGCTTTGGTAAGTTATCATATGTCACAAAACCATTAAAGCTCCTGTTCAAAAATTATGCTCCGAAATCAACTTCTGTCACCTCAGTGATACATTTTGGAATAGTACCTAAAGTTTAAAGCAGAAATTGGTGAACTTTTAAAATTTTCATTTTTGACCAGTTCGATAGGTCCGGGGCTTAGGTAAGTTATCAAATGTCACAAAATCGATAAAACTCCTGTTCAAAAATGATGCTCCAAAATCAACTTCTGTCACCTCAGTGATACATTTTGGAATAGTACCTAAAGTTTAAAGCAGAAATTGGGGCACTTTTGAAATTTTCATTTTTGACCAATGAGATAGGTCCGGGGCTTAGCTAAGTTATCATATGTCACAATACCGTTAAAGCACCAGTTGAAAAATAATGCTCCAAAATCAACTTCTGTCACCTCAGTGATACATTTTGGAATAGTACCTAAAGTTTAAAGCAGAAATTGGGGAACTTTTACATTTTTAATTTTTGACCAATTCGATAGGTCCGGGGCTTAGGTAAGTTATCATATGTCACAAAACCGTTAAAGCTCCTGTTCAAAAATTATGCTCCGAAATCAACTTCTGTCACCTCAGTGATACATTTTGGAATAGTACCTAAAGTTTAAAGCAGAAATTGGTGAACTTTTAAAATTTTCATTTTTGACCAGTTCGATAGGTCCGGGGCTTAGGTAAGTTATCAAATGTCACAAAATCGATAAAACTCCTGTTCAAAAATGATGCTCCAAAATCAACTTCTGTCACCTCAGTGATACATTTTGGAATAGTACCTAAAGTTTAAAGCAGAAATTGGGGCACTTTTGAAATTTTCATTTTAGAACCAATTCGATAGGTCCGGGGCTTAGGTAAGTTATCATATGTCACAAAATCGATAAAACTCCTGTTCAAAAATGATGCTCCAAAATCAACTTCTGTCACCTCAGTGATACATTTTGGAATAGTACCTAAAGTTTAAAGCAGAAATAGGGGCACTTTTGAAATTTTCATTTTTGACCAATTCGATAGGTCCGGGGCTTAGGTAAGTTATCATATGTCACAGAACCGTTAAAGCTCCTGTTCAAAAATGATGCTCAGAAGCCAACTTCTGTCACCTCAGTGATACATTTTGGAATGGTACCTAAAGTTTAAAGCAGAAATAGGGGCACTTTTGAAATTTTCATTTTTGACCAATTCGATAGGTCCGGGGCTTAGGTAAGTTATCATATGTCACAGAACCGTTAAAGCTCCTGTTCAAAAATGATGCTCAGAAGCCAACTTCTGTCACCTCAGTGATACATTTTGGAATGGTACCTAAAGTTTAAAGCAGAAATAGGGGCACTTTTGAAGTTTTCATTTTTGACCAATTCGATAGGTCCGGGGCTTAGGTAAGTTATCATATGTCACAAAACCGTTAAAGCTCCTGTTCAAAAATTATGCTCCGAAATCAACTTCTGTCACCTCAGTGATACATTTTGGAATAGTACCTAAAGTTTAAAGCAGAAATTGGTGAACTTTTAAAATTTTCATTTTTGACCAGTTCGATAGGTCCGGGGCTTAGGTAAGTTATCAAATGTCACAAAATCGATAAAACTCCTGTTCAAAAATGATGCTCCAAAATCAACTTCTGTCACCTCAGTGATACATTTTGGAATAGTACCTAAAGTTTAAAGCAGAAATTGGGGCACTTTTGAAATTTTCATTTTTGACCAATTCGATAGGTCCGGGGCTTAGGTAAGTTATCATATGTCACAAAATCGATAAAACTCCTGTTCAAAAATGATGCTCCAAAATCAACTTCTGTCACCTCAGTGATACATTTTGGAATAGTACCTAAAGTTTAAAGCAGAAATTGGGGCACTTTTGAAATTTTCATTTTTGACCAATTCGATAGGTCCGGGGCTTTGGTAAGTTATCATATGTCACAATACCGTTAAAGCACCTGTTGAAAAATAATGCTCCAAAATCAACTTCTGTCACCTCAGTGATACATTTTGGAATAGTACCTAAAGTTTAAAGCAGAAATTGGGGAACTTTTACATTTTTCATTTTTGACCAGTTCGATAGGTCCGGGGCTTAGGTAAGTTATCAAATGTCACAAAATCGATAAAACTCCTGTTTAAAAATGATGCTCCAAAATCAACTTCTGTCACCTCAGTGATACATTTTGGAATAGTACCTAAAGTTTAAAGCAGAAATTGGGGCACTTTTGAAATTTTCATTTTTGACCAATTCGATAGGTCCGGGGCTTAGGTAAGTTATCATATGTCACAATACCGTTAAAGCACCTGTTGAAAAATAATGCTCCAAAATCAACTTCTGTCACCTCAGTGATACATTTTGGAATAGTACCTAAAGTTTAAAGAAGAAATTGGGGAACTTTTACATTTTTCATTTTTGACCAATTCGATAGGTCCGGGGCTTAGGTAAGTTATCATATGTCACAAAACCGTTAAAGCTCCTGTTCAAAAATTATGCTCCGAAATCAACTTCTGTCACCTCAGTGCTACATATTGCAATGGTACCTAAAGTTTAAAGCAGAAATTGGGGCACTTTTAAAATTTTCATTTTTGACCAATTCGATAGGTCCGGGGCTTAGGTAAGTTATCATATGTCACAAAACCGTTAAAGCTCCTGTTCAAAAATTATGCCTTGAAATCAACTTCTGTCACCTCGGTGACACATTTTGGAATGGTACCTAAAGTTTAAAGCAGAAATAGGGGCACTTTTGAAATTTTCATTTTTGACCAATTCGATAGGTCCGGGGCTTTGGTAAGTTATCATATGTCACAAAACCATTAAAGCTCCTGTTCAAAAATTATGCTCCGAAATCAACTTCTGTCACCTCAGTGATACATTTTGGAATAGTACCTAAAGTTTAAAGCAGAAATTGGTGAACTTTTAAAATTTTCATTTTTGACCAGTTCGATAGGTCCGGGGCTTAGGTAAGTTATCAAATGTCACAAAATCGATAAAACTCCTGTTCAAAAATTATGCTCCGAAATCAACTTCTGTCACCTCAGTGCTACATATTGCAATGGTACCTAAAGTTTAAAGCAGAAATTGGGGCACTTTTGAAATTTTCATTTTTGACCAATTCGATAGGTCCGGGGCTTAGGTAAGTTATCATATGTCACAAAACCGTTAAAGCTCCTGTTCAAAAATTATGCCTTGAAATCAACTTCTGTCACCTCGGTGACACATTTTGGAATGGTACCTAAAGTTTAAAGCAGAAATAGGGGCACTTTTGAAATTTTCATTTTTGACCAATTCGATAGGTCCGGGGCTTAGGTAAGTTATCAAATGTCACAAAATCGATAAAACTCCTGTTCAAAAATGATGCTCCAAAATCAACTTCTGTCACCTCAGTGATACATTTTGGAATAGTACCTAAAGTTTAAAGCAGAAATTGGGGCACTTTTGAAATTTTCATTTTTGACCAATTCGATAGGTCCGGGGCTTAGGTAAGTTATCATATGTCACAAAATCGATAAAACTCCTGTTCAAAAATGATGCTCCAAAATCAACTTCTGTCACCTCAGTGATACATTTTGGAATAGTACCTAAAGTTTAAAGCAGAAATTGGGGCACTTTTGAAATTTTCATTTTTGACCAATTCGATAGGTCCGGGGCTTTGGTAAGTTATCATATGTCACAATACCGTTAAAGCACCTGTTGAAAAATAATGCTCCAAAATCAACTTCTGTCACCTCAGTGATACATTTTGGAATAGTACCTAAAGTTTAAAGCAGAAATTGGGGAACTTTTACATTTTTCATTTTTGACCAGTTCGATAGGTCCGGGGCTTAGGTAAGTTATCAAATGTCACAAAATCGATAAAACTCCTGTTTAAAAATGATGCTCCAAAATCAACTTCTGTCACCTCAGTGATACATTTTGGAATAGTACCTAAAGTTTAAAGCAGAAATTGGGGCACTTTTGAAATTTTCATTTTTGACCAATTCGATAGGTCCGGGGCTTAGGTAAGTTATCATATGTCACAATACCGTTAAAGCACCTGTTGAAAAATAATGCTCCAAAATCAACTTCTGTCACCTCAGTGATACATTTTGGAATAGTACCTAAAGTTTAAAGAAGAAATTGGGGAACTTTTACATTTTTCATTTTTGACCAATTCGATAGGTCCGGGGCTTAGGTAAGTTATCATATGTCACAAAACCGTTAAAGCTCCTGTTCAAAAATTATGCTCCGAAATCAACTTCTGTCACCTCAGTGCTACATATTGCAATGGTACCTAAAGTTTAAAGCAGAAATTGGGGCACTTTTAAAATTTTCATTTTTGACCAATTCGATAGGTCCGGGGCTTAGGTAAGTTATCATATGTCACAAAACCGTTAAAGCTCCTGTTCAAAAATTATGCCTTGAAATCAACTTCTGTCACCTCGGTGACACATTTTGGAATGGTACCTAAAGTTTAAAGCAGAAATAGGGGCACTTTTGAAATTTTCATTTTTGACCAATTCGATAGGTCCGGGGCTTTGGTAAGTTATCATATGTCACAAAACCATTAAAGCTCCTGTTCAAAAATTATGCTCCGAAATCAACTTCTGTCACCTCAGTGATACATTTTGGAATAGTACCTAAAGTTTAAAGCAGAAATTGGTGAACTTTTAAAATTTTCATTTTTGACCAGTTCGATAGGTCCGGGGCTTAGGTAAGTTATCAAATGTCACAAAATCGATAAAACTCCTGTTCAAAAATTATGCTCCGAAATCAACTTCTGTCACCTCAGTGCTACATATTGCAATGGTACCTAAAGTTTAAAGCAGAAATTGGGGCACTTTTAAAATTTTCATTTTTGACCAATTCGATAGGTCCGGGGCTTAGGTAAGTTATCATATGTCACAAAACCGTTAAAGCTCCTGTTCAAAAATTATGCCTTGAAATCAACTTCTGTCACCTCGGTGACACATTTTGGAATGGTACCTAAAGTTTAAAGCAGAAATAGGGGCACTTTTGAAATTTTCATTTTTGACCAATTCGATAGGTCCGGGGCTTAGGTAAGTTATCATATGTCACAGAACCGTTAAAGCTCCTGTTCAAAAATGATGCTCAGAAGCCAACTTCTGTCACCTCAGTGATACATTTTGGAATGGTACCTAAAGTTTAAAGCAGAAATAGGGGCACTTTTGAAATTTTCATTTTTGACCAATTCGATAGGTCCGGGGCTTTGGTAAGTTATCATATGTCACAAAACCATTAAAGCTCCTGTTCAAAAATTATGCTCCGAAATCAACTTCTGTCACCTCAGTGATACATTTTGGAATAGTACCTAAAGTTTAAAGCAGAAATTGGTGAACTTTTAAAATTTTCATTTTTGACCAGTTCGATAGGTCCGGGGCTTAGGTAAGTTATCAAATGTCACAAAATCGATAAAACTCCTGTTCAAAAATGATGCTCCAAAATCAACTTCTGTCACCTCAGTGATACATTTTGGAATAGTACCTAAAGTTTAAAGCAGAAATTGGGGCACTTTTGAAATTTTCATTTTTGACCAATGAGATAGGTCCGGGGCTTAGCTAAGTTATCATATGTCACAATACCGTTAAAGCACCAGTTGAAAAATAATGCTCCAAAATCAACTTCTGTCACCTCAGTGATACATTTTGGAATAGTACCTAAAGTTTAAAGCAGAAATTGGGGAACTTTTACATTTTTAATTTTTGACCAATTCGATAGGTCCGGGGCTTAGGTAAGTTATCATATGTCACAAAACCGTTAAAGCTCCTGTTCAAAAATTATGCTCCGAAATCAACTTCTGTCACCTCAGTGATACATATTGCAATGGTACCTAAAGTTTAAAGCAGAAATTGGGGCACTTTTAAAATTTTCATTTTTGACCAATTCGATAGGTCCGGGGCTTAGGTAAGTTATCATATGTCACAGAACCGTTAAAGCTCCTGTTCAAAAATGATGCTCAGAAGCCAACTTCTGTCACCTCAGTGATACATTTTGGAATAGTACCTAAAGTTTAAAGCAGAAATTGGGGCACTTTTGAAATTTTCATTTTAGAACCAATTCGATAGGTCCGGGGCTTAGGTAAGTTATCATATGTCACAAAATCGATAAAACTCCTGTTCAAAAATGATGCTCCAAAATCAACTTCTGTCACCTCAGTGATACATTTTGGAATAGTACCTAAAGTTTAAAGCAGAAATAGGGGCACTTTTGAAATTTTCATTTTTGACCAATTCGATAGGTCCGGGGCTTAGGTAAGTTATCATATGTCACAGAACCGTTAAAGCTCCTGTTCAAAAATGATGCTCAGAAGCCAACTTCTGTCACCTCAGTGATACATTTTGGAATGGTACCTAAAGTTTAAAGCAGAAATAGGGGCACTTTTGAAATTTTCATTTTTGACCAATTCGATAGGTCCGGGGCTTAGGTAAGTTATCATATGTCACAAAACCGTTAAAGCTCCTGTTCAAAAATTATGCTCCGAAATCAACTTCTGTCACCTCGGTGACACATTTTGGAATGGTACCTAAAGTTTAAAGCAGAAATAGGGGCACTTTTGAAATTTTCATTTTTGACCAATTCGATAGGTCCGGGGCTTAGGTAAGTTATCATATGTCACAGAACCGTTAAAGCTCCTGTTCAAAAATGATGCTCAGAAGCCAACTTCTGTCACCTCAGTGATACATTTTGGAATGGTACCTAAAGTTTAAAGCAGAAATAGGGGCACTTTTGAAGTTTTCATTTTTGACCAATTCGATAGGTCCGGGGCTTAGGTAAGTTATCATATGTCACAAAACCGTTAAAGCTCCTGTTCAAAAATTATGCTCCGAAATCAACTTCTGTCACCTCAGTGATACATTTTGGAATAGTACCTAAAGTTTAAAGCAGAAATTGGTGAACTTTTAAAATTTTCATTTTTGACCAGTTCGATAGGTCCGGGGCTTAGGTAAGTTATCAAATGTCACAAAATCGATAAAACTCCTGTTCAAAAATGATGCTCCAAAATCAACTTCTGTCACCTCAGTGATACATTTTGGAATAGTACCTAAAGTTTAAAGCAGAAATTGGGGCACTTTTGAAATTTTCATTTTTGACCAATTCGATAGGTCCGGGGCTTAGGTAAGTTATCATATGTCACAAAATCGATAAAACTCCTGTTCAAAAATGATGCTCCAAAATCAACTTCTGTCACCTCAGTGATACATTTTGGAATAGTACCTAAAGTTTAAAGCAGAAATTGGGGCACTTTTGAAATTTTCATTTTTGACCAATTCGATAGGTCCGGGGCTTTGGTAAGTTATCATATGTCACAATACCGTTAAAGCACCTGTTGAAAAATAATGCTCCAAAATCAACTTCTGTCACCTCAGTGATACATTTTGGAATAGTACCTAAAGTTTAAAGCAGAAATTGGGGAACTTTTACATTTTTCATTTTTGACCAGTTCGATAGGTCCGGGGCTTAGGTAAGTTATCAAATGTCACAAAATCGATAAAACTCCTGTTTAAAAATGATGCTCCAAAATCAACTTCTGTCACCTCAGTGATACATTTTGGAATAGTACCTAAAGTTTAAAGCAGAAATTGGGGCACTTTTGAAATTTTCATTTTTGACCAATTCGATAGGTCCGGGGCTTAGGTAAGTTATCATATGTCACAATACCGTTAAAGCACCTGTTGAAAAATAATGCTCCAAAATCAACTTCTGTCACCTCAGTGATACATTTTGGAATAGTACCTAAAGTTTAAAGAAGAAATTGGGGAACTTTTACATTTTTCATTTTTGACCAATTCGATAGGTCCGGGGCTTAGGTAAGTTATCATATGTCACAAAACCGTTAAAGCTCCTGTTCAAAAATTATGCTCCGAAATCAACTTCTGTCACCTCGGTGACACATTTTGGAATGGTATCTAAAGTTTAAAGCAGAAATAGGGGCACTTTTGAAATTTTCATTTTTGACCAATTCGATAGGTCCGGGGCTTAGGTAAGTTATCATATGTCACAGAACCGTTAAAGCTCCTGTTCAAAAATGATGCTCAGAAGCCAACTTCTGTCACCTCAGTGATACATTTTGGAATGGTACCTAAAGTTAAAAGCAGAAATAGGGGCACTTTTGAAATTTTCATTTTTGACCAATTCGATAGGTCCGGGGCTTTGGTAAGTTATCATATGTCACAAAACCATTAAAGCTCCTGTTCAAAAATTATGCTCCGAAATCAACTTCTGTCACCTCAGTGATACATTTTGGAATAGTACCTAAAGTTTAAAGCAGAAATTGGTGAACTTTTAAAATTTTCATTTTTGACCAGTTCGATAGGTCCGGGGCTTAGGTAAGTTATCAAATGTCACAAAATCGATAAAACTCCTGTTCAAAAATGATGCTCCAAAATCAACTTCTGTCACCTCAGTGATACATTTTGGAATAGTACCTAAAGTTTAAAGCAGAAATTGGGGCACTTTTGAAATTTTCATTTTTGACCAATTCGATAGGTCCGGGGCTTAGGTAAGTTATCATATGTCACAAAATCGATAAAACTCCTGTTCAAAAATGATGCTCCAAAATCAACTTCTGTCACCTCAGTGATACATTTTGGAATAGTACCTAAAGTTTAAAGCAGAAATTGGGGCACTTTTGAAATTTTCATTTTTGACCAATTCGATAGGTCCGGGGCTTTGGTAAGTTATCATATGTCACAATACCGTTAAAGCACCTGTTGAAAAATAATGCTCCAAAATCAACTTCTGTCACCTCAGTGATACATTTTGGAATAGTACCTAAAGTTTAAAGCAGAAATTGGGGAACTTTTACATTTTTCATTTTTGACCAGTTCGATAGGTCCGGGGCTTAGGTAAGTTATCAAATGTCACAAAATCGATAAAACTCCTGTTTAAAAATGATGCTCCAAAATCAACTTCTGTCACCTCAGTGATACATTTTGGAATAGTACCTAAAGTTTAAAGCAGAAATTGGGGCACTTTTGAAATTTTCATTTTTGACCAATTCGATAGGTCCGGGGCTTAGGTAAGTTATCATATGTCACAATACCGTTAAAGCACCTGTTGAAAAATAATGCTCCAAAATCAACTTCTGTCACCTCAGTGATACATTTTGGAATAGTACCTAAAGTTTAAAGAAGAAATTGGGGAACTTTTACATTTTTCATTTTTGACCAATTCGATAGGTCCGGGGCTTAGGTAAGTTATCATATGTCACAAAACCGTTAAAGCTCCTGTTCAAAAATTATGCTCCGAAATCAACTTCTGTCACCTCAGTGCTACATATTGCAATGGTACCTAAAGTTTAAAGCAGAAATTGGGGCACTTTTAAAATTTTCATTTTTGACCAATTCGATAGGTCCGGGGCTTAGGTAAGTTATCATATGTCACAAAACCGTTAAAGCTCCTGTTCAAAAATTATGCCTTGAAATCAACTTCTGTCACCTCGGTGACACATTTTGGAATGGTACCTAAAGTTTAAAGCAGAAATAGGGGCACTTTTGAAATTTTCATTTTTGACCAATTCGATAGGTCCGGGGCTTAGGTAAGTTATCATATGTCACAGAACCGTTAAAGCTCCTGTTCAAAAATGATGCTCAGAAGCCAACTTCTGTCACCTCAGTGATACATTTTGGAATGGTACCTAAAGTTTAAAGCAGAAATAGGGGCACTTTTGAAATTTTCATTTTTGACCAATTCGATAGGTCCGGGGCTTTGGTAAGTTATCATATGTCACAAAACCATTAAAGCTCCTGTTCAAAAATTATGCTCCGAAATCAACTTATGTCACCTCAGTGATACATTTTGGAATAGTACCTAAAGTTTAAAGCAGAAATTGGTGAACTTTTAAAATTTTCATTTTTGACCAGTTCGATAGGTCCGGGGCTTAGGTAAGTTATCAAATGTCACAAAATCGATAAAACTCCTGTTCAAAAATGATGCTCCAAAATCAACTTCTGTCACCTCAGTGATACATTTTGGAATAGTACCTAAAGTTTAAAGCAGAAATTGGGGCACTTTTGAAATTTTCATTTTTGACCAATGAGATAGGTCCGGGGCTTAGCTAAGTTATCATATGTCACAATACCGTTAAAGCACCAGTTGAAAAATAATGCTCCAAAATCAACTTCTGTCACCTCAGTGATACATTTTGGAATAGTACCTAAAGTTTAAAGCAGAAATTGGGGAACTTTTACATTTTTAATTTTTGACCAATTCGATAGGTCCGGGGCTTAGGTAAGTTATCATATGTCACAAAACCGTTAAAGCTCCTGTTCAAAAATTATGCTCCGAAATCAACTTCTGTCACCTCAGTGATACATATTGCAATGGTACCTAAAGTTTAAAGCAGAAATTGGGGCACTTTTAAAATTTTCATTTTTGACCAATTCGATAGGTCCGGGGCTTAGGTAAGTTATCATATGTCACAGAACCGTTAAAGCTCCTGTTCAAAAATGATGCTCAGAAGCCAACTTCTGTCACCTCAGTGATACATTTTGGAATGGTACCTAAAGTTTAAAGCAGAAATAGGGGCACTTTTGAAATTTTCATTTTTGACCAATTCGATAGGTCCGGGGCTTTGGTAAGTTATCAAATGTCACAAAATCGATAAAACTCCTGTTCAAAAATGATGCTCCAAAATCAACTTCTGTCACCTCAGTGATACATTTTGGAATAGTACCTAAAGTTTAAAGCAGAAATTGGTGAACTTTTAAAATTTTCATTTTTGACCAGTTCGATAGGTCCGGGGCTTAGGTAAGTTATCAAATGTCACAAAATCGATAAAACTCCTGTTCAAAAATGATGCTCCAAAATCAACTTCTGTCACCTCAGTGATACATTTTGGAATAGTACCTAAAGTTTAAAGCAGAAATTGGGGCACTTTTGAAATTTTCATTTTTGACCAATTCGATAGGTCCGGGACTTAGGTAAGTTATCATATGTCACAATACCGTTAAAGCACCTGTTGAAAAATTATGCTCCGAAATAAACTTCTGTCACCTCAGTGATACATTTTGGAATAGTACCTAAAGTTTAAAGCAGAAATTGGTGAACTTTTAAAATTTTCATTTTTGACCAGTTCGATAGGTCCGGGGCTTAGGTAAGTTATCAAATGTCACAAAATCGATAAAACTCCTGTTCAAAAATGATGCTCCAAAATCAACTTCTGTCACCTCAGTGATACATTTTGGAATAGTACCTAAAGTTTAAAGCAGAAATTGGGGCACTTTTGAAATTTTCATTTTTGACCAATTCGATAGGTCCGGGGCTTAGGTAAGTTATCATATGTCACAAAATCGATAAAACTCCTGTTCAAAAATGATGCTCCAAAATCAACTTCTGTCACCTCAGTGATACATTTTGGAATAGTACCTAAAGTTTAAAGCAGAAATTGGGGCACTTTTGAAATTTTCATTTTTGACCAATTCGATAGGTCCGGGGCTTTGGTAAGTTATCATATGTCACAATACCGTTAAAGCACCTGTTGAAAAATAATGCTCCAAAATCAACTTCTGTCACCTCAGTGATACATTTTGGAATAGTACCTAAAGTTTAAAGCAGAAATTGGGGCACTTTTACATTTTTCATTTTTGACCAGTTCGATAGGTCCGGGGCTTAGGTAAGTTATCAAATGTCACAAAATCGATAAAACTCCTGTTTAAAAATGATGCTCCAAAATCAACTTCTGTCACCTCAGTGATACATTTTGGAATAGTACCTAAAGTTTAAAGCAGAAATTGGGGCACTTTTGAAATTTTCATTTTTGACCAATTCGATAGGTCCGGGGCTTAGGTAAGTTATCATATGTCACAATACCGTTAAAGCACCTGTTGAAAAATAATGCTCCAAAATCAACTTCTGTCACCTCAGTGATACATTTTGGAATAGTACCTAAAGTTTAAAGCAGAAATTGGGGAACTTTTACATTTTTCATTTTTGACCAATTCGATAGGTCCGGGGCTTAGGTAAGTTATCATATGTCACAAAACCGTTAAAGCTCCTGTTCAAAAATTATGCTCCGAAATCAACTTCTGTCACCTCGGTGACACATTTTGGAATGGTACCTAAAGTTTAAAGCAGAAATAGGGGCACTTTTGAAATTTTCATTTTTGACCAATTCGATAGGTCCGGGGCTTAGGTAAGTTATCATATGTCACAGAACCGTTAAAGCTCCTGTTCAAAAATGATGCTCAGAAGCCAACTTCTGTCACCTCAGTGATACATTTTGGAATGGTACCTAAAGTTTAAAGCAGAAATAGGGGCACTTTTGAAATTTTCATTTTTGACCAATTCGATAGGTCCGGGGCTTAGGTAAGTTATCATATGTCACAAAACCGTTAAAGCTCCTGTTCAAAAATTATGCTCCGAAATCAACTTCTGTCACCTCAGTGATACATCTTGGAATAGTACCTAAAGTTTAAAGCAGAAATTGGGGCACTTTTGAAATTTTCATTTTTGACCAATTCGATAGGTCCGGGGCTTAGGTAAGTTATCATATGTCACAAAATCGATAAAACTCCTGTTAAAAAATGATGCTCCAAAATCAACTTCTGTCACCTCAGTGATACATTTTGGAATAGTACCTAAAGTTTAAAGCAGAAATTGGGGCACTTTTGAAATTTTCATTTTTGACCAATTCGATAGGTCCGGGGCTTTGGTAAGTTATCATATGTCACAATACCGTTAAAGCACCTGTTGAAAAATAATGCTCCAAAATCAACTTCTGTCACCTCAGTGATACATTTTGGAATAGTACCTAAAGTTTAAAGCAGAAATTGGGGCACTTTTGAAATTTTCATTTTTGACCAATTCGATAGGTCCGGGGCTTAGGTAAGTTATCATATGTCACAAAATCAATAAAACTCCTGTTCAAAAATGATGCTCCAAAATCAACTTCTGTCACCTCAGTGATACATTTTGGAATAGTACCTAAAGTTTAAAGCAGAAATTGGGGCACTTTTGAAATTTTCATTTTTGACCAATTCGATAGGTCCGGGGCTTTGGTAAGTTATCATATGTCACAATACCGTTAAAGCACCTGTTGAAAAATAATGCTCCAAAATCAACTTCTGTCACCTCAGTGATACATTTTGGAATAGTACCTAAAGTTTAAAGCAGAAATTGGGGCACTTTTGAAATTTTCATTTTTGACCAATTCGATAGGTCCGGGGCTTAGGTAAGTTATCATATGTCACAATACCGTTAAAGCACCTGTTGAAAAATAATGCTCCAAAATCAACTTCTGTCACCTCAGTGATACATTTTGGAATAGTACCTAAAGTTTAAAGCAGAAATTGGGGAACTTTTACATTTTTCATTTTTGACCAATTCGATAGGTCCGGGGCTTAGGTAAGTTATCATATGTCACAAAACCGTTAAAGCTCCTGTTCAAAAATTATGCTCCGAAATCAACTTCTGTCACCTCAGTGCTACATATTGCAATGGTACCTAAAGTTTAAAGCAGAAATTGGGGCACTTTTAAAATTTTCATTTTTGACCAATTCGATAGGTCCGGGGCTTAGGTAAGTTATCATATGTCACAAAACCATTAAAGCTCCTGTTCAAAAATTATGCTCCGAAATCAACTTCTGTCACCTCAGTGATACATTTTGGAATAGTACCTAAAGTTTAAAGCAGAAATTGGTGAACTTTTAAAATTTTCATTTTTGACCAGTTCGATAGGTCCGGGGCTTAGGTAAGTTATCAAATGTCACAAAATCGATAAAACTCCTGTTCAAAAATGATGCTCCAAAATCAACTTCTGTCACCTCAGTGATACATTTTGGAATAGTACCTAAAGTTTAAAGCAGAAATTGGGGCACTTTTGAAATTTTCATTTTTGACCAATGAGATAGGTCCGGGGCTTAGCTAAGTTATCATATGTCACAATACCGTTAAAGCACCTGTTGAAAAATAATGCTCCAAAATCAACTTCTGTCACCTCAGTGATACATTTTGGAATAGTACCTAAAGTTTAAAGCAGAAATTGGGGAACTTTTACATTTTTAATTTTTGACCAATTCGATAGGTCCGGGGCTTAGGTAAGTTATCATATGTCACAGAACCGTTAAAGCTCCTGTTCAAAAATTATGCTCCGAAATCAACTTCTGTCACCTCAGTGCTACATATTGCAATGGTACCTAAAGTTTAAAGCAGAAATTGGGGCACTTTTAAAATTTTCATTTTTGACCAATTCGATAGGTCCGGGGCTTAGGTAAGTTATCATATGTCACAGAACCGTTAAAGCTCCTGTTCAAAAATGATGCTCAGAAGCCAACTTCTGTCACCTCAGTGATACATTTTGGAATGGTACCTAAAGTTTAAAGCAGAAATAGGGGCACTTTTGAAATTTTCATTTTTGACCAATTCGATAGGTCCGGGGCTTAGGTAAGTTATCAAATGTCACAAAATCGATAAAACTCCTGTTCAAAAATGATGCTCCAAAATCAACTTCTGTCACCTCAGTGATACATTTTGGAATAGTACCTAAAGTTTAAAGCAGAAATTGGTGAACTTTTAAAATTTTCATTTTTGACCAGTTCGATAGGTCCGGGGCTTAGGTAAGTTATCAAATGTCACAAAATCGATAAAACTCCTGTTCAAAAATGATGCTCCAAAATCAACTTCTGTCACCTCAGTGATACATTTTGGAATAGTACCTAAAGTTTAAAGCAGAAATTGGGGCACTTTTGAAATTTTCATTTTTGACCAATTCGATAGGTCCGGGACTTAGGTAAGTGTTACGATTCCTGTACTCCAGACTGGAGAAGATCTTATGGCAGAGATCTGAGTACAGGAATGAAATACAGGTTATGGGAGCTGGAGAGCCTAGTAACCCCTGGCGCCCTAACTCCGTTGTCTCGCCCGTGTTATCAAAAATCCCCTGCGAGACTATGGTTGCTTGAGCCCATGGCAGCCGCGTTCGAAGGGCGGATTATGTCTGCCCAACCCCGATGCCCCCGCAGGTCTTAATGGGAGACAAGGGGAAGTCCGAGACAGGGTGATAACAAGGGGCCCTCTGACTAAGCAACCAAGCCAGGGGTTACAAGCTAACTTAACTAAATCAAAAGGTATGTGCGGACTAGCCGCCAGGGAAAAGAACAACCAAGGATCCACGGATCCGACACTCCTATCCGGCACCGCTGGACACCAGAGTGGATCTTGTGGAAGCGGAATCCTCCGCAAAGCTCCAGAACTCAAAATAAACACAATAATAAATAGTAGCGGACAAGCCGCAACACACGGCTGCGCCGCGACTCACGAACACCACCAGATGTTAAAGGTGGTCGGTCAGACTCCAGGAACAGATGGTAACTTCCGAGTACTGGATCACTGAGAACAGGAACAAACGAACAGACCGGGACTGGGAACTCTCTCTGCAGCAGAATCAGGCAAACAGGAAGCTCAGGAACTAGCAGGAACCAAGCTCAGAACTCAAGCAGACTGAAAACCCAGAAATATCACCAGCGTCTGTGAACTGCAATCAGCCAGCATATAACAGAGAGGCCTAATTAATAATCCAGAGCAGCTGGCCTATTGCATGATTCCAGCTGACAAGATGCAATTAGCAGCCAGGTGAGGCTGAACACATGGAACAAGCTGCAATTACACAGACTAACCAGCGGCAGCAGACAAGAGCATACTAAAACAGAGCAACAGGAAATCCTGGCATGCAAGACAACTTAATAAACATAAAATAGAAATGAACCACTACCTGTGGTTCATAACAGTATCCCCTCCTTAAGGGTGAGCTCCGAGCACCCCATGATACCCACGGGGAACATAAACAGAAGTATAACATAAAATACAGAACCAAAATGCAAAACAGGAATGAGCCACAGCCGTGGCTCATAACATTACCCCCCTCTTGAGGAGGGGTCAAAAGACCCTAAAATTCAGACTATCCAGAACAAGGGATACAAAAAAAAACCTGACACATTGGTCAAACAGACACGAAAACAGAAACAAGCTGCAACCACAGCTTGTAACAGTGCCCTCCCCCTGACGGTGGCCACTGGACCCAAGATAAGGAAAAAAAATCTTTTTTTTTTTTTTATCAAGGCAAGAGTCAAAAATTATTTCTTTTTCTTCTTCTTCTTTTTACAAAGCTCTTTAGGTCTGACCAAGGTAATTCCCCAAACATTGTCTGACCTGATGGTACCACCCAACAAGGCTGCGTTCAAATCAGAGACAGGTTTCTTACCCTTGGGAGCTGAACTTTCTGGCAAAGTACTATTATTAGAAGAAGAAGAAGTCAGAAAAGCACATCCTGCAGTCAAAACAACGGGCTGGGACTCTTGTGCCGAGTTTATAGTATTTGGTGGAATCTCAGCAGACAAGACGGGTGACTTAGAGGAACCTGAACCAATTTCTTTGGAACCATATCTTTTAATAATTGCATTACTGAATGCTGGGGGATCCTGAAGAATGGGATCTTCAGCTTTCATTAGGCTAGTCGCCCACTCAAAAGGCTCTCCTTTAAAAGAATAAATAAGATAGAGCACAAGGTTCTCTGGAGTGATGCCCAGAAATGGTCTAGACAACATAATAATGTAATAGTGTTTGTAAAGCGCCAGAAATTGGGCTAAGTCCCCATCAAAGATTATGGATGTTGAGATATCAGAGTCAGGATCTGTTTCCTTCCCATCTGACTGACTGAAGTGCTTTGCTAGGACCTGGTCACTATTGCCCTTACTTGAGGCTGAGACTCTCTGAACCCCACCCGGGGCAGTGACTTTCTGAACCCCACCCGGGGCAGTGACTTTCTGAACCCCACACGGGGCAGTGACTTTCTGAACCCCACACGGGGCAGTGACTTTCTGAACCCCACCCGGGGCAGTGACTTTCTGAACCCCACCCGGGGCAGTGACTTTCTGAACCCCACCCGGGGCAGTGACTTTCTGAACCCCACCCGGGGCAGTGACTTTCTGAACCCCACCCGGGGCAGTGACTTTCTGAACCCCACCCGGGGCAGTGACTTCCTGAACCCCACCTGGGGCAGTGGCCATCGGGAACCCCGCTGGGGCAGTGGCCTCCGGGAACCCCGCTGGGGCAGTGGCCTCCGGGAACCCCGCTGGGGCCGTGGCCTCCGGGAACCCCGCTGGGGTCAGCACCTCGGATTCTTTTACTGGGACCGGGCCGTTGGCCTCCCTGACTGGGATCGGGCCATCGGCCTCCCTCTCTGAGTCGATAATTATCGAAAGTTCTCCCGGGACTATGACTTCCGGGACTTTTGCTGAAGCAATAACGTTCAGATCCTCCACTAATGCTATGCTTCTTAAGTTCTTTCCTGGGGAAGCGACTTCTAGACCCTTCTTTGGGGCTGCGTCTCTCGAGACCCCACTTGGGGATATTACTTCAAAGATCCCTTCTGGGGTTTTGCTTCTCGAGTTCCCTTCAAGAACTATGGTTTTAGATACCCTTTCTGGGATTGCGCTTTTCAAAGCCCTACCTGGGGTAACAGCTTCTGAGACCCCTTCCGGTATGGACACCTGAACTATAATATTTGATGTCCCTCTATAAGCTAGGGCATCGGGTACCGCTCCAGCACTCTGGGCATCGGGTACCGCTCCAGCACTCTGGGCATCGGGTACCGCTCCAGCACTCTGGGCATCGGGCACCGCTCCAGCACTCTGGGCATCGGGCACCGCTCCAGCACTCTGGGCATCGGGCACCGCTCCAGCACTCTGGGCATCGGGCACCGCTCCAGCACTCTGGGCATCGGGCACCGCTCCAGGACCCTGGGCATCGGGCACCGCTCCAGGACCCTGGGCATCGGGCACCGCTCCAGGACCCTGGGCATCGGGCACCACTCCAGGACCCTGGGCATCGGGCACCACTCCAGGACCCTGGGCATCGGGCACCACTCTAGGAACCTGGGCATTGGGCACCACTCTAGGAACCTGGGCATCGGGCACCACTCTAGGAACCTGGGCATCGGGCACCACTCCAGGAACCTGGGCATCGGGCACCCCTCCAGGGACTTGCAACTCCGCTTCCACAGGAACCCCAAGAGAGGAGAGAAACATTCCCCTTTGATTCCTGAATCTATAATGGGGCTCCCTTGCCCAAGGACCCCAATTATAGGACAGAGAGCTTTTTTGTGTGGGTTGTGTGACAAGTACCTCTGCCACAGTAGAGACAGGAGTAGGTCTTGTATCATGACTCAACTTGGCCAGAGGGCAAGACTCGTCACCACACTTTGGTTTGCGCAACTCACAGGTCTGCAGATAATGGCCTAAACCCCCACAATATAGGCATAAGTTTAAGTTTCTGCGACGCAGACGCTCCTCTTCTGAGAGCCTGGGCCGCAGAAAACTTTTAAACCTTTTCTCTTCAATTAAACCAGAGGATTCTCTTGTCACCATACTGTGAACAAGAGTCTCTTTAGAGATAGATGTACTCTCAACGACTTCTGGAAAAATGAGCAAGATTTTAGTCAGAAGGTTTTGCAGTTGCTTTAGGGATTGCTGCCAAACTTGTAGTCGCTCTGGTCTCAAAGCACTGAATACAGAGTTCAGGGCTTCGAGAGATGCCTGCAGGGCTTGCATAGTAGACATAGGAGGATTTAAGACAAGGCAAGACAAGGCAAGACAAGACAAGACAAGGCAAGACAAGGCAAGACAAGGCAAGACAAGGCAAGACTAAATTTTGCTAAACAAATCAAGACTTTTTTTTTTTTTTTTTTAAACACCGGACTGGATTCTAAACACCGGACTGGATTCCAAACACCGGACTGGATTCCAAACACCGGACTGGATTCTAAACACCGAACTGGATTCTAAACACCGGACTGGATTCTAAACACCGGACTGGAGTCTGCACACCGGACTGGATTCTAAACACCAGACTGGATTCTAAACACCGGACTGGAGTCTGCACACTGGACTGGATTCTAAACACCGGACTGGATTCTAGACTAGACACTGGACTGGGCCAAAAAAGAAAAAAAAAGTTTTATTTCTTTTTTGTGGTATGGCTGGTGATAATGTTACGATTCCTGTACTCCAGACTGGAGAAGATCTTATGGCAGAGATCTGAGTACAGGAATGAAATACAGGTTATGGGAGCTGGAGAGCCTAGTAACCCCTGGCGCCCTAACTCCGTTGTCTCGCCCGTGTTATCAAAAATCCCCTGCGAGACTATGGTTGCTTGAGCCCATGGCAGCCGCGTTCGAAGGGCGGATTATGTCTGCCCAACCCCGATGCCCCCGCAGGTCTTAATGGGAGACAAGGGGAAGTCCGAGACAGGGTGATAACAAGGGGCCCTCTGACTAAGCAACCAAGCCAGGGGTTACAAGCTAACTTAACTAAATCAAAAGGTATGTGCGGACTAGCCGCCAGGGAAAAGAACAACCAAGGATCCACGGATCCGACACTCCTATCCGGCACCGCTGGACACCAGAGTGGATCTTGTGGAAGCGGAATCCTCCGCAAAGCTCCAGAACTCAAAATAAACACAATAATAAATAGTAGCGGACAAGCCGCAACACACGGCTGCGCCGCGACTCACAAACACCACCAGATGTTAAAGGTGCTCGGTCAGACTCCAGGAACAGATGGTAACTTCCGAGTACTGGATCACTGAGAACAGGAACAAACGAACAGACCGGGACTGGGAACTCTCTCTGCAGCAGAATCAGGCAAACAGGAAGCTCAGGAACTAGCAGGAACCAAGCTCAGAACTCAAGCAGACTGAAAACCCAGAAATATCACCAGCGTCTGTGAACTGCAATCAGCCAGCATATAACAGAGAGGCCTAATTAATAATCCAGAGCAGCTGGCCTATTGCATGATTCCAGCTGACAAGATGCAATTAGCAGCCAGGTGAGGCTGAACACATGGAACAAGCTGCAATTACACAGACTAACCAGCGGCAGCAGACAAGAGCATACTAAAACAGAGCAACAGGAAATCCTGGCATGCAAGACAACTTAATAAACATAAAATAGAAATGAACCACTACCTGTGGTTCATAACAGTAAGTTATCATATGTCACAATACCGTTAAAGCACCTGTTGAAAAATTATGCTCCGAAATCAACTTCTGTCACCTCAGTGATACATTTTGGAATAGTACCTAAAGTTTAAAGCAGAAATTGGTGAACTTTTAAAATTTTCATTTTTGACCAGTTCGATAGGTCCGGGGCTTAGGTAAGTTATCAAATGTCACAAAATCGATAAAACTCCTGTTCAAAAATGATGCTCCAAAATCAACTTCTGTCACCTCAGTGATACATTTTGGAAGAGTACCTAAAGTTTAAAGCAGAAATTGGGGCACTTTTGAAATTTTCATTTTTGACCAATTCGATAGGTCCGGGGCTTTGGTAAGTTATCATATGTCACAATACCGTTAAAGCACCTGTTGAAAAATAATGCTCCAAAATCAACTTCTGTCACCTCAGTGATACATTTTGGAATAGTACCTAAAGTTTAAAGCAGAAATTGGGGAACTTTTAAATTTTTCATTTTTGACCAGTTCGATAGGTCCGGGCTTAGGTAAGTTATCAAATGTCACAAAATCGATAAAACTCCTGTTTAAAAATGATGCTCCAAAATCAACTTCTGTCACCTCAGTGATACATTTTGGAATAGTACCTAAAGTTTAAAGCAGAAATTGGGGCACTTTTGAAATTTTCATTTTTGACCAATTCGATAGGTCCGGGGCTTAGGTAAGTTATCATATGTCACAATACCGTTAAAGCACCTGTTGAAAAATAATGCTCCAAAATCAACTTCTGTCACCTCAGTGAAACATTTTGGAATAGTACCTAAAGTTTAAAGCAGAAATTGGGGAACTTTTACATTTTTCATTTTTGACCAATTCGATAGGTCCGGGGCTTAGGTAAGTTATCATATGTCACAAAACCGTTAAAGCTCCTGTTCAAAAATTATGCTCCGAAATCAACTTCTGTCACCTCGGTGACACATTTTGGAATGGTACCTAAAGTTTAAAGCAGAAATAGGGGCACTTTTGAAATTTTCATTTTTGACCAATTCGATAGGTCCGGGGCTTAGGTAAGTTATCATATGTCACAGAACCGTTAAAGCTCCTGTTCAAAAATGATGCTCAGAAGCCAACTTCTGTCACCTCAGTGATACATTTTGGAATGGTACCTAAAGTTTAAAGCAGAAATAGGGGCACTTTTGAAATTTTCATTTTTGACCAATTCGATAGGTCCGGGGCTTAGGTAAGTTATCATATGTCACAAAACCGTTAAAGCTCCTGTTCAAAAATTATGCTCCGAAATCAACTTCTGTCACCTCAGTGATACATTTTGGAATAGTACCTAAAGTTTAAAGCAGAAATTGGTGAACTTTTAAAATTTTCATTTTTGACCAGTTCGATAGGTCCGGGGCTTAGGTAAGTTATCAAATGTCACAAAATCGATAAAACTCCTGTTCAAAAATGATGCTCCAAAATCAACTTCTGTCACCTCAGTGATACATTTTGGAATAGTACCTAAAGTTTAAAGCAGAAATTGGGGCACTTTTGAAATTTTCATTTTTGACCAATTCGATAGGTCCGGGGCTTAGGTAAGTTATCATATGTCACAAAATCGATAAAACTCCTGTTCAAAAATGATGCTCCAAAATCAACTTCTGTCACCTCAGTGATACATTTTGGAATAGTACCTAAAGTTTAAAGCAGAAATTGGGGCACTTTTGAAATTTTCATTTTTGACCAATTCGATAGGTCCGGGGCTTTGGTAAGTAATCATATGTCACAATACCGTTAAAGCACCTGTTGAAAAATAATGCTCCAAAATCAACTTCTGTCACCTCAGTGATACATTTTGGAATAGTACCTAAAGTTTAAAGCAGAAATTGGGGAACTTTTACATTTTTCATTTTTGACCAGTTCGATAGGTCCGGGGCTTAGGTAAGTTATCAAATGTCACAAAATCGATAAAACTCCTGTTTAAAAATGATGCTCCAAAATCAACTTCTGTCACCTCAGTGATACATTTTGGAATAGTACCTAAAGTTTAAAGCAGAAATTGGGGCACTTTTGAAATTTTCATTTTTGACCAATTCGATAGGTCCGGGGCTTAGGTAAGTTATCATATGTCACAATACCGTTAAAGCACCTGTTGAAAAATAATGCTCCAAAATCAACTTCTGTCACCTCAGTGATACATTTTGGAATAGTACCTAAAGTTTAAAGCAGAAATTGGGGAACTTTTACATTTTTCATTTTTGACCAATTCGATAGGTCCGGGGCTTAGGTAAGTTATCATATGTCACAATACCGTTAAAGCACCTGTTGAAAAATAATGCTCCAAAATCAACTTCTGTCACCTCAGTGATACATTTTGGAATAGTACCTAAAGTTTAAAGCAGAAATTGGGGCACTTTTGAAATTTTCATTTTTGACCAATTCGATAGGTCCGGGGCTTTGGTAAGTAATCATATGTCACAATACCGTTAAAGCACCTGTTGAAAAATAATGCTCCAAAATCAACTTCTGTCACCTCGGTGACACATTTTGGAATGGTACCTAAAGTTTAAAGCAGAAATAGGGGCACTTTTGAAATTTTCATTTTTGACCAATTCGATAGGTCCGGGGCTTAGGTAAGTTATCATATGTCACAGAACCGTTAAAGCTCCTGTTCAAAAATGATGCTCAGAAGCTAACTTCTGTCACCTCAGTGATACATTTTGGAATGGTACCTAAAGTTTAAAGCAGAAATAGGGGCACTTTTGAAATTTTTATTTTTGACCAATTCGATAGGTCCGGGGCTTTGGTAAGTTATCATATGTCACAAAACCATTAAAGCTCCTGTTCAAAAATTATGCTCCGAAATCAACTTCTGTCACCTCAGTGATACATTTTGGAATAGTACCTAAAGTTTAAAGCAGAAATTGGTGAACTTTTAAAATTTTCATTTTTGACCAGTTCGATAGGTCCGGGGCTTAGGTAAGTTATCAAATGTCACAAAATCGATAAAACTCATGTTCAAAAATGATGCTCCAAAATCAACTTCTGTCACCTCAGTGATACATTTTGGAATAGTACCTAAAGTTTAAAGCAGAAATTGGGGCACTTTTGAAATTTTCATTTTTGACCAATTCGATAGGTCCGGGACTTAGGTAAGTTATCATATGTCACAATACCGTTAAAGCACCTGTTGAAAAATTATGCTCCGAAATCAACTTCTGTCACCTCAGTGATACATTTTGGAATAGTACCTAAAGTTTAAAGCAGAAATTGGTGAACTTTTAAAATTTTCATTTTTGACCAGTTCGATAGGTCCGGGGCTTAGGTAAGTTATCAAATGTCACAAAATCGATAAAACTCCTGTTCAAAAATGATGCTCCAAAATCAACTTCTGTCACCTCAGTGATACATTTTGGAATAGTACCTAAAGTTTAAAGCAGAAATTGGGGCACTTTTGAAATTTTCATTTTTGACCAATTCGATAGGTCCGGGGCTTAGGTAAGTTATCATATGTCACAAAATCGATAAAACTCCTGTTCAAAAATGATGCTCCAAAATCAACTTCTGTCACCTCAGTGATACATTTTGGAATAGTACCTAAAGTTTAAAGCAGAAATTGGGGCACTTTTGAAATTTTCATTTTTGACCAATTCGATAGGTCCGGGGCTTTGGTAAGTTATCATATGTCACAATACCGTTAAAGCACCTGTTGAAAAATAATGCTCCAAAAACAACTTCTGTCACCTCAGTGATACATTTTGGAATAGTACCTAAAGTTTAAAGCAGAAATTGGGGAACTTTTACATTTTTCATTTTTGACCAGTTCGATAGGTCCGGGGCTTAGGTAAGTTATCAAATGTCACAAAATCGATAAAACTCCTGTTTAAAAATGATGCTCCAAAATCAACTTCTGTCACCTCAGTGATACATTTTGGAATAGTACCTAAAGTTTAAAGCAGAAATTGGGGCACTTTTGAAATTTTCATTTTTGACCAATCGATAGGTCCGGGGCTTAGGTAAGTTATCATATGTCACAATACCGTTAAAGCACCTGTTGAAAAATAATGCTCCAAAATCAACTTCTGTCACCTCAGTGATACATTTTGGAATAGTACCTAAAGTTTAAAGCAGAAATTGGGGAACTTTTACATTTTTCATTTTTGACCAATTCGATAGGTCCGGGGCTTAGGTAAGTTATCATATGTCACAAAACCGTTAAAGCTCCTGTTCAAAAATTATGCTCCGAAATCAACTTCTGTCACCTCGGTGACACATTTTGGAATGGTACCTAAAGTTTAAAGCAGAAATAAGGGCACTTTTGAAATTTTCATTTTTGACCAATTCGATAGGTCCGGGGCTTAGGTAAGTTATCATATGTCACAGAACCGTAAAAGCTCCTGTTCAAAAATGATGCTCAGAAGCCAACTTCTGTCACCTCAGTGATACATTTTGGAATGGTACCTAAAGTTTAAAGCAGAAATAGGGGCACTTTTGAAATTTTCATTTTTGACCAATTCGATAGGTCCGGGGCTTAGGTAAGTTATCATATGTCACAAAACCGTTAAAGCTCCTGTTCAAAAATTATGCTCCGAAATCAACTTCTGTCACCTCAGTGATACATTTTGGAATAGTACCTAAAGTTTAAAGCAGAAATTGGTGAACTTTTAAAATTTTCATTTTTGACCAGTTCGATAGGTCCGGGGCTTAGGTAAGTTATCAAATGTCACAAAATCGATAAAACTCCTGTTCAAAAATGATGCTCCAAAATCAACTTCTGTCACCTCAGTGATACATTTTGGAATAGTACCTAAAGTTTAAAGCAGAAATTGGGGCACTTTTGAAATTTTCATTTTTGACCAATTCGATAGGTCCGGGGCTTAGGTAACTTATCATATGTCACAAAATCGATAAAACTCCTGTTCAAAAATGATGCTCCAAAATCAACTTCTGTCACCTCAGTGATACATTTTGGAATAGTACCTAAAGTTTAAAGCAGAAATTGGGGCACTTTTGAAATTTTCATTTTTGACCAATTCGATAGGTCCGGGGCTTTGGTAAGTTATCATATGTCACAATACCGTTAAAGCACCTGTTGAAAAATAATGCTCCAAAATCAACTTCTGTCACCTCAGTGATACATTTTGGAATAGTACCTAAAGTTTAAAGCAGAAATTGGGGAACTTTTACATTTTTCATTTTTGACCAGTTCGATAGGTCCGGGGCTTAGGTAAGTTATCATATGTCACAGAACCGTTAAAGCTCCTGTTCAAAAATGATGCTCAGAAGCCAACTTCTGTCACCTCAGTGATACATTTTGGAATGGTACCTAAAGTTTAAAGCAGAAATAGGGGCACTTTTGAAATTTTCATTTTTGACCAATTCGATAGGTCCGGGGCTTTGGTAAGTTATCATATGTCACAAAACCATTAAAGCTCCTGTTCAAAAATTATGCTCCGAAATCAACTTCTGTCACCTCAGTGATACATTTTGGAATAGTACCTAAAGTTTAAAGCAGAAATTGGTGAACTTTTAAAATTTTCATTTTTGACCAGTTCGATAGGTCCGGGGCTTAGGTAAGTTATCAAATGTCACAAAATCGATAAAACTCCTGTTCAAAAATGATGCTCCAAAATCAACTTCTGTCACCTCAGTGATACATTTTGGAATAGTACCTAAAGTTTAAAGCAGAAATTGGGGCACTTTTGAAATTTTCATTTTTGACCAATGAGATAGGTCCGGGGCTTAGGTAAGTTATCATATGTCACAATACCGTTAAAGCACCTGTTGAAAAATAATGCTCCAAAATCAACTTCTGTCACCTCAGTGATACATTTTGGAATAGTACCTAAAGTTTAAAGCAGAAATTGGGGAACTTTTACATTTTTCATTTTTGACCAATTCGATAGGTCCGGGGCTTAGGTAAGTTATCATATGTCACAAAACCGTTAAAGCTCCTGTTCAAAAATTATGCTCCGAAATCAACTTCTGTCACCTCAGTGCTACATATTGCAATGGTACCTAAAGTTTAAAGCAGAAATTGGGGCACTTTTAAAATTTTCATTTTTGACCAATTCGATAGGTCCGGGGCTTAGGTAAGCTATCATATTTCACAGAACCGTTAAAGCTCCTGTTCAAAAATGATGCTCAGAAGCCAACTTCTGTCACCTCAGTGATACATTTTGGAATAGTACCTAAAGTTTAAAGCAGAAATTGGTGAACTTTTAAAATTTTCATTTTTGACCAGTTCGATAGGTCCGGGGCTTAGGTAAGTTATCAAATGTCACAAAATCGATAAAACTCCTGTTCAAAAATGATGCTCCAAAATCAACTTCTGTCACCTCAGTGATACATTTTGGAATAGTACCTAAAGTTTAAAGCAGAAATTGGGGCACTTTTGAAATTTTCATTTTTGACCAATTCGATAGGTCCGGGGCTTAGGTAACTTATCATATGTCACAAAATCGATAAAACTCCTGTTCAAAAATGATGCTCCAAAATCAACTTCTGTCACCTCAGTGATACATTTTGGAATAGTACCTAAAGTTTAAAGCAGAAATTGGGGCACTTTTGAAATTTTCATTTTTGACCAATTCGATAGGTCCGGGGCTTTGGTAAGTTATCATATGTCACAATACCGTTAAAGCACCTGTTGAAAAATAATGCTCCAAAATCAACTTCTGTCACCTCAGTGATACATTTTGGAATAGTACCTAAAGTTTAAAGCAGAAATTGGGGAACTTTTACATTTTTCATTTTTGACCAGTTCGATAGGTCCGGGGCTTAGGTAAGTTATCATATGTCACAGAACCGTTAAAGCTCCTGTTCAAAAATGATGCTCAGAAGCCAACTTCTGTCACCTCAGTGATACATTTTGGAATGGTACCTAAAGTTTAAAGCAGAAATAGGGGCACTTTTGAAATTTTCATTTTTGACCAATTCGATAGGTCCGGGGCTTTGGTAAGTTATCATATGTCACAAAACCATTAAAGCTCCTGTTCAAAAATTATGCTCCGAAATCAACTTCTGTCACCTCAGTGATACATTTTGGAATAGTACCTAAAGTTTAAAGCAGAAATTGGTGAACTTTTAAAATTTTCATTTTTGACCAGTTCGATAGGTCCGGGGCTTAGGTAAGTTATCAAATGTCACAAAATCGATAAAACTCCTGTTCAAAAATGATGCTCCAAAATCAACTTCTGTCACCTCAGTGATACATTTTGGAATAGTACCTAAAGTTTAAAGCAGAAATTGGGGCACTTTTGAAATTTTCATTTTTGACCAATGAGATAGGTCCGGGGCTTAGGTAAGTTATCATATGTCACAATACCGTTAAAGCACCTGTTGAAAAATAATGCTCCAAAATCAACTTCTGTCACCTCAGTGATACATTTTGGAATAGTACCTAAAGTTTAAAGCAGAAATTGGGGAACTTTTACATTTTTCATTTTTGACCAATTCGATAGGTCCGGGGCTTAGGTAAGTTATCATATGTCACAAAACCGTTAAAGCTCCTGTTCAAAAATTATGCTCCGAAATCAACTTCTGTCACCTCAGTGCTACATATTGCAATGGTACCTAAAGTTTAAAGCAGAAATTGGGGCACTTTTAAAATTTTCATTTTTGACCAATTCGATAGGTCCGGGGCTTAGGTAAGCTATCATATTTCACAGAACCGTTAAAGCTCCTGTTCAAAAATGATGCTCAGAAGCCAACTTCTGTCACCTCAGTGATACATTTTGGAATAGTACCTAAAGTTTAAAGCAGAAATTGGTGAACTTTTAAAATTTTCATTTTTGACCAGTTCGATAGGTCCGGGGCTTAGGTAAGTTATCAAATGTCACAAAATCGATAAAACTCCTGTTCAAAAATGATGCTCCAAAATCAACTTCTGTCACCTCAGTGATACATTTTGGAATAGTACCTAAAGTTTAAAGCAGAAATTGGGGCACTTTTGAAATTTTTATTTTTGACCAATTCGATAGGTCCGGGACTTAGGTAAGTTATCATATGTCACAATACCGTTAAAGCACCTGTTGAAAAATTATGCTCCGAAATCAACTTCTGTCACCTCAGTGATACATTTTGGAATAGTACCTAAAGTTTAAAGCAGAAATTGGTGAACTTTTAAAATTTTCATTTTTGACCAGTTCGATAGGTCCGGGGCTTAGGTAAGTTATCAAATGTCACAAAATCGATAAAACTCCTGTTCAAAAATGATGCTCCAAAATCAACTTCTGTCACCTCAGTGATACATTTTGGAATAGTACCTAAAGTTTAAAGCAGAAATTGGGGCACTTTTGAAATTTTCATTTTTGACCAATTCGATAGGTCCGGGGCTTAGGTAACTTATCATATGTCACAAAATCGATAAAACTCCTGTTCAAAAATGATGCTCCAAAATCAACTTCTGTCACCTCAGTGATACATTTTGGAATAGTACCTAAAGTTTAAAGCAGAAATTGGGGCACTTTTGAAATTTTCATTTTTGACCAATTCGATAGGTCCGGGGCTTTGGTAAGTTATCATATGTCACAATACCGTTAAAGCACCTGTTGAAAAATAATGCTCCAAAATCAACTTCTGTCACCTCAGTGATACATTTTGGAATAGTACCTAAAGTTTAAAGCAGAAATTGGGGAACTTTTACATTTTTCATTTTTGACCAGTTCGATAGGTCCGGGGCTTAGGTAAGTTATCATATGTCACAGAACCGTTAAAGCTCCTGTTCAAAAATGATGCTCAGAAGCCAACTTCTGTCACCTCAGTGATACATTTTGGAATGGTACCTAAAGTTTAAAGCAGAAATAGGGGCACTTTTGAAATTTTCATTTTTGACCAATTCGATAGGTCCGGGGCTTTGGTAAGTTATCATATGTCACAAAACCATTAAAGCTCCTTTTCAAAAATTATGCTCCGAAATCAACTTCTGTCACCTCAGTGATACATTTTGGAATAGTACCTAAAGTTTAAAGCAGAAATTGGTGAACTTTTAAAATTTTCATTTTTGACCAGTTCGATAGGTCCGGGGCTTAGGTAAGTTATCAAATGTCACAAAATCGATAAAACTCCTGTTCAAAAATGATGCTCCAAAATCAACTTCTGTCACCTCAGTGATACATTTTGGAATAGTACCTAAAGTTTAAAGCAGAAATTGGGGCACTTTTGAAATTTTCATTTTTGACCAATGAGATAGGTCCGGGGCTTAGGTAAGTTATCATATGTCACAAAACCGTTAAAGCTCCTGTTCAAAAATTATGCTCCGAAATCAACTTCTGTCACCTCAGTGCTACATATTGCAATGGTACCTAAAGTTTAAAGCAGAAATTGGGGCACTTTTAAAATTTTCATTTTTGACCAATTCGATAGGTCCGGGGCTTAGGTAAGCTATCATATTTCACAGAACCGTTAAAGCTCCTGTTCAAAAATGATGCTCAGAAGCCAACTTCTGTCACCTCAGTGATACATTTTGGAATAGTACCTAAAGTTTAAAGCAGAAATTGGTGAACTTTTAAAATTTTCATTTTTGACCAGTTCGATAGGTCCGGGGCTTAGGTAAGTTATCAAATGTCACAAAATCGATAAAACTCCTGTTCAAAAATGATGCTCCAAAATCAACTTCTGTCACCTCAGTGATACATTTTGGAATAGTACCTAAAGTTTAAAGCAGAAATTGGGGCACTTTTGAAATTTTTATTTTTGACCAATTCGATAGGTCCGGGACTTAGGTAAGTTATCATATGTCACAATACCGTTAAAGCACCTGTTGAAAAATTATGCTCCGAAATCAACTTCTGTCACCTCAGTGATACATTTTGGAATAGTACCTAAAGTTTAAAGCAGAAATTGGTGAACTTTTAAAATTTTCATTTTTGACCAGTTCGATAGGTCCGGGGCTTAGGTAAGTTATCAAATGTCACAAAATCGATAAAACTCCTGTTCAAAAATGATGCTCCAAAATCAACTTCTGTCACCTCAGTGATACATTTTGGAATAGTACCTAAAGTTTAAAGCAGAAATTGGTTCACTTTTGAAATTTTCATTTTTGACCAATTCGATAGGTCCGGGGCTTAGGTAAGTTATCGTATGTCACAAAATCGATAAAGCTCCTGTTCAAAAATGATGCTCCAAAATCAACTTCTGTCACCTCAGTGATACATTTTGGAATAGTACCTAAAGTTTAAAGCAGTAATTGGGGCACTTTTGAAATTTTCATTTTTGACCAATTCGATAGGTCCGGGGCTTTGGTAAGTTATCATATGTCACAATACCGTTAAAGCACCTGTTGAAAAATAATGCTCCAAAATCAACTTCTGTCACCTCAGTGATACATTTTGGAATAGTACCTAAAGTTTAAAGCAGAAATTGGGGAACTTTTAAATTTTTCATTTTTGACCAGTTCGATAGGTCCGGGGCTTAGGTAAGTTATCAAATGTCACAAAATCGATAAAAGTCCTGTTTAAAAATGATGCTCCAAAATCAACTTCTGTCACCTCAGTGATACATTTTGGAATAGTACCTAAAGTTTAAAGCAGAAATTGGGGCACTTTTGAAATTTTCATTTTTGACCAATTCGATAGGTCCGGGGCTTAGGTAAGTTATCATATGTCACAATACCGTTAAAGCACCTGTTGAAAAATAATGCTCCAAAATCAACTTCTGTCACCTCAGTGATACATTTTGGAATAGTACCTAAAGTTTAAAGCAGAAATTGGGGAACTTTTACATTTTTCATTTTTGACCAATTCGATAGGTCCGGGGCTTAGGTAAGTTATCATATGTCACAAAACCGTTAAAGCTCCTGTTCAAAAATTATGCTCCGAAATCAACTTCTGTCACCTCAGTGCTACATATTGCAATGGTACCTAAAGTTTAAAGCAGAAATTGGGGCACTTTTAAAATTTTCATTTTTGACCAATTCGATAGGTCAGGGGCTTAGGTAAGTTATCATATGTCACAAAATCGATAAAACTCCTGTTCAAAAATGATGCTCCAAAATCAACTTCTGTCACCTCAGTGATACATTTTGGAATAGTACCTAAAGTTTAAAGCAGAAATTGGGGCACTTTTGAAATTTTCATTTTTGACCAATTCGATAGGTCCGGGGCTTAGGTAAGTTATCATATGTCACAAAATCGATAAAACTCCTGTTCAAAAATGATGCTCCAAAATCAACTTCTGTCACCTCAGTGATACATTTTGGAATAGTACCTAAAGTTTAAAGCAGAAATTGGGGCACTTTTGAAATTTTCATTTTTGACCAATTCGATAGGTCCGGGGCTTTGGTAAGTTATCATATGTCACAATACCGTTAAAGCACCTGTTGAAAAATAATGCTCCAAAATCAACTTCTGTCACCTCAGTGATACATTTTGGAATAGTACCTAAAGTTTAAAGCAGAAATTGGGGAACTTTTACATTTTTCATTTTTGACCAGTTCGATAGGTCCGGGGCTTAGGTAAGTTATCAAATGTCACAAAATCGATAAAACTCCTGTTTAAAAATGATGCTCCAAAATCAACTTCTGTCACCTCAGTGATACATTTTGGAATAGTACCTAAAGTTTAAAGCAGAAATTGGGGCACTTTTGAAATTTTCATTTTTGACCAATTCGATAGGTCCGGGGCTTAGGTAAGTTATCATATGTCACAATACCGTTAAAGCACCTGTTGAAAAATAATGCTCCAAAATCAACTTCTGTCACCTCAGTGATACATTTTGGAATAGTACCTAAAGTTTAAAGCAGAAATTGGGGAACTTTTACATTTTTCATTTTTGACCAATTCGATAGGTCCGGGGCTTAGGTAAGTTATCATATGTCACAAAACCGTTAAAGCTCCTGTTCAAAAATTATGCTCCGAAATCAACTTCTGTCACCTCAGTGCTACATATTGCAATGGTACCTAAAGTTTAAAGCAGAAATTGGGGCACTTTTAAAATTTTCATTTTTGACCAATTCGATAGGTCCGGGGCTTAGGTAAGTTATCATATGTCACAAAACCGTTAAAGCTCCTGTTCAAAAATTATGCTCCGAAATCAACTTCTGTCACCTCGGTGACACATTTTGGAATGGTACCTAAAGTTTAAAGCAGAAATAGGGGCACTTTTGAAATTTTCATTTTTGACCAATTCGATAGGTCCGGGGCTTAGGTAAGTTATCATATGTCACAGAACCGTTAAAGCTCCTGTTCAAAAATGATGCTCAGAAGCCAACTTCTGTCACCTCAGTGATACATTTTGGAATGGTACCTAAAGTTTAAAGCAGAAATAGGGGCACTTTTGAAATTTTCATTTTTGACCAATTCGATAGGTCCGGGGCTTTGGTAAGTTATCATATGTCACAAAACCATTAAAGCTCCTGTTCAAAAATTATGTTCCGAAATCAACTTCTGTCACCTCAGTGATACATTTTGGAATAGTACCTATAGTTTAAAGCAGAAATTGGTGAACTTTTAAAATTTTCATTTTTGACCAGTTCGATAGGTCCGGGGCTTAGGTAAGTTATCAAATGTCACAAAATCGATAAAACTCATGTTCAAAAATGATGCTCCAAAATCAACTTCTGTCACCTCAGTGATACATTTTGGAATAGTACCTAAAGTTTAAAGCAGAAATTGGGGCACTTTTGAAATTTTCATTTTTGACCAATTCGATAGGTCCGGGACTTAGGTAAGTTATCATATGTCACAATACCGTTAAAGCACCTGTTGAAAAATTATGCTCCGAAATCAACTTCTGTCACCTCAGTGATACATTTTGGAATAGTACCTAAAGTTTAAAGCAGAAATTGGTGAACTTTTAAAATTTTCATTTTTGACCAGTTCGATAGGTCCGGGGCTTAGGTAAGTTATCAAATGTCACAAAATCGATAAAACTCCTGTTCAAAAATGATGCTCCAAAATCAACTTCTGTCACCTCAGTGATACATTTTGGAATAGTACCTAAAGTTTAAAGCAGAAATTGGGGCACTTTTGAAATTTTCATTTTTGACCAATTCGATAGGTCCGGGGCTTAGGTAAGTTATCATATGTCACAAAATCGATAAAACTCCTGTTCAAAAATGATGCTCCAAAATCAACTTCTGTCACCTCAGTGATACATTTTGGAATAGTACCTAAAGTTTAAAGCAGAAATTGGGGCACTTTTGAAATTTTCATTTTTGACCAATTCGATAGGTCCGGGGCTTTGGTAAGTTATCATATGTCACAATACCGTTAAAGCACCTGTTGAAAAATAATGCTCCAAAATCAACTTCTGTCACCTCAGTGATACATTTTGGAATAGTACCTAAAGTTTAAAGCAGAAATTGGGGAACTTTTACATTTTTCATTTTTGACCAGTTCGATAGGTCCGGGGCTTAGGTAAGTTATCAAATGTCACAAAATCGATAAAACTCCTGTTTAAAAATGATGCTCCAAAATCAACTTCTGTCACCTCAGTGATACATTTTGGAATAGTACCTAAAGTTTAAAGCAGAAATTGGGGCACTTTTGAAATTTTCATTTTTGACCAATTCGATAGGTCCGGGGCTTAGGTAAGTTATCATATGTCACAATACCGTTAAAGCACCTGTTGAAAAATAATGCTCCAAAATCAACTTCTGTCACCTCAGTGATACATTTTGGAATAGTACCTAAAGTTTAAAGCAGAAATTGGGGAACTTTTACATTTTTCATTTTTGACCAATTCGATAGGTCCGGGGCTTAGGTAAGTTATCATATGTCACAAAACCGTTAAAGCTCCTGTTCAAAAATTATGCTCCGAAATCAACTTCTGTCACCTCGGTGACACATTTTGGAATGGTACCTAAAGTTTAAAGCAGAAATAGGGGCACTTTTGAAATTTTCATTTTTGACCAATTCGATAGGTCCGGGGCTTAGGTAAGTTATCATATGTCACAGAACCGTTAAAGCTCCTGTTCAAAAATGATGCTCAGAAGCCAACTTCTGTCACCTCAGTGATACATTTTGGAATGGTACCTAAAGTTTAAAGCAGAAATAGGGGCACTTTTGAAATTTTCATTTTTGACCAATTCGATAGGTCCGGGGCTTAGGTAAGTTATCATATGTCACAAAACCGTTAAAGCTCCTGTTCAAAAATTATGCTCCGAAATCAACTTCTGTCACCTCAGTGATACATTTTGGAATAGTACCTAAAGTTTAAAGCAGAAATTGGGGCACTTTTGAAATTTTCATTTTTGACCAATTCGATAGGTCCGGGGCTTAGGTAACTTATCATATGTCACAAAATCGATAAAACTCCTGTTCAAAAATGATGCTCCAAAATCAACTTCTGTCACCTCAGTGATACATTTTGGAATAGTACCTAAAGTTTAAAGCAGAAATTGGGGCACTTTTGAAATTTTCATTTTTGACCAATGAGATAGGTCCGGGGCTTAGGTAAGTTATCATATGTCACAATACCGTTAAAGCACCTGTTGAAAAATAATGCTCCAAAATCAACTTCTGTCACCTCAGTGATACATTTTGGAATAGTACCTAAAGTTTAAAGCAGAAATTGGGGAACTTTTACATTTTTCATTTTTGACCAATTCGATAGGTCCGGGGCTTAGGTAAGTTATCATATGTCACAATACCGTTAAAGCACCTGTTGAAAAATAATGCTCCAAAATCAACTTCTGTCACCTCAGTGATACATTTTGGAATAGTACCTAAAGTTTAAAGCAGAAATTGGGGCACTTTTGAAATTTTCATTTTTGACCAATTCGATAGGTCCGGGGCTTTGGTAAGTAATCATATGTCACAATACCGTTAAAGCACCTGTTGAAAAATAATGCTCCAAAATCAACTTCTGTCACCTCGGTGACACATTTTGGAATGGTACCTAAAGTTTAAAGCAGAAACAGGGGCACTTTTGAAATTTTCATTTTTGACCAATTCGATAGGTCCGGGGCTTAGGTAAGTTATCATATGTCACAGAACCGTTAAAGCTCCTGTTCAAAAATGATGCTCAGAAGCTAACTTCTGTCACCTCAGTGATACATTTTGGAATGGTACCTAAAGTTTAAAGCAGAAATAGGGGCACTTTTGAAATTTTTATTTTTGACCAATTCGATAGGTCCGGGGCTTTGGTAAGTTATCATATGTCACAAAACCATTAAAGCTCCTGTTCAAAAATTATGCTCCGAAATCAACTTCTGTCACCTCAGTGATACATTTTGGAATAGTACCTAAAGTTTAAAGCAGAAATTGGTGAACTTTTAAAATTTTCATTTTTGACCAGTTCGATAGGTCCGGGGCTTAGGTAAGTTATCAAATGTCACAAAATCGATAAAACTCATGTTCAAAAATGATGCTCCAAAATCAACTTCTGTCACCTCAGTGATACATTTTGGAATAGTACCTAAAGTTTAAAGCAGAAATTGGGGCACTTTTGAAATTTTCATTTTTGACCAATTCGATAGGTCCGGGACTTAGGTAAGTTATCATATGTCACAATACCGTTAAAGCACCTGTTGAAAAATTATGCTCCGAAATCAACTTCTGTCACCTCAGTGATACATTTTGGAATAGTACCTAAAGTTTAAAGCAGAAATTGGTGAACTTTTAAAATTTTCATTTTTGACCAGTTCGATAGGTCCGGGGCTTAGGTAAGTTATCAAATGTCACAAAATCGATAAAACTCCTGTTCAAAAATGATGCTCCAAAATCAACTTCTGTCACCTCAGTGATACATTTTGGAATAGTACCTAAAGTTTAAAGCAGAAATTGGGGCACTTTTGAAATTTTCATTTTTGACCAATTCGATAGGTCCGGGGCTTAGGTAAGTTATCATATGTCACAAAATCGATAAAACTCAAGTTCAAAAATGATGCTCCAAAATCAACTTCTGTCACCTCAGTGATACATTTTGGAATAGTACCTAAAGTTTAAAGCAGAAATTGGGGCACTTTTGAAATTTTCATTTTTGACCAATTCGATAGGTCCGGGGCTTTGGTAAGTTATCATATGTCACAATACCGTTAAAGCACCTGTTGAAAAATAATGCTCCAAAAACAACTTCTGTCACCTCAGTGATACATTTTGGAATAGTACCTAAAGTTTAAAGCAGAAATTGGGGAACTTTTACATTTTTCATTTTTGACCAGTTCGATAGGTCCGGGGCTTAGGTAAGTTATCAAATGTCACAAAATCGATAAAACTCCTGTTTAAAAATGATGCTCCAAAATCAACTTCTGTCACCTCAGTGATACATTTTGGAATAGTACCTAAAGTTTAAAGCAGAAATTGGGGCACTTTTGAAATTTTCATTTTTGACCAATCGATAGGTCCGGGGCTTAGGTAAGTTATCATATGTCACAATACCGTTAAAGCACCTGTTGAAAAATAATGCTCCAAAATCAACTTCTGTCACCTCAGTGATACATTTTGGAATAGTACCTAAAGTTTAAAGCAGAAATTGGGGAACTTTTACATTTTTCATTTTTGACCAATTCGATAGGTCCGGGGCTTAGGTAAGTTATCATATGTCACAAAACCGTTAAAGCTCCTGTTCAAAAATTATGCTCCGAAATCAACTTCTGTCACCTCGGTGACACATTTTGGAATGGTACCTAAAGTTTAAAGCAGAAATAGGGGCACTTTTGAAATTTTCATTTTTGACCAATTCGATAGGTCCGGGGCTTAGGTAAGTTATCATATGTCACAGAACCGTAAAAGCTCCTGTTCAAAAATGATGCTCAGAAGCCAACTTCTGTCACCTCAGTGATACATTTTGGAATGGTACCTAAAGTTTAAAGCAGAAATAGGGGCACTTTTGAAATTTTCATTTTTGACCAATTCGATAGGTCCGGGGCTTAGGTAAGTTATCATATGTCACAAAAACGTTAAAGCTCCTGTTCAAAAATTATGCTCCGAAATCAACTTCTGTCACCTCAGTGATACATTTTGGAATAGTACCTAAAGTTTAAAGCAGAAATTGGTGAACTTTTAAAATTTTCATTTTTGACCAGTTCGATAGGTCCGGGGCTTAGGTAAGTTATCATATGTCACAAAATCGATAAAACTCCTGTTCAAAAATGATGCTCCAAAATCAACTTCTGTCACCTCAGTGATACATTTTGGAATAGTACCTAAAGTTTAAAGCAGAAATTGGGGCACTTTTGAAATTTTCATTTTTGACCAATTCGATAGGTCCGGGGCTTTGGTAAGTTATCAAATGTCACAAAATCGATAAAACTCCTGTTCAAAAATGATGCTCCAAAATCAACTTCTGTCACCTCAGTGATACATTTTGGAATAGTACCTAAAGTTTAAAGCAGAAATTGGGGCACTTTTGAAATTTTCATTTTTGACCAATGAGATAGGTCCGGGGCTTAGGTAAGTTATCATATGTCACAATACCGTTAAAGCACCTGTTGAAAAATAATGCTCCAAAATCAACTTCTGTCACCTCAGTGATACATTTTGGAATAGTACCTAAAGTTTAAAGCAGAAATTGGGGAACTTTTACATTTTTCATTTTTGACCAATTCGATAGGTCCGGGGCTTAGGTAAGTTATCATATGTCACAAAACCGTTAAAGCTCCTGTTCAAAAATTATGCTCCGAAATCAACTTCTGTCACCTCAGTGCTACATATTGCAATGGTACCTAAAGTTTAAAGCAGAAATTGGGGCACTTTTAAAATTTTCATTTTTGACCAATTCGATAGGTCCGGGGCTTAGGTAAGCTATCATATTTCACAGAACCGTTAAAGCTCCTGTTCAAAAATGATGCTCAGAAGCCAACTTCTGTCACCTCAGTGATACATTTTGGAATAGTACCTAAAGTTTAAAGCAGAAATTGGTGAACTTTTAAAATTTTCATTTTTGACCAGTTCGATAGGTCCGGGGCTTAGGTAAGTTATCAAATGTCACAAAATCGATAAAACTCCTGTTCAAAAATGATGCTCCAAAATCAACTTCTGTCACCTCAGTGATACATTTTGGAATAGTACCTAAAGTTTAAAGCAGAAATTGGGGCACTTTTGAAATTTTTATTTTTGACCAATTCGATAGGTCCGGGACTTAGGTAAGTTATCATATGTCAAAATACCGTTAAAGCACCTGTTGAAAAATTATGCTCCGAAATCAACTTCTGTCACCTCAGTGATACATTTTGGAATAGTACCTAAAGTTTAAAGCAGAAATTGGTGAACTTTTAAAATTTTCATTTTTGACCAGTTCGATAGGTCCGGGGCTTAGGTAAGTTATCAAATGTCACAAAATCGATAAAACTCCTGTTCAAAAATGATGCTCCAAAATCAACTTCTGTCACCTCAGTGATACATTTTGGAATAGTACCTAAAGTTTAAAGCAGAAATTGGTTCACTTTTGAAATTTTCATTTTTGACCAATTCGATAGGTCCGGGGCTTAGGTAAGTTATCGTATGTCACAAAATCGATAAAACTCCTGTTCAAAAATGATGCTCCAAAATCAACTTCTGTCACCTCAGTGATACATTTTGGAATAGTACCTAAAGTTTAAAGCAGTAATTGGGGCACTTTTGAAATTTTCATTTTTGACCAATTCGATAGGTCCGGGGCTTTGGTAAGTTATCATATGTCACAATACCGTTAAAGCACCTGTTGAAAAATAATGCTCCAAAATCAACTTCTGTCACCTCAGTGATACATTTTGGAATAGTACCTAAAGTTTAAAGCAGAAATTGGGGAACTTTTAAATTTTTCATTTTTGACCAGTTCGATAGGTCCGGGGCTTAGGTAAGTTATCAAATGTCACAAAATCGATAAAAGTCCTGTTTAAAAATGATGCTCCAAAATCAACTTCTGTCACCTCAGTGCTACATATTGCAATGGTACCTAAAGTTTAAAGCAGAAATTGGGGCACTTTTAAAATTTTCATTTTTGACCAATTCGATAGGTCAGGGGCTTAGGTAAGTTATCATATGTCACAAAATCGATAAAACTCCTGTTCAAAAATGATGCTCCAAAATCAACTTCTGTCACCTCAGTGATACATTTTGGAATAGTACCTAAAGTTTAAAGCAGAAATTGGGGCACTTTTGAAATTTTCATTTTTGACCAATTCGATAGGTCCGGGGCTTAGGTAAGTTATCATATGTCACAAAATCGATAAAACTCCTGTTCAAAAATGATGCTCCAAAATCAACTTCTGTCACCTCAGTGATACATTTTGGAATAGTACCTAAAGTTTAAAGCAGAAATTGGGGCACTTTTGAAATTTTCATTTTTGACCAATTCGATAGGTCCGGGGCTTTGGTAAGTTATCATATGTCACAATACCGTTAAAGCACCTGTTGAAAAATAATGCTCCAAAATCAACTTCTGTCACCTCAGTGATACATTTTGGAATAGTACCTAAAGTTTAAAGCAGAAATTGGGGAACTTTTACATTTTTCATTTTTGACCAGTTCGATAGGTCCGGGGCTTAGGTAAGTTATCAAATGTCACAAAATCGATAAAACTCCTGTTTAAAAATGATGCTCCAAAATCAACTTCTGTCACCTCAGTGATACATTTTGGAATAGTACCTAAAGTTTAAAGCAGAAATTGGGGCACTTTTGAAATTTTCATTTTTGACCAATTCGATAGGTCCGGGGCTTAGGTAAGTTATCATATGTCACAATACCGTTAAAGCACCTGTTGAAAAATAATGCTCCAAAATCAACTTCTGTCACCTCAGTGATACATTTTGGAATAGTACCTAAAGTTTAAAGCAGAAATTGGGGAACTTTTACATTTTTCATTTTTGACCAATTCGATAGGTCCGGGGCTTAGGTAAGTTATCATATGTCACAAAACCGTTAAAGCTCCTGTTCAAAAATTATGCTCCGAAATCAACTTCTGTCACCTCAGTGCTACATATTGCAATGGTACCTAAAGTTTAAAGCAGAAATTGGGGCACTTTTAAAATTTTCATTTTTGACCAATTCGATAGGTCCGGGGCTTAGGTAAGTTATCATATGTCACAAAACCGTTAAAGCTCCTGTTCAAAAATTATGCTCCGAAATCAACTTCTGTCACCTCGGTGACACATTTTGGAATGGTACCTAAAGTTTAAAGCAGAAATAGGGGCACTTTTGAAATTTTCATTTTTGACCAATTCGATAGGTCCGGGGCTTAGGTAAGTTATCATATGTCACAGAACCGTTAAAGCTCCTGTTCAAAAATGATGCTCAGAAGCCAACTTCTGTCACCTCAGTGATACATTTTGGAATGGTACCTAAAGTTTAAAGCAGAAATAGGGGCACTTTTGAAATTTTCATTTTTGACCAATTCGATAGGTCCGGGGCTTTGGTAAGTTATCATATGTCACAAAACCATTAAAGCTCCTGTTCAAAAATTATGTTCCGAAATCAACTTCTGTCACCTCAGTGATACATTTTGGAATAGTACCTATAGTTTAAAGCAGAAATTGGTGAACTTTTAAAATTTTCATTTTTGACCAGTTCGATAGGTCCGGGGCTTAGGTAAGTTATCAAATGTCACAAAATCGATAAAACTCATGTTCAAAAATGATGCTCCAAAATCAACTTCTGTCACCTCAGTGATACATTTTGGAATAGTACCTAAAGTTTAAAGCAGAAATTGGGGCACTTTTGAAATTTTCATTTTTGACCAATTCGATAGGTCCGGGACTTAGGTAAGTTATCATATGTCACAATACCGTTAAAGCACCTGTTGAAAAATTATGCTCCGAAATCAACTTCTGTCACCTCAGTGATACATTTTGGAATAGTACCTAAAGTTTAAAGCAGAAATTGGTGAACTTTTAAAATTTTCATTTTTGACCAGTTCGATAGGTCCGGGGCTTAGGTAAGTTATCAAATGTCACAAAATCGATAAAACTCCTGTTCAAAAATGATGCTCCAAAATCAACTTCTGTCACCTCAGTGATACATTTTGGAATAGTACCTAAAGTTTAAAGCAGAAATTGGGGCACTTTTGAAATTTTCATTTTTGACCAATTCGATAGGTCCGGGGCTTAGGTAAGTTATCATATGTCACAAAATCGATAAAACTCCTGTTCAAAAATGATGCTCCAAAATCAACTTCTGTCACCTCAGTGATACATTTTGGAATAGTACCTAAAGTTTAAAGCAGAAATTGGGGCACTTTTGAAATTTTCATTTTTGACCAATTCGATAGGTCCGGGGCTTTGGT